>NC_046227.1:13363015-14006587 GCF_009819885.2 Catharus ustulatus
GTCACCACAAACTGTTCACATTTCAGGACAGATCTCCATCTGTTCTGGCCTCATAGGTTTACTATTTTCTTACTATTCCATTTCATATCTCTTGTTTTGCCACCCTGGCTTTAAAGGAGCTCTTGCAACTCATGTTCAGAATAGAGGATACAGCTCCTGTTCTGAGCTGAAAACACTATTCAACACCATTGGGCAAATCCTTCTGCCACCTGATTAAAGTGTCATCTAAGTCCCCTTTCAATGAACCAATTATTCCTCCACAACAAGTGGCATTTCACAGGTGTGACCAAACATCACATTTCAATCAAATAGGCTTGCATATTAGACTGACTGAAATCCAGATACAATCAAGAGAGAGGTCTTCTTTGACAGTCTACTTCATCTCTGACACAGGCTGGCCTGGGGATGGATTGAATTCCAGGGAGCTGCACAGAAGGTACGTAAAAGGAATTGTCTTGACAGTTATGTTCAAGTATTTTATGCATCAGAAGAGAACAATATTGGTGGTATAATTGCAATGAAGCACATAATTCCATATACTGGCTGAGATTTTTATGAAAGATAATGTAATTAGGCACCCAGTTCCCATTTGTTGTCCATGGGTACTGCAATCTTCACCCCTGCACCACTTTGAAATCACCTATAATCCCAAACCAGTAAATTTGGCCAATTTGTTTGTGTGTGTCTTTGTTTTAGATCTGTGTGCTTCTGCAGTCGACAGCACTCCTGGGCAGATGATTTCTCTTACAGTTCACTAGAATGACTTTCCCAGTAGCAAATAATCAGCAGTGTAGCTCATCTTTTCTGACAGGAGTTGAACACAGAGATGGCTCTCCTCAGGCTAGCAAAACAAGGATCTAGAGGAATGAAAGTGCCATTGAGAAACGTGTTGAACTGAGAAGTAACCTGCGTCTGCTTCATACCTGGACAGGTGCTCAGCATTTACCTCTTGAATGTTATTTCAGTAGCTCAGAGAGTAGTTGAAAAGGAGTCAGCCATCAGCACATGGGATCCCCACACTTCAGATGAGTTAAAGTGTGTTTGTGTCTTACAGAGACGCTTGGGCACTCTCTTTCAGCCAAGAGGATAAGCTTTGGGGTTAAGGAGGAAAAGAGCAGGTGAAAGGCTAGACAAGGAACAAAGTTTGTGAGGAAAATCTATGGATTTCATTTTCCCTTCAAATCTTGCCAGAATTTGAGGAGCCCCCGAATACACTACAACTGTCCTGGAATGATTCTATGATTATATTATATGATTTGCAGTTTTTACAAGCTTGCAGTTTTTACAAGTTTACAGTCTTTACAGTAGTACTATGTTTTAAAGGGAATGAAAATTGCATGAATTCAGAGACTGCAGGGAGAGCAAACACCATCTCTGAGCAGAGCCAACACTTAGCAATAGGCATAACTCCAGGAGCTGGAATGGAAGAAGTCTCAAGGTCCATGTGAAGTTAATCCTATGTGAAGGGCTAAGGCTACCAGTCAAATATTTTTGCAAGAGCCTTCCTGAGATCATTCAGGGACTTTGGGAGCATGTAGGGCTTGTTTTGCCCTTCTTTCACAACTTGGAATACAAGAGAATACAGTTGCAGGGACTTTCTCCCTGAAGACACAACAGCTTTGAAGTGTATTGGCAGAATGCAAACAAACTTCTGAGCCATGCAGACCCAGCTTTGGCCTTGCTCTGGCTGTTAAGGACAAGCTGCTTGGCTGCCACAGAGCAGTGGTTTCATTGCTTCTAGCTTTCTTCTCTACCCTGCTCATCATTCTCTTCTCTGCACTTGCACAGGCAGAACATTGTACAGGATCTAGCCGGGTAACCAGGCAGGGCAGCTGCAAAGCCTTTCATGTGAATGCATTTCAGACCTGACCTGCACCTACTCCAAAGTCTTTGTGCCAAAGCGGCTCCTCGGTTGCAAGCTCCTTAGTTCAGGCTCTTATGGAGCTATGGGAGAACAGTCTGAACAAAAGGTCCACTAATGAAGCAGCAAAATCAGCTGGCTCCAGGGACTTGTTTAATTTCATTAACTTGAGAATTGATGCAATATCTCTTGCAGTAATTGGTATGTTGATCTTGTCCCTGTGCTATGAAAGAGGGAAGCATAAGATCTTCATTTCATCCCAGAGCTCAGATGAGCTAGCCCTACATTGCACTCTGTTAGTGATCTTCAAAAGGCATTATTTATAAAAGTAGCTTTCTGGGATGCTGTTCAATCCATGCCCATTATCCATGCAAATTCCTCAAGCTGTATCGGGTTAGATAGCTGCTGGTATTGCTGGAAAACCAACCGACCTGCAGAAATCTTTGCTTAGTTCTTTATTGAGCACAATGTGGTCAGGATTAGTCAGTCATGGCATTGGATTAGCATTATTGGTAGCCATGGCAATTTCCATTTGTGTGACAATCCATGTAACCTTTCCCATTAAAATTCAGTTTAAAATACCTATGAGAATCCCACAGTCCTCACTGAATCCCAGGAATATCATATGGCATCATTCAAACTGGAATAAATCCAAATACATCTGAAGCTTTATTCAAATGAGCTGAAACCACACTAAGTTCAATTAAAGAAGAAGAGCATTAAAAGCCTAGAAAACGGGCTGTGTGCATTCTAATTCTGATCTACATCTTGCCATGATTAACTACACTTCTGAGTCTTACAGTTCTGTTAGACAAATATGGGAATTGCTCCCTCTGATTCTTGTTCACTCAATAGTTAAGCCTGAGAGGCCAAGCTGTCACCTGAACAGAGGCGAAAATTTCTGGTGAGGTCAACTCCATGGCTGCTAAAAATGCTGCACACATCTGTTGAGGTACCAAACCTTGCTGTACAAGGCCACACCACTGATCCCAGCAAGCCAGCTTGTCCACACCCCATTCTGAGTTCCACATTCAATTTGGAGATATAAAGCGGGTTTTTCTTCACCTCAAGCCTGTAGTGTTTTTCCTCGTTTTTCATACTCACCAAGGAATTATTATAACTGGGCTGCCAGAATTACTGCTGCAGGGGCAGAATTTAGATTCACTGAACACACTGATGGCTAACAGCTTCAATATGGAAGTGGAACAGGAGATGACATGCTTCTGCCCAGGCTCCAGTTCTCTGCTCCCTGCTTACTGGCCTCCAGAAGAAGGGCAGTAAGAAGCAGCTGGAATGTACTTACATCTTGAAATGCAGGAGCTGTTTGCAGCTGACCTGCATGGCTGCATCCTTTCACAGCCAATGCCAGGTAGAGAAAAAACTCAAGAACTCTTACTCTTGTGCTTCCCATTGGAAATTATTGTCTTAACTCCATGTTAAAGGCCACTGGTTTTGAGCTCTGCCCAACCCGATCTGTTTTGAAACCTATGTTGGTAAATCTCTACACACTTCCAATCTTCATTAAAAGATTGGAAGGAAAATAATAGGAGTGGCTTGATCAAAGTGTGTAATAAACAAACACAGTAGCAGTCATTTAAATTCCATTATTTTGTGTGTTATAATATCCCAGCTGAAAAATGAATTCTTCTCTAGTAGTCAATACAGCTGCAAGTTATCGGAGAAGATACCCTCCTGCACTACTCTAGCTCTGCACACAGTTTGTTCTTGGCTTATGCCTTGAACTTCACTTCCCTGCCACTGTGTCAATAGCCAGCCTTCACTTCTACAATCTGATCCTTTCATCATGTTGTGCAATTGCACACAAAACCATTCTCCTCCAGATCTTGCTAAGACAAGTTTTGTGGTTCTGTTGTTAGAAAAGTCTTATGCTCAACTACAAGCTAAATAAAACAATTTTCTTGCCATCAAATATTTAAACCCACAGAGCTGGCAGGGACTCAAAGTGAGGGAGTGAAATATGGCTGAGAAAAAAATGGGAAAACTGAAACCTTTATCTTACAGATACTTCCATCAATAACTTAAATTATGCAGCTGTCCTCAAAACAGATCAGACTCACAAACAGCACAGCTTTTAGATGCAGAGAGAACCTGATGAAAATACATTCATTTGAAAATATAATTTCTTTGGGTATTCCTTGATATTTTCTGAGAACTAGGATGATCTGCATCACTGTGAGAGGTTAGAAAACAGTGAATGTTTTTTCTTAAGTAGCATGTGAGTTACTGGAGAAGTTGATATGTTATCTACTCAAATGAAAGGCTTTTTGAAACTGAGCTCAAGTGAACTGCAAATTCAAGTCAGCAGGGTCCCAGTGCCCTCTGTGTTTGCTGTCTGTGTCTTGAAGAACAGAGTTAAAGACTTCCAGCAGAGATATATGAACATCATCTTCTCACTGCCTCCTGCACTGGCAAGGGATGGTGCATAGCTGTAAAATCTGTGTGTATCTCCACAGAATGCTGGAACCCTCTGCAGGCACCTGAGCTCTCCCCTCCAGCATTGCTGCTGTCCCAGGCCCTGGTGCACAGTGCTGTCAGCACCCAGCTGGCAGAGAGCTGCACTGGGCTTCTGCAGCTCAATGTTGTTTCTGGGGAGCTCCAGGGCAGCTCCCACCTGTGGGAAGGCCATGATGTACTGGGTCATCTGAAGTCCTGGACTAGGAAGAAGCTGGCCAGGAGTTATTGCTGGACTGGCAAATTGTCCAGAGCTACAAGAAGAAGTAGTGGGACTTATACCCTTCATTGGACCCCATTCTGAGCATGTCCCTGCTTTTTAAGGACAGGGGGTAGGTCTGCTGCTGTCTGACTGTAGGAAAATTCTGGCAGATGACGTGCAGGGTTGGCTCACCTCAGCATATATTAAGGCTGTAAGCACAGAAGAGACCACACCAGGTGTTTCTAAATGGTTAAATGCAGATCAGTGAGACCCACCTATGTCCATTCAGAAGCCACTGGGACACACTAGCTCAGGGTCTTAAGCTGTTCAACAACTGCGATGCCTCTGGGCTTTTTCTCTGCAGTATGCCAACTGTGGGACAGAAAGAAAGAGAACCAAATATCACAAGTCTTCTAAAACAATTACAAAGACTGAAAATATGATGTGGGAATATAGATGCAACTCACAGAGACAAAGGTGAGGGGATGAAAGAAAACCCCTGGTTCACCTTCCAGTGTTTTGTCAGAGAAATGAATGTTGGACACACAAAATTGCACACCGTGTCTGAGTTTAGCTTTATGATTTGAGCGCTTTTTTTAGTGATGCCATATGTATAGTACGAAAAAGAAAGGACTGGCAAAGCGACAGGAACAGTGTTTATTTTTTGTGCTGGGGAAAGGAGGGGCATCCCTAGATACTTCTATTGAACCTGGGTAAATGATGTTAATTTATTCTGAAAATGGACAGGAGATTATATGCATGATCCTTATTTGAAGTATCAATGAGGCTTTTTTTACAGAAATCTTGAGTTACTTCCTCAAGGAAGAATTTGTCTATTTAAAAGGACATGAGAAGATCTCACCTACTACCATTCAGAGACTAAACCTGTCCAGAACCAGCTTCACTTGCAAACACATTTTGGCTTTTACACCCCTACTTTGGTGACATGAAGATACAATTGTTTATGGCTGCTTCCTGTCACCAGCACAGCACAAGCACCACCACAGGTCCGTGCACAGACCGGCAAATCTGACATTGAGTGAATACAAAGCAACACTTGGGAAAAAAATGTAAAAATGAAAGACTATGCAAAATTCTTTTTCGTGGCATTATTAATATCTGTATAGTTTGCAGACTGCAAATAAGTTTGAATCAAATGCAGCAGCACTTAATGAAAATAGAGTGTATATGTCAATGTACACTGTGTATAATTGGTGCCATTTGAAATGATGAAGTGCTACTAACTGATCTTCATAAAATAATACTTTGCATTTATATAGTGCCTTCCATCTGAGATCTCAGAGATCTTTGCAAACATTTACTGAATTAACTCTCTCTGAGCCCTTCAATTTAGCTATTGCTCTCCTTAGTCTACAGCTGTGGAAAGCAAAGGCAAGGAAAGATGAACATCGCATGAGGAAACTGGATTCTAAGGGCAGGCACTTCTCGCCCTGTAAAAAAACTCACAGTCTTTCTTTTTTTGAACAGAAGCTTTCAGTGCCTCTGAAAATCAAGCCACTTCGGTTGCACTTTTGGATGCAAATGCCCAATTTAGCTTAAATGATTCCTTCAAAACCCTCCAGGAAATGTGTAGAAGAACTGACAAGAAAGATCCAGAAAGCTTGGCTTGGGGCCCTGTGTTTTGGCTGAGGGACTGATCTCTGCATATTGCCTGACCACTGTGACCACAGCTTGTAAAACCTTGCTTTGTCTTATGCTTTCCCCCCTTTCCACAGTTTCCAGCAAAGAAATAAGGGCAAAAGATACTTGCAGCTTGCCAAAGCAATGCTGGATCTGCTTTAATAGTACAGGAGCCCAGGATCTACGGAAATAAGGGAAGGTTGAGAGTTGCAAGCTCAGCAAACTGGTAAGGAACTTCTGAAATCAGATCAAGTCAAGTGGATTAATCTAGCCAAATTAATTTCTCTGGCTAAAAACTCTCTCTGAAGAAATGATCAGACTGATCTGGGACAGTCTGAAAGAACAAGGCCATATACCACCTTGGTGGTATCTGGATGGGTATGGGACGAATAGCTGGAGGAGAGCTGGAGGGGTACCGATCCCTTAATCTGTGCAAAGTGCAGCCAAGGCACTACCTTTGACTTCACAAATAGTCTGGGACTTTGCCTTCAGGGCTGCATTCTGACATGAACGTCCTGACTTAATGCCTCCTACTCCCTAGCATGCAGTGCCTTATCCAGATCATTGGAGTCTTTTGAGATGTGTCTCCTCTCTCATCAAACTGAGTCAAGGCCATAAAGCCACCACTTCATCTCAGACAATAAAATATAGTCCAGGGACCTCGAGGAGGCCTGTAGCTGGGTTCTCCCCTTTCCAGCCCTGATATTGCTGTGACTGTAGAGAGCTGATTTTCCCCCACATCCTGCAAGAGAAGAGCTCTGTGATGGGAGTTTGTACTCTCTGGCCAGGACTTGAAGGTAGGCAAAGAGGCAAGCAGGCGAAGGAGTGCTGATTAAGCCTCCAAAGGAAAGTGCCAGCTGCATCACTTGGTGAATCTCAGAATAAGCTGAGTTGGAAGGGACCCTCAAGGATAATTGGATCCAACTCCTGGCCCTGCACACCATCCTGCATAATACTATGTATGGGAGTTACATGAATGGCTATTACCATAATTTGCGGTGCTGCACTGGCACATCAGCCTCATCAAGGAATAATCCCCTTCTCATCAGAATAAAGATAAATGATGCCACTCCAGAGAGAACAAGCACTCACATGGAGAATCAAGAAATAAAAGTCAATAAAATAAAGTTAATGATAAAAAATAATAATATAATGGACATGTTCATTTCTACCCTCTATTAGGTACAGAACCTGCCATTTTTTCATGGGCCCCAATGCACTGATTTGTGTCAAGTGATTTTGGCTGGTGGTTTTATTCTAACTTGCCTCTATTGTCTTCTTTCTTTTTTGAAAAGGATAACAATGAAGGATAAGAATGCATTCTTTGTCTTGTTTATCAATTCATTGTTTAAAAGAAATATGTATTAAGCAAATATGAAATGCCTCAGAATGCTTTGCAGAGCTGCCAAGAGGTCAAAGGTCTGGGGTAAAAATTATGCTGAAACAATAATTAATTAGCTGACATTCTCTTAGAAAATTTGCTTAGGGAAAAGCTATAGTAAATCAAGACAACAGACAAAGTGACAGAAAAAAATTAGTAATGAAGGAAAGAGGGACAAGAAAAAAGAAAATCCATATGGGTAGATTTATTTACTTTTGAAAATGATCTGATTTTTCTCAGCCATTGTCCTGGCCCCAAAACAAAAATCTCCTCCAATAAATAACTTCAAGCTGTTTTCAATGACTAAGCCTCAAAATGTTCCATCC
Source organism: Catharus ustulatus (assembly GCF_009819885.2). NCBI lineage: Eukaryota > Metazoa > Chordata > Aves > Passeriformes > Turdidae > Catharus > Catharus ustulatus. Next base: position 13,370,899 of record NC_046227.1, read on the forward strand.
TGAATACATTCTTATTTACTGCATGCAAAACTGATTAACATCCCTCCAATGCATTTGTAGGACTTCTGGTCTACAGAGGCAATCTGTTTAGGGAATTCCTGGAACAGAAGTGTCATCTCTCCAGTGGAATTTCCAAGAGGCCTGAAATCTTCACCATACTGTATACACAGCTCTAGAGATGATTCAGGAGCTACTTGGGCAAAAAAGAATTTGTGCAACTCACTGGGTAAATATGTCACCTCTACCTACATAGGGAACCTTTTCTAAGTATCTTATCCCAAATCACCTGTTAATTTATAACGTTACCAAAACCTGTCTGGAAACAGCATGGGCTAAAGCAGTGTGAGAATGTATTTGCTTTGCATGCTGTTTTCCTTGGACTGCCTTACCTGCCTCCATACTGTGTACACCCCACTTGGACAGAATGGCAGCTTCTTGAGATCAGTAAATATACCAGGGGAAAAAAGAGAGATATTGTGTTTGTCCTTTAACTATTCACTGAGTTGGGATGAATTTGCCATGAAATCAGGTAGGCCAGAGGTTGTACTCCTCAAGGCAGAAATATGTTCAGACCTACTAAGGTTCCTGTCTCACAGACCTCTCCAGATCTGCATGGTTTATATGTTGATCAACATAAGGCATTGTAGAACATAATGTCATCAGAGCAAAGGGAAGCAAAAGATAGGACCATCAGTGCAAGTGCTGATCTCAGGATACTTTGAAAGCCCCTCTGTGTATCCTCCACAGCAGCACATAATTCATTGGCCAGTCTGAAACTGAAACAGGAATGGTAGAAGAGTACAACATTCCTTTGATGGCATTACCCTCTTCCACTGCTACTGCCCCAAGGCTGAACTGCCAAGCACCAACTGGGAAGCAATAGGCTAGCAACAGGAGGATGAGTTTCCAAGTATTGGTGTGGATGCATGCTTATTTGTGCCTAGAAAACTACTCAAGGTCAAGTTTTCCCCCTGCTGAGGTAAGCAGAGGAGTCCCATGAATAGTCTGGCTTCACTCTATTCAAATCCCCCAGCTTTTCTTGAAAATGGAAAGCTCAGCAGCTGTTTAAATGACCCTGAGGATGTCTGACCAATATGTTCAATTATTTATTTTTTTAACTTCCTCCTATGCTTTATGACAGCATATAGATACAATAAATGTCATTCTGTGAAAGAAAAGCAAGGAATGGATACACTTGGATGACATTCAGAATGGATATACAAAAACCTACTGTGATTTTGAAGTTTAAATATGCCTTAACATACTGTAATTATTAAGCCCCAGATATTAGGGAAATCACATCTGCCTTAGTTGCACAGCTGAATTAGTGAAGCTGGTTTCATCGTACAATAACTTGGCAGTTTTCATGCATTTGTTGGACTTACATGTGTGTGTTGATACTTAGAAGCAAGTTGTCAAAAGCATTTTTTTCAAAGATGGTATTTAGAGCTAATAAGAGAAAAAATAATCCAGATTTTCTAGGTCTAAATGATGAGATTTACAAAGCTGCCTCGGGACTCTGTGACATCCTGTTTCTTTTCAGGATGAATGTATGAATTGTAAAATGCAGCAAGGGCTTGAACTTCTTTAGATTAGGGGGATGATCCCCCATCTTAGCTCAAAGAAGTTTCCTCCAAAAGGCAAGTGGAGTTCTGTATGGATTAGGTGTGTGGAACCAGTCTGACAAGTTGGTTGCATACAACGGGTTTTAGGTTTTGATATCCTCCATATGGCAACAGCAGCTTTTCTGTCTCTCTCTCCATAAGGATTCCCAAAAGAAGCCTATTTTCACCTGAGTAAATATTCTGCTCCTGTCTTCATTTTTACGTGAGCGTTCCACTTTGTGCTAGAAACAAGCTACAGTAGCAGTACTCTGGGGATACTGCTCTAATAGATTCACAAGGTTGACTTGTTTAAGTGGGATTTCATTGTATTACACAGAGGATTTTTTCCTAAGGATGTGATTATTCCAGGACTGATCCTACTGCTGTGATATGACCACTTTTGGCACTGTGCATGCATGGCATGGGATTAATCTTCTGGCACGGTATAAAATGACTTAGACATGTTGTCTTACTTATTAGCATGTGGCATTACAGATCATTTTACAAAGGCAACAGCTGCAACTATTACTCCTACAGTTATGTCATAATTTGGTATGTCAAACACCTCTGGATAGTGCAGGCAAGAGGAACATTTATTCGTCTCACTTGTCAATACATTTATTTCCATTGCCTTATGCTTTTCCTTTTTGCAGTAAAACAATCCACTCTCCATATAGCTGGCTTTCCTAGGAGCTGAGGAGAGGCTGCCAAAGGAGAGGCAATCAGGAGCTATGAAGACTAGCACATGGCAAGACCCTATACAGACCAGATTCATACAAAGTAACATTAGGAGCACTACTGCTCTCACTGCCATGACAAGTACTTTAGCTTTTCTCTGCACCGCAGAATTATTTTTGTGTTTGGCACACCACAGGCATTTGGCCACATTCACCAGACATTTGATGCTGACTTCAGGTTCATGGAGCCAGGATCTCTGAGCATCTGACTCTGCCCAGAGGCTGGGGAAGGACTCAGCAGGGACTCAGGATGCTCAGTCCAGAAGGGGTAGCCTTGCTTGCCAGTGGGCTCCCCACCCAATTAGTTCTGAACCATGACACATTATTCCAGGCTTCAGCATATGCAAAACTTGACTAGTCCCGGGCAGGATGGCTGCTGTTCAAATAGGAACAGTTTATTCAGACAAAAGGTCTCTGGATTATAGGCACCTCCTTGGGACTCCAAGTGTGCTGCACAAGTCATGTCTGCAGGACATAAGTTAGTCACTTCTGGCATTTACACCATGCCCTTAGCCTTTCTCACAGCATCTTCTGCCCTACAGCACCAACCACCCAGAACCCAAACTTGCTGAGTGAAGGATAACCAGATGGTAAACAGTGCCTGAGACGATACTTTCCTTCAATTTCTCTTCAAGTAATAAAATTGCATGTAGACACAGGTTCAGTGTGGCCCAGCTGGGTAGAAGTTTAACACAAGACAAGGAATGGGAGGTGGGTATGAAGCTTTCCTCTGCCTTTCTATAAAATCAGATTTCTGCAGAAGGTTAAAGGCAACCTTGTTGGGCAAGTTGATGCTGTCTTGTCCCTCTGCAACAATCTGGCTCCACCTCAATCCCCAATCTTCATGGCCCTCTCCCTGCTACTGATGAGAAGCACACAAAACTCAGCCAGAAAAGCGTTCTGTCTGCGAGCACACCTCTTTCTGCACTGGGAAAATGAGCTGTTCCCAGTGTAACCCATGTCAAGGCCTTCACCAAGGCCTTCACTTCAGCCTAAATGGGCAAGGAGCATTCACAGAAGACACTCCCCAGCAGATCCAAGGAGGGGGACTGTGTCAGAGTACCCGTGAGAAGCAGCTGGGGTTTACCCCAAAGTGGCTGCCACTAGAAGAGACTGTTTTCAAGCCATCCATCAGTCATATCTAGTGGAGCACTATAAGAGACAAACACACTGTGACTTTGGAGCCGCTGTTGAGAGAAGACAGATTCTGCCTTAAAGCCCTCTTACAATTTATGTTAGCCCAACATAAATCAGCACAAGCTGGCATTTTGCAGCAGTCCTGTCTTTTGACACCCCCCTCCTCCTCATGACTTATCTATTTGCTTTGAAAGAAGGAAGAAGAAGGAAGGGAGATAAGGGGAGCGGAAGGGGATCCAGATTGCAACTTGCAGCAGCTGACGTTTTTATTGTCTTTTAATTAAATAAGCCTCAGACACAAGGGCACATGCAAATTCCCCTGTGTACCCACTCCTCCTCCTCTTCCTCTTAAAAACTCATTAAGTAAGGAGACCACAATCAAACCAGGAATGCAGGGTTGCCTCTCCTACCTTCAGGACCTCATCTGTGCTCTTTGCCTGGAAAAAAAGTCACTGCAGAACAATGCAAGATGGCTATAGCTGTTTTTTTGCACTGTTGCCACAAGGCGACAGGAGAAATCCAGTATAAATCTGCTTTTCCTCTGCAGTCAATGTGCAAGTGTGTGTGAGAAGTGTGCAAGAGGGGGGAAAGTGGCTTGTGCTTTCTGACATCCCGCTTCCTTCTCCAGTTTGGTAACAGCCTAGAGTATCTCGCTAGAACCACTGGAAACCACAGCTGAATAAGAGGGACTGCATTTGTGTTGCAGTGTACTCTCATGTATAGCAATGACCAGAATGGCAGCAAGCACAGAGGCTGACGCCCAGCATACTCATCTTCTCTAGTCTACATCTGGATTGCAGGTGGGATCCTGGCTGCGAAAAGCACCTTATGCCATTGCTTCATGGGCTGCTGTTGTGCTTCAGGGCATTTTCTCTGTAAGCTCAAGGGCTTTGAAGTGTTTAAAGGCCTTCCCTTTTTCTACACACAAGTAAATGGGATCTCGAAGATTCAGTTCAGCAAGAAGAGCTCCATCTGTACAGATGCTGTAGAGGTCTGTAGCTGTTAGTTACCTCCCCTTCAGAGATAAGTTAGGACAGTAGTTATGTTAAAATAAGGCTTGGCATACAAATGTAAGCTCTTAGCTAATTTGATGGTGTACATACACAGACATACACATATAAGTGTGTGCATGTTTGTGGTGATCTTTCCACATTTTGGTTACTGTGAAACCTCTGATTTTTAAACTTACCCATGCTTTTGTCTCATGGAGGTTCTTGTGGGATTGGGCAGAGACAATAACTGCATCCAGTCCTCTCTGTAGGCAGTTCATACCAAGGCTGCCCTCTGTCAACAGGTGCTGCTCTTGCATGAAGGAAAGCCCCTCCCAGGAGAAGAATGGCCAGAGGTAGAATAGAAGGATGACCTTTGAGGGGCCCCAGCACAGTCCTTGAAATGATCTGTCAGCATTTTTCTCTTCTCACCAAGGAACTCTGGGGAGAAGGCAGGGGGTCACTGCCTCACCGAGAGGCACTCTCCTGCCTGCCCTCCGGAAACACTTGAGGGCCAGGTGAATTTATTTGCTATTGCATCATTTTTCCTTGCAGATCTGACAGCTCATAATACCTCTGGTGCCTGACAGCCCCACTCTTTTCCAATTGATAAATAATCTCTTCCTGATCTGAGCAACCAAGGAACATCTTGAGCCTGTCACACTGGAGAAGATCCATCAGGCTCTTGTGCCACAAGTGAGGTGTTTGAAAAATGGTGTTTGTGCAACCATTCTGGGGTATTAATTCCTGGCATCCTACTTATATTTTGATTGCTTCTCAAAGAACAACAACGTATTTTAACTCTTTGCAAATGAAGCAGCGTTCTGTTGTTATGGTAACTCAAATTCTAAAAATAATGTAAAGAAAAGACCACCTTTAATTGATATCACAAGAAGTTGTTATGGTAACTGGAATTTTTAAAGTAACTAGGTTAAACTCCATTTCTTTTTTATCCAGAGCTTTGCATAAACAAATTCTGATTAAAATATCAGGTTTAATTTAATCAGTTAATTAATGTCACTAAATGTCATTTATCTTATAACTCTCATTTATATTCAGTGCAAAATTACCTAACTTGCTGAGTTCTAGCTATTCAGTCATCAATCTGGTAGTCTGGAACAGGATGACTGTACAATTTATTATGGTCATGGAGTGGTTAAAATGGAATGCACTGCTTTTATATCATGTGAGGGGCCTGGTTTTTTCCATCAGGTAAACCTGTGATTAAAGTCAAGTGTGTGCTATATGAATGAAGGCTCATGCTCTGCTAACTTCTGTATTCTCCAAAGCAAGTATCCTTCAAACCCTTCTCTACTGTCTGTCTCACTTCTCTTCCACAGTGTCCAGACTTTCTGCACCCTCTCCCCCACGGCTGTCTCACCTTTCTGCCCAAATTACTCTCTTCCCTTCTCTGTCAGAACTGGCAAATAATTTTTCACCCTAACGCCCTAAATCAGCAGTGACATTTCCTCCAGTGTGGACTCATTTTCCTCTTCCAAGAGCCGCCTGTCACTCCATTGCACAGTCTTGGCCATTTGTACTGAAATATCTCCCTGTTCTCTTTGAATGTCCCACATTGTTCCACAGTTCTTCCATTGAGCCCTGAGGTACTGCAACCAAGCCCAGCTCTCTGCCCATTTTTCTAGTAGATTTCTTTGAAAATTCCTTTTACCTTTTCCAGAAAATTTAATAACCCTGTTCTTGCTATCCTCAGTCTGAACTACAGAGGACCTGGTTATCTGTCAATTGTTTGCTCATTTTTTTCAAAGATTAATAGAGTGAAAGGCTAGGCAATGTTCATTATGAGCTTTTAGCCTAACAGGCCACAGAATTTCATCCAGGAATTTCCATGTTGAACCTTTAACTTCTGTTTGAACAATTAGTGTGTCTTTTACAGAGACACCTAGTCTTGATTAAAAGACTGAAACTAATGGAGAACCCTCTACATCCCTAGATAGCCTGACCTAAATATTTAACCCTCCCTGTTAAAAAGAAATGTATCATATTTTTCATCCAAATGTGGCTAGCCTCAGCTGACAGCCCTTACACCTCTCTATGGACTTTAACATCTGAACAATTCACCTCAAGGGAAAAAATTACTGTGGGTCAGCTTCCCTGAGGTAATCACCCCTATTCATGTTCTTACCTACAGCAAACCATAATAATGGTGAGGTTATATGTAAGGGGAGTCTGTCTCCCAGAGTAAGAGATAAAAACACACACTCGCACAGAGGGGATAAACAGCTCCTGTAGAGCAGCTGGTATAAAGTAATCTATTTTTCCTGGTACTTTGTATGTCTTCCTTTCTGCTGCACTTTCTTTTCCACAAGGAAGATCACCACCAAAAATGTTCTCATGATATTGATGCTTGAACATCTTAGTCAAATTCCTTCTTAACCTTCCACTGGATCAGTTAGAAAATAGTTGTAAGAGATTTTAAGTCTCCTATTGATAGGTAGAATTTATTTCCGTTGTTTTTGTAGTGCTTTTCCAGTTTTCTGCATATTTCCTGGATTTCTGAGCATGTGCACTAGCACTCCCTAGCCTTACTAAATCCCTTTATCTAACTTGCACAAGGATTGCATCAGCCCCTGTAGCACCAGCCACACACTAGGAATTCACACTCATTGGTTCATCCAAAATAGCCCCTACACTGTTTCCAGGATTTCTGCTTTCTAGTTCCCAGTCTGAAACTGAAAGTATAACCTGCATTCTTGGTTTGTGTGTATGTGACCTTCCCAGAGGCTATGTGTATACACTAGCTTTCTAAAAAAAATCCAGCTTACCAAGCAGTCCAGATCTTGCCACAGGAATGCTCTGTGCTTATTAACATCACTTATCATGCCAGAGAAGTTTATTTAATCTGCAAAGTTTACCAGCAGTGCCATGTTCTTCCACCTCAGTTGTAACTCCTTTTTCCATTTTGCATCCAAGCTTTCAACCTTACCTGTTTCCCTGCTCTTACATTTCCAGCTCTCTAAATCACAACTCCGCAACACTAATTTCCCAAAAGCAACGAGCCTGTCTCCAGAGCAGTGCAAGCAAATAATAAGATTGAAGAATCTCCTTAAAAAAGAAATCCCAGAAATTACCATTTGAGGGAAGCATATGGAAAACTGCCCTGTCAGTCACAGCACATCCTGGTGTGCTGCATCCATTCTTCAATCAGTCCCTGACTATTCTCTAAACTGTTTCAGTCAGGTCCCTGTTCGCAAAGCTTTTGCATACAGTTAATACTATCAGCATATTATTATAGATCATACTAACAGCAAATGCACATGCAGCGTGTGGTTTGTAAGCACAAGTATTCAAATAGCTATGAATCAATCTATTTGACTTTTTGATGCCCTGTAATCAATCTATGATCCAGTTGTGGAAAGGACTGTTTTGCTCTCAAGAAATTAAAAATTCTCCAAGTGCAAGCGGTTTAATATTAAATGCTTCTCCAAAAAATAAGCTTTTAATTTAATAACAAGAATTTTAAAAAAATCTTTCTTCCTCATAGCTGTCAGCTAGAGAGAAGCAAATTTCATTTTAAATCTAAAAAAATCCCACAAACAGCCAAACAAAAAAAGCTGCCTTGTCTTCCCTTTACATGTTTGATTGCCACTCATGATACAATTTTCTTTAACTGTCCTGCTTAGCTCCCTCACTGAAATGGACATTTCTAAACTTCTGGCAACCTCTCTACTCCTTGCTAATGTCAGTTCTGGTATTTTGCTTTCCCTGCATGTATAGTCTTCAGTGTTACCTGCTCATACCAAGAGTAGAATATTTTCTCCTATGAAATTCACTGAATAGCTGAGGGGAGGATGTTAACTGGAGACCTACAAATTTACACACCAAACATTAATTATTGTTGTGTGGAGTTGATAGAGAAACATCTCTTGTGTCACTCTTAAAAACTGACCTAAAATCTTTAGTCACTGCATTTATGGAGAGGAAATTTCTTGTGTTAAATGACAGGGAAGGAGTCACCAGATATTACTGGTTAACAGCAATGAGTAAAGAGTTTTGGAAAATCCCAGATCACCAGACTTACTCAGAGGTCCAGTTAAAGTCTCATATCCTCTACCACACACCCAGAGTGCCTAATTCTAGAAAATCCCTGTGAGTTTAGAAAATGCAGATGATTTTTAATTTTTTATGTTTGATGTGCACGTAGCAAAGCAATGTGCAATCCATTTTCTAAACAGTAATTAGGTTAACAGAACATAGTCATCATTTAATATAGTCATTAGAGATGACTGAAATTAATCTTTTTCCTGTAGAAGCTTTTAAGAACTTTCTCTTTACCCTTTTCAGAGAAGCTTCAAGTTTTTGGCAAAAAAATCAACCCCTGACTATTTACATTCTAAAATACCTCTTGGATGTTTGTGGTATAAATATTTCCCACTACCTTCCACTCTGCCCCTTTGGCACCATGGCTATATTCCAAGTGTCATGGTGTTTGCCACCACTTTCCATGCTAGTCCTGTTGTGGGGATGTGGCTCTTCTGCTGTTGCAAGCACAATCTCAGCCCAGGGCAAGCTAGAGAACAACAGGTTTGGTGTGGGGCATCATAATTTTACGATGAAGGCAGTTGGGACTTCTTTTTGACAAATAACAGGAAATTTCTGTTGAAAGCAGCCACCTTTCAGCCTTGTTTGAGTATAATTTTCTTTCATAAAGGATTTTTCAGGGCAAATTCATGGAGGATCTTTGGCAGTCATCACATAAAAGTTTGATAAATGCTGGTAGAAAAAATGGTCTTCCTTCTTGGGCAAGCCAAGCCATGGAAGTATGAGATGAGGTACATATGAACCTGACACATGGGACTCTGGTTCCCACAGAAGCAGTTTGCTGACCCAGTGCTCTGACTGAAATCTTTTACTTACAGGTATTAAATGTTTGTTCATAGCAAAGTGCAGAAATAGCTTCTATACATTTTTCCCAGTCCACACAGGAAGAGGTTTGAAGTCCTGGCCCAGCCAGATTGTTTTAGCAGAAAAATATTTGGAAGTATAGATCCAACTGAATGAAACTGCAGTCAGGCCAAGCCTGAGTACAGTAATTGAAGTTACTAGGGGCACAACAGCTGGAAGACATGCAAGGGAAGCCAGAAATTGCTCAGCTGAATCCTCTGCAGACCATGTTTGACACATTATTTATCTTCTTCTTTTACAGGTGTCTCCTGCCAAGTAAGTGGGGGAGAGAAGTACAGCTCAAAGAGATATTTACTTTCCTGTTGAATGAGCAATGTTGAATGAGCAAGATCAGTCTACAAGGATGAAAATGCAGCCCTGTCTTGCTAAAACAAATAGATAAGAAATTAGCTCTTCAAAAGTTTTTCTACCTCTGGGAGAAGCAATGGAGCTTAATTCCCTCTGTCACTCACTCCCCTTTCAGGAGGGGACATTTTATCAGCTACCAGACCAAGAGCCTCCACATCAGACAAAGCCACTATCTTCAGAAGTGACACACATAGATGTTTGTGACTGCAGCATCCACAGACAACCCACAGCTTCTAAGCACCCTTCAAATCACTTGTATAATGGCACAAAATCCCTTCTCCCTGTGCCAGCATGTACTGTGCATTAGTGGGCACGTGGGATGAGGACTAGCCAAGGTTCCGGCCTCCCTGCCTGTAATGCATTCCCTTCTGCAGGGCCACCTCCACTCTGCATGGGCATGGGTATGGACATGGGCACTGGGAGAAGACAGAGGATACACTGGGCATGTGACTTTCACTGGAACCCCAAAAAGTATACTACATAAAACTAGTATAAATATATATATGTATGTGTGTGTAAATATATATATATACACACATACACAGTATAGATACAAAAATAGGATATTTTATTAAATTTATTGAAAATATTCACATGGATTACCATCAGGTAGCACTATATTAGGTATTGCAATACCTAATGATAATCCATGTGAATATTTTGCAATGTTTTGCAATCCGCAGGTGTTGAGATTATTCTTTCCCAAAATATCAAGGTTAAAAAAATTCAATTTTGCTCTAGCTGGGTTTCCAGATACCCAGGGAACTCCCAGATAGTCCTAACTGGATATTGCAGCTCTGCTCAGAACATTTTGCCCAGCAGTTATACTCTGTTGGGAAAAGGTTCACAAAGTTCAAGGCAGACACAGTGCAGCTCCTGGACATACATTGGGAGCGTATGTGCTGGCTTCCCCAGGCCCAAAGCAATCCTAGAGCAAACTTCCTGCAAAATGGACTTTAGATTCCTTCTGGATTCAGGTTAAACTAATCTATCTCTTCCTTTGCTTTACTGCCAATTTCCAGCCAGTTCCCAACTTGTATTTACAGGGAGTACTGTAAGCAAGAGAAGCATGAAGTTACATAAAGGATTTTCACTCCTTCAGAAATGAATAATGAGCAAGATGAGCTACCCAACAGAAAGAATTGCTCTTGATTCAGTGGATTAATTTGCTCGATAGCATGAAATAAGACAATTTAAAGGAAATCAGAATTAATATAAAACATTTGTCTTCAGTCATGGTTAAACAATAACATGGAAGACTATAATAGTCAATAGGATATAGAAAGAGGTTTAGATTGTAATACTGCAGCCATCTTAAAAGAAAAGGTTTGATGCCAGACATCTGGTATCTGTTTTTCCTTATCACAACACAATCACTATACAGCTAGTGGGTAGCTATACAACCTTCTTAGAGAGGCAGACTGACAAACACACTTAATTCTGTTTATGATTCTACCTAACCTGTTAGGAGCCTTTGCTTTTGAGCAGCACTCAGGTCATACATAGACTGGTTCGCTACTTTGCTACATGCAGACCACAAACACTGGTCTTGCCTTTAGAGAGTTTACAGCGTGCTGTCTCTTCTTGCTCACCATGAAGTGCTAATCTGATGAGGAATGTCCACAGAACTGTTTCATTTTTTCCCAGGATGTTGCTTTTAAAATTCCACTCTGCCTTTTTCATTGTTCTATTATGAGGGACAAATCTGAGCCACAGATCTACTCTACTTTCTCAAGTCACTGTCACTTGGTCAGAGGTTGACACTCTCTGATGGGGCTGTATACACAGAGTGGTGGAAATAAAGCTCCAGGGTCTCCAGTGATGTGCAAGTTCACATTCCTACACACAGATAGGTGATCTGAATCCATAACTAGCCCTGGCAGCAATGGGTGATGGATTGCCTTGAGTGCAATGTTACCATGGTGCACAGTGCTTCTAACACTGCAAGCTGCTCTTTGGCCACTGTGAACATGGCAGAACTGCCAGTACGACCTCCTCCTGTGGAAATTAGGTCAGGGGATAAATCACTATGGGTGGGTTTTAATGCATTTCCTACATTTTTAAAGTCCTACTACCTAGTGTGTGGTTGTCCCTGAGCATATTACCAGCAATATTTATGTATGGATGGACATGCTCCCCACAAATATTGTTCACGGTTTAAGAGGGTAAATGTCAGAAATAATAATAAAGAAGAAATCTATATTAAAAGATGACTCAACCTAATCGTATTCCAGACATTTGGGACTCAACATCTCAATGAAATGGTTCTGTGATGGCTCACAGAGAAAGATAGAACAAGAAAGGAAATAGAAATTGTTCCTCCAAACTGCAGTTCATATCCAGCACATCAGCAGTAGGGGGATTCCCAGCTGTGCTAAGGGTTAGTTTCAAGGAGGACTTACACCACGCCCAGAAGAGCTAACCTAAGTGATCCAGCTGACTGCAGCTGGACAACAGACTAACAGATCAGACCCTGAAAGGGAAAAGATATCATTTATGGGTTCTGTGTTGAATATTTTGTTTGAATGCAACTTCAGAGAAAATACGGGGTGGCTCTCTGCCTGTATTACCCGTGGCAGCCTGGGAAAAGAGAGCTGCAGATTTGGCTCTTTCTGCTCCCCAACTGCTCCTTGACTAGTCATGACAGCACGTGTTACACAGCCCTTGAGAACTATCAGGGGGACATCCTGCTTGGGGGCAACCAGTCCTTCATAGCAGCCTGGACCATGACTCAGAGTGGCAGGCACTTCTCACTCTCCTGGCCTTCTGTGTGCCGAACACATCGTGTCCTGGAGCTTACATGTCAGCTTAGCACTGTAGAAAGAGGGCAAGCCTCTTCTGGGATTTTGAAAGGGGTGGGGGTTTAAGCATACACCCCTCCCTCCACTGCTAAATTAAACCAGTCCCCAGCTCCATCCTAGTAAGATGGGGCTGCAGTGCAGGGATGTGACCCAGGTTTGAAGAGGATTAAGAACAACTGATCTCTGGCTGTTACCGGCTGTGCTTTGCTCTCCCAGCTGGTGGAATACAGTCAGCAAAGAGATTTTTAAACCTCATTTTCTCTGTCTACAGGTGCCTGTCTTCCAGTATTAGTCTAGGGAACTGCACACCAATTACCTCATATATTCACTGAAAGTGCAGTACAATACAACTTATTGTTATATAGTGTCCTTGATAGAAAGCCCCATGAAATGCTTGACAGTACTATTGGGTCCATAAAAGTGTGCGTGGTCATGAATACATGTGAAGGTTCAGTCCCTTGCTCTTGATTCCTGTTCTCTGCTGGAAATCACTCTGTTACAATTCTCTCAATTTCAGCAGTTAGACGAGGTGGAGGAAGGGAATATCACAGCTCTGTGTCACTGTCTGCAAATACATTAGGACACAGAAGGGCCATCCTGCAAGAACTAAGACAAATGGACCCGAGGGACCCACAAAGACATGCAAATATAGAGCCAGGAACGCTGACCCTTAGCTGAGCACTGGTGCCTGGCCTGACCCTTGGCACCATTAGGGCCCTCCAAGTGAGGAGCTTGTGCTCAGTGCTGCAGCAGAAGGGACCAGATTTTCTGTGGCAGTGTTTTGGCTCAGTCACACACACTGTACACAAGAAGCTTAATCTAATCTTTGCAGCACTCAAATGAAGAGCATAATGTCGCATCATGAATCACCTGTTTTTTCTAGCACTGAGCCCACAGGAAAAAAAAAAAAAGGATTTTGCTTTCCAAAGTTCAAATTATTTGTAACCATTTGACTAAATCTGCTTCTTAAAAACACAATAAAATGTCAGTGTAGCAGTTCTATCACTAGACATCTGGGGCTGTATTTAAGCAGCCAATTGTAGGTTTGAAAACAAACTCACCTGCCTAATACAGCATCTATACTGAAAACATCTGCGATAGATTCATGGTGTGCCTGATTTCTAAGGCTGCCTGTTTTAGAGTCTCTCTGTACAGGTAGTGGAGAGGAATAGGCATGAAAACTAAGAAGCCATTGGAGGATCCTGAGGTGCATGAAGGCCCATTCAGCAAGGACAAAGCAGCCCACCCAAGGAGAGGTCACCCCACTGCCAGGGACTCATCTGTGCCCAGGAACACCTATGCAGGTAGGGAACGCCAAGACAATGCAGGGAAATGTGTTGCCCCTTCCCACTCAGACCAGCTCCCTACCTCATCCTAGACATAAACCTCAAAATCATCCAGCAGTGACATTTTGTGGATTCTGAGGGGCAGCTTCTTCGCTGGCTGTGTCAGAAACCCTTTCAGGTCCAAAGAAGGTCAGTCAAAACAGTTCTTTCTGTTGCAGGTTAGCATGGCTGCAATAATACCCTGCTCAGACTCAGGGATTTCCCTTGGGTTTGTGGGAATATTTTGCAGAATGAGACCGGTGAGTAGTTAGTAAAAGTACCCAAATACTTTGATTTCCTCTTAATCGGCTGTTCTCCCTCACAGTCCTTGAGTTTTCTTTTCAATAATCAAGGCACAGACAGAAAAAAATTTCCCAGACTTAAATAGGCCTGGTTTTCATTAAAGCCTTATAGAAATTCAAAAAAGAAAGAATAAAAAACCAAGAAAGCTAAAACCACAAAATTTGTGCATAACTAAGTTTCACATATTATTATCCATGCAAAGAGACAGTCATCTCAAATGTTTACACAAGCAGTTGTTAATGAACTGTATTGTAGAGCACAGACAAATCTCAGGAAGAAGGATCTGATGCCATTTAAAAAGAAATCACAGTTCTCTTTGTTATGTGGTGCCCTGGGTAGTGCTAGGAGCCTCTAGTATCAGGAGATGTCCAGAAAGAGGGTCTTCATGATCTTATAAAACCTGAAGCCTGCAAAGTTTTAACTGTCCTTCAGTGCCTGTGAGGTGCAGAAAGGAAGGGTCCACAGAACCTATAGTTAAACATTGGTGTATTAGCAATTTCAGGGGAAAAAGATGGGGTGAAAATACTTTTAGGCTGACATCAAGTCCAAAAGCATCGCTGCATTGAAGACTGAAAGAAAGTTTGCTTTGGATTGAAGAAAAATTTGTATTCAAGAAGTTTTACGGATCTGTACATTGTGTAAACAAAATCAAAATAAAATGAAGGTTCAAAAATAAAAATGTCATGCTGATAACTGAAAATCAAAATGTTTAATTAGGAATAAAGTACTAAATGGAGATAATTTGAGCTTTGGGGATTTTTTAAAACACAGCTAGTAAAATCAAAATTTATTTGAAAATTACCTTGCTGCTGTGAGATCAGACCATGTAATTCTCACTCAGGGAAATGCGTCGTCCTGTGTGACTTCAGTCTAGGGCTTATATCTCTGCAGCTGTGGGGATGGGAGACTAAGTGTATCACTGTGCCTCTAGAGAGCCCTGCTTCTTCTATATCCAACAAGTTTGGTCCTTCCCAATGCTATCACAGTATTCTTTGAGTAGCTTGGAAATGGTTTGTTTGGTGATGGAACCCTCTCACTTGTTTCTGTGGCTGTTGAGACTGGATCCAGCAGTTCTCAGCTGACCAACCCTCTCAACTTCAGCATGGAAAAAGCAAGGTTAGACTCTAATATCTACCCAGTGCCCTTTAATTTCACTAGTCTGGTGCTGATAATTGAAAAATGAATATTAAACGGGCACCAGAGGGTGGCTGCAATGGGTTGGATATAATCAGCATGTCCAAATTAGTCTTATTTTAATTCTGGTAGTCTTTCTGTTTAGAGCCAGCTCATTATGGACGTCTATTCAAAGGCTGGAGACTAAATCCAAAATGAAAGCAGGAAAAAAATTAGCATACTGTGCTGGCTTTTCACCTCCCTCTGCTTCTTTCCCTAACAAATTAACAGCAAAGACCTTTCAAACCACCTCACGTAGGCAACCTTGTTATGGAAGTGTCCTGCTGGTGAGAATCAGGCCCTGGGCGCCGATGCACGGAGGTGACTGCCAGTGCCGGATCGATAGCTGGCAGGGCTCCTCGCTGGAGGAGCTGACAGCGCGGTTGCTGCTTGGAACGATCAGCATTCTAATTCCCTGCCGCATGCAACCAGGGCAGCCCCCGGACCAGGGCACATGGGGCACAGCACCGTGCGTTCCTCCCCGCTTCCATTTCTGGTGCCCTTGTTTACGTGCTGAGGTTCAACAGGAATTTCAAGATGTCGGGGAGTAGGAAAAGAAAAGGAAGGAGAGAGCATTATATCCTGCCTGTCTTTATTTTATAATGTATTTATGTGGGAATGGAAGGGGGGTCCTGGGGCATCACTTTGTATCTGGTTTGAAATGCCTTTTTTTCCATAAACAGAAAGGTTTCAGAAGGAGAATGCTAAGCAGAACAGAGAAATGAGACACTATTTATCCAGGTTTTGTTAAATAATGAGCTAGATTCCTCAGTGATCAATCTCTCTCCTTCAATTAACAACAATAAATTCCTCATAAAATATTCTAAACAATGCCGGACTTTCTTCTTGCTTTACATTATTTATGCTGCATGCTTGCTATTCTTATCCTTAGAGCAATTTTATATATTATGCCTTGTTTCTCAGCCAGAAAAACAACTTGCCCCTGCGGAATGATGCCGGCAGCCGCTTCTCCCTGCCCGGCTGATCCCAGCCGCGCAATGCGCACACACACACTGCCCCTTAGAGGTGACATCCACGCATGGCCACAGGCAAAAAAATCACAGCTATTGAGATGTGTTTTGATTGCAACGTGTTTGTGCAATTTTGACCAGCTGTCTGGTTTAGCAAAAAGAGCTCTTTTTATTTATTTATTTATTTATTTATTTATTTATTTTTATTTATAACGAATGTCCATATTTTGATATCAGATAAGCACTGCAAATCTTGCCTAGTTCCTTTGACTTTCAATACTGATTTTTTTTGCAATGGACACATCTGGTGTCAGGTTCCTGACCCCAGCTCCTTTTCTTGAAAACTCCATATGTAAATATTGCAAGTTTTGCCACCGTGCCTTTCCAGATGCTGCTGGACATTGCCATGCTTGAAATAAAAGAAACCCCACAGTGACAAGAGGCAAACTGACATGTTGCCATCCAGCTTAACAAATGAGTATGGAAGCAATGAGAGAGGAAAGAGCAGGCTAAGCCTTTTACTTCATCGATTGCTACAACGGCCACCAACCCTAATTCTGCTCTGCTCTTGTCCTCATGGAAAGCACCACTGTGACAACCTCAACCACCTCAAGGGACACTCTCTCATGTCAAGTGCTTTGCTGTCTCCTGCCCTGATAGAATAATGAAGAAAATCTATCTCATTCTTTACAGCAGCAGCTGCCTCTGCCCTCTTGAGCCAGGCAGGGTTACACACAGACAGACAGAGGAGGAAAGGAAGAGCAGCAAATGCTTTCTTGTGTCCATCTGCCTGATCTGACAGTTATTTCTCTAGCTAGAATATTATATTGACCAAAGCAATGTGTTTGTGTCTCCAATGCAGGGCTGGAGGTGGTGAATGAGCTGTGATCTGTGTGGGACACAAAGCCATCATGCAAGCATGCTGGGAAACGAGGTATTTAATTTAAAATAAGCAGAACTAGGAGCTCCGGGCAGGCAGGAATTGCAAGCCACTCCTCCAGAAAGAATTAGCAAAGCATCCTCCTAGGATGGACTTAGCGCTGAAATTTCAGCCTGTCCTTTCACATGGTGGCAAGGAGAAAGCAGACATGCAGCAGAGGGCTGGGGCCATTCTTCACTGAAAAGGAAAAGATTCCACAAACATGACTTGCCCCTTCTTTTGACATGTGTTAATTCCAAATGCTTGCATGCTTCATGATTTATCTGCACTCTGCACAAATTGATTTCCCTCCAAGGCAGACGACCTCGAAGAAAGAGCTGACCATTTCCCTGGGCTGGGGACCTGAAGCAGGAAGATGTATGAACTGAAATGGGGACAATCTCTAGAGCTAAAGAGTGACCCATGTCATGATCCGGGAGAAAAATCATGGATTTTGGCCCTGCTATATTTGGAGGGGGGATAGATCTACTGAGAGATGGGAGAAAGACTAAGAACCAACCAGGAAGAGGAAAGACCTGGCCCAGTCTTTGCACAGGAAGCCAGGAGATGGGTGCGTAGGAAACTGAGGGGCAGTTTGTCCTCTTAGAGCTGTCCATACTGGGATTTGGGCCACTCTGAAATGGAAAGGGAAAGTGCAAGCCCAACAGGGTGTGACACAGGCTCTTTGGCAAAGGAAGTCAATGTCTTTGTTCTACAAATTAAAATAATTACCGTTTTGCAAATCATTACTGAAATTATTCTACCTGGCTTCAATGGAAGGAAGCGGGATTCATTAATTCCCATCTGACATTCCCTTTTATCTGGTGACTGGGGCCAAACCACAAGGGGAACACTCAGCCAGACATTAACAAAACAGGAGGTGTGCATGTGTTTCTAAGGGAAGAGTGAGTTATAAAAATTATATCTTTCTTTGAAGAGAAACTTGCTACAGGAGGTTTTTATGAGTAATTTTGTTCTTGGAGACTGTCCCTTTGCACAAAATTACCCCAACAATGTTAGACATAGAGGTCAAAAGAGAAGTTCTCTCCGCAGGTGTTCCCTTACCCTTGAGGGGGTGGTCATGCTGAGTGGATGGTCATCCATCATGCCTACAGCTGGATCAAACTGTGGATCAGTGTGGCTGAGGATGTCCAGAGCCTGAAGCTCAGCAGAGCAGACAGTGTTACAATAGGTCCCTCTATCTTTGCAAAAAGCCTCTACCAATTTTTCCTATCCCATCACTGTGCTTTCCCTTGTCTTCTCCCTTTAACCATGTGGAGGTATACCCTGCAGAGGCACTTCCTGTGGAGATACACTGTTGGAGAAACCTTGTCCACACTCAGCTTCAACAGAAGGCCCAAGGTTTCTGAGGGAGATAATTCACTGCTGCCATGCACAGCACTCAACAGACCCCACACAAAAGGACCTTCATCAGACCTGACCAGAGGCAGGAATATTTCTTGGGTTCCTTCTTTGAGTGCCAAGGATGTGCCATTCGCATGTAAGTGACTGCAGAAGGAGAGCCCAACCTCAGGCATCTGCATGTCCTTTCCTGAAAGCAAAACAGTGCAGTATGGGCACTATGGGACTATTTGAGAAGAAAGATCTCCCAACACTGATCAGAGAGTGAAAGAACCAAGTCACTGCCCCGAGCACTTGCTTGTTCAGGCAACACCACCACATAGGTACCTCTACTAAATATATCAAACAATTTTAAAATGATAAAATTATTTTCCAATACCTCTTGTAAGGATGCAGAGTATAGCACAAATACACCAGCTACCATCCAAACTCTCTCCACTACAATAGCTGCTGCAAAATTTTCATTGTGTCTTGCAAAGGAGTGACTGGATACAAAAAACCCTCAAAGCTCCCTGTGAGGCTGTGCTGGTCACACCCCGATTCCCAGCCTTCCTCCTCCTCATCCTGAGGAGGACAATGTGGCTTTGTCAGCACCAGGAGTAGTGAGCACTAGCAAAGGACAATGGCCTTTTTTATCCTAGCTTCAAGGCATTTGTGGTTGGAAAAAGGAATGCATTCATCCTGTGAGACCAAGGAATATCTGTGTTAGAATTAGGCTTTGCCCACAATTCTATATTTGATCTCCAGGGAATAGATCTGAACAACAATCACAGTCAAAACATTTTAGCCTACTCCTCTCTCTTTGCTTCAGCTAATTTTGAGAGCCAACACTTGTTCTTTACCTGTATGCTAATTGCAGTAGTTATCTATCCTCTAATGTCTTTAATGTCCTCCCTAGCTTGGGGAATTTAGTAATGACATCAGTAAGACAGGTAGAAACACAGGCTTGCTCACTCTTCATGAGCAAGCCCATCTTTAATTCTTGAGGTCCACTTAGGTAGGAAAGAGTTAACACCCACACCTCTCAGTCAACAAATTGGCCCATCCAGGAAAAAAAAAAATCCCAGAAAATTGGATGTCAGTAGATTATCCTTCTGCAGATCCATGGATTAGTGTGCTTGGAGAGGGTATCCAAGTGGAAAAGAATGTAATAGCACTGTATGTGCAGGAAGAGCCTTCACCTCCACTCCAGCTCAATTACACATTTCTCTTATCACTGACATCACATGATGCCTAAACCTCATGCTTTTTCTTGCTTAAGCCTATTATTGCATTTTTATAAATGTTAGAATGCCTCTTGAAATTGTGGAGTTTCTTGCTGCAATGGCTCACATGATGGCTAAATAATTTTGTTTCCTTTTTTGCCTCCCATTCTGCTCATCATCACTTCCTTATTTGCCTAGCTCCTTTTGTTGAGTGATTGCAGCATCCATACTTCCTTCAATTTTTCCATGATACACACATTTACAGGTTTCCAACTACAGCTTAAGGCCAAACTCATCTCATTCTCTCTGGCGTGCCTAGAGCAAGTACCACAGGCACAAATATTTGAAGAACCGATAAATTACTTTGGACTTCCTATAGGCTAAGGGCAGTTTGGAGTGCAAAGAGGAACCAGGAACCAGTATAGCTGCTGCCAGCTGTGCCTTGAGCACCTGGTGCTTTTCTGTGGAAGAAAGGATCAAGTCAAAGCCAGAGTGGCTGAACAGCAGCATCTGAAGTAGCAGCCCTTTAATTTATTACAAGTATTGTGTCAATGTGACATTTCTTCTTAGAGCAGTGGCCTTGGGCTCCAAGGGCTTGTCTCACGTTGTCTTTTCTCGTTCTTCTCTGGGCTTTTGTATTTGGTTTTTTTCCCCCCTTTCTTTATGTTTTTTCCCCCCATTTATTCTTTATATTTATGGAAAAATCTTTAAAATAAAAATCAGATTTAGTTTGAAAGCGAGAGGGTGATTAACATAAGGAGAGAATCTCCAGCAGGTCAAGAGAGGTGACCCTTCCCCTCTCCTCAGCATTGGTGAGACCTCAACTGTGCCCATTTCTAGGGTAGAGGGGTAGAGGCTTAATGGAGTGACTGCAGCAAAGCGATGAAGAGATGGATTCAGAGCATCTACCATACAAGGAGTGACTGAGACATCTCAAATTACTTAGCTCAGGGGCATCTTATCAGTGTGTATAAACTCCAGAGGATGGCAAGGGACAAAAAATATAGATCCTGAGTCTTCCCAGCTGTGCCCAGTGGCAGAGCAAGAGGCTGTGGGCACAAAATGAAATATGAGAAATTTCATTTAAATATAAGGAAATATACTGAGAACTGGCACAGATTACACCAAGAGACTGTGGAATCTATATCCTTAGAGATAGCCAAAAACCTGATAGCGTATGTCCTGGAGCAGGCTCCTCCAGCTGACACAGCCTTCAGCAGGAGGTGGGACTGGGGGACAGATCTCCAGACATGCCTTCCAACCTCAGCTCTTCTGCAATGCTGTGATTCTCTAACAGGATGCCAGAATTATGATTTTAAATGTTAATTTCTAGCTTTAAAAACATTTACAATTCTGGGGACTTCATCTATTTCTTTTCAGGATCTTTGTTGGCAAGGTTATGCTTTCCTTGAGTACCAGTCCACTTGAGTAGGCGGAAGCTTTGTGACCAGCCCTGGCCATACACAAACTGCAGGGCATGTTAAACAATCACCTAGAACAGCTTCTCAGGTGGGGTGTGAACATCCCTTTAAGCAAGCAAAGATAAAGCTGAAGCTCCAACACTGAGCTTGCAATGCCAGGTAGTTTCCAGTGTTTCTTCTACGTTTCCCTGTTTAAATAACTACACATGAAACTGATCCTAGAGGTGGTAAAAAGGAAGATGTTAAGAATGCTAGACATAAATCTGAAGTTTGTTTCAGAGATTTGCAGCAGGATTTTCATCAGCACTATCAACTTTTAAAGGTTTTGCATTTAATTTTCAAAAGTCTGATAAAATTAATTAGTAGCTGTATTTATTCCCCTTCATTTTTTTACCTGTCTGTGACCAACTGAGATTAAAAAACTCACCTTCCTAATAGAAAATAAAAGTTTTAAAGCACTAATAAGCAAAGAACTACTGCCAAAAGAAGTCATACTTGCCTCTTCTTTTTGACCATCTCACATCACAAACTCTTTAAAAGAGAAAGTGGTAGAAAACATTTTGAGATGTTTAGGTTCTTCATAGTCCGATGCAGAGAGATCAATCTCAGAATCATAGAATGGCTTGGTTTGGAAGGGACCCCAAAGATCATCTAGTTCCAACCCCACAGGCAGTGCTACTCACTAGAAAAGGTTTCTCAGGTCCCCATCCAGCCAGGCATTGAATATTGACAGCAAGGGGACATCTACAACCTCTCTGGATAATCCACTCCAGTGCCTCATCACCTTCACAGTAAAGATTTTCTTCCTAATCTAAACATCTTCTCTTCTGGTTTAAAACTGTTCCTCTTTGTCCCATTATTATCTGCCCATGTTAAAAATCTCTGTCCCTCATTTTTTTAGGTCATTTTTTAGGTACTGGAAGGCTGCCACAAGATCTCCCTGGAGCCTTGTCTTCACCAGGTTGTTCAGAGCCTGGAGAACAGAATATTCAAATATTCTAATGAAACTGATACAGTTATGAATAATCGGAGAACTTAATCCTGCATTGGGTATTTGATTCAAAAGAGGGGGGATACTTTTAATTAAGTAAGTATATAAACCTACAAAATCAGAAGAGTCTCCTGAGTTGGGATTGCTCAGTTTTCTTTATACCTGTTCTGAAACACTGCAAAGGGATCTGATTTTGGGGAAATTATGAGAATTACTCTTCTGAAAAACTGTCTTTAAGTGATGCAATCCTAGTGCAAGGATCAGCTGGAGAATACTGGCCATAGCAAAACAGGTATTGCTGGGGAATTGTCCCTTGAATCCTTTATGCACTGAATTATCGCAGAAGAAAATTTCTCCTTCCAGACCCATGCTGTTATAATTTGCTCACAGACTTGAAATTGCATTTTGAAAAAATATTCTAAAAGAGGGTAAGGATGGAAAATACTTTGGCTTTTAGAAGTTCAATACTGAGTGGACAGCTGTGATTATTATCCTATCTTAGCAATAAACTATTACCGCACACTAGAATTGATTAAGGAAAATGTAAGTGCTAATGGAATAAAAAGAAATTAAATTTCTCTTTCCTTTATTTAACCTATTTTTTTGGTGATCTCAGCCATTTTTCCTCTTTATATTTGATCTCAAGTTTGAGTAACATGATTCAACTGATCTGTCCTAAAACACCCAAAGCATAAGTAATGCCTGTGTATTAGGATACAATCTAGACTTTTCACAGGCATTAGAGAAGTTTACTGTGGGATTGAGTGAAGTATCTTGAAAAGGAATGACACTACCTGGTAATCCCAGCCAGATTCTCTAGAAAGAAGCTCAGGTAGGCTGTTCTGCTGAGGTATCTGTAGTCACTCTCCATGGAAGTCACAAGCTTTTTGGAAAAGAGGGACATTTCTTGATATCTGCAGCATACTAACTATGCTGTTTGTGCCCAGTAAACAAATAATTTGAATAACAAATGGAATTATTTCTAAATATAATGTTCCACAATCCTTACAGAGATGCCATCTGCTGTGTAAGGTAGAAACCTGGAGACTATAAAACTTCCATTTATGCCTAATTTTACACCCTTATGCAGCCCCAGAGCAATTCAAGCACATTAAATTGAGCAGATATGTAAACATTTGCAGAGCTACAGCTCCATAATTGATAATTTTGCAGGCACTGTATTTTTCAAGAATCTGGAAAGTAGTTCATTGGCAGAAGGTGCCTTGAGGGTCAACAGAAGTCAGCTGTGGACAGCTCATCTCCACTTTTATTCTAGTGCTTGGCTTAATTTGCCCGTCTCCAAAACTCCCCCAGTTTGCAGTGGAAGGATGGCACATTCCCAGCCTCTGGCATCTGAGAGACATCTCACTCCTGCTTAGAGCTGGAAGTGAAAATAGAGTGCGAGGAATCCAAAAGGAAGTTGTTGAATGCGTGGCAGATGTTGTTACATTTGGCCTAGCAGTACTCCGTGTGGTAGGCACACGACTCGTGATCTTCGCCAGAGAGGTTAATAGTGATCGTGCTTCCACGGGAGAGTTTTCAAAGGACAGTGGAACAAATGTTGTCAGTGAACTATTAATGGCAGGAACAATACCAACAAAATATTAAAATGAGGGGAAGAGGAGCTCAGAAATAATGGCATGTCTGCTGGGAAAATAGTACACCAACAGCAAAGAAGAAACATAAAAGCAAGATGATAATTTCATGGGAAGGGAGGCTGAAGAGACATCTTAAGAGCATTCTGTGTACCTCCATCCCATTTCCCTGAGATTGGCCGGCACCTATATCTCGTACAAACAAAATCAGAGAGAGGAAGTGATGCACACCAGTATGAATCATGGATTTCCAGGCCATCATTCATAACAGGAGCCATGCCTGAGCAGAGGTGCATTACTTGCATATTGAAGATGATTTATGTGGGTTTTACATAGCTTTTGGGCTTTAATTATTCACTTGATTATCAATAAAAAATAAGCAGCGAGCAGTACAGAATGCTAACATGTCTGAAAGAGACATGCAGCTACTTGTGTGAAACAAATGTGCACATGCATGGAGGCATTCTGTCCTGTCAGTGCCAGGTATGAGGACAAATTCACAAGCTGGATTAGCACATTTCTTTCTCTTCCTCTTCGCCATCCCCTCCCCACCCTTTTCACAAACAAAACCTGCCAACCTGTTCATCAGCTCTGTGATGGCAGACAAATGTTTCAGCAAAACATGTGCCAAATACCCACGATACTGGCTGAAATTCAATATGATGAAATGAATTGATGCTGGCATCCCATTTGGTGCAATGCAATATCTGATCAATAGCAAGTAATTGGACATCATTTTGTGTAGGATAGAAAGCTGGGGCTGCTACATCACTCTGAGTTATGGATCATATTAATCACTGCCTAACTGTTTCATCAATGTAATTTCTTTTCATCAACATGCTGTGGCATTTAGAATGTTGGACATAAAACCTTGATACTGTATTAAGTAGAAATTAAAAGCTGTGCCGCCCAGTGGAGTGGAACATCATTACCATCGGTGTGAAGGGTGTTCTCACATCATAGCACAAAATGATACAATTGGTACCTTTAACAAGCAGAGTGAAGTGACAGGGAAAAAACTCAAGTAGTAAGAATCATCTGGACTGGAGGGGATATACACTCATATAAGCCTTACCTTCGTCCTCCTATTAATTGCAGTCAATGCAAGAACATCAGGGAGAGAAATACATGTTTCTTTTAAGCTGTTGCTTGTTCACAAGTGTTTTAAAGTTATGGGATGCTGAGGACATATTAGCAGGGCAGGTCTGACAGAGGATGATGTGTAGGCTCTCCATCCCCCTTCCTTGCATGGAAATATGCACACAGGTGTCACCTGATCACGGGGATTCCTATTGCTTACTCTATGCTCTTTACATTTTAGCTCTCTTCAAACCTCTCTTTGTACTCCACCAAAGGTACATTTGTGGAGGTTGGTACCATTGCCTTCTATCAGATGATTCAAAGTAACTTTTTTTTTCCATCCCACACTAGCAGACATCCATAGTTAGCATTTGGCAATGAAAGAAAGCTTTAGGCTAGTCAGTCAGAGAGCTAGTGCCATTGGCTCTGCCACCACATCCAGAGAAGAGAGACCATGGCACAGTCCTGTTCTGAGTGACAAAAAAGCTTTTTGAGGGGTACACTTCAGACACCTGCTCAGGCTACTAACTGCAGTCTAGTACTCCACCACTGACCCCAAACCTCATAACATACACTGCTGTTTGCAATAAAGTCATCACAGAAAACTGAAAGTAATTCTTCAGCCAGGTTCATCCTAGCTTTGTGCTGGAGGAAGACATAGTCATACATATCCTCCCACACTCTGGTTTCTGTGGGAAATAAACTGGGGAAAGTAAAAAGGTGTTTAAGTCAGACCCCCTTTTCAGACCATAAGCACAGAGCACTCAGTTTATGTCTTTCCCAAGAGGCTGAATGACCTTGTCTAAGCCCATAGATGAAGCTGGCAGAGAACAGCCATGGGTCTCTGTTATTATTACACAGAAAAACAGTGGGACTGTGTTCTGCCTGAAAAGTGAACAAGAAGGCAAGACAACAGCAGAAAAAATCTGACAGCCAGATCTTACTCTTAGAGCACCTGCATTTCCCACTGATAGTGGAGCTGTGGGTGCCTGGCACTTCTTAAAATGTAACCAGCTTATTCATCTTGTCTTAGGTGAGAGCATTTTCTCTGTTCTCTGTTTGGTGTGAAGCCTGTTGGGAAAGACAAGATGAGAGCAGATGATAATAATAATAGTGTTTCAAAATCTCCAGCTCACAGTTTCTTGCCATATTTGGTGATTGTTTTCTTTAAACTCCAAACTCTAGGTCTGTGGGAATCTCAGCTTTCTCTTATAAAAATGCTTTCAGCTCCTTTTGATGGGGTAAGGATAGTCTGAAAACCTTTCATCCAACAGAACTGCAAAATTATAAAGCTAAAAAGAAGAACATTCAGAGTGCATTACTCTTAAATATCTGGATTTTTAACAGTGACCTCATGACTTTTAGGAAAGTTCTGGTATTAGGTTTTAACTGGGGGAAAAAATTGACTCTCACTATGGTTTGCAGTTTGAATAAAGTCCTGAAAAGAGAAAAAGACCTGAATTATGGCAAAATGGCTTTTATGTGACATTTTCTGTGCTTTGTCTTTTCTGTATTTCCAGCTGGAATTAGAAACACAGCAGACTTAGTTCAGGGGTGGAGGCAAAAGGGAGACAGATATTTCTTTATCTCCAACCCTGCTACATTGTTCTTTATATGATTAAATTTAAGTACGTACCAAGATCCTAGTACAACCTGACTTCGTATTTCAAGTATGTCAAGAGGAATGTTTTATTTATGTAGAGAAAAAGAAAATGGCACGGCTACTGCTTTCAGAGCTAGATTATGCTGGATCTCTAAATACACCCTGGAAAGAAGTATGTGAGTTCGGCTTGGTCTTGCTTTTAGCTAAAGAAGTCAGAAGCTTGTGTTACTGTTGAGTTGAGACATTAATTTTCTCTGCCCTCAGTGGCAAGCCTATACAGTATTGTATACAGCAGAGACAGTCTCCCGTTGAGGCCACATCAGCCATTTCTTCACTGAATCTGCGCATGAGACATTTTAAAAGTATTTCAAGATCAGATAGTACCTGTACAGACAAGAGCACAGGAAGGGAAAATAGCACAGTTTTTTTTTTCCTGTCTGTGGTTCTTAGGAGGTTTAAGCACCTCTGGCAAAATCTTCATTTTCCCTCTTCCCATTTCTGCTGCTGACCCTAGCTGTTCCTGCCTTTAATGGTATATGCCAAATATGTAAATGTGTGCCTGTGGTTTGTGTTCCATTAAAGCTTGAAGTGATTCTGAAGCCACTCTTTAGGGAGCACTCCTTCTGAGCAAAGTCCATTGTAGTCACTGTCACAGAGCAAATCATCTGTGCACATACATGCACTTACACACACAACTAGCTCTTCATTTTCCACCCACTATTGCTGCCACTAGCACCAGTAACTCTCTACTAGTATCTGTTGATGCATTGCAATCTAGATCTATTCATGACATTGGTAAAATGAGATGATACCTCTATAACCCCCACAGAAAATCAACTATAATTGTTTCATAGCTCCACCTACTTGGTTCAAACTCCCCCTCACCCTCTGTCTCTGCTTCCTTTAATCTGAAGCAAGAGTTATTCAGAGTGCACAGAGACTTGCTCCTTGTCTGTAGAAAATAACTCCTCATAACCTTTTTGTGTGTTCATGTCACTCAGATGATCAGCCACATTCTCTCTTCAGTGACAGCTCTCCAAGTGCATCTGCCTTCTGCTCCATTGTTTTACTCCTGCATTTGTAAGAATGACTTCTCTTAGCAGCTAATTATACTAAGAGCCATAAAAAGATAGGGCCAAAATGTAAAACCACTGAGAGAAGGGAAATGAAGACACTGTTATCTTAAAAGAAAAGAGTCCACTACTAAATCCATTGATGTTAGCCTGCTGGGGTTACCTGCCAGAAAAGGTCAAGATTTAATTATAATGGGTGTGTTGAGTGTACTGTATCCCTAATGCATTAGAATCTGTTAGGTCTAAGTATTTTAGCAGTACCCAAGACAGATTAAAACTCTTTGAGAACATTAAAAGTAAAGTAAATGGTAAGGTCCTACCTAGGGGATGGTGGTCAAATATTCTGCAGGGAGAGCACACCCTGGAACTCTGAAGCAAGAATCTTGTGCCTTGAGATCTCCTCGTTTCACAGTGTATTTACTGAGGAGTAGATGGGCAGCTGTGCTACTCCATGCTCAGCTCCTCACATAGAGATGTCATGATTATTCCATCCTACCAAATTCCTGGAAATCTAAGAGTAGATGTCTCAATGTCAAAGACTACTGTGCTCTTTGTGTATTACTTCCTTGTACACAATGAGGCTTCCATACCATATTATGGTATTTGTATAGTACTCATCACTGGGGTATTTGTGCTTCCTAAAAAAACAGATATTAAACAACCTTTTTTTCACCTACAACCAACTAAATCATTCAGAGAACTTGCACACTCCTGTAATTGTTGCCGCATTGTCCCTGTCATTCTTTTGGTCATGATCAGGAGCACAATTCACTTCTCCCAGTATTAATGAGTAATAAATAATTCATACAAAAATGAAAGACACCTAACAAAAGAGACATCAGCATACTTCATGTGGTGACTGCATTTTATAGTCTGTGATGTCGATTTCTGTGGTAAAGCCCTTTAGAGTCTAAGAGAAAATGATAACCTTTCCTTACATTTTGAAAAACCTATAGAATAGAATACAATTAACATCTTTGTCAAATAATATAATCTGGTAGGATGGCTCAAAAAGCTTGCAGAGGACAGGAGTCTATTTCAACTCCAGAATAGAGTACTATTACTATTACACTTCTATAGACTGTTATGGGTTTCATCCCTCTTAACTTCTGCAGGACTTTTCAGAGGGTTTGCACATGAAATGAGAAGAATGATGGGAGAAAAATTACTGTAGAGAGACACAAAAAGTCTGGTCTAAATTTACTACCAAAAGCTGTCTTGGGAGGCTTAAACCTAGTGTGACTATTCAGCTTCATGATAAAGGGGTCAGGTGTGCTCTGGAGAGGGTTATTGGGATAAAACCAAACAACAGGGCAGGGCCCAGCAGATACACTGTTTAAGTGCTTTATCTGCCTAATAGCGACAGGTGGACTACAAAGTCTCTGGTTACGACAATTGCCCCTCAGCTCAGCAGAAGCAGCAACCAGCCATTCTGTGGAGCTGCCAGGCCGATGATTTCATGGCCTGTGAAAAGCTCCCTCTCTCCAGGGATTCAAAGGAAATGTTCGGTCATTGCATGAGAGACAATATAATTATTTTGAGTATAGAAGGAATCAGACATTTTTGTTCAGTTACCATGTATCTTATCCAATGTAGATGGGACCTTTCAGCTGTGTTCTATACAAAAGAGCTGCATGGTAGCCTGCCATGAACACTGTCCATGCCCAGACTAACCAATTCCTTCCCAGTCATTTGCCTTTCTACACCACTCCTCTTTTGAAGGTATCTCCACATAAATGTAGAACTTAATTTTGTGTTTTTCTGTGGCTGCTCAGCTTTATTGTTGTTCTTCATGAAAGTGGCAGAATGAAACAGAAAATACTAAATTATTGTTCATTTTCCTGTAAGCTGATGCTGTAGGGAGTTGATCATGACCTAAGCTCTAAGAGGGATCCTGTGTTCTTGGGCAGAGGGGACTTCAACGCAGTTGGCAAGAGGGGGGAAACAAAAGTTTGGTTGGCATTAGAACACAAATATTTTTGTTTGTTCTGATAGACAAACACAAAAGTTAAAAAAAATCCCTTGAAAAACACCAGAAAGCTAAGACTGCAAATTTAAAAACACACAGATAGGAAATGTCAGAACAGCAACCTTAATTAACCCTCCTGTGTGCATGCATTATCTAATTGCATAAGCATATATTATTTCTCCACAGAGGATCTGTGTCTCACAATGCAAAGGACAGACTAAATTCACTGTGCGAGAAGCTGTTCAATATTTTCCTTTCCCCTTCTGTTTGTGTGGTCCCAGGTTATTTACTGAACACTATTCACTTCATGCTGAAGTTAGGATTACTCATCTTATCATGGACATTCTTGTCACATTCCTGACTTTAGCAGCTGTGGACCTCACATAAATTAACACATTTGTTTTCATTTGTGTAAAAGCAGGGCTTGGCATTATCCCCATTTAGCTGAGGAGATCACTGCTGAGCAATTTCTTTGAGAAATTCAATTACTCTTTCTAAAATGCTTAAAAAAGCTTATGGAATATGGTTTCACCAGAAAGAGAGCTGTTTTAATAATAAGTGATTCTAAAAGTTCTGCATTTTTATCCTAACCACTGTAAGCACAGATACTTTCATTGTTCTTAACAATAATTAACCTGTTTTCAGAATCCCACCAACTCTTCTGATTGAACAGCCGTTGTGAGATGAACCCAAACAACAGACTTGCCTTACTCTGCCACAGGATTATCAAGACTTCAGCTGACCTGGAATGAAGTCCTTTCCACCACTGAGGCTGACTTTCTTAAACTTTTGTCACCTAGCTCCTTGCCACACTAACTAGTCTCATTTGTCTTCTTCATGGCCTCTCATGTCTCTCTTTCATGGCCTTACTTCAGGAGTTCTTCTATTTTGGAAATATGTGCCACAAGTGGAAAAATATTTTATTCCTTTAATTTTAAAACCCTACAGTTTTTAGAAACACCTGTCTCTTTTTCCATCTCTCCAATCAGTGAGCAGCACGGGTGTCTCTCTCAGTGGGAGATGACAATTTGATGATACTTCATCAGTGTGGGACTCCTGCTGAGAAGTAGATTGAGACAAAGGAAATGCCTCTCGGCATTGGAACAAATAAGAAATCAGATTTTCTAAGTTATTGTTCAGTAAGTTCAATTTCTTTTATTTTATGAAGTCTGCATGTGTGTGTACTGGCATTAAGCATTGGCCAATTCACTCCTTTTCTCTCTCTCAACTACACAGGTATTAATGCCACCAGCAAAATGACAGTCTTCAGAAAAAAACACCATGCTGAGATTCAAGAGCAGTACTAAAATTCTGGCCTCACCAGAGATTTTCTGCAGAGCTCATGTAGGGTTTCTTTAAGGTCTCAATTCACCGAAGAATAGAAGCCTAGAGCAACAATCTTTTCATCAGAAAGTTTGTCTTGTTCCTGGTGGTATGTGTGTTCTGATTTGTATTTTCAGGGCTGTCTGCTTTATAGGAAAGAACATATATATTTAAGAAAAAGAATGAAAGAAGGTCTTAAATGCCGAAAAGAGTGTGTTAGTACCAGAAAGCAGGGAATGTAAAAATACAGGGCAAAGGATTTGGGGAGGGAGTGAAAATCCAACCGCCCCGAAATCAGTTGAAGATGACAAATCAAAGGGAGGCTTCCCACTCAATCTTTGGAAGAGAATGCTCTATGGCCTCTTAGGCTGCTCACAGAAAAGAGACTTACAGGCTCTCTGCAGGTTGACAGACTATTCTGTATATGAATGGCAACAAAATACCCAAACACAAGCCACATTAAGAATAGTTATTTGATGGAAATAGCTGGAAATCTTCCTTATCATTCAGTGTGATGGAGCTCCCTTCTCTTGCAATATGGACAACTGGGGCTGTGTTAAGTTGCATAGCAGAGAGATTCCAGATCATCTGCAGGCAGCATCTGGACAGTAAGCAATAAGCAAGATGAGTGGTAGGGGTTGGTCATATTCACAGTGCTGCAGGGTTACAGAAAGCAAGGTGTGTGTGTGTTCTTGGGATGATCCAAGTGCTCTTTGTACTCCTATACACAAGGAATGAACTGGGTTTGGTTCCTCTTCCTGCTAGGACAGTTTCTGTCCCTTTGGTCAGGCATTGGGCTGCCCTCAATGACTAGGACTAAGCTGGTATAGCATGGGGAAGAACAGATATTTTTCTGGGAATTTACATGCCACTGTGGCTTACAGAAGTCCAAGCTGAAGGTGGACTTCTTATAAGAGCTTGTGGTGACAGGACAAGGGGAAATGGATTCAAACTACAAGAGAGTAGGCTAAGATTTGATATTAGCAAAAAAATTCTTTACTCTGAGGGTGGTGAGGCATTGGATCAGGTTACCCAGAGAAGTTGGGAATGCTCCATTCCTGGAAGTGTTCAAGGCCGGACTGAATGGAGCTCTGGTCTAGTGTAAGATGTCCCTGCCTATGGCATATGCCTATGCCTGGTTTTGGAACCAAGTAATCTCTAAGTCCCTTCCAACCTAAACAATTCTATGATTGTATTTTAGGAATAACACCTGCTCACTTCTAGAGAGACTGTGACTAGCCATTCCTGGGTCTTTGAAAAGCATGTTGCAGGGAGGATGCAAAGAAGTCTTTCTCCTTTAAATGCATCTGCCTCCTTTCTTCCTCTTCTTAATTCTACAAGGTCCAGGGACGATTCTCTCCTGGTGTCCCCATTCATTTCAACAGTCTCATGTAAAGAATTAATAGAGATTGTTTTCTTCTAGCCAGAAGCACAGTTCATGCTGCATTTCTTCTGCAGGCAGATGAGTCTCTCAGGAGAACGAGCGAACAGTATAGCACTATTCACATCAGTTTTGCTGCATGGTAGAAACCTGTTCTACACCTCCATGTAGTGATATCTTGATCCTCTTGATCCTGCTGACCCACAGCCCACAAGATTGCATTTTTCTGTGGCTTTGTTGTGCTCCTTTCAGGTCACCCAGTCTTGCCAGGTCTTGAACAGCCCGCAATAAGAACCACAGCTCATGCTGTCCAGCTGACTTTGACTGCCATAAACAGGCTGATATTTGTTTAATTTAGTGAAATAAATGCCTCTCCTAGCTGTTTGGAAAGCAAATCCCTGCTTACCCTCCAGCTGGTATTTGCTGTACTTGAGTGAGCCTGCTAAAAAGCTCAGGTTATGATTTAATGCTGCTCTGTTTGTGCAGAGCCAACAGCCTTTCTTAAGGCCTCTTAGAATTTTTTAAGCCGAGGAACTGCTCTTTTCCTTGACAGAGCTCTCTGGTGCCTTAACAGCATCGCACACAACACATCTTCAATCAGGGAAAGCAAGAAAACAACCTGCAGCAGCACACACTGCTGAGAATGAGAATATATTGACCTAGGACCTTACTGAACTTTCAGAAGTTTCATGTGGAACAGGATCACACAGAACCCCTTTTTTATTATTTAATCTGATGGGTTTTCCCTTCCTGGATGCCAGCTGCCCACCAAAGCTGCTCTGTCATTCACGTCCCCATTTGGACAGAGGAGAGGAAATATAATGAAAAGACAGGTGTAGAACAGGGAGATAAGGACAAGGAGAAATTACTTACCTGTTGCTCTATGGGTGAAAAAGAATCTTCTTGGGGAAATTAGTTAAATTTATTAGTGATGAAATCAGAGTAGGATGAGAAAATAAAAACAAATATTAAAACATCTTTCCTCCCACTACTTCCTTTTTCCTAGGGTCACAAATTTTACTCACAAATTCTCTGCTTTCTCTGTCTGAGCAGTGGAGAGTCGTTCAGTCCTGGGGGCTACAGGGTGCAGTCCTTCAGGGACAGAGTGCTCCAGCATGGGATCCTCTCTCCAGAGGACCATAGGTTGGTACCAGCCAACCTGCTTCAATGTGGGCTTGCCACAGGGTCACAGCTTCTTTTGAGTGCCCACCTGCTTAGGCAGGTCTGATCATTTGCCTAAGTCAAAGAGATTTCATCCAAATGTCTGCTTTTGTTCACAGTTCTCAATTCATGTTAATGAAGAAATGTACATATGGGAATTAAAATTAATTGAAAAGGAATGATTTGTAGTCACGATCTCGAAAACAGTAAGGTATTATCTTTGACCAGGAACAGTATTTGTGGTTTCTGGGATGCCAGCTACCTAAGAGAATTTGAAGGCCAATGAAGTCTCCAACTAGAGTTGGAGTATAAGCTGAACTAGAGTATAAACCGAAAAGGTACACATAAAACAGAAAAACGTTATTTCCATTTACCCTTGTGCATAGAATTTTCACAGTACAAACCAAGAGATGGGAGGACACAAAACACTGTGATTTTGCTTGAGAGTGAAGAAATCACTCAGCCCTTTCATTTTAACCATTTTTCATTTAGGGAGTATGAGTGCACACGTGAAACAGCATCAATATTTATGCAAAGAATTGTGTTGTTTATGTATGAATCATTATACTCTAAATTAAAATTACTTCATTCTGAAGAACTCTCTTTGGAAATTAGTCCAGCCTGCTGGGCACCCCAGTTGCTGAAGGAAAGCATTCCAGAAGACCACCACAAGTTTGGCCAGTATTTAACAACTTACTGTGCCTCCAGGATATAACTCTGATATATATTCTAGAGAGCCCACTAGTGCCATATCTGAAAGTAAATTATGCTTTGATTATTCTGTCTTATAGTCCACTGCAGAACAGGGATCATGCTTTGCCAGCAGCTCTTATCAGTATTCTTGGAATTCTTGACTGAGATCATTGAAAGCCTAATATGAGAACAAAAAGCTACAAATTATTTCCACAGCAGGTAAAAATTAAGATAGAAAGCTGTAAAATAAAGAGAAATCTCTTTATTATATAGAGCTGTCTCAGAGTCACTTCTTCCTTTGGAAATCATGATCTACACAGTTTTATAAATTGATGAAAGGGTTTTGACCATTAAAGTTAATTGATATTGAATTTAAAGGCATGAACTTAAATAATTTTGCTATTTTCTTTGACAATTAATTTTTGGCATTGCATTTATCTCTAACACTGGATGAAGCAAAAAACCACAAGTACTGAAGAAGCAAGATTAACCTGTACAAAAGATGAAGCACTGTGAGAAGCGACATCTGGGCAATGCAAAAGATGTTTCAAGGAGTGTAAACAGGCAGAAGTAAAAACAGAAAATAAAACCTGACTTTTAAGTAAAATTAGCAACAACTTGGATTTATATAGTGCTCCATATGTTCTAGCTGAATAACACCCAAGGCGTTTTAGAGTGAAGTAAGGTAAAAAGCATGCTTGAGGCGAGAAAGTAAGAAAATAATTAAATTTCTTGAAAATGTTTTCAGCTTTGAGTAGGTGCAATTCTTCCCTTTAGATGGCTGTGGTAATGGTGCCGAGGTGCTGTTGTTTTACATAATTGGATTTGGATGGGAGCCATACTGCAGTGAAAGAGCAAAGACTGCTTGTAGTTGAAATGCTCATTTTATTTATTATTATTTTTTTAATTTAATGCTGCAGCAGAATTCTGATTGCTTAGAAAAATCTAACTAGAGAAAAGGAAAACATACAGCTGTTTGGAAGTGTCATTGAGCTGGTTATGAAAGAAAATAGGCCTTGGATGGAAGAGGAAAGCAGGAACTGCACAATATGGATGGCTTTTTCTCCAGTTTTAGAGGGGCTTTACCACACTTTCCATTCACACTGGGGTAGATTAAGAAAATGCTTCTTGATGATTGTGCCTAAGTGGATTTCTCCAGCTCTGAGCATAGTGAAAATTATAGCAACATTATTGTAATATCTAAATAACAAAAAACAGCAACAAAGATAAATCTGGCACAACATAAACTGCTGTTTAACAGTCTTGAGCATGAAACATGAACACAAATGATACATGTTTTATCTTTTTACAGAATGAAGATTTGCACAAGCATGCTACAAAATGGAGTCTTTCCTTTAATATTCACCAAGCACAGACCACCACATCAGACAAAGCTTGCTGAAAGAGATGCATATTTGCTACCCTTATTCCATTTCTTCAGAAGAAAAATGTCATGCTTGAATCACTCTTCCACCTTCACTTTACATTTTT
Organism: Catharus ustulatus; assembly: GCF_009819885.2. Taxonomy (NCBI): domain Eukaryota; kingdom Metazoa; phylum Chordata; class Aves; order Passeriformes; family Turdidae; genus Catharus; species Catharus ustulatus. Next base: position 13,406,480 of record NC_046227.1, read on the forward strand.
CACAGGAGAAAACCTCAGTAATTTGTTTGGGCCATCACTGGAAAACTGCAGGTGGGTACATATTTTGGATATTTTCCTAATCAGAAACTCTCATACTGTCTCTTCTATGAAATCTCCCCATGCTTGGTGACATAAAAGCCATGCTCAAACACTGGGTCACTAGTCCTGGAGGCCTGTATGGCTGGAACCTCAAACACAGGTCTCAGAATAAAATTTAGATTTGTCACACTTTTGTGGAATTCCCAGAACAGTGAAACAGGCAACCATTTAATGTGTTGGCTACATGCCAACAGTTGGAGTTTTACAGCTTATTAAAGCAGTCATTATGACCATCACTTGAATTTATCAGTTGTATTGTCCTGAACGTTCCAGTCACAACTGAGGTCTTTCTCAGATATGTTTTTTATAGAAAGCCAGAAGATATAGATCATATTTCAAAGAGAAAAAGATTTATGCTTGAAATATGTTATCAAATGACTTCTGTCTTGGAAAAAAGCACTGTTAACCAGTATTCAGACTGCCCAGCTGGCTCAAGGGGCCTTCCTGATTTGGACAAAGGAAACTTGCCAGCTTTTGAAATTAATATATTATTATTTCTGGTATCTTCTTTTTTAATCCTTCACTATAAACCAGAAGGGTGTCCACATGCTGCCAAAAGTTTGCTAGAAAAGAATTCTTGGCTACATTTTTCAAAGCTGCTTGAAAGGATTTCCTGCTGACTTCAGTTCTGTACATCCACCCTTCACTGCACAAAGATAAAGGAGAGGCTGCTCATCAACATCGATTTCGCTTTATGGTCAACTTAGGTTTTCCCTTTAAACTGGGGAACCTTAGGGCCAGAGATTCCTTTATAGCAATGACCCAGTATGCTGACTGTGCTTTATGTAAGAGTTAAAGCAAAGGTAAGAAGTTCTATCCACAGCTCATTTTATAACAGAGACCTGCAGATTGTCACAGTCCTCAAAGTTCATCTGATGGGCTGAGATGTGCGCCACAATCCAGCTCCTAATGCCAAGGAAAAATTATTCACCATCAGTTACTACCCATCACATGAAACAGGCAACAAAAGGTGACTGAACTCTTTTAATTTCTCATACCCAGAGGAAGAGTAATAATAATAATCCATATTAGGTAAGTAAGGCAGTAATTTTGTGTTTATGTTTATTTAGTATGTGAAGCAGATATAAGGACAGTGAGAGGTAAATTTTTGGAATTAATTGGAAGACTTCGAATCGTCTGTTTTACCTCTCCAAGGTATTTCTGTTGAGTCTTATATGTTAAATATTTCCATTAACATTTCTAGAAATTCCTGGTAAATTATGAGTTCTGATCAAGATGCAAACGATGCAAAAAAAGATTGTTCCTCAGAGCCATGAAGAGTTAAGAGAAAGGCAGTCTTGGAAAAACCACCTCAGATGAGTAAAGCATATAGGAAAATGATAACTCAGATTTATGCCACAATCTTATTCGTGATTTAGTAATTAGGTGCTAGGAAGCACATGAGAATATTGTTCTACTCCCCATCAACTTCTCTGGGCAGCATATCAGACTCCTAAGGCGGTTTATGATGTTCTACTGAAACTCAGACTTGGGCTCTCCTAAGCGCAAAGAACCAAAAACCAGGGCGCATAAGTTACAGTCAACCATGATATTAGAAATGATGCAACTAAAATTGCCACAAAGCAGCAAAACTGCAATTTGCAATAAGCCACAGGCTTCAAATCAAATGCCACAACATGTTCCCTCACAACACCTTCCCTGGAACATAAACCCCTGTTCCTTAAGCTGGCTGGAAGAGAAGCAGAAGTGTTGCAGTGGTGTTGCATAGAGCCAATAATTGGCAAAAAGTTAACTTCCCTAATGCAAAAAGAACTACCGTACATGTCACCCTATAAAATGAACATTTTGAAAATTGCATTTTGTCCTAAGGGTGCTCAGGGCCCTATCCCTTATACTCTCTATCTTTCTTTTTTTGGCTCTGTGGCTGCAGCTGGCTTTCTCTTTGTTGTTTTCCTATGTGGCAAGCAAGGATAAAATACATCCTCCTTTACAAAGAGAAACTTTTTTCTTTCTTCTACACACACTGTGACTCTGAACATCCACTTCCACCTGCAATGCATAACCCAAAACAACAGAAATATCTTTCTCTTGGTCTCCACTCCCTCCATCAGTTTTTCCTGTCGCAGTTACCTGAGCTGCGAGAGAAGTTTTGGGAAAAGGGAAATGGTTTGTGCTCTTTGGCTTCTTCTGTTCTAGCCAGCAACACACTGGCAGTAATCTCTTCTCCTATGGAGATAAAGACAGATAATTAAGATAAACTAGACCTGCTGTTGTGCTCCCTGCTGAGAGGTATTAAGATGGAAGACATGCTGGCCTCTTTCAAAAGATTTGTGAGGTAGAGATCAGCTTTACCCTTTGGAGATAGAACTGAGGTTTTTAATGTGTTCTACTTAGAATAAGACAACAAAATTATTTTAGGTTTTGGGGTTTTTTAAATTTCTTTGAGTATTTTTTAGTTTTCTGCAGGGCTCAGTGATTGGTCCTAATGTTAAACTTACAACTTTACACTTGTGTGCTGATACAAGGGATCAGGGAAGGGCTACTTTAGTACTTGTGGAAGGAACAAAACCCACATTGTATTAAATGCATTATGAAATGTTAGGCAGTTTAAAACTTCCTTCTGCTTTCCAAACTTGCTTATTGTGAGATGTGATAATGCAGGGTTTTAAAATATTTAACAATTTGCATTTATCTAAAAAAAAGAAGGAAGTCATGTAAGAAGAAAAACACAAACATGTTCAGAATGCCTACCGCCAGCAACATCTTGGCATTTGCCAGTACTTAAAGGTTATGTCTGTCATGTTTAGATGTGGCATAAAGTCTTTCACCCTTTCCCAAGTAATTGGACATCATACTGATAGGTAAAATTGAATGTGTTATGAACAGCTCTCCTATAGACTTGCAGGGCTCATTGACAGACAGTGCTTGGAGAGAAGGCCTAATTTTATGCATGAACATGTCATGCTGGAATAATTATGCAACTGCCTGCTTTCCTTGTGCAGTACATTGTGAAACTCATGATGGTTCCTGGGAATTCATACCATCTTCTGGTTTTGCATAAACACAACTGCTGTAGCTAACAAGGGGAAATACATTAATAAGGTATTTAATCACGAATAAGGATCTGAATAATTTGTCTTCCTTTCAAAGTGTATGAAAGCGACAACAACCTACACACCTTTTGTAAAGAGCAGCAAATGCAAAACTGGCTCTCATTGGGGAATCTATGCTCATTGATTTTCTTCTCCTACTTTGTTGTCTGACTGACGTGTGCAAAACCTAAAGTAATGCTTTGCCTCTGGTAAACCTAACTTGTATTTTTTGGTTTTTGGCTTGTGGCAAATTTAATCAGTATGAAGTATCCCTTCTTAGTCTAAAATAAGAAATTCTTCTGGATTATTGCTGAAAATTATCGACAGCCAACTCTAATCTTGCTCTCACATGAACAGGCTAATTGAAAAATTTTGGTTATGGAGGAAAATATTGAATAGGGAGGACACCTCTGGAGTTGAAAATAGGTGGATGCTGGGAGGGTTGTATTAGGGGGATGAATTAGTACCCTTATGCCTTCTCTGCTCCTATTCTCTTCAGGCATCTGGTCACTGTCACAGTTGTATCTATTTTGTTGTTTTTTTCTTAAACTGGTACATAATGTTCGTGCCTGTACTTCACATTTGGAAATACATATTTAAAACAGCAATAAAAAAGCATCTTTGAAGAATTTATAATCTGAAAAAAAAGACAGCATTATTGCTACTGTTTTCTTTCAAAATACAAATGCGACTGCAATATTGCTACTTCTGTTAGTGTGGTGAGAAAAGTTAATTTTTTTGTGAGTGGCATGAATGATAGTCTCCCTCTTTTGATTTCTTTATCATTTAGGATCCTTAAGCTTGCAAATGTCTTGAAGAAAGATGCAGTGAGTGCACAGCTGTCTCATGACATTCAGTTTAGGACAGAGCTAAAATGGTTTCTGCATCATTTATAGGAGAGAGGAAGCCTGTGAGTTGCTGAGTGTGTGGGTCAAATAAGGTCTGCAACCCATTCTGTGCGTGTGGCTGCCCTGGCCACCCTGTTGGTGGCTGTCTCTGTCTCTCTGTAGAGGGGCAAGTCTCTATTGTTAATTGTTAGCTGTCCTGTGTTATCAATTGCTTGCTGCAGAAATATGTATTACAGTGAACCCCTTGGCTCATTCACTTGGGAGAAACAAATGTATTTCCTAATCAGGATTTATCAGTGGTAAATTCCTTTCTTTCACCCTCTTCATAAGTAGGTTTGTAAAATTTGGGATCATAGAGAGATTGCCTTTTCTCAGTGAGCTTGCTGCTGCTTTTGACAGGCTTTCTGCTAGTGCACTTACCCCTCCTCCCTAAGTGGCATGCTAGGCTGGCCACTTCATTCTTCCCTGCTGTTGAGGGGGCAGTATATTTTTGTGCCCTTCTGTGTGATTCCTTTGCTGCATGTTCTGTTTCCATGCTAGTTCCAGAATTTTCCTGAAGTCCTTGCTCCCAGCCTTGCCAAATCTAGGTCTGACAGTGAACTGCACTGGAAGGATCTTTGAGTTGGAACACAAACGTTGTTCTTACATCTCTGTAACATAGCATACATCACAAACTGTCTAATTCCTGTGGTGTCTTCATGCTGCAGGTGGAATGCTTAAAGCTGAGCTTTTCTTCTGCCTTCAGTCTGATTCAGCTGGCCTTCTTTCCTTCTCCTCTCTGGTACACTCCTTTGGGTTCTCTCCAGCATGACTGGCACCACCAGCAGCACTGCCAGAGCACAACTGCTTTTAGTGTACCCAGAATGAAGCAAAACCATCTCCCCTATGCAGCTGCAGCTCACCCTGTAAACCCAGATTACTGCTGGCAGACAAGCAGAGATAGCCATGAATGCTCATGATGGGTACCTGCTTACAGTCATCTGCTGCTAAGCTGCCCAAGCAGTTCTGGGGCTGTAGGATTGTGTTCCCCCTTATTTCTGTATGTCCTGGTTCAGGTCACATTCAACTTACCCTTAGCCTCCACTCCCTTGTTTTCAAAGTTTGCATTTAGTCATCCTGGGCCCCAGGGTGGGAGAGGATCAGAGCAGCTCTAACTCCTGTGCATGGTGCCTTGGCTCCAGTGAGTCTCACCCCAGAGGGAAGCAGTTCCTTCAGGAGTCAACCTGGAGCTGCACTTCCCAATTATGGCCCAGTGTTCAAAACCATGCAATTTCCAGTCCAGTCAGACTCAAGATTGATGATGACAGGAGTGAGCCTGTTCTTGCACAGTTTTCAACCAAGAAGTGGCAGCTAAGTCTTTAAACCGAATCCCTAAAATAATAAGATTGTTTGTTTAGGGTAATCACTTGACCCTCCTTTCAAGTATCCTGCCATGTGAGGCATTCCTAGTAGTGCAAGCTAAACAGCATAATGTTTGTTCCTTCCTTTTCCCATTAATTTTCAAGCATTGTGTCCACTTGTCATGTGTTCATTTTTTCATTTTCTTTTCCTATTTGCATTTTCTCAGCAGCAGCCATATCAGATCAAATGGAGCATATCCATTTTTGATGTTAGTTTAAAAAATGCTGTTAGTTGATGACTATTAATCCTGCACAAATGCTTGTATAAGAAGATAAGTTTTCTCAAAGCTGTTTGCTCAGGGGTAGAGGCTGTTCTAATGGCATGTTTATTGAATAGTGATTTATCTGTTGCAATTATTTGCCCTTTAGGACTGGTGATATTGTATTAGTAGGTTTGATCTCTGCCAGCACCTGGATCCCTCCTTGCAATTAGCAAAGTGATACACTGTCTGCATTCTGCTGCACACCCCCTCCTCTTTTACCACTTCCAAACAAAAGGATGGGCATAGCAAATCTCACCCTAAAAGCAGTAAAAAGAAATAATGTTGCTTAGTACCTGCTTCTGGATTTAAAGGGAAGGACAGATTACTCGAAGAGAATGCAAGAACACTTTCCTTACATCAACAAATAATTCATGATGTGTATATGGGTATCCAGCAACTATATTATTGCAGTAGTCTGACAAATATTGTGAAGGGGACAGCAAATGGGACATATCATTCTACTGTCTTGACAAAGATTATAACAGGAATGGGAAATGGGACAAATGTAACTCATCCTGGAGACAGTCCCTGAGCTGTAATCTCATTTGTTCTTCAGCATGAATTATACAGCAGTGCAGAGGATGAGAAGGTGATTTTCACCATTTGTATATTTTAATCACTTTTCTTTGCTTCTAAACAAATAACTCACTATGAAATGCTAATAGATGGGTAATATTAGTTTTTGAGCTATGCACTAAATGAGGAGAAGGCAGTTGTAATATAAGAGTTTTGCCAATTGCATTGAAATTCAAAAAGGATCAAATTCATCTCAGGTTTGCACAAAACAAATCCTGCAGATTTCTGAGGATCATCTGCCATGTCCCAGAGTGGAGTTGGACCCATGCCCTTGCCTTCCTAGGCTTGAGATTGTGTCTCTTGGAAATCATACCATGGCTGGAACCCACAAAAAAATGGGTGGTTGCTTGGTGGGAAGTCGAGCTGGAAGCTAAGTTGGAAGAAACTATGATCACTAAGTCCCATTGGACCTAATTCTTCTGGCAAGAAGAGAAGGCAGCTTGACTGTTGTTTATGCCAACAATTGATTTGGATGCTGTTTGGTGTGGAAAGGCAACATTTGAAGCTTCCCAAAGTGTTTTATCCAAGGTTGAAATGTTTAAATAATCCATTCTGTAGTAGAAGACAGCTAGAAAGATCCCTAATGTACCAATGGTTTTCCAGAGGTTGACTACTGAGTAAAGGTGACTTCCATGAAAACCTGTATTAGAGAGGAAGAACTAACTATTAATTTGTGTAAGCTATTTTCAGTGTAGCTTACTGTCTCTTTTAAACCCCTCCGATTATAAAAAATTCCTTAGGTTTCATATGCCTGTTGTTCAGTGCCAGACTGAAGAATGTGTTTTCTCTTCTTCAGCTTTGTGTTTGCTGCTTGTAACTCAAAGGCACCATGTGAGGCTGAAGGACTGACGTGACCACCCATGAATTAGGCTGCTATGACAGCCAGCAAGAGCAGAGAAACAATGTGGGCCCTGAATTTATGTAAATGGAATTTCCATGTTCCAGGTGGCTGGAGGGCTTGAAGTGACAAGTAATCCTTCATGAAGGTAGATGAGAATATCAGGAGTCCCCTAGTGGGCAAGCAGTCATGGTATATATGAGAATGCTAGAGACAGAGTTTTGATTTTGAACCTGAAGTGCGCTCTAATGACAGTGCAAGCAGTGGAGTGGTTTGTGTGATTTACAAAGGAGTGCGTGTTAGCAACGAGGAACAGTCTGAGCTGGTTCTGAATGTAGGAGGTCAGTGGGTTTAGAAACAGAAATTGCCTTTGGAAGCCTTAGGAATTGAATGCTAGTTTTGTCTGTCCTGCAAGAGTGGGGACAAACCATACCAAACATGAGTTTTACCTGTAGCTCAAATCTGATTTTAACTTTTAGGACCTGGTTTTCAAAATCTGTTGAAAATAATTGCATGTTATGTTCCAATGCTTCTGCACAAATCCAGGCTTCATTGTGAATTACTTCAAACTGTCTGTCCAGTTTCTGCTGCCTGGCTCATCCTCCTGGCTTTAGTGGAGTAGCTGTCAGGGTTAACTGGATAATGCTGTAAACCAGTTAATCCTTGCTGGGTTGCAGAAGATTCTAACATGCTTGATGGGAATTGAGGGACAAGAGAATTCTTTTGGATTAACAAAGTCATTGTTTTATTGGGAAGTCAGAGGCCTTTAAATGAACATGCTCAAGTTCTGCTGGAGATCCCAAGTTACACTTTTATTTCATCTGTTTTCCAAGAGACCTTCTGAGATTATACCAGCAAAGGAAAGATGAGGAGGAATTTTGCGTTCAAGTTGAAAGGTTTGGGGAGAAAATAGCATGTATTAAGACCAGTCATCTTCTCCAGAGTACAAGACCCTATCTTTCTTTATTGTATTTTGAATTAATAAAAGATTTTGGGCTAGGAGGAATGCTTCACTAGTCACAAATTTTCTGTCCAACTGTCCTTCCAGGGAAAGAGGTCATGGACAATGTTCAGTGTCTGAAACGCCACGGTGGTTAGCTTCACATGAGTGAATTAAGAGAGGTTATTTGTGATTCATAGCTGCTCTAGGTCAAACCAAAATTTATTAGTCTAGAATTGCAATTCCCTTGTCTCCAGGCTGCAGTGATCTCAGTTTCTCAGAGGACAAATTTGAAAGCAGCATGGCTCAAATAATGAAATATTAAATTTCCCTGATTGAAAGAAAAAGACCCAAACAGAACCAAACCCGCTTTCACTCACATGACCACCAGAAGATGCACCTCTCTACGCTGTGCATAATAGCTATACTTGCTGGAGTTTAACAAGCCTGCACTGCCAGAAGTCACCTCCTTAGAGAGCAAACACCATTCCCTTCTAGCAAAAGGCACAGAATCAATTTCCAGGGCAGTCTGCCACTCAGTCATGCCCAAAAGCAGGTAACAGAACTGAAATAACTCAAGGCCTTCCTGATGTGGAAGGTCTGGGAAAGGTTTCCATCTGTGAGCTAGCAATAAGGAATAGATCAGTGCACAGAAGACCACAGTGCAATGAGTGGCCTGAAGACATCTTGTGGAAGAAATGACCCCTGGCAGGGCAGTGGGAGTCATGCCAAAGAGCTGGCATAAACCCATATTTTTCAAGAGAAAGTATTCAGAGCTCTTCAAGCCTTTCTTTGATAGAAAAGTGCCAATGTTACAGTAGTTTCACGAATACAAGCCGCACGGATTATAAGCCGCACCCCCGGTGCCTCGACAATGTTGCTGTCTTTGTCAATAGATAAGCCGCACCCCGAATATTAGCCGCACTTTCGTTCGTCGCGAGAATCCGTGCGCAGCTTTCACAAATTGGCCAATTAGTAACAGGATCGCGGCATAGCGGGCTTTACTGGCTCGGGGCGGGGCCAGGCAGGCTCGGCCCGCTCATGGTTGCCGACGGGGCCGGGTGGCCCAGCTCAGCGCCACGGCTCGGCGGGGCTGGCCGGGTGGTGCTGCCGCCGCCGCCGCCGGGCTCGCTGGCCCCCCTCTCCCGTCAGCACCGCCCCGCTGCCGCGTTCGCTCGCCCGGCTGGCAGGGCTGCCGCCGCCGCCGCCGGGCTCGCCGTCCGCCCCGCTGCCGCTTTCGCTCGCCCCGCGCCGCGCCTCGCGAGCGCCGCGCCCGCCCCGCGGCGCTTTCGCGGCTCGCGGTTCGCGGCTCGCGGCGGCGCTTTCGCGGCTCGCGGTTCGCGGCTCGCGGTTCGCGGCTCGCGGATCGCGGCTCGCGGCTCGCGGCTCGCGGCTCGCGGCTCGCGGTTCGCGGCGGCGCTTTCGCGGCTCGCGGCTCGCGGTTCGCGGCTCGCGGCTCGCGGTTCGCGGCTCGCGGCTCGCGGCTCGCGGCTCGCGATTCGCGGCTCGCGGCTCGCGGCTCGCGGCTCGCGGCTCGCGGTTCGCGGCTCGCGGCGGCGCTTTCGCGGCTCGCGGCTCGCGGTTCGCGGCGGCGCTTTCGCGGCTCGCGGTTCGCGGCTCGCGGCGGCGCTTTCGCTCGCCGGGCGGCGCTTTCGCGAGCGCCGCTTTCGCTCGCCCCGCCGGCAGGGCTGCCGCCGCCGCCACCACGCTCGCCGGCCGCCCCCTCCCGTCTGCACCGCCGCCGCGTTTCCTCGCCCTGGCCGGCACTGCAGGCCCCCGCACCGCCGGGCTCCCCCACGCTGCTGGCCCCGGTTATGCTGGGCTTCCCCCGCTGCCAGGCAGCCCCACCCGCCGGCCTTCCTGCTTCTGCCATGCTCCCCTGCACTGCTAGCCCCAGTTCTCCCGGGCTCCCCCGCCCTGCTGGCTCAGGCTCTGCCGCCCGCCCCCGACACTGCTGGCCCCGCCTCTGCCAGGCTTTCCCACCTCTGCCGGGGCCGGCCGGGCTCCAGCTTGGCTTGGGGCTGCCGCGGGCTCTCACTTCCGTGTTGGCAGCTTTTAGAATTTTGTTAATAGATTAGCCGCCCCGGAATATTAGCCGCACTTCCGGGTTTCCACCAAAATTTTGGTCAAATTGGTGCGGCTTGTATTCGTGAAATTACTGTACTTCTTTCCTGCCAAAGAGCAGAAATAATGAGAAAAGTTTCAATGAGTTTGATCACTTCAAGCTTCATCTGAATTCACAGCCGTTTAGGTACTGGATGAGGATTCCTTTACTTTCTGTGCTGCCTAGTAAGTCAACTGATTCTTGTCTAGTTTATTTATGTATAGGGACAGTATATACTGTCCTAAGGTGCTTAAGTTTTTGAAACCATGACCAGGATCTGGATCTCAGCGGCTGGGGAAATCACTAAGAGTAATCTGGGATGGAAGCAGCCACTGTTAGTCCTTTACTATGGCAACAGCTTTTGTCTTAGCTATGAAGCATGAGGGGTTTGGGTATATTGTTTGAAATAACCAGGGCTAATTTTTTACTTATCATAGCAGAACACTACTTTCCCATTAAAAAAATGCCGATGAAAGCATGTTGTGTTAGAATAATAAATCTGGCAGTGGCCTGCCTGGTGTCCACATGCCCTCTGGAGACAATAGTGAAATGAAGCGATATAGTAGAAACCATATTTTGCATTTGTGTTTTTCCTTGTTTCAATTCCAAATCTTCTGATTTCACAGTCTGGCTGAAGTTAGGGCTTCAAAGAACCAGAGCCCAGCATAGTGCTGGGAATGCATTCAGTTTCTTATTCCTTCCAAAATGGATTCCCAGTGGGTCCCGATGAAGGATCCATAGGCTCTTCACATCTCTGCTAAGCAGCCTACCCAAATGCTAGCTGCTGCTCCTCCTCTCTTCCATTAGCCCCGAGTCAAGGGCTAAAGCACAGTTGAGAGGTCTAACATCAAGAGAGGAGCACATTCCCAGCAAGCCAGGTTCCTGCTCACCAGCAGAGTGGTTTCTGCATTGCTACACACTGTTTTCACTCTCTGAAGCCTTTGTGTTTGATATTAGGAGGATTTGGAGACTGCACAGATATATCAGTCCTTTGTCCCTTACTTGCTATCTGCTCCAACCTGCTTTTGGTCACTTTCATTCATCTGTCCATGGCTTGCTGCCTGGATTAATTTCTTCATTGAATACATTCCCTTGTGTGAACAACATATGTGACAAATAAGTAATGTGACTCATCAAGAGGCATGGGAATGCAATGTTCCAGCTACTGAAGGACATTTAGAATTCAGCAACTTGTCACCTTTGTGTCACTCCTAAAACACTGTAAAATGTAAACAGACAGATCTAAAAGGAGATGCAGGAGTATAAACTTGCACAGAAGTTGCGCTCTGCTTGTTTTCTTTCTCAGCTTAAATAAGTAAACTGTAATGAAATGTACTGACACAGTTTTGGCAGTTTTGATTTACATTTTCTCTGAGGCCCGGTAATTATTTCCTTGAGATTTTATCTGGGATTAAAAATATTTCTGTGTTTCAACCCACACCTTTGAAAATGTCAAACACTTTATCCACAGTTTGTGCAAATAGAGAATTGTTTTTTCCCTCTTTTATTATGAAAACCTTCTGAAAAGAGTATTCAGATATGACATTAATATATTGTGAAGGGTGCTAAAGTATACTTTTTGCTTAAATCACCTGTCCAGCCTCAATGGTAGGTCACTCTTCCAGCTACAGATGTGAAAACTCCTGATTTTGAAAAGTACAGCAGAATGCCAAGTGAGCTGTGCTAATCCTGCAAGCATGACTTTCCCCTGCCATATATACCATAGCTCCTGGTTATGTGCAACAAATATCTTGCAAAAATTCGGTTCATATTCTGCAAGTTTTTTAGGTAGCTAGCCTAAATTGCTTGCTGAGACACAACCAGCATGCCAGCTAGTTCGGCCAGAGTACTTCTTCAAGGAGCAAATCGGGGCTAATGGATCCAGGACCAATACAGAAAGCTGCTTTCATCTCATAAGGCATTAAAAGTGTTGGAAGAGGCTTCTTGCATCTGCATAGAATTCATCATAGTCTGACCCTAACCTTTGTTCCTCACTACAAAATTTACCATGAAGCTCACAGATCAACAAACCAGAAGAAATTTGTAATTTGGCATCCCTGCCAAACCAGACACTCCAGCAAGAAAAATAACCAGTCTACTGAGACTCTCTCAGTTTGGCGGTTTTTTTTGTTTTTTTGGTTTTTTTTCTGGGGATTTCTCATGTCTTCTAGAGAATTTGATTCCTGAAACAGAGTTTGTTCTTTGACATAGGCTGCAGAAATGGCTTTGGGGTGTGCCAAGCTCAGCTGTGATACCCTGTGACAGACTTTCTAACTGTAACTGGGCAAGCTGAAGACAGACTGTCATTTCATCACTTTTGGACAGAGATCCCCCCTTTAACACTTAAGCATTATCCGCATACTGGTATTCTGGCAAACCTGCTTTCATGCTAATCTGTTAGGATGGTCCTGTTCCCACTCATAATGTGGCACAGCATGTCAGCTTCAACCAGGCAAAGATGCCAGCCTCAGTTGGATTGTGAATAGCCTGCAGAAGAGGCTCCTGCTGGCGGAAGAAGTGCCAAATTAGGCCACATGCTCTCTCATTGGGATGCATTGTGCCCAAAGCTGCTTTGGTATCAGTTATGGAGGGAGTAACACCTTTTTACAGAAAAGAACCTGCTAACACTTTGTGTGCTCTGCCTCTCCTGTTCAATTTCTATCAATTATTTCAGTGATTTGCCTGTATAAAAGTAATGTCTTTTTCCTTGACAGCTAAGGAAAAGGTCAGACTGTTCAGATTATGAGCCCCGACTGTGTTTGTTGTTGACTTTGGAGCTGTCTCTGTTAAACTATTTACTGCTAAGACAACAGCACAGGGTGCTGCACAGACAGTAGTTCCAAAGGAGTTTTTGCCCCCAATGAGATTTCCATCTAGCTGTTCAGCACCTCCTTGCAGAAATCCAGGTGTGCTGTGTTCCTGAACATTTTGGCTCCCCCTGGAGCACTGTTGAGTAGGTAAGAGACGTGCTCTGCTACGTGTATCCCTCTGACCAGCACTTTCAGGAATTGCCAGGAATCACACATGAAGCATTCTTTGGGACAGAAGAGATTCTGGAACTGCCTTTTTCTAACCAGGATGATTTCTACAGCTTCTGGCAGGCAGCTGCATAAGTAAGAATATCTTACCTAGCAAACTAAATGCTGCCTGCCAGCCTCAGCGTAACATCTCAACAATCTTGCATTGGTGTTGAATTTAACATTTTCCTACAAACTTATGGTTCCTTCTGCCTTCCCAGCTATGATGCTGTTTGTCCTTTGTGTAAACACCCTCCTTTTTTGAAAGTAATATGAATGGGGAACAATATATCACCAGCTGAAATGGTTGCCTTTCCACACTCGCTCACCACAGGAACTTTTTAATCAGCAATGTCAGCCAGGCACAGAAATCTCATATTTGAGAGATAACAGTTATTTGCTGGCAACTTCTTGTATGATAAGCCAAACAACTGGGTGATTACACACTTTCTCAAATAACACCACATTTCCAAAAATGCATGTTGCAGCATCTGGAAGCTGCTTAAGAATATTGTCAAGATATTTTCTCCTGTTTACTTTTTTAGTGCTCTGAAATCTGAATGTAATTTTTACATTCTTAAGGTATCCACCAGCTTTTCCACCAGCAGTGGAAGGGTTCATAAAGAGTACAAAGTCAATGCTGCAGACAAAGTGTAATTGATTAATGGCAGAGGATTTCTGCCATAACTAGGCTGCTTAAGGTCACAGTTAAACAATTTTTCATAGCTACTTCATCCATTGAGTTGCACTTGCATGGTTGCACTGCTAGTTGAAAGGGAAATGAGTGAGTATATGCTGCTTGAGTAAATTATTAAAATACATACAATAGAGCAACGCTTTTTCTGTGAAAACCCTGCTAATGAAGAGAGACAATGCCTTTGCAGCAGTGAAATTAGTTTAAAGTAAACAGGGGAAAAAACAACATTTCTAAACACTGACAGAGAGTTTTTAAGGTTTAGAGGAGAGATTTATGAAATAATAAGGTTAATCTGAGTCCCTCCAAGTACTGTTCCTACAATGAAGTCTGTGTGGTGCACCTTTATTGTTATGTCAAGGTATTTGGGCTGATTTAAATGTGAACCTGTGAGCTACTCTTGGGGTTCAGGCCAGCCCAGTGTATGTTCTCAGACTTCTTTCGGTGTGAAACAACAATTTTAGGACTGCAGTAATATGAAGGAACATCTGACATGCTGTGCCTACCCCCTGACATATTATCACTGGCTGTCACACTAGGCAGCTGTGGGGCATGTTCTTGCATGCAGGAGATCAGCTGCCTTTTCTCCATTACAACTGTACAGGATGGATTCAGCAGTCTGCAGAACAAAGAGGCCTGAAGGGTCCAGAATGAGGAAACAAGCCACAGTACCACTCCATCAGCTGCTAAGGACAGGTGAGAAGAGTAATGATTAGCATTTGGAAGAAGGGTCTGTATTTCATGTGTGGGTCTGAGACACTATTGAGATTTTTGCTCCAGTCACAGTATTGTGATATTCGTACCACTTCCACTGGGTGAGTCTTTTATGCCAAAATCTTGCATGGGAAACTTTGAAATTATTTTGGGGAAAAAATGGTCAGAGCTGTTCTGGCTTTGTATTTAAATTTAAGGTTGCTTTCAAACAAGGGTAATTAAGTCAAAATGTCCTTTTGTTCTTAACCTGCCGTGATGAATAAGGTCAGGGTTTGTGGTTTCTTTGTTGGCCCTCTGTGCCAGGGACAATGAGTGCAAGCTGAGATCTTTTAGCATTGGTTTGCATTTAAGTAAGGGGAAAGCCATCCAGATTATGCTTCTTTTGCACCTCCCTCCTGTCAGATATTTATTTTTCACTTGAAATAGCAACAGCAGGTGCTTTTGTGCTTGCACTAGGAGTAAGAAAGAAACAGATCTACCAACCTGCTGAACTTCGTGGACTGGTTTGCACAAGTGAGAAGAGAAATAATCAACATTAATCTCATCTCCGTTTTACTTCTGTCCTGAAATTGAAGGTTTCCTTTCCTTTCCTTAGTATTGACTCTTTTTCTTCTTTCGCCATGCCTTCACTTCCCTCTTCTTTCCTTTCTCAAGTTAGATACTGTGCAACAAACCAAGCAGGACAATGTGCTATCTCAGATGTTTATAGCACAATTGACCATGCTAATGCTCCCTATATAAGCTGAAATTGGGCACTTCTCCAAAATAGCACATAATGCAAGCATAACCTGGCAATTTTTCCAATAGCTCCAACAAGACTGACTTTCTCTCTTTCTCTCTCTGGACAATGATCTTTAGTGATCTTCATACATAGTCTTCAGGTTTTAGTCTACAGGTAGTGTAAAAGGAAAATAGGTCTGGAGATTGCCTATGGAGATTTAAAAGGTTGTTTCTGGCTTCAGAAAAGCACTATTCTTTATAAGTCTGTTTGAAACAGTAAATCTGCATTTATTCATACTGGGTG
The DNA here is from genome assembly GCF_009819885.2 of Catharus ustulatus. Taxonomy (NCBI): domain Eukaryota; kingdom Metazoa; phylum Chordata; class Aves; order Passeriformes; family Turdidae; genus Catharus; species Catharus ustulatus. The sequence goes on from NC_046227.1 coordinate 13,422,050, forward strand.
AAGTAGACAGCTGGCACTTTCTGATTCCAAGACCAACAGATCCTGTGGATTTTGCTGGCTGAAAAGAAGCTAATACTCCAGAAGTGGAAATTCACATAGCTCCCAACACTGAGACTTGTATCAGAGAAGTAAAAAGATTTTAAGTGTACTCTGTGTTTGGCTGGCAGATTCTGAGTTCATTGAACCAACTGACATCAGGTTAGTGAGCATGTAAACAGACTTATTTCAGACTGGTTATCTAAGATAAAAATTCGACCTACTGACATCTGACTAGACAAGTATTTTTCCTCCTTTCCATATACAGCTACTTGTTGTCTTATGTTATTTTGTATGCTAGATGTTAATCTCCTCAATAGTAATTTTCAGAGGTTTTTACTTCAGAAGGATACTTGCTCTTAGCAATAGATGTTGAAGCACTATATGAGTAAGAAATTCTGTAAGAAAAATATGTGCTTGGCACATATCTTCCAGTTCCCAATAATGACTTTCTTTAAAAGATCCCAACCTACAGTAACAGAAACTTTCCACTATAAAGTGACTTGTTCTTTAATAAGACTCAGAATGTGACTGAAGTCTACATAATTTTTCATTTTCTCATGCTCTCTTTCCATCTGTTTGCCTCTTGTCTTCTGAAGGACAATAATATGAATACTGTTCAAACTTCTATAACTTTGGGAATTGCTGGGTGCTATGTAATATCAATTAAAATTATTATCATGCAGTGTATGGCTTGATTAATGTTTATGATTCTCAAAGAGAAAGACTAAATTCCTACATAAGAGCTTTCAAATTTATTCTCACCAATTTCACAGAAAATTCAATAGGTGAAACAGCAACTCAAGCTGACATATGGGGCACTTGTGAGTTTGGAAATGAGGTGGAATGTAGTAATCTAGGAATATTATTCTGTTTCTATGCCAATCAATATATTGCTCCTCTGAATTATCATGGTGTAACTGGTACCTTTTCTGAGGTCCACTCATGGGCAGAGCTAGTCTGACATTCATGGAAGCATCAAGCTGACAAATGGTTTGTATTGGGAGAGCAGTGCTTATCGGTGCCAGAGAAAGCACTCTGTAGGCACAAGAAGACTCGTACTTTGCTTGGTGTATTGATTGGTGTCTTTAGTGGACAGCCTCCAGCAGCATGGTGTGGCAGAAAGGGTCATGTCATTCAAGAGTGTTCCATTTTTCTAGATTGATACACGATTCATTCAGTGCAGACATGTCTTATCTTCAGGTGGTGCCACAGCTCCTGCAACTATGCATTAAAATATGTGTCAGTAACACATGAGGCTTTTTAAACAGGTTGTTTGAAGGACCTGAACATCATGGTGACAGTATTGCTACTGTCATGAAAACTGAACAGCTCTGCTATTTCCATGAAAATGGTGAAGCCAGTGAAGAGCTAGAAAGCAAGGTACCAGCTCTTTTTCTTGCCTGTCTCTGCAGTTCGATGCTAAATGTCTTGTGTGGTTTACAGTGCTATGGCCAGCAGCCTGCAGGTTTGCGCAAAGAGGTGCAAGTTAATCAGAGTGGTGAAGTTATTCTACTACAAGAGTTGTAATGTGCTGCAGAGCAGTCAGAAGACAAATAACTCTGCACATATCAATAAATATGTGTAACAGGCTGGCGTACATCAGGAATGGCACATGTTCTTATTTGCCAAGGAATCTGGATATACACCTTCAGTTCCAGAAATATATATTGTAAATAGTGGTCTGACCCAGCTGGGGATGCTGGCAATTCCCTACAGGAATGAACATCTTGGGATCTGGTACATTCCTTTTCTTCTCACCCACATTTCTGCGCTTTCGGTGTGGCAGGATGTCTTTTACTTCTTTCAAGCCTCCGGTGGAAAAACTACCACCTTTGTCTGTTAGAACTGCCTTCCCCAGATGCACCAGAAGGGCAGCACACTTGTATTTGTGCTCTCTGACTGGTTCCAGACTAAACCAGCTCAGCTCAGCTCAATGCCAGAAGTGGTGGGAGCAGCAGGGCACATTCTGTGCAGATCAGGGAGCAGGGAACCACACTGTCCATGTGGCACAGCTGTCAGTGCCTCTCCAACAAGGCTGTGGGCTGACAGCCATCTGGGACATTAAACACTTCCATCTGCAAAGAATGGTGATAAGTTTGCTGGACCATGTTGGAGTGCTGCAATGATCTGCAGCAAGCTCTTGTTTTGGCCATTGGGCTGCTTTGCTGCACAAGGATGGGAAGGGTGTTAGGATTGCTGCTGAATGGTCCAGTAGGTGTCGCTTGCCCAAGATCAACAGTCCCTGGGAAAAGCCAAAGGAAGAAACCAAGAAACATTCTCACCTCTTCTTTTTCACCCTCTGCCCAACTCTTTGCAGCTCTGTCTTCTACTACACATCATGGTTTCTCATGGATCTGCTGGCTCTTCCCACCTTAAACAGGTAGATTGAAGCATGTTGGGAGCCCTGATCATAGGCAGGAAATGATGACCTCCTGAGGCATGCTCTGCCCACCTTGCTGCCTCCTCACACTAAGTCAGACAGATTCCCCTCTATCCAAGGACTTCACTGGACAGGATTTGCCCTGCAGCCAGCTTGTGGCTGGAAAAGCTGCATTTTCAATGTGACAGCCTCATTGTGTCACCATTGCTTCTGTGTCAACATGTGTCAGACAGGAGAGCTCACTGTAGTCTTTCAATAGCCTTTTGTGGCTCTTCCACCTCTTTTGTTGTGAAAAAAATCCCTAAATCCATTTCATTTCATCTACCTGCAAGAAAGCATCTTGCTTTAACCCTCTCCTGGCTTTTTATCAATGTACAGCCTCGGTGCTGAGTGACTCCTCTTCATGGAAGTGGCAGCTGTGTCCCTCCTTGTGGGTCTGTTGTTGCCCTGGTCTGTGCCTTTCTATGAAATGCTTTCAGAATCCCACTTTCCTGGCACTTACGGCTCAATTTGTGCAGAGTGGAATTACACCAAGGCCTGTGAGCGAGAGATGCAACAGCAGAAGGCAAAGCTGGGAGTAGTGGGAGCAGGTGTCTGGCACCTCATAGAGTTGGAGCTAGTTCCCTGACATTTAGAAGGGATAATGGCTGTGCTGTTCCATGCCAAGAATTGGGAGCATGGGATTTATCCAGCCTATGCCCACCTACTTTCTGCATGTGGACATTTGTTCCCCCACCCACCTAATTAGGAAAATAGAGTGTAGAAAATGAAGGGGTGGATTTGTTATTTTGTTGTGGCTGTTTGAAAGCAAAGTTTGCTTTGCAGCCTCATATTACTGTCCATGGAAGGACAGTGTTGTCTCCAAACCTGGCATTAGTGTTGGCTTTCCTCAGGAAGTCTAATGGGAGAAAAAGCTATGCCACAGGCTGTCATTGCGGCAGGAAAAAGGATCAGAGTCACTGGAACGAGCATCCTTACTGACAGTGAATGCTTGGGATAGAACTGCTATTGGAGAAATAACCCTGGGGTAAACATGGAAAATTGACACTTTACAGAGTATTTCAATACACAAAAAAAGCCAGAGAGTTTTTAATACACTCTGTCACAGTCCAGTTAACATTTAAAATTCAACTTCCTTGAAAAATGGAATCTCATATTCCTTTAGCCATTTCCCTTTATCCAGTAGTTACTTTATTTGCTTCTTCTGTTTTGGCCCCAGATAATTTGCAGTCTAATGGTAAGACAGTCAGCATATTTAGAGTGTACAGGGAAAAGCCATTTATGTAATTTACCCTGCTAGCCATTATCCTGTTTCCTTCACCCTTAGGTAACTTATTAGGCTGCACAAACAAATAGTAAAGAGTGGGTTTGTTTCACCCAGGACTTCTTCAGCAGTCAGGATCACAGGATTGCAGAAAAAGAGGGCTGGAAGGGATGCTGAGAAGGCCATCTCTTGCTCTAGGGCAGGATTTGCTGTAGCTACGTTGTTACTGGCAAATGACAGTCTAATTTACTGCAGAACAGAAGAGGCTGTGGAAATCTCTGCTCCATGACCAATTACACACCAATTGATTTTCAGTCTGAGGATGTCCCCCTTCTCTACAATGTCCCCTCCCATAGAAATGTGCCTTGGTAACAGACAATGGGTTATGTTATGTGGGATGTGTTTGGAATCTCTCCAAAGGATTGTGTAGGTTTGTGGGTTCAGAGAGATCAAAACTTTCTAACCTAATGTACAAAACACTCAACATGGAGCTGGGCTTTAATCCTTGGCCCCTCATTAGTTAGTTTTTGAGGCATGACTGCCCAAATCTGAGTAAATTCACCAACCATTTCTGAGGGACTCTTACACTGGTGACAGTGTCTTCTATCACCTCGTTGAATCTAACCTTTCATTTCTTTTGCTTTTCTCACAAATGCTTGAAAACAAAATATCCTATTTTGGCTCAGATGGGGTACTAGTACAGCCCAAAGTAATGATGATGGATTTAAAAACAAAAGCTTTGCTTCAATCCAAATAAAATGAAATATTTACGCTCCTTTTTTATGGTTCAGGTGCTGAGCTGAAAAATCACTTTTTCAAGTCCTTGATAACCACTAGCTGTCCCACTAAATTTGTGTCAGATGGTTGCTCCTATTACTCTTCCTACTCATAGTCATAGAGCTGATTTTGTCACAGCAAAAGTGTCCCTTTTCTGCTTGCAGTCCTGCAGAGCTGTTTTGGCCTAGTCATATCAGCAAGGCAGACAAGAGGTAACTTCACTCATCTCTGCTGATAATATAGAGAACTTGTGACAAAGAATGCATTGTAGTTTCTTAGCATACTTGACTTTAGACTATGTTTATAAATTTGAATTTTTTTCTGGCTGAGAGCACAGTTATGATGAGCACTGGTAGTTTGGCTTAGCAGTATCTCTTCCTCATGAGCTGCCCTCCAAACCTGAGCATATGAGGTAAAAGCCATCAGCATGTGGGTGAAAGATTGCTCCCCGAAATATGTAAGAGTATAGAATTATATCAACATCTGGGACACAAAGATATAAGAATTTACAGCTTGTAATATGACAAACCTCACAGAGGTACCTATATTCTTTCTGCGGTTTTCAGACACAAATAGGCATTCCACAGAGCCATTCACAAAAGCTAACAAGCTGGAGGTAGATGTATTTAAATTTGTATACCTTTCTAGAACTGAGGTACCATATTCAGCACTGTCAGATGAGCTATCTGCCCACTTAGGCTTTTTGAGTTTGTTTTCCAGCACCTTCTCAATAGCAAGTCTTAATGTAAAGCTTTTGGTGAAAGAATGAGGACCCACATCTGCTATGTCTCAAGTAACTTCCCTGTCCCTTTGATCACATTCCTCACTGCTCATAGCAGTCCTGGAGTTTCAACAAAAGTCTTTTCCTGGAATTAGCCTGATGGTTAAACCTGTTCCACAGAGAGCTAAGAGCCTAATGTCTCTCAGAGAACAAATGGAGCTGAATCCAGAGTCTCCACAACTAGTGTCAGTGCTTTGGACACTGAGAAAACAATTGATTTTTTCTTCCATATAACTGGAAGGCAACTTACAGCTACATTTTCTGTGAAGCAGGCCCTGCAGTAATGCACACAAGAACTCTGGGATACTAGGGTGAGTGCTGTGAAATGGAGTATCAAGAGCCTGGGGGAAGTAACACAGAGGGATTTCAGGTTCATAATTAGTGCATTTAGTGAATTTGGGGGTCTAGGCCTGGGGCATTGTCTTTCACAGCCCACAGGAATGCACAGTTCCTGATGGCTTTCACCTACAGAAGCAGAGCTTTGTATTTAGGCTGAAGAGAGCTTTCTTGGAAATGCAAGTTACATGAAGATTAGCCTGGGTACCAAGCCTGCTTGTGGCTTCCCATAGTTTGAGCTGAAGGATTTTGCAGTAGAAGGCCTTCTGTAGTATTCATCCTCCACCCATTTCTGAAATTAAATCCAGCCTGCATGAAATTAGTTGGCAGTGATTTCACACTTAGCAATAATCAGACCATATTGGGACAAAATATTCAAAATATGTAGCAATGTGGGGAAAGTATCAGTATTAAAATTATGGTTCCCAGCAAGCCAGTGGATCTGCTGGAGCTGAATAACATGATTTTTAATGAATGAGACTCTGGTTACACTTCTTGTTTGGCATTGGCCTGTCAAAGCTTATAGCTTTTCTTAACATCTTTTTGAAGGGATTCAATTAAATTTCTAGTTATTGGGTTAAAAGAGTCATTAATAAATCAGACTATAAAAGTCTGAGTGAATGTAACCAACTCCTACTGAAAATGTGCTGAATAAAGCAGATGTGCTCAGGTAATTGGCAAACAGGCCACCTGTTGATTTTCTTGTCAGTGTTGTTGCTACCTGGGGTATGATTCTAGTCAAGGAGAAAATAGGGTTCTTTTAATTAAAACAATTTGTGCAATGTCACTTCACTTAAAATCGACATTGGCTTTTAAAAGAAGATTGAAAACTGTCTGATCAGGCCTTGATTTGGGTCCTACAGCAGGAGGAGAGAAGCAGATTATCAAAGAGAGTTTCACAGGGCATCCGTTAAAGAGCTAAAATATAGGTGTTAACCTTGGCAGTGGAAGTTAATGAGCAGCCTGATACTCCAGAGTGGTTCCTTTTCTGCAGTTGTAATTGCATGAGTGCTCAGAGCTGTTTCTTTCTGTGAACCTGGGGTGTGCGTCTGTGTTTCCCTTAAGTCTTCTGGAAATAGCAGCTGTAATCAGCAGCACCCGATTCCAGCCGATCAGGTCCTTTTCCTTTGCACTTCTGTGTGCTCAGGCACTTTCTACAGCCATTGCCTAGGTAACAGTACAAACCAGGAGCTCCTGCCTACAGGAGTGTTTGGTCTTTATGTAAATCCAACATTCTTTCCTAAATTCATAATAGAACGTAGTTTTGAACATGTCTGCAGACAGCTTTCTGCAAAGAACAGTAATACTGTAAGTGCATAAAGCATTCTCAACCCTGACACATTTAAGAACAATACCCATAAAACTGTCCCAATGTAGCTACCTTGTGGAGTGGTTACCTGACCATGCTAGCAGCTGGAACCTAGGAAAGAAGTGGAAAATGCAACAAAATACATCAGTTAAAAATGTTGGCCATAATGAGATGAGAAATCAGGATGCAGTGGTCAGCACTTCTGTCTTATAGTGTGGAACACAGCCAGCTTGAATTCAATGATACCTCAATCGATGAAAGAATGAGAATCCTGAATATTAAATACACATGAATGTGAGTATATTTGTTATGTTCTCAACCAGTAGGTGAAGCAGGTTGAGCAGGAAACATGAAAACAGAATTACTCATAGCATATAAAGTGAATATACTTCGAACACCACTTAGCATCTAGTCTAGACAAAGACAGGCATGTTTAAAATGGTCTTATCTGCTTGTGGTTAACCACAGTTGTTAATTGTGGGTTTTCCCAGCGCACATCCATTTACAGCTTTGCTCCATCTGGAAGGTGCCTTTGTAAAGGGACTGCAGCTTGAGAAAGGAAAACTTGTCAAGGAAGATAATGATCAGTATTCATTGGTATGTCTAAATAATACCCAGTCTCTGCATCAGAAGGGGAGAGGATGCTTTGTTGCTCTCCCATTCTTGTGGAATGGATTTGAGAAAGCAAATGACATCGTGGGAAGAGGAACTGTGTGAGATGGAGAGACACGAGAAAAACTAAAGCAGTTAAAGTGGAAAATTATGAAAGAATGGAGCCACCCAGGCAAAAGAAAGTCAGGAAGCTGGCAAACTGCAGGCACCTGAAATGCCTTACACAGAGAAAATAGAAACAAATCAAATGCTCCCTTCTGCTGCCCCTTGTAATTTTCCAGAAATCTTCTATAATTTTCCCTGGAGTCCCAAGCTGACAGCTGGCAGATGCTGAATGAGAGAGGGTCCCCAGAATGAGTGATGGCAAGGTCACAGCTGGAATGCCTACGAAGATACTGATGTAGTGAATCACAAGCAACTTTTGCTGCCACGTAGTGGCAGAGAGAAAACCTGCCATATAACAGTTCCTCCTTTGTAGTCCCAGTCTAAAGGTGATGACTTTATATTTTTATTAGCCTTGTTCTCTGCTAACAAGTGTGCTAACTCTAGAAAGGTAAAGTCGGGGAGAAACGGGAAGACCTCAATACAGATCCTGCAGACTTCATTTCATGTGCAAGTCACCCCTCATAAACCACAATGCATTCTTCTGTGTCACAGGTTTATCAACAAGTGTTGCTAAGAAGGTGCTTAAAAGCTTGTATTTCAGAGACTGCATATGAATAGAACCTCTCACTGATGTGGTTGCTATAGTAAACCCTTGTTCTTAATTGAATACTACAGTAAATAATACTTTAAAAATGGAGTGGAAAATAAAAAGCAAGAACTCCATTAGGAGTTCCCTGAGCTACTTGAAATTACTGCTCCTTTTTCATGTACTACAAGTACAGAATTCTTTGTGTAGAGGGTTGTAGAATAGCAGCACCTGCATAACTGTGATTCTTCCCCTGCACAATTTCTTGCTCCTCAAAGCTTTACAGGATATTATGTGGTTCAGAGTACCTATGTCTAAAAGGAAAAGTGCAATCAGTTGGATTAAAATTAGCCATTGTTTCCTTAAAATTATATATATATGTATTAGACCAAATTTTGGAGGAAAAGAAGATACAAAAGGTTTAAATAATCCTTGAAATGATCAATGCTGCAACTGTTGCAAGTAGAGTTACCCTGGAGATAAATTCTCCTAAGTTTTCCCTTGGTGTTAAACTGTAATAATCTATAAGCATTGAAATTTGAGAGCTCATGCTGATGGCAGCTTTAGAGCCACCACAGATAATGTTGTCCAGCAGACAAAGGACATAGTCCTAATGTACAGAGAATCCATCAAAGTGTGTGTATGGAGGGTAACAGGATAGAAGCTGGTGAGCAGCTGAGATCTGTGGGACTTCCTTGTATACCTGCGGGTCAAGAGGAACAGGAAGAACCTTGAAGGTGAGATGAACTCTTTGAAGGTTAAGAGAAACATCCTATACATCACAATAAATAGCTGAGAGGCAGAAGACTTACCGGGCCCTGAGGAGAAACAGAAGTAGCAGTGAGGTTAGTACAAGTAGGAGACTATGCTATCACAGGGTAGTAGTAAAGCAGTGAAAGAAATTCAGTGATACACAAAGTGCTGGGTTCAGAGTTACTAGCATGAGGCAAACAATAGATTGGTACTTATAACACTCGACCGCAAATAAGCTGATTTGGGCCTATTTTGTGCTTCAATCAGACTCTGTATATGTCCTTGGTCCTCTGCTGCATCTTCCTACTTGTATATTTGGCCTTCTGCTCTGACAGGGCTTTTCTCAGAGGCAAATACATCATTTGTGAGTTGTCCAGATGATGTGGTAACACGAGTTGTAGATATAAGACTGAGCTGCTGCTCAGTCAAGGAGTGGAAGACATGTTTATTCCTCATCAGCTAACATGCTTCTTATGGATCTGCATCCTCATTAACAGACAACAGCTGTTTCTTCTTGTAATTAGCTCACAGTTCAATAGGTAGCTCCAGTCTCTTTTACACCTGGACTACAATCAACATGGAAATCACAGAAGCACATGTCTCTCCTCTCCCCACTTTAAAGCAGTCTGAGTTACACACATTGTTAAACACCTAATAGACAGCAACTGTGTGTTAGAGCTGTCCAGCACATGTGTGAAATAATGTTCTTTTTCCTTTTTTTTTTTTCCTTTCTTGATGAGCTTCAGTTCCAAATGTGCTAAGGCTTCTCTGGCTTCTGTATTAGCCTCAACCTACCGGTCATGGATTAGGCCATAAAGAACTGTTTCCAGCCACCTGCACAATGGAAAGGGGAAGTGAAGTGAGGGCTGCTGAGGGGGGGAGTGTGCACCAGCTGGCCCTGCTCCTGAGGCATTATAACTGGATTCTTTGGGGTAGAAGGGTGTGAGGTCTCAGGTCATTTCCTGCCAGGTTTGCTCTGAATGGGAGAGGGATATGTAATTGCGCTGTCTCCCTGTACCATTAGTGTCAAGACTCATTAGGAACCCAATCTACTCAGTGGCAGTAGGCATACAAAAGAAAGAACTAGCCAAAGTCTGCAGACTGCAGAGAGGGAGTTGGTGGAGGAAGCAATTGTAAAATTCCCGTCTGGGTAATTAGAGTCAGCAGGGAATCAGATTGGCTACAGCAGGGCTTTCATTTTTCCCCTTGCTGTTTTAACGGGATTGGCAGGTGCTGTTTTATTCCAAGGGTGAGGTGATGTGCCTGTGTCATAATTCACAATGAGAAATGATCATCAATTTGCTGCCATGTTCCTGGGGTGAGCTGAGCAGGCAAACTGTGATTACTATTGTTATTAATACCTTGTTAGCATGGAGCAGGAAGATTGTTGTGGGCAGTTGTCTCTGGAAGGGGCAGGAGCTGTGCACACAAAAGCATGTTCCTGGTAGCTTAGCTACGTTTGGAAAGTTTGGCACTGCTGGCTATTTCGTTCCCTTTACATTGGAATCTATTTATCAGTGAACAAAAAGAGGTAAATCTTAAAAGATGGAAAATTTGTTCCACACTTAAAAATTGGCAGCATATTGGCATGCTTTATCATCAGGACAATTTAGTGGACAGAATAAAGCAAAGGGCTCTCTTTATTTGAATGTGCTGCTTTCTATTTATCTGTTTGCTTAGGGAGAGCTGGAAAGAGACATTAACAAGCGCTGCTGTCTGCACACAATGCAGTTTAAGGCCTGCATCAAGGTGTCGCAAAATCAACAGTTTCATACTGACTGCTTCAGGTTCTGACTCAGCTCAGTGGGCTTGCACTCTCTCGTAGCTGACACAGTAGTTAAAGTACAGCAGTAAGGGATGTGCTGAGAAGCGTAACTTCTGGGAAGAAGCGTTTTCTTAACACAACATTTGTTTTAGAAAAGTTTCTGCAGAGTGATTTCCATTAAAAACTGGCTACATTTACCAATCAAAATAGAATCCTCTCAGCAGCTTTGCTTAACTGAATTGCACATCTGAGGGTCAAACTTTCTTCTTTCTAGCTCCATCCATCAATAATCAAATGAAAGTAAAACTTTGCAGACAAGTTTGTTGATGATGTCAGCATAAAATGCATTTCTCTTCCCTTCTCTGCAACTGTGTAGTCAAAATGCTAAGTTCTTAGATTTTTATTAAATGATGCAAGACTTATTCTCTACTGTTGGCAAAAAAAAATCACATTTCTGGTAAAACATAAGTGATTGGATTCACAAGGAGGAAACAGGTGCAATGAAAAGCTATATTGTTTTTTAGGCACTCTTTGGTAAACTGTTGAATAGGAAACAATATTTTTGTTCAGAGATACAGGCCAGTATTTTGCTCTCCATGAAGTAAAGCTGAGGCGTTTCAAAATTTGGACTCTGCTTGGAGATGTCTCTGTCCCCCTTGCATTCTTGTTTTCCTCTGTTCTGAGATTGTATTGTGCTGGCCGGGCTGTTCTGAGCTGCTTCCCTGGGCTCTGGTTACGTTTTTCTAAGCCTAAGGTGGAACTATGTCTTACTGGAGGCCTGTTGAAGCCATTATGTACCCATGAAATTTTTCAGCTTCAGTAATTCAGCATTTTCCCACTAAAGAAGCAATTTTATTTAAAATCATGGTGAAATAGAAGAGATCCCTGCCAGCTCTACCCTTCAGACTGCAGCTACATTTTAGGAACCTATTTCAAACACAAACAATAAAAGGTGTGTGTTTCCCTTGGTGCTTTTCCTTTGAGCCTCTGTGCATCTCTTCAGCATGTTGGGTCATCTGTAAAAATAAGAAACTAATACATGAACACCATTCCTTCCTCTCATCTCCAGGTTCCTGGATGGAATGAATCAAACTCAGAACTAAAAGCTGCTTAGACCTTCCAGGCACTTCCATTAAATGATGGCAACAGAAACTTTGCCAGCGCCTGATTTTATAGCTAAATGTCTCTCAAGTCAGAAGATGACTAACCTACAGATATATGTTTTTTTGCAGACTATTTATCAGGTTTTGCATTTGGTAACTTGGAGTTTGACTGAGCCTGTCCTCCCAAGGAAAAAAAATGCGTTTTTGCTTCTCCCTTATACAGTCTCTCACTTAATTGACAACTACTTCTGTCAAAACTAGGCTCACCCTCTTCTCTCCTCCCCCTCACCCATCCTTGGCGGGTCCTCTGTCTAGATGGTTTTAAATCTGATTTGGGATTTGGGTGTTATTTGGATTAACTCATTAGCGGGTCTCCATTCTGGCAAGCCTGCTAATCTGTGGCAGTGGTGCATAGCACTGTGACAATATTACACTGAAAATGAGAAATCTAATGAGATTAGCATTTTATGCATTCAGACAGGGCTGGGTGTTTGAATGGTCTGCAGACATTTGGTTTTGGTGAATCACAGTAGGCCCAGAAGGAGACAAAGTGACTAGAATGCAACAGAGCACCTAAACACAAAGAAAGAAGATTGCAAAGATGCACAGAATCACAAAGAGCTTTGTTGTGGACAATTGGAACACCTCTGTCCCCATGGGCTGACTTTGAGAGGCATTTGTGCATATGCCTAACAAGTTTATTTTCCTAGGAATGGAGGAGGGCTGGTCTTTGTCAAGAGGATCACTGTGCAAGTTAGTCCTGCCCTTACTAGTGGTGATGGAGGAAGGTTTTTGTGGTTGCTTCCAAAAGGAAGAAGGCTGCAAGGCTGCTGACTCCCAAAGTGTTTTTACATAACACTGGGATGCAGCGCAAGATACACTTGTTAATGTTTGTGACTACCAGACTGCTCCATTCTAAAACTACATCTGCAAGATGCCTGGACAAATTCCAGTCACACTTTTCTCTCTCAAAGGCATTTTTACTTCAAGTTTAAAGAGACAAAAGGATGAGCCAGTATCTGCAACCTGCTTTGGCCACAGAAATTGTGAGAACCCTGCCTGGTTTCTTGGGTACAGCTAGTTGAACAAGGCAGCCCCAGTGCTGGGTGCGTGGGCTTCTTCTGCTCTACCACCCAATTAAAACTTTTGTAGCCTTTTGTAGGTGACAAGGAGAGACTTAGGGGGAAGCTGTGAAGTCGTGCACCAGGGCTGGGAGTCACTCCTAAGTGCTGTCCTAGCCTGCCACCCAGTGCTGGCTTCCGGCACTCAGAGCTGCTCATGTGCTCCAGCACTGCAGCTGGTACTTGGCATAGAACCTCTCATGTTCTTCCTGGACTCTGTTGGAATATCCCTTTCCGAGTTACTGAAACAGATGCTCAGGTCCTGCCAGAAATAAGCAATATTTTAAAATGGATTGCTTTTGAAGAACTGCGTGACAACTTCCTCAAATTCTTTCTGAAGTACAGTGGACTCAAGAAGTAGGTGGTGCCTTTTGGATGTTGTGCACTTGGCAAGTGAAGGGCTAGTATCTGGTTTTAGTGCTCCTTAAACAAGAAGGCAAGGTAATTATTTCTGGGTTTTTTTTAATTTTCTTGTTGTATTTTTGTTTTTCCCCAGGACTGCTTAGAAATTATCAGAATTTCATGATCACTCAGAATGGTGATAAATCCAAACCAAATACATCCACAAAAAGATGCTGAATTTGGCACTAGTGTTCAAATTGCTATCAGGGTGTCATCTTTTTAAAAAATGGGTAACAGAGCTAGGAAGAGGTGATAACTCCTAAAGATACCATAAAATTACTTGAACCTCGGAAAAGAAGGTGAGGAAGGAATATTTTCTTGGGAAAGCAAGGATAGTTAACAGTACTGTGGGGCTGGTCTTTTCCCAAGAGAAACTGAAATATGATGGTGCAGAAGATGGTTCATTCACATAGCTCATCATGCCCACAAAACCACCCTCCTATCACAAAGTTAAAAGTGCTGTAGGTGGAAAGAACATTATTTTGGAAATTTCACATAAAATCTGGAGGAATATAGAGAATGAAAAGAAAATTTTAAACTGGTTTCAATTTCTTTAAAAAAAATTCTGTCACTTCACATTGAATAGAAGCTAGTAATTGAGTGCTGTCACCAGCAGCAAAGATGTATGTACAATAGATTGCTTTAATTGGGTAAATTAGGTAAACATCTGGCACAGCCTACAAACTGCTGTTTGTCTGACTTTGCAAATAATTGACCATGGCTTATTATGGTATGGACTAAAGCTATCACACCAATGCTTTATCAGCTAAAGAATTTAATAGAGCAGCAGCCTTTGTGACTGTGGCCTGATATTCAGTCTTGACAATACTACCTGGATTTATCTAGGTGGGCAGATATATTGAGATTTTTCTCTGCAGTGTAAGGGGTGGCAGATGGGATGAGTGGTCATTCTTCTTTAAGTAGTAGTGGGATAGTTTTTGCTGCCAGCTGAAAAGGAAGGGGCAGAGGAGAAAGAATGGGATGAGGTGGCCTTGTTTTAAAGTGTATGACATGCAGAGAGCCAACATAATATAGGAAAAGGTAAGTATAGAAGGAGAGGGTGAAAAACAAAGGGGTATTTACTCTGAAGAGTGCTTAAATGCTATTAATATGTATCATAAATCTGTAAATGCTGTTATCCAAGCTTTGTATTAAATGGAAAGAAAAAAAGCCCCACTGCTACTGATATGCATTTTGTTATTAATTCAGAGCAAAAGAGACGAAAAATTGTCAGCAAGGTGCCTTAGTGAATCTCTATATAATAGTAACAATTTATGTATGGGAAGCAAATACTTTAAAAAAATGAGTAAAATGAATAGAAATGTAATTCAGAGCAGTACTAGCACTTCATCTTCATGTAATGATATGGGCAAAGCCTGAATTCCAACATTTTGCAGTGAATTATGAGACACGGTAGAGCTTGCAGGTCTGCAGAAATAATACACGGTCAGTTATAATATCCCATTAGGAAAAGGTGATGTAATCAATTCTTCTTTCATGGCCTAGCAGTGACACATCTAATTTTCTAGGTTATTTACCCCCTGGATAAAATTCATAATCGCTCTCATAATATGAAAATATCTCCTTAGATACATTTGTGGGGAATCTCATTAGAAGGGCTTGCTGAATGTATTTTTCTGTCAGAGTTGAAAAGGCAGAGAGCTTCATCCACAGGGAAGCTGGACTGGGAGCCAGAAAATCTATATTACAGTAATTTCACGAATACAAGCCGCACCAATTTGACCAAAATTTTGGTGGAAACCCGGAAGTGCGGCTAATATTCCGGGGCGGCTAATCTATTAACAAAATTCTAAAAGCTGCCAACACGGAAGTGAGAGCCCGCGGCAGCCCCAAGCCAAGCTGGAGCCCGGCCGGCCCCGGCAGAGGTGGGAAAGCCTGGCAGAGGCGGGGCCAGCAGTGTCGGGGGCGGGCGGCAGAGCCTGAGCCAGCAGGGCGGGGGAGCCCGGGAGAACTGGGGCTAGCAGTGCAGGGGAGCATGGCAGAAGCAGGAAGGCCGGCGGGTGGGGCTGCCTGGCAGCGGGGGAAGCCCAGCATAACCGGGGCCAGCAGCGTGGGGGAGCCCGGCGGTGCGGGGGCCTGCAGTGCCGGCCAGGGCGAGGAAACGCGGCGGCGGTGCAGACGGGAGGGGGCGGCCGGCGAGCGTGGTGGCGGCGGCGGCAGCCCTGCCGGCGGGGCGAGCGAAAGCGGCGCTCGCGAAAGCGCCGCCCGGCGAGCGAAAGCGCCGCCGCGAGCCGCGAACCGCGAGCCGCGAAAGCGCCGCCGCGAACCGCGAGCCGCGAGCCGCGAAAGCGCCGCCGCGAGCCGCGAACCGCGAGCCGCGAGCCGCGAGCCGCGAGCCGCGAGCCGCGAATCGCGAGCCGCGAGCCGCGAGCCGCGAGCCGCGAACCGCGAGCCGCGAGCCGCGAACCGCGAGCCGCGAGCCGCGAAAGCGCCGCCGCGAACCGCGAGCCGCGAGCCGCGAGCCGCGAGCCGCGATCCGCGAGCCGCGAACCGCGAGCCGCGAACCGCGAGCCGCGAAAGCGCCGCCGCGAGCCGCGAACCGCGAGCCGCGAAAGCGCCGCGGGGCGGGCGCGGCGCTCGCGAGGCGCGGCGCGGGGCGAGCGAAAGCGGCAGCGGGGCGGACGGCGAGCCCGGCGGCGGCGGCGGCAGCCCTGCCAGCCGGGCGAGCGAACGCGGCAGCGGGGCGGTGCTGACGGGAGAGGGGGGCCAGCGAGCCCGGCGGCGGCGGCGGCAGCACCACCCGGCCAGCCCCGCCGAGCCGTGGCGCTGAGCTGGGCCACCCGGCCCCGTCGGCAACCATGAGCGGGCCGAGCCTGCCTGGCCCCGCCCCGAGCCAGTAAAGCCCGCTATGCCGCGATCCTGTTACTAATTGGCCAATTTGTGAAAGCTGCGCACGGATTCTCGCGACGAACGAAAGTGCGGCTAATATTCGGGGTGCGGCTTATCTATTGACAAAGACAGCAACATTGTCGAGGCACCGGGGGTGCGGCTTATAATCCGTGCGGCTTGTATTCGTGAAACTACTGTACATTCCTGATTCTGCTGCTGTATGATGCTGATAGAGCATCCTTGGCTGCTAAGACTTTCCTGTGACTCTTCCAAGTCATCTGTCATCCATCAGCTGACATAGTAAAGACTCACTTATTTAAGATGCTTAAGTTGACCCAGCTCATCTGTGTGAAATGTGCTTGGGTCACTTAACCTCTCTGTCAGGAAGGTAATATTCAGTGGGAAAGGTGATGCATAGCTGTGGAGAGGCCTGACTAGTAGTAGCTTGGGTTGGGAGAGGACAAATGTCCAGAACTGTAAGGTATCAACTCCTTGGATGGGGAGGACATGTGCTGGGACAGCGAGGACATGCGAAGGAAGGGGTAGGATCCCACCCTGATTTCTGGATGCTCCAGGAAAGTTGTCACTTATGTGTTTGTCTTCTTTTTTGCTGTGTGCATCGGCTGAGATGTTACAAAGAAGATGTTCTTCTATGGGTCAAATTTGGAGCTACTCTGCATGAGGAAATTAGTCCTTAATGGCTCAGCCGACTTGCATAGTTTTCTGGACTAGGAAAGCAATAATGAACAAGACACTGTTCAGCAGGGAGAATTGTTTTTAAAGGAAAGCTATTTTAATTTGATCTTTTTTCTTAATTTCCTGGAGAGAGGCTTGACAATTCTTAAAAAGTTCACCTAAAAATACAGTTGGCTTGCTGGTCTAAAAAATCCACATTCCAATCACCTTGTAATTTGTTGTACTATGTAGACTATCTGTCTCTACTAACATGTATCTTCTAATGCATCTCTACAGGTCATATTCAAGATGTAGCTTTAATGAAAAATACTGTCTTTATATAAAGAAAACATAACTATTAATATGCAAATGTTACAGTGCTATCTTTTTAGTTATCTCGGTTTTTTAAAATCAAGCCATGGCCTTCAGTCCTATTTAAATGTAACAAAATAAAAAAAGTGCCTTTCTCTCCAGAGATCCAAAAAGCTGAATATATTTTCCTAGCTGATTGATGCTTTTCCATTTATTTTTAAATGTAATTTTCCCCGGGTAAGGAATTGTTCTCTTGAATGTCAAGAAGGAAATATTTCCCAAATCATAGGCTTGGATTGGCTGCCTTGAGACTAATAAGATAGCTCTGTTGAGAGAGGTAGGCTGGGGAAGCAGAGAACGGAGTGATTTGTCATGCTGGTTTTCCAGCAACTGCTAAGGAGCTGCTTTGTAATGCCAGCCTGCCAAATCTCCTGGCCACAATCAAATTACTCCCTCCACATGCACGCACATCCACACCCTCGCCCTTTAGATCTATCACTGACAGAATAGTTATTAAACAAAAACTCAGCCCGGGGAATTATTAATTGTCAGGCTTCATTTCTTTATCAAATGTGGTGGCCCGAAGGGAGAGCTCTTTAAGCTTTCAGAAAGACCGTAGCACATTAATCACTGAAGGGAAGTGGGGTGTGGGCTAGGCATTTGTAATACTTGTCAGATCAGAAACAGGAGACACAGAGATCAAAAGAGATGTTTATGACTTGGAGGTGAAGGGGCTTCACTTTTCTAGTTCTTCTTCGTGTCCTTTTTTTTTGCTGTTTGTTTTGGGATTTTGCTTAATTGGTCTCCTAGAACTTATACTAACTCTGTGATTGTACCACTGGCCCACACACTGGCCGGGAACAGAAAGGCCATGAGTTATTGATGGAGCTTGCTGTGTACCCATCAGCAAAACAGAGGCGACTGCTTTTGGGTGCCAGCCTTTTGTGGTTCTGCACTTGTCCAGGCACTGAGCAAGCCCCAAACTACAATCAGCATTGGGACTGGGGGTACTTGGGTGCTTTGCTGTGCAAACTACTTAAGCTATCAAGCACTGATGGTCAGCCCTGAAAGAAAGCCTGACTTCTTGAATACTTGATTCACTATTATATGCAACAAATTTATATACACACTCACTTAAAAAAGTTACAACAGTCATTTCAGCTCCAGACTATACATAGGGCAGATTAAAGCAGTGTTGTAGGCTGCCTGTGGCTGGAAGCACTTAACCTGTGATTAGTTAAAGCATTAATTAACTTTGACCTTTTTCGCTCTAATCCTGAGACCTTTAGCCCTGGCAGTGTGTGGGGAGGTTGTTACTCCTGTCAGGGTACCCTGTGAGGAATGCAGTGTAAGCTGCTGTTCAGTTGACATGTTTTTCCTCATAAAAGGGTGGTGAATCAGCTGAACGAAGTAGCCTTTATTGTAACTCTTCAGCAACACAGCAATTAGCATTCCTGAATCTGTCACCAAAAGAGATTCCTCAAACTGCTGACTTTAGGAGGTGGTTTTGCTGTACAAGTACAAGTACAAGTCATATACATTTATATACATAATCTTTCCTGCACTGGAAAACTCCCTGGTTTCTTACTAACACCTTGGCTTGAAATACATAACAATTTTTTGTTACATATTGTTAACAAACATCCCCTTCCTATATGACCTGGAGCTGATTATCCAAACAGCCTGCTTCTTCAAAATAACACCTCCATATAAATATTATTAAAAGAAAGTATTAAAAGAAAGATAAGGAATATGAGTGTATAAAATCTGTGCATGAGCAGGTAAAATCAACTTAAAGGTGCTGTAAATAAATGTCAGCTTTCCTTCTCATAAGATTGCACCTTGAGTTTTGTAGCACAAATTTCCTATTAGAACTGTCCAGGGATTTGGCTGCAGTGAAAGCATGGCAAGTACACAGAACTTTCCTGACTCACAGGAGCACTTGAGGGGGAAATGTTGTATATTCAAGAGGCTGCAGTGAGGATCCCAAGCTCATTGGAAAATGGGCTGTGTGCTAACATGCGTTTGTACCATGGCACACAGCCTGATTTTGTACAGCCCTGCAGTTAGCTGGAGCCTCTAAGAATCACTGTAATATAAATATTCTGGAAGAATAATAGGGCTATTTGTGGCTCTTGAGGGCAGCTAATGTATCTGGTATGCAGCATGTTTTTCAAGCCTTCATCTCTCATTTTTCCAAGCATCCAGCAAGAGAGAAGAAACAAACCACATTTTCTGTGCACAGACAGAAGGAATGAGAGGAGGGATGGATCACATCAAATGGATTTTGAGAGAGCCACAAAACACTTGTTGCATATTGTCCTGACACTGCAATATGATATTTGCATTGTGATGTTGTATCAATATGTGAGACGGCCTGTCTTCTTGGGAGCCTCATGTTTGTCTTAACTCGCAGGCTCACTTCTTTTAAAGGATTTTTGTTGGTACACATGTAAACAGTAGCCAATTCTTTGGGATCTCCAGAGCAATCCATGGAAGTTTAAGCACTGAAAAAGTTGAATGACCTACAATTCCGCAGGCAAACAATTCAAATGATTAATTGTACCCTCAAGTATATCATATACTGAAAACCATGTCAGCACACAACTGTGAGTAATTGTCAAGCAGTCTTCCTAATGAATAGCATGGCAAAAGAGAGTGTATGGGCTAAGAGCAATGCTCAAGGAGTCTGACTTGTCTGTCAAGAAAGGCCTGAAACCTCCATACCTTTGGATAGGCTTTGCACAGCTGGAACTGTCTCTATTCATTGTTAATTGAATACAGCCCTGAAGGAATTGTTTCCGTGTCATTAAATGAGTTATCCCCCATGTGATATCTCGGGGTTTTGACTGTTTTTTAGAAGAGGGCCAAATATGTTGTGCTCCCATTATTATGCCCAGTTTATAGTTTTGTAAGAAACAGCATGCAAATGTTATAATCCCCTGACTCCTGAAATACAGTCCTATGAAGTGGGTTTGCTTTGATTATCAGAGTATATTGCAGCTAGTACTTGAAGAATCTTCAAATCAGGGGGATTTGAGATAGGATTCTGCATAAAAGAGGAATTATTAGAAGGGAAACTCTGCATAATAAGTAGCGCATTATCTTTTGTTCCATCACAGCCCTTTTTCCACTGCTCTGTGAGGAGCAGTGGGTGAATTTCTTCATGAGGGTCTGTAGTCAGGGTATACATGCCTCCAACAGCTCAGATAACTAATAGAACCCAGGAAGCTTTGGGGTTCAAACATGTATTTGGTCATGAATGTTTTTAATTAACAATGTCTTTTCTTCCTTTAGCTCTGTCATGGTTTCCTTTATATCTGCAGAATCTAACAACAGGTTTCTTGTGCTCAGTGCTCTCCTTGCATCAGATTACCTCAGGTTAGCTGCTCCACCATGACTGTTCTCGAGCTATGCCTTGTTTGCCTATGGCTGAGTTGAGGTAATTTGCTCTTCTTTCAGAGCAGAGTGTGAGACCTCAAGGCACTACAATTATGGAACGATAAAATCTTTAATACAGGCTACTCCTCCTGAATAGCTAATACACAGTAGCACAAATACAGGGCCCTCAGACAAACTTAGCAGTTCCCACAACAGCAGTAGGATCTGCACTTTTCAGGTGAGCATGCGATATGCCCCTCCAAGGTGGAGACAATGGGTAGATGGCTGAAGACAAGGAATTAGAGAAGCCTTGGGACTGGGCAATAACTTCCTTCTAAAGCATTTTACAATTTAATTCAGGAGCACTGAAACAAAGTTTTATTGCATCCTGCTCTGCATGTTTAATGGTAGTGGCTGATATGTCTCAGTGCAGGCTTAGCTGCAGTTTTAGAGGAGCTTTCCTGGTGTCCCCAACAAAATTATCTGCCTTATATTATTCAGTTCCTGGTAGAACCGATCTTGAACTATGGTTAAAAGCAGAGTTGTGTCTGCATTTATCTTCCTCCAGGTCTCTGGCATCCAAGCAAAATTATTAATCTTAATGATAGTGATTACCAGTCACTTCACGGAGTTTATTTTTCTTCTCAGAAGATATGTATTCTATATTCACATATATTTATATATTTAATATAAATTGTAGGTATAAATGCATGCACACATCGATTCTAAAGCATGAACCACTTCACAGTGGAGAAGATATGTAAAGATTCTTCTGCACTTAAAGATGCAACTCTGATGGTAACATCAGAGGTAACATCCTGCTGTTTCTTTTGACAGAAATATGCAGTCAGGAATAATTCTCAATGTTAATACCTTCTATTCCTGCCTATTAACTGTGTTATGGTAAGGCTTAACAGACTGACTTGACGTGGAAGCCATGTTAGAATTAGTGTTGGAGAGACGCCTAGCCAGACTGTCCTCACCCTGCAATACAAACAGGGCTTGGCAGAGGACAGAGGCAGGAAGAGATCCATTACTATTGCCAAGCAGGTGGACAAGAGTCAGAAACAATCTTTACTGGGATTCAGTTTATTTTTCTGTTTAACTAACATCAGCAATTGCTTGTTTTTCACTTATGCCCATGTATTTTGTCTCTCTGCTTATTGTCACCACTCAACTCTGGAAGATTTCCAATTGAGCCACATTTTTCTTGACTTCTTGCTAACACTCCCTGGCTGGGAGCTGAGACTGAGGGAGAGAGTGGGAATCCTGTATTAAGAGAAATCCCTGGTATCAAGTTTTGCAAAGCAGAGATGGGGGGAGAAGGGAAGAAAAGCAGAAGTTGGAGAGCATGACCAGAGACCTCTTGTAATTTTCAGGATAATTTGCTGGTATGAGGTCAGAGGATTGAGCACAGAGAAGTGCAAAACAATGCACTTTGCAAATACACACAAGTATGCATGCATGCACATGCAAGG
This sequence comes from Catharus ustulatus, assembly GCF_009819885.2. NCBI lineage: Eukaryota > Metazoa > Chordata > Aves > Passeriformes > Turdidae > Catharus > Catharus ustulatus. Next base: position 13,444,079 of record NC_046227.1, read on the forward strand.
GTTATGTTTTACTCTGCTACAACCTCTACAGGGAAAAAAAAGATATCAACAAAGATATCTCTACGTGTAGAGTTGGCAAAAAATAAAAACCCAGTAAAAATGTCAGATTGTATGAAAGAGGGAAGAATAATGTAGAACATATTAATATAGGATTATATTGATTGGTGTTATAGTCCAACTAAACTACTGCATTCAGTTCTGGTGGCTTAATTTCTAAATGCCCATTGCAGAGGCCAAGGCACACAAGACCCCAACAAAATTATTGAAGACACAGCATGAAGGAATGGAAGAGTCTACACCAGATGAAGTTAAAAAGGACAAGTATTACTTCATTTGAAAAGTGCAAAGTAATAGAGAAGATATCAGATAAGAGATAATTAATTTCATTCTGTCCCATGGCCTAAATGCAAGTCATGTCTTGATGAAATAAAAAGGTACAAATTTAATATCAAAGGAAATTTTGTTCCCAGTGCAGCATAAAAGCCAGATACCTTGGCCTGACTTTTGAGCACCTTGCACAATTCAATGCAAGACAGAAATATGGCAGTATTTCTAAGCTATTTCTGATAAGAGTACCACTGCTCTGTGTCCTGGGCCAGATCTGCTGCTGCAGGCAGCCAGGTCATCTGGGTGGCCAGTGTTACCACATTGCTCAGGACTGAGTCTTTGCGGACTACCCTGCTCCAGAAGGGCTTCATTTTCCATGAGCAGATAATCCTGCTTTGTAGTGTCACTCCTTGTTAGACGCGCAGTGCACTTCCCTAGTCATAGGTTTCTAGTACTCTCAAGTGTGTCTGAGCTAGTAGTTGCCAATCTCAGCTGAATAAATAGATCCTTCAAGGGGAGTGTTTTTTCATGTTGTGTTTATGTAGAGAGGTAAACAGCATTTTTCACCTTTGTTATTGTCTGAAAAATGAAAGTGCAAATATTGCTGAGGATCACAATGCCTAATGTATTCTGGGAATTCATAATCTATCAAGAATAAAACAGAGGCAGAAGGGAGAAAAAATTCTTACTTATTTCATGACTTAGCAAAACCACCTCCCTGTGAATTAATTTGTGTAGCTCCATGTGACCAATGTCACCAGAAGTTTACCTTGATTCAGCTAATACAGCTGCTATCCAGAATATGCCAGCTGGTTTGAGAAAAGCTGAGGTCAAGGAAGTAAAACTTGAGATTACACCAGTTCAAAGAAGAGGATAATTGAAATCAAGAGGAATTTGATGGACTTCCTTGAAGTTTCTCAATTTGCATTTACACTAAAGTAATAATTCAGTGGTTATTTGAAGCTCCTTTTCCATCAAAAAACTCTTCCTGTCATCTTGGGAACATCCCTAAAGCTACCCAATTGTACTTTGGTTTTAATTAGGCTCAAAAAAGGAGTCTCATAATTAAAGCTCCCAATTGAAGGGATTTAGGAGCATTCCATGACTGTTGAAAGAGAGGAGGATTAAAAAGGGGTTAACTCCCAAAGTTCTGGTTTTCTGGCCATCTGTGGTACCCTGCCAGCATTCAGCATTCCTTGTGCACCCTGAAGAGCCCTCAGAAGAAAAGAACAGAATCTTTATTATCAGAGCATACCTGGTTCTATCACCATGACCTTGTGTGTACATAGAAGTAATTGGGCAGCTTCCAGTAGGTTGAATTTGAATCACATTGAGCAAATCTGCACCAGTGCATACAATCAGAGGGCTGCAAAAGCATGTGCTGTCCCTCAGGCACCATGAGATGAGTTGCAGAGTAGGTTTTAATTGATAAATTCCAGTCATGTATGGAAGCTCCTACATGGAGCTCCATCTCCACAGGCAGGAGGTGGCAGACAGGGAAGTGTCTGTGGAGAAACTGTGTGCCAGTTGTGAGTGGCCTGGCTGGGGGGATGCCAGACACCTCTGTAGATGTGGCAAGGCACCCTAGGAAGAAGGGCACAAGTTAATTCCAGGCTTTTCACTTCACAGTAGATTACTTCTGTGTGGCTCAAGGAAACCAAGGGCAATTGTGGAACTGGGAATAGTGGATTTCTTTACCAAGAATGGTGCAGGCTGTCCATAAATGAGAAGATTTTAGTGGCAAAAAGAAGAAAAATATTTATTTGGAAATGTCAGGTATTTGGCGAATTCTTTACACTCAGATGATAATACCTTCTAAGAAATTAGTAACCTGGAAGAACCTTAATTGCTTATAGAGGAAAAGGTTGAACTCTGTATTGCCAAAACCATAGACTACAGCCTTAAAGCTGCACTTTATAGAGGCAAAGAATACTCCTCTGAATAAAAGAGTAGATTTTAAATGGTAATCCTTAAGGAATTTGTGACTATTCAGATAGAGGAAAGCATTTGAAGGAAAAACAGTCAAAGTCCAATACCAGAGAATTAATGGATTTGTAGATTTAATAGATGCTGGGATCATTCAAGTACCTATGATACAGAATGAGGTTATAAAGGGAACATGGCAATTACAAAAACTGAAGTTAAATAAAAGAACAATGCTAGCACCAAAATTATATTTTACATCTGCACATGGCTGGTCCAAAGGGGTGTGTCTGGTTGGTCACAAAAATGTATTTATGTATTGGTAGATAAAATGTGTTTTATAATAGTATCATACTCTTAGAACTCAAAAGCTTGGGGTAGGGATTGGACTTTGAAATCACTTTAATTGAAGTTACTAAGCTTTCAAAAGAAGCAGACAGTGTTTTTTAGTGTGGTTCAGTCAAGCAAATCTCCTTGCACTTTGAAAAAGCCCTCTAAGTACAATTGAGTGAGGTGATTTTGCCTGACTCACAAATCAAATTGCAGTGGCAGAACTGGGAGCAGGGTAGAAGAATTAAAACTCTCAGCACTCCTTACTCCTGCCACTAGATCAAACTCATGCTTCCACATTTCAACACAGTACAGTCTTCATTAGGAAAAAACACTTTAAACAAACAGATGAAGTGCACATAATATTTTTATTCCTCAAAATCTGGAATACTATATGCCATTAACACTGAGTCATTGAAATTGCTCCAAAATGAAATATTATATTGCGTTGTGCCAATGCCTGGAAAGTCTTTGTGTTAAGATTTCAACAAGAGAAACCAAAACAAAACTCCAAACCTGAAATTTTCAGTCTGGGCATCACATTTCAGTCCTAATGTATGGAAAATATCAAAGTATTATGAGCCATAACATCCAAAGAGAGGGGCAGATACAAGCCTAAAGCTGACAAAGATCAGACTGCAAATAGGACACACATTTAACTGAAGATAATTAACCACTGGAACAGATGGTAAAGGGATGTGGTAAATTAATCGCCTAGACTCTTTAAATCAAGATTGGATGTCCTCCTTCTGAAAGAAATGGCACAGTTCAGCTATAAATTACTGGGCTTGATGGTGGTATTGCTGGGTGAAATGCTCTGGACTGTATCATATGCAGGAGGTCAGAGTGGATGAGCATAACAGTTCATCCCTCCAGACCTTGCTATCCATGAATCCATTTTCTTAGCTTGAAAAGTTTTATATTTTAACAAAGCAGTTACAGATTGTTGGGCTCACAGGGTGTAGTTTTAGAAGTTGTTAAATACTCTTTCATTCTATATTCTGAAGGCTCTGAATTAATCTTGTTAATATTGTTTAAAAGCATGCAAGTGTAAAATATGAACATGCTTCCTTTTTAACACATTGCTTCCCATACCTCACTAAAACACAAAGTGGTCTTCAGGCAGCATGGATTGTGTACCCCCCCATATACTCATTGCCTCAGCTCTTGGGGAGGTAGGTGGCAGAAAAAAATCTTCTCCATCTCTCTTGAGTGATGTGAAGGAGCTGAAGTATCCTAAAACAGAACTTATCACACTGGCGCATCTCCACTTTGGATTACTTGAAGAGTTATGTGGTAGAGGACTATTCCTTTGCTCATGGCTGTGACAAAACTGCGCACAGCTGTTCCCTCCACTGCTCTTTTTCACTGAAGTACCAGGCTACCCTGTGCTCTTATTTGTCTCTTCACAGTGTTAGGTGAATACGTTTTAGGAAGGATATGTGGGCTGGGATTCAGATGCCTGAACACAGGCATCTAGTACTTTCTCAGACACTCTTGAACATTCTGCCTGAACTTCAGCTGCTGCTGTGAAGGTTGTTAAGTGTCTACACCCAGAGTCTTCAGGAACAATAACTGGAAACTAGGTAGAATAGTCAAAGCCTGATCACTCTGGAAATATTTTTGGTCATTAAAAATCCAGTGAGCTCTTGGTGAATCCTAAGAAACTGATCTAATCAGGGTAATTTGGAATATTACCTTCTGCCACCCCAATTTAATCCCCACAGTTTTATTTTCTTACAATATTTCCTGTCCTTTACTTCCTATCCTGAGCTACTATTCTGTGGTGCTGAACAATTCTGTGCAGTTGCTGAATTTCAGAATGCATTTATCTGTGTTGATGCTTTTTGACAGATACGTTGCTTTGTAAAATGTTTTGGGATCAAAAATATATCTTAGTATATTTTCAATGTTTAATATCCTACAGCAGTCTGTGAGAGCTATATAGAGAAAATAATGAGTTTTTCTCTCTTATTACAGGAGAAGGTTTATATTTGGTGTTTCTTGGTTTTAACATTCAACATCTTCAGACACATTTGAAGGGTCAGTCAAAACAGACTTTGTGAGTCCTGAGGGAAACAAGCCATGTAGAAACACCCCAAAATTATAATTTCCTTCTTAGAAACCTTGGTCTTGGTGAATTTTCATTGTCATTCCATGCACATGTTAATACCTTTTGTGATTATGAGAAACAGCCTTGCATGTCTACAAGGCAGTTTTTAGTCAAGCACCAGGGAAATAACATTTTTAATATCTAGTCCCCTAATGCTGCTTAAATTAAATCAGTTTCTCTCCTCTCCTTTCTCTTTTCTTAATTCCAATTGACCCTCCATACTCATTTGAATTACATTATTTTTCTGTCTTCGTCTTTTCTAAAAGTTTATAGTCCCTTGGTTAGAAAACCATAAACATTCAGCTCCTTTCATATATAACCGAGATTAAAGCTGTATATATAAATCTGGCAGCAGAGCAGTATTTTTGCCCACTCTTGAACTGCAGCTGTATTTCTTCAGTAATGATGAACAATAATTCACCATATTCACTTTTTCAATCCTCCATAAATATGTAAACCAAAATTGCAACAAATGTTTTTGCTGACATGTGGCTGTTGCAATTAAACACTTGAGAAACTCAGGTTATATCTGTGAACAAAGGGGGTTATTGATTATTTTCATGTTATTACAAGTAATTCTGTGTTACTTGTATCACAATTAGAAGTTGTTCAGTAGATCACCTGAAAAAAAAGGTGATTGAGTCAACTTCCCTCTACAGTATGCTATACAGTATTGATGATCTCTTGCTTAGGTGTGTAGGAATCTAATCTGCCCTGTACTGCATCAAGCTCATTTGTTTTCTGAATCCCACACATATTCCTGTACATGTAGCTGTGTTCAGCTTTATGGTGGATCCCACAGAATGTGCTGTAAAGGTTGCTGTGTTCAAGCTCCCTGCACACCATTTTTAAAGCACAGCACTGCTAACTAAGGATGAACTTATCTCACCTGCTCGTATTTTCAAGGCCATTGCCGGCCTACTTATTGCTACTTCAGGTCCTGTGGGAATGTGTGAAATCAAAGCTATAGATCCTTGCACAAGTTTTGCTGCGGGTTCTGTTTTGCAGATGACAACTGAGGTTCCCCCATGGCTCCTTTGGCGGCCCTGGGAGAGAGGCACAAGGTCTAACACTGGTCAAACACTGCAGGCTTCAGGAGCAAAGCTCTCCCATCTTTGCTTGGAATTGTTGAAGCACTGCAACAGTACAAATTGTGGGCTATAAGTAAACAGGTCTGTGATAGCTATCCAGACATCTCATACATGTGTAAGAGATGGACTCATTTCCAGATGGCTCTTTGAGAGCCTGCATCAGCAGCTCTCTGCATGGCAGTCTGTTTTCTCCTGCTTCGTTTCCTAGAACTGCTCTGGCTCACTCTTCCCCCATTCCCTCTTTCCAAGCTGCACTTCCCCTCAAAAAAATACCTCAATAAGCTCTAGTCTCTAACCCACTTCAGACCTTAACAAGATGCTCTTTACCTATAAAAACAAGACACTGCCACTTGTCTCACTTTAAAGTGCTTTGTGTAGTACTCTTGCTCTTGCTGCACATTAACTGCCTTTTACATCCCCTGCTGCACCTGCATCTCTCTCTCTGCCCCCAGTGCCCAGCCAGATGGGAAGCTGTATCCATGTCTCTCACACACACAGGAATCTGCAAGCACTGTCTGCTCTTGCTGTCAGATAGCTCCACCACAGAGGTCTTCACTTTGTTAGATTAAATGCCCAAGGGATTTGGCAGACTCATACTCTCTGTTTTCACCCACTCAGTCTAGTTTTTAAAATTCTGTGTTCCAAACACAAATAGAGAGTGATCTCTGTTTTATCTCATTTTGGGGTACAGACTCTTAGTCTGCTGGATAAGCTTAGACGACCTATGTCCTACAGAGAGTGCTTTCTGAACCTCAGCTTTCCCACAAATAAAAATAAATTACAGCTCCCTGGTTGCTAAAAAATGGGGGGAACTTGATGAATATAATGTATTTTCAAGCCTCTATAGAGAGAGGTATTGAGGTATTGTTTTGTACTGAGTCACACAATATAGCAAAACACAAAATAGGCAAATGTTTTGATACTTTAAAGTTTTTTCTGAATGTGCAGACAGCCTGATCTGTATTTGAGCTGAAATTTCATCAGCACATACTCAGGTATTTCAGGGCATTACTTTTCTGGCTTCATGATACTATATCAGCCTTAGCAGGAACTTCTTAATTTTAGTGACTGGAAGTTGTACAAAGACGGCAAAATACAGATTAGAGGGAAGTGCCCCCTTAAAGAGGAGAGGGAAGACTGGGGTAGGGGGAGGGTAGAGAAAAAAGAGAAAAAAAAAAAAGAAAGAAAAAGAGAAAATAGAGGATGGAGCAGTAATCTGGGAAGACAAAGCTATTTTTCTTCTGAGCCAAGTCAACAGTGAGGTAAGCAACTAATAAATAATGGAATCTCTACAAAAAGGCCAACTTTTCATCTTGTTGCAAACCTGCTGTCAGCATGAGAGAAGGTCTGTAGAAAATAAAGAGCCCTTGATTTATTCACACAGAGATCATGATTAGAATTAAGTTTCCTTAAAGAAATTTGTCTTATATCCCCCTCCATCGATGACTGCGTCTCAGAATCAGCTCCTGGCTATTCTTTCCCTGGTAAGAATAGCTGGATGTTTCTCAGATGACAGCTAAACCTGGCAAGTAGCATGATCTCTTTAGGGAAGTAATCCAGGTCAGTCCCTCAGGCAGTGCTTCAGGCTCAGGCAGTGCTTCAGGCTCCAGATCCATACATAACACAGAGTTCAGTGTGTGCAGTTTGGTTCAGACAGGGGAACTGGCTTTTGTGTGTCGAAGGATGACACCAGACATTTGGAAAACAATTTCTGAAACCTACCCTCAGGCACCACCAAGAAAGATCAAGTCTCATCTTCTGCTCAAGAAGAAAGAGATGGATGAAGCTGGAGGCCCAACAACCCCCCAACTTCTTTAATCTTAAAAGTGTCTTGGCACTTGGGCCAAAAGTCCTCCAGGTTGAGATACGCTGAATGCATTTCTTGGAGAGATACTCTCTAGTATTATAAAAAACCACACTTGCCTAAATTACAAAAAGAAAAATCAGTTACATTAGTCCTCTTATAATTTGTCCCTTATAATCTCACTCTGGATGTGTGGAAAAGTATTTTGAAGTTGTGAGTGAGAAAACCAATCCTCCCCTTCACCACAGTTGGTAATGGCCAGGTCTGAGTTAGAGCCATATGGTCCAGCAAGTACTGAGCTTTGCTGTCAATCAAATTTTATTTCTAGTTTTGCCATGATTCATTGCTATGAGATCATCATACTTCATTTTCACGTTTCTGTTTTTCTTCCTGTGCTAGAACTCAGGAATCTCTCATTAGATGCCTGGTCCAAACTAAGAACAGGAAGTGGGAAGCAATGTTGAAGTTCTTTACTTTCTATTGTCAAGTGAGCAAGTGCTGTTAAACAGCATTGCAGCTGTTTGTCCTGGAGTTGGGAATAGGAGTGATGGGAACAGCATGCTTATATTTTGTTGCCAACTGGCCAGGGAAAAATAATATGTATTAAATATATGAATAGAAGGGGTTATATGTGAAACATGGCCTGGTAACTAGAGACCTGGGATAGTTACACTAATGCAGGTTTTTATGTGACTTGTGGTGAGTTGGTTAACAAGCTTTAAATTTCAGACATTTTTATTTACACACCTTATGGTGCTGTTAAGAGTGTAACTCATTAAAGGCTTAAGGCCCCCAGAAGCTGGTAGCAGAAGTGTCAGCTCAGTGCCTACAGCACACACATTCATGGTGGGCTGTGATAACCCTGCTCTGTGCTCATTCTTCTGAGAGTACAGCTCACAACTGTGGTATTTATGGGCATTTAGAGCTCACCCAAGAGACTTTACATCATTCTGTTTAGGGGCTGGTGTCTCTAAATGTTGTGCATGCACAGGAATGGAGAAAGCAAGGACAGCTAGCTGCTATATGAAATCTGGATCTAGTTTGTACCTTCATTTCAGGTTGCTGCATTGAAGTGATTTCCTTGCAAGACAGCAATTGAAATAAGCATCTTTGACTTCAGATTGCTTAGGAGAGCACTTGAGCATTGTGTATGGAGTAAGCAATACATATTAAAGTCTTTTGCATTATTTGCCTACTCCTGGGTTGAGGACCCCATGTATGGACGCAAATCTGTGAAAAATAAATCCGAATGTGTCTTTGTGGCTTTTCCCCTTGACTTCTGGATAATCAGGGCCCTTGTATATTTCCTTCCTTTGTAATACCCCAAGATGCAGCTCCCTTTGGGAGTTCCCCAATCTGTATATCAGTGGCAATCCCATAATCCCATATAATTGTATTAGTCTCAATAGCAGAATAGCTCCAAGTCCCCCTACAGACAAGGAGATATCAGCTCTGCTATTGTTTCCCACTTAATGTGATTCCAGACAGCAAAGAAGAAAAGCAGCTGAGAGCCCTCTGTCTCACATTACAGACCACAGTTTCTAAACCAATTAAGAAAAAGGGATTTACAGTCAACTGGATTAGGGGCTCTGTTTATATTATCCCATACATCTTTTTATAATACTTTCCATTTTCTATCTAGCCTTGTAATCAACTACCCTTTTCTCTGCTTTTTGAAACACCCATCCGTGTCCTTACCTATTCATTTACCAATCCATCTCACATGTGGGATTTCAGCCATCTGTCTGGTTAACTTCACCAGCCTGCTTTAGTGCACATTTGTTTAGAGAACACATGGTGTATGAAGCATACCAAGTAATGCTGAGATTAAAACCAATGCCTGATTTCAGATCAGTTTCAAGATGACCTCACTAATGTAAGTACATTTGTGAGACAGTGTTTGGGCAACTCTCCTTTCTGCTAAGTAAAACATCCTATCGCCATCCTTATCAGAGTCAAACAATCTGCTATGTAAACAGCATCATTGTCAATTATTATTCACCAGGAAAATGGTACCTACAAAATCCTGCAACATTTATAGAGGAAGAATTGATCTTGACCTGGTCAACTGAGCAGCAGATCAAGGATAGAAACTGGCACTATGCTCTCACAGAGGTGTCTCTTCTGCTGTGACAAGAGGTAAAGGTTGCTGGAGGATGTGGGCTAAAACACCACTTCAGCTGAGAAGAGACAGCAGCAATCAAGACCCTGGGATTCAGTTGCCACTATGATTTTTCCTGATAGAAATACATAAAAAAGTCCTGCATCACCTACCAAGAGTAATTGTTTTCTTTTACTTGATCAAAACGAATCAATAAAATAAAGTTAGCACAATCCATATGGCCCAAAATATCTGTTATCCTGGAGGGATGATACCTTGCATTCCCTTGAATTCCTAATTCAGCATGAATTTACATTAATGGGCATAACCATATTCAGGTGACTGTGATTTTATGTGCTTTCCTAGAATGAAGTTGCTGTGTGAATCTGTTTCTTAATGGTTTGTTCTTATGGCAAAATTAGTCTGGGGCTGTCCTTCTTCTGAATGGGGATTTTTTTTTCCTATTGAATACCATTTCTCAAAAATTTTTTTTTCCCAATCAGCTTAATATTTAAACAGGCTTAAATTTTAAATCTCACTGTACAAATCTAGTTAGATTTTCAAATTATAGTAATACTTCACCAGGTCTCATTTTTAAGGCAATGTAATATGCATAATTCATTCCATGAATCTTAGATAAGGTTGATATTATGCTACAGTGCAATTTGCTGCCTTGCAGTGAAGCTTTACAGCTAAGGTGAGTTCTTCCACTTCGGGCTGTAGCTTTATTACAAAGGGCTTTAAAGGAAATAAAGATGAAAAATGAGAAATGAAGTGCTCCAGTAGCTGGAGAGCTCCATAACCAACGGCTCTTTTACCCCTTGTGTGTGTTTGTGGAGTGCTCACGGCAAAGTAGTCCTCCACCCCACAGTTTCCTTGGGGCAAAGAGAATCTCTCGTTGAATGTGTTCCCTTCATTACACCTTAGAACTAGATTTGTTCAGAGGAAAGCTCAGGGAAAAGGATAAAAACTGAGACTGTGAAAGGATTGATGATGTCTAAAAGAATAAAGCGAATACTCAAAAGTTTTTAGAAGCCGTGATTATTTTTCAGAACTTCAAATGTAGTGCATTTAAAGATTATGCTCTTTTTTTTTTTTTTTTCCAGTTTAGTATTTCTCATTCCTAAAGCCACCAGCCAAAAACAGTAAGAAAAAGGCAGAAGTGCCTGAGTTTCAAATAGGCCAATGAACTCAGTGCATGCACACACCCCAGCTATTGTAACAATGTCTGCTCCAGGTCTTCTCTGCTGCTGAAACACTGACCTCAGTGAGTACCCCGACAGGGTTTGCTAAAGTTTCCCAGTATTCCAGGAACTACAACTGCTTGCAACCCCCTTTGATAACCAGTCAGCAAGGAGAATTGCTCAAGCCGGGCACCTAAAAATGGATATACCCCGAATGACAAATTAATTCTACCCCTGGACCAGCTGGGTGCTGCTTGTATGACAGCAGTTGATTCAGGAGCCAGATGGCAAATGAACCTTATACTGTTACATGATGATGGAAAATCATTCAGAATCCAGATGGAGCTGGATTGCCAGTTTGACAGTCTTAATGCAGGCTACTTAGCACCTACTTTCCAACAGTGGCACAGTTCTCTCCAATACTCAGAAAGGTTTTTGAAGCAGTATGAGTGTACACTCTGGGCTGGCCTAAGGATACAAGAAGGCACTAGCATTAAAGTGAACAGGAGCCAACACTTCACCATTACTTAGGTTGGCAAGCCTTGGTTCTGGCCTGCCCTAGCAGAGCTGTTATAATCAGCACTGTTGCAAGTCACATTTTTGCTCATAAACATTCACAAGATTTATTAGAGTAGGCACAAGTCGTAAGCATAGCTTCTGAAGCTTTCAGGCAGTAGCAATCTGGAAAAATTGATGTTTACACAGAAATCCTGCACCATTCATAATTTGAAGATGCTGCTGCCGTAGTATATTTTTGTCAGCTTGCCCAGAATCAAATCTCTTAGTGATAACCAAGTAATAGGAACATCCAACTCATGGGGAGGTGGAATCAACTGAATATAGAATTACTTGGTTGACAAAGAAAGGAGGGACATTGGAGGCATTATTAAAGATATCTTCTGTATTCACCTTCAAAGATATTTCCTCTCTCTCTATACTGTACTTGTTTTTTTTTTTTTTTAAGGAAGAACAGTTGAAAATTAATTTTGTAACTCTTTGGAAGGTTCTGGTCTTACCTTGTTTTCCTTGGTTTTGTATAAGGGAAAAAAATGTAGCATGGTGACATTAAAATAGGCATGACTGACATCTTAAAACCAGGGAAAGGACATTTAATACAAGTTTACAAGGGACATGTGCCTGATTGTTAAAATCTGCTTTGCTCTTTTGTAGAATGAAAGCCTGAAAGACTGTCTAGATCTTTAAGAATTAGCTAATTTCAACCTACTTTTTATATTAGGAATATCAGGACTGGCAGCTCTTGTCTACTGTAGTTCTGTAGAAATTCTTGCAAGATGTTTAACATTGTATCTGTACTGACTCTTTAGCCCTAAAACTCAATGTATAATTTTATGAGAAAAAACAAATTGCAATGAGTTTTAAACAAGCTGAGGAGAAACCTCATCCCTCCTGACTGTTTCACTTGTTTTATACTGTGATGGGTTTGGTAACCAGTAATTGTGTAATTTTCCTGGAATGAAAGTAGCTTTTCACATATGAAAAAGCTGTGCTTGGAGGAAGGGATAATCTTTAAAGAAAGCAAGTATTTTTTTCAGATAATTCTGGTACATCATAAGAAATAACACGAAGCCACATCAGTGTGCTCTTTGTCTGATGCCATTAGCCTAGTAACACAACAGAAAGAGCTTCTTGATAAATCAATTGTTTATTTGGCTGAGAGCTGCCCTCTGCACAGTATTTCTGAGACTCACCTCTTATCCACCTTCTCTCAACCAGAAAAAGGAAGATTGATATGGTTTACATTGCAAACATCATAATACAAGAATTTATATATCCTTACATATAATAAATGTGTAGGAGGCCTTCCTCTACTATTTTTTCCCCTACAGCATCCCTGGTTTGCAGTTCCTTTCTGAAGAAGTCTACTAATTATCAGATCCTGTTGGCAAAGCAGTGAGTTAAATGTCTCCAAAAGGTTTTTGGGCAAGGTAGCTTTTCTTGCTGAGTAGTAGTCTACTACAGTGGTAATATCTGTATAATGAATTAAGCGAGTGAACCCAGAATGCAAACCCAACACTTATTTTCTAGTACCCCTGTGTGAAAAAGTCAGTCATGAGAAATGCTCTCTCAGTTCATCTTCTGTGTTGAGTAATGTTGCCAATATACTAATATCTACTTCATAATGTTCCCTCTTGCATTTACTGTGGGTGTTCTCCTGACTGCAAAGTTTTTCCTGACTGCATATAAACTTTTTGAACATACATAAATTTTATATTTTACATCTAACAGTTACTATAAAATCTGTAGGTAATAAAATACAGGCAACCATAAAAGCAGTTTTTTTATCTTGATTGTGATGAAGATACAGATTTGCCTTTATGATTAATCTTTTATAGGTTGTAAAGCACACAGATTATATGGCATATGAACCCACAGCAAATACCACATAGCAGCAATATAATACATATAACCAGAAATAATTTAGCAGTAAATTGTTTCCTGTTAACTAATAAATGCCACAAACACCCACCTCATATGTAAGTCTTGCTGGATACTTCAGGGTACACCGCTGAGTAATTTGGGGGCATGGATAGGATTTGGGAAATAAAGTAATGTGAAAGACAAACAGCATTGGGCAATTCAAATCTGAAGATGAACAGGAGATTTTAATGTGTGGGGTTAGTTTTATTTTCCATTTAAATTGTCCTAAAAAACTGCATTTCAATTTGCAACACCCTGTGCTAGTGCAAAACAATGAGAAAATGCCATGCACTCTCAAGAGGTGAAACACTGTTGCCTGAATTAAAAAAAAAAGACAGTAGTGCAGAAGAAGAACATCAGCAATAAGCAGATTGCTGGATGCTTACAATGCCCTACCTTTTAGCCATGTGTTTTAAGATGCTTGGAATAAAACAGATGTTTAAAAATAAATGGATAAAGATTATGTTCCAACCACATTAAGGTAAAACAAGTATTCAAAACCTAAGCAACATGTATAGGAATGCTTCCAGTTTGCTCCCTTAGCATGATTTTCATTCCTTTAATGCTCTTCTTGTTCTGATAATTCAAATTACTAATATGGTCACTAAAGTTTTCTAGTAAGTAGGGGTGTATATTGATTGATTTAGCTATACAGGTTTGTCTAGTAAGCATAGTTTTAAGTCCAATGTTTTTACACAAATCTACAAGTATTTAGAAATACATTAGTTTTAAGGTTTTCTAAAAAATTCAGTCCATGGAGATACCTGGGCAAGAGTGTGAACTGGCAAAATCTGTAAATTTTCAAGTTTGTTATTGTTCTGTCTGTACCTGAGACCTTAGTGAGATAACAAGAGACGCAGGGCCTGATTCTCCGAAGACTCATTCACTGTCAGAAGCAATGGCATATTCTCTGTGATTCAGCACCTGTTAAACTAAATTTTTCTCACATCTGTACATTCCAAGGAGTCTTCCAAAATTTTTTTCCACCATTGCATTTAAGATAACCCACCAAGTCTGCCATTTCTCTAGTACTTAGGAGCTAGTGATGAATCATGAAAGGCAGGTACAAGGCTGATGTCTGAGGAGGAATCAAAACAAGAACAGACTTACCTGGCTTGCAGGCTTTTGGGCACCTTCAGCTTTATCCTTTGCCATTCCTCTGGCAGTTCCTCAGAAAGATGCATCCCAGGCATCAAATGTGCAAGGAAGCAGCAGCACCTGTCCCATTTCACCTGGCTGCTCACAGCATGACGCTGCACAGGACAAGTTCCAGGCCTCTCACGCTGCTGCAGGACTTCAGCATGGCAGCTTCATGTCAAGTACTGTTGAATGACAGTCTCACTCACACCCTGTCACAGCTCAGTCACCATGGCTTCTAGGATTTCACCTGCTGTGTGGCATTGTTGTCGTTTATAGAGCAGTGATGGGAGCAGATTGAAATCAGTCAACGCATTCACTCTCGACACCTCGGCAGTGTCACTGTGGCCCAGACCGAGATCACAGGGTCAGCCCTCACAGACACACCTTGCACACAGAAGGTTCTGGGTGCCCTGGTCTCTGCCCACCTGCACACCTCCTGCCTCACCTGCTCCTTGGGGCCTTCCAAACCAGGTCTCTGCTCATGTGGGGATCGGCCACTGTGACTTGGCCTCATGTGTGCTCCTGCCGCCATCCTGCAGCCTCTGTGGGGAGCAGAGACTTGATGACACTCTGGGATCCCTGTTGCCATACTGCAGTCTGTCAGGGCAGCAGAAACTCGAGGAAACAATGTGAGTCCCTGCCTTTTGCTGTGCCAGCTGCACTGCCCCTGCCACAGACACACTGTGCACCTGGCAGCGGGCAGGTACCTGAGGGTCAGCGGCAGGGCCAGCAGCCCGCTGATCCCCAGAGGGGCTGTTGGGGAGTACCCGGCACCACAGAGACAGGGAGTGGGCTCCACCTGAGGAGATGAGTGCCTGCATTTCGCTGAGGAGATGGCAGCCAGTGCGGCGCTGAGGAGAGGGGTGCCAGTGCCTGCTAAGAGCTGTCCGTGCCCACTGAGGGGATGAGCGCTGCTCAGTAACAAAATGGCCGGCAGGGCCCTGCTGAGGAGATGGCCTCAGGTACCTGCGCAGGTGACAGGTGCTGCCTTCCTGAAGAGACAGATCACAGTGACTTCTGAGGAGACAGATGGCAACATCCTTTGGAGAAATGGCAGCCACTGCCCACCAAGAAGGTGTGGCCTGGCTTGCTGAGGAAATGGGTACTGCTGAGGAGGATCCAGCGAGGAGGCTGTTGGTGCCACAGCAGGAAGAGGCCAGGTAACTGCTGGGTGGCATGTGGCAGCCTCAGGGGAGGCCCAAACAAACATTTTTTCTGGGGAGAAACATTTTTTCTCAGGAGAAAAGCTTTTCCACACAAGGCCTTTATGTTCACAGTGTTGACGAAAATGGGGGGAAGCTTGTGTTTGTTGCTTTGCTGTGGATTTAAACAGTCCATTTTAATTCCATTGTAAATCCTTCGTAAAGCAGTGAGCAACTGCATGGACACAAGTACTGGAGCCATTGCAAGCTATATAAGCCAGAAGGCATAGGAAAGGCTGTGGTTACAAGCCATGCCGAATAGAAGCCCTTCTCAGGCAGAGCTGCTTTCTTCAGATTGTGATTTACAGGAAGTGGTTGAACTATTTGAAATAATTAACCTATTTAATGAATTGAGCTTCATACTCACTTTTCAAATTGTCATTGAATATGCTCTGAGTTTTGTAAACATACTTGCAATTATTTCAGAAGTGGCTGATAAGGGTTGTCATCCAATACATTCCTCATTAATTGTTTTCTGCTCTACTTTGAGAGCAGACTGTTTTACTTTATCTATGTGCTTGATGGCCCAAATTTTATGGCATTCCCCATGAGCTCTCAGGCCTTTTTCAGCTTGTTTCTTGAAGAGTTCCTCACCAAGTAGTCATGTGAATATGATATATCCATTTGCACATAGAGTTATAAGTCATTCTTGAGGATTTTGATTTCTTTTTTTATAGCTGTAAAGCAGCTAGTGTGGATGTTTGCAGAATAATAGGAGAAAATTTGGGTGGAAGTGAGACTACCACTGAAAATAGGCCATTTTGTTCAAACAAATATGCTCCCCCTTTCTCTTCCACCTTTCATTCAAGAAATACAAAGGTATTAGACACTTGGCCCTGCTTCATTGTGAAATAATTCTTACAGTGTTAAAAAGATGCAACTTTATCATACAACTGTGTGATTAAAATGTTTTTCATTTATGTAAACCTAATAGCTGGATGAAGATTCTGTGGAACTCCTTGTGTCAGTACCACAAGATTCTGGCTTGTTGGGAGTGGGGAGAGTATGCTGAGACCTCATTGATTCTCCTGCATGGGTGAATAGCATCAAACTGTATGTGACAAGCCATGTGTAACATTATGGAGGCTGCTTTTTTCATTACACTCTGAAAAACTTGGAGAATCTAGAGTCCTTCAGCATCACTTTGTGTGTTTATATACATAAATAAGAAACAGACGATTCCTTTCTGTTAACTGTAGCTCCCAGATTGCAGATATATTTTTCATGCTCACTTCCTTTCCCAAACACTTTTTCTTTCAAAAATTAAAAGCATATGAATTCAAAAGTATCTCAGAGAAGCAGCCAAAAATCAGGTCATAGGCGCACTCAGATGGTGGAGTCTCTATTACCACTGTTGTTTGAGCTGAGGAGATAAAAATCTCTCTGAGTGGATTTGCGTTTTCTGACTTGAAACAATGCTGTTAAAATGTAGGACAATTCTTAGGATTCCCGAGCACAGCAAGATTGTGTCTCCTTCCTCCACATTAACTATTCTCTTCGAAGTCCTGGAGTCTTTGGGGTGTAGTATCTTATTTTACTGGTTGCTACATACCAACGATAAAGGGTTTATATTGTTAGAGTAAAATATCACTTAAGAACTTCAAAGCTGCTGTTTTGAGAGGAGGGTCTTTGACTTTACATCTGGGTGGAGGACACACATGGAAAGGGTTACCATGAGAAACAGTCTTTCCCAGCTGCTGCCTTTCTTAAATTACTGTAGCAGCAGCAGCCACAGTTACTCACTTATGCCAAACATTGTTTTTTGGCATATTTCAGCCTGATCAGTTCCTTGCAGGAATTCCCACAAGGGTAGAAGGGATATCCAGCTTGCTGAAGCTTCTTTTAAATAATTTAAAATGGCTCTGGCAGTTTCTGTAGCTTAAGTCAAGACTGGAAAATGGAATCTTCCAAAGTCAACAGCCATATTAAGTATGGAAAGGAACTTGTGCAAATAGTTGTTCCTACATTTTGAGTAACTCTGAATTTTCTGAAATGAAATACCTGCCTTTTTCATCAGATGTCTATGTGACTTAAATAATATATAGTCATTGTTCTTTTGCCTTCTACTTTTGGCTGGTATTATTATTGTTTTGTCAAAAAATAATTTTAGCTTTTTCTTAACTTCAGCATTGTTATTTATCACAAGTTCACTAGTCAGGTAGGGTGAAGAGAAAAGACCAAGCCTAGCTCCTCATTCTAACTGCTTAGCAATGAAAATGTGTCTTAATTATATTCAGTTCCTGCACAAAAGGCTTAGTCACTCAAAGTTAATAAGGTGTAATGGCTTCCAACCCCACAGAGTGCTCAACCTGCCACACAGCTCCTGCTCTGAGGCAGCTGTGTGATGGACAGAGTTGAGAAAGGCAGCAGCAAGAATGGCTCTGAAGATAATTGTTAGCAGATCTGAGCGCCTTAGATTTCACTTGCTCATTTGAAAACAACCAGGGCCCCTTTAACCATATTCAGGAGAATTTCTCAGAAGAGCAGGCTTCTGCTCCAAACAATTATTAGTGCCACACCTTCATTATGTCAGCTCCAATGACAGTCACAGCTCCTTTTGATGTGCCGGTGCATGGCCTGGCCTGTCGGATGCACCAGCAGGCAGCTGGATGCCTAGGTGGGCAACAGTCTGCTCCATGATTCCTGCAGACTTGCTAGTCTAGTTTGATCAAAACCTGAACAGAACAAGGCATGTTCCCTCCAATCCTTTAGGCTCTTCCTGTGGGAGGTACTGTAGTTTTGTCTGCTCACTAAAAGCCCAGCATTGCCCAGAAGAAGCCTGGTTGAGGAAGAGCCATGCAGCCAGTTGCCCATGGCAACTGTAGTCCCATGTTTTTGCTGGTTTGCAGTCCCCTGCAAAGCTCTGGCTCTGACTGTTTATGGTCCTGTTTTTTATAAGAGAAAAGTGTGTGTGTGCGTGTGTGTGTGTGGGTGGGTGGGTGGGTGGGGGTGTGTGTGTGTGTGTGTGTGTGTGTGTGTATGTGTATCTCTTTACTGTGGGAAATGGGATGGCAGGATTGGCTGTATGGGCAGCAGTGTTTGTTGCCCAAGCTACTGTGCAGTCAGCAACAGTGGGAACAGCAAACCCAGATTCTCAGGTCTTTTCTGTCAGGTTTTGCTATCCCATCTTAGCAGCCTAAGAGCACCCAAACTCCCCCTATCTGTCCTTGGGTTGGGAGGATTCCATTTTACATTTGTAACAGGGAAGCTTTGAATTTAATCTCAACTCAAGCATTTGATGAGTTGCATTTCTTTCTAGTCCAAGAAACTGATCTGGAATCTAGTTAAATTTGAATGTCTGACTGGTTTCTCGCTTTCATTCTTAATTCTGAAAGGAAACAGGAGGAAATTGCTCTTAGAGTGTACAAGTCAGGAATTGCAGCAGGAAGTTCTTTTGGTTGGAATTCAGAGGGCTGGACTAGATAATCAGGGTAAGCCTTATACAAATCTATGAAACATCATGATGGAGGTGCTCAAAATGGGTTAAAGTGAAATCCTATATAAACCTGTTCCTCTTCTAATTTCAGTTTTTATGTTTTTGCTAAGTAAACTCTTTCTTGATCATAGTTAATGCCTTCTTAAGAGATCAAATAATTATTTTAAAGGACACTGCTTACTCACAAAATTCATTATGGTAATGCTCCATCATACTTTGCCAAGCTGCTGTCTCTTTGATCTGCTGCTGTGGCCTTTTGTCTGTTTCTGCAGTTAATCTACATTTTGTCGGTGTCAGGTTTTTTTCATCTTTTACATCACTGTTTTATTTAGTTTTATAGTATTACTAGGGATTTCCACCACCTAGTTTTGAAGTTGATCTTGGTTATTATTTTAAAAATTTCTCCATTATGAAAAAAGCAGAAGCCCTTGATTGATTATTAATAAGAACATTTGCTATTTTTTAATTCAATAGTGTAATCTAGTAAACAGAGTTTCCTGTAATATAGGCTGCTGATCTCACAGCTGGGATTTATTTGTGTATTTTAATGGATTTGGCTTATTTTGATAGGGAATCTTAGGGTAATTTGTTCTTGTCAAACAGTTTGGGTCATGTTATATGACACATTCCATGTGAGTCAATTTTGACAAAAGCCTTTTTCTTCAATATCTTCTCACTACAGCTTTTCATTGTCACATCACTTTCATTCTAATTTATTTTTAGTGGATGTTAGTGCTTATGAATGGCAGTAAGATTGACAGGCCTAGACACTCCTGCTTACTATGAGAAGAGGACCTTGACAGCATAGACATTATTCAACAGACAGCTTGAAATATGATGCAATGACAAAAATCAATAAGATACTGTAATTCCTGGCTATGAAGTATACCCAAGGGACAGCTAAGGTCACAGAGGTGTGAGGAGAGTCCTGTAACTTTAAAGAAAGAAATTACTCTGAATAAACTGAAATTTTAGTGAAATACATGTGACAGTCTGTATAGATAGAAAGTCTGATTAGAGGCGGACTAACATCTTGTGCAAACAGCTTTTTCCTCAGTAAATAGATACTGCATACATGCTGCTGAGGGGGATCTTTGAGAAATCAGTAGTAATAACAGGGGAATTGACACCAAACATACATGAACTATTTTGGGTATGACAAAAGCACAGGGGTTTAGAGCAGCAGCTTCACAAGTTGTGAAGCAGTTGTTCGAAGAGGATGGGTGACTCTAATTAACATGAAAGATTCCTATGGGAGTTTGTTTGAGAAAGACCTTATAAGTTATTAAAAAATCCTACAATGGCTTGGAGTTCAGTGTCCATAGGGATACTAACAACTTACTAGCTGGCGTTTCGTTTTAAGAAGAGAATTTCCAGAAGCAGACAATGCCAGCCAAGAAAAGGCCTTTCACATAACAAAGGATCTGGCTAAAGAGTCAAAATGACATGGAGGAGCAAAATGTGTGAAAGCAGATGAAAGTGTGCTGGCAAATACAGAGCACAGAAGAGAAAGAACACTTGTGAATTTGCCTTTCCCTGTCACTGCAGTTTCTGCCCAGGATGTGTGACCAGAAATTAATAGAGTTCATGCTGAAGCATACCATTAATTTATAGAGTGGCATTACAAAAATATAATTGTTTTCCTGCCCTCTTTCTCATTCATCATTAATGTTCCTTTCCATTTTTATTTTTTTTAAAGAAATGAACAGATGTTTTCCACTGAGGATGTCTTAAACATACTTAAGGGCTTAGGGTGGGGTTTTCTTTGCATTTTTTTTAAAGTTTTTTTCTAGAGTAGTAAGAACTGATTTAGAACCCAGCTGTCTTGTTAAACTTGCCAATGTCCTCACATAACAGAACAAAAGTGTGTGTGAGGTTGAAATCCTTTCTTCCCATTTCAAGCTAGCTCATTTGAACATGGTGTTAGTGTTGGCTGACTAGAATGCAGGGATAGAGTAGTTTGACTTTCTCATTTAAGATCATGTAAGGGGAGTTAGCCCAACCTAAACACATTCATAAGTCTTACAAGTCCTTTCCTTGTAGGAAGAAATCTCGATATTCTGGAAAGTTACAAGTAAAGGAACATGGGAAATAAGGAGTCTTTCTAGCAACTCAGCATCCCACCAGGATAAGCTAATATTTTGGAATTGTTTCAGTGTTCTGGTAGACCAGGTTTAATTATAGACCAGACTGCCTTTTTCTGGTTTTGGAGGCATATGTATCTTTAGAAGTCTATGGACAGTTTCAGCTACAAAGAACTTGAAGTAGTGCTAGTTTGAATTTTCATAATAAAACACAGGAATTTCATGAAGCCTCTCCCTTATTTTTACTCTATTTTTTTTTCCCTAGGAAGTTTCAGCTGAGTTTAATGCCTGAGGGGCTCATAGCACGATTACACAATAGACTTTTGCCACAGTTATTCTGTTTGGAGACATAATCCTTGACATTAGCTAGCAACACTTTTCAGCCAAAACTTTGTTGACCATTGGAACTTATTTCACAAGTGTGATCTACAAAAAGTTAATTTCTTATTATAATACACCATGTATAATATACAATGATATTCCAATGTGTAATAAGGGTATAATCTTTTATGAAACAATAGACCAGACTCTTTCAAGCCTGATAATCTATTTTTTAAAGTTCTGTAATGTTGAGAGGAGGAGCAACTAAATAGCATTTAAATGTGCTCTACTCTTTCGTATGCCAATAATATCAAATATTACTCCTCTGGGAACACAATTTTACATACCTACATCACTGTCTCTGTACGTTTAAGGATGTGGTATTCACATTATCCAGATTTCTGGAGCACATACCTCTGCAGTGCTATATACATGATATTGTTTCATAAAACACACTGTAAACTTTTTTCTTGTTCTCAGCAGGCCTGCCTATACCTGCAGGCTATAAATGAGGATTCTGGGGAACAAAAACAATGCACAAGTCTTTGAGAAGCATTAAAACAGATTTAGAAGACTTTTGGGGGCAGGAAAACCACAGAGAAAACACTGTGCTACTGAAATGGGCATCTTTTGCCTAAGACAAGAGATAAATATGTATTTTAGGCCTCCAGTCCAAAAGGTATAACTTTGACATGTGCCCAGTCTTTGCCTTTGATTTGTTTTAGATCTTTAGAAGTACTTAGCCACTAGACTCAATGATATAAAGAAGTTTGAGACTGTGAAACTGGGCTTTCACATCTGTGATACATCCTCTTCTATCTGCATTCATGTTGGCAACTTGTCACTAGCCCTTTGTGGAAGATATTTTTCTGTGTAATCTACCGGTGAAGCTGCTCTTTTGAGTGCTGCCTATCACATTGCACTCAAAATGAAGGGGGCTAGTGAAAGCTTGATATTTAAGTTGTGTCAGCTCACCTGGTGATTATGGCCATACAGGGCATGCTTATGCAACAGCTCAGTTGATCTGCCTGAGCTGGAGAAAGCAGTACTGCTTCATAGAGAGCATGACGGGGAAGCACAGGGGGGAAAGGTAAACCACAGCTTCCACAGCTGCCATCCCAAGAGGACCTTTTGTTTGGGACTCATCCTCACACACCTGTGCAGGTCAAATACAAAAGCTTGGAGTAGGACAGGAAGGCATAAAATGAGGTGCTATATTCTCCCACAGACTGCATATCTACAATAGAATCTCAGGGCTCATACACTCTGCTTCCTGTCCAAAGCAGAAGCTGTAATGCTGAGTCTATCCAAGCAACGAGGTGAATTCCTGCTGCATTTGACTCCTTGGCAACCCTCTGGCTACAGTGTGCTACAGGCACTTCTAGCAATACAGCTCTATATCATTTTGTTCAAGAAGCAGGGGCTGGAAAATCAGCAGCTTTAGTATGCATGTCACTGTCTCTAGAATTGGGCACTGACCCTTTTCATTGTTACCAGTAAAATTAAACTGATGCGACAGTCTTCCATGGCAGGTTTCCAGCTTTCTGCTCTTCTTGAGGCAGGGGGGGATTACCCTGTCCTTAGAGAGAAAAAGGACTGGATGCTTTCCAGAAGGGAAGGAAAATCCTTCTGTGACCACTATAAGACTGTAGTTGAACCTACCTGCTTCCAAAAGAAGAAACTTACCATAAATACAGTCAGGCAGAGCTAGGAGAAATAAATAATAGATTATAATGGGGACATCCCTTTTCCTTTCCTCAACAAAGATAGCATCTATGTTTAACCATAAAAGGCATTTATGCTTGACTCCTGCATACTAAATAGGAGCTGTCTGACTCATGTGTTTCGTAGAGTCAGAAGACTGATACATCCCTGCTCTTTGAATACTAATTTCCTACCAAGCAATACAGTATAGTAGCAAACATGCCAAGAAAGATGCATCCAGGTGGAAAGGGCACACTGAGGCACTTGTGTTGCCCCAGGTCACAATATCATTTGGGAAATATATTGCATCATCAGGGTTTATCTGCAGTTGTGAATAATGGAGTTGACAGCATGTACCCATTTTCCTGTGTGATGGTTGTTTTTTAAAGTAGTGGCAGGTTTGGAAAGCCAGGCATCGAGTCAGGGAGATTTTTGTTTTTCTTGCAAGCTATTGCACTTAGGTACTTGGAGGCAGCTGCTTTGAGCTTGCTGGGGGTAGGAATGTATTCTCTTTAGTATATCCAGAGGAAGGTCTTACCATGAAAACCTTATCAGAAGTCCCATTCTTGACATTATTCCAGACTTTGGGGGGGACTTCAAGCAAGGACACATCTGTTTTGTTCTGCCTCTGGTTCTTTCCCGTGACCTCATGGAGGGCTAATGTCCACCATTAAAGACACTGAGTATCTTGCATTAATCTCCATGTGCAAAGCATTTCAGGTCTCTTTAATCATCTGTTCCCTCATATGTTGGCTCACATGAGAGGACTCACAGTGCAGGTCTCTGGTTGAGGCAGTGGGCTGTGCTCAGTTATGTTTGCAAGAGAGATGCTGAGGTGCTAAAGCACAGCTAGGTAGTGGGGTTGACCCTGGCATGTAATCTCAGTAATTTTTATTGGATCGGGGAATAGTCCAATCCAGAGAGAAACCTGGAGCCCTAGACAGAGACAAGCTCTAGTTTGATGGTGTAGAGTGACTCAGACACTTGCAGCAGTTGGGACTTGCCTTGTTGAAGCACATGGGTGCTGAGAAGCTCTGCTCTTGGTTTCAATCCAGGTGCAGCAGAGCTTTTGCTGACCTAGGTAGCCACAGCCCCTTGCTGGGACAGCATGAATTCCTGTGGGTCTACTCTAAGTCAAGGAGCAGATAGAAATTTGCATACCAGCCAACCTCTCTCCAGAAATACTGGTCAGGAAAGCCTCTCAGCTTTTGGGTAAAGGAAACAAGCCAAAATCAGGAGGAATACAAGGCAGAACTGGGCTTTTGTTCATACTCTGTTCTGTTTAATTCCAGTACAAGCATTGTGAATTGTGAATGGTAATCTAAACACAGAGCTGAGGTCATACAGAAACATACATAAATATTTCTTGCCCCTCTTTTCCCTTCTGCCTGAGCAGTGAACACTTTTTCAGGTGTGAAGTGCTTGGTTTCAACATCAGCATTTTTCACCAAAGCTGATTTCTTGTCATATTTGGCCTTGATCTCTCATTTAGTACATTCTAAAAACCAGAATGGAAGGTTCTTAAGGAGCCCTTTTTGAATAATGCTAAGTGGTGATTTAAGCAGCAGAGGCAAGATAGGGAGGGTGAAAAAAAGCATTTTTTTCCAGTGTTAAGTGTTTCTTCTATATTTTTATGGCTTCTGAAGTCAGGCAGGCACTATTGCTTGGTCCCAGCTGGACACTAATTCCTGCTGGGAATGCCTTGTGGCGGCTTTCAATGTGCTCTGAAGCTGAATTTGTAATTGTGACTCAGAGCAGACAAATTCCCTTTCCTTTCTGCAGTGAAATTTAGGTTCTGTTACAGAGATGAAGATGTCCCAATGTACTAACAGCATTAAAACACCAGAACCTACCAGGCAGCAGAAAACAGTATTGCACAGGATGGTAACTGAGGTTTGGCTAGATATGCTAAAATAAAAGAAGTGCTAATAATAGAATTATTATTAATTGAATAGCTGAAACTCTCCTTTTTTCATCTGAGTCGTCATATAGCAATGGCCATGAAGACATTTTTGTCCTTGGGGTTACTAAGTCAAGGTTAAGAATGATCTCAAAATATTTCTCCTTTATTTTTAACTGTGGCCTGCTGCATTTTTGGAACATTCTATTCCTCCAGCACTTGCTCTTGCTTAGCCATGTAGCCTTGGATTATTCAGGAGTGATCATCTGTAGCCTCCCAGATAGTGGTGTCTTTGGCATCCTGTGAGAGTAAGTCTGTCATGCAGCTTACCTATCAAAAATAAAACAGGATGATTTATCTCTTATTAAATTCAGGGCCAACTAAAAAATACAGAATGATAGATCTAAGCTGTAGGTCTACCCAGGACTCAGGAGTATATTGTCAAAGTATTTAAAAGCTAAACTGAGCAGAATGAAAGTGCTAGTCTATCTCTCTGCTCCATTACTGGACACCCTCCCCTAGTACTTCATTTCACACTGGTACTTCCTCTTCTTTTCAAAGGCTTTTGAGCACTGGAGCTGTTAGTAATACTGCCACTTAAAGTATTCTGTTTGGAATGCAAACCGGATTGGGCAGGAGCAATTCAAAGCTGGCATTTCAGGCTATATGCAGACTCAAGCATATCTTTTAAGCAGTGATACTTAGACTGCTTTCTCACGGTTCCCTTATCAATTGTTACACCTAGAAAATGTGCTTAAAAATGGAAAGTGTCTGGTGAGCAACTGAGACATCTGGCTGTGCGTGTCGTGTCCCATTGCCCATCCCCCACACCTCCACACCCAAAAAGAACATGCCTGCTCCTTTCGGGAAGTGAAATTTTATGTTTTATGATAATTACGACCATTTTCTGGCCTGCTCAGTCTAAGAATTGCTTTCATATTGATTTCAAAGGAGCCATGATTTAGGTTTCTTTTATACTAGAAGGGATGATGTGTGCTTCCACTTCAAACTGATGACATTTGTGACTGTCAAAGCTCATATTCTATATTAAGGATTTTATTATCTGGTCAGTGCTGCATTGAAATAACTGAGGAAGCTAAACTGTGCAGCAGAATTCTTCTCAGGCAGATTCAGCTTATATTTCTCTTCCCATGCACAGAGCACGGTCCACTAAGCTTTTGAATATCAAAGCATGAGACACTGGTGTCTGTCATTTAAAAGCAGCTGTTCCCAGAGGAGAGCTGGTGGTGGTGGACAGTAGTGTTGGGATCAGATGTGCTGTCATATTAATGGGTTGAATTTGCAGCATGGTGCAGTGTAACAGCCTGCAGAGATGCTCCAGCTCAGAGTCCCTGGAGAGTATTTGAAGGAGAAAAGTTTGAGGGGGAAGCAGAGTGTAAACAAGCCCCATCGGACGTAAGCATAAAAGTCAAACAAAGTGGACCAGGCTTTATAGTTACAGACTATGCAAACTGTACACTGAATAATGCAAGATGTGGAATTATCCTTAGTCTGTCACTGAGAAAGTCTGTTGCACCGCAGTCATCTCCAAGCAAAATCTATCTAATTAATTTCAATTGGAGCCTTTACAGGGCAAGCTCATCTGCCGATGGATTTTTAACTCTCAAAAGCCTGACAAAAACTAAAATTACAAAAGACTACAGTGCCCACCCCACCCTCATGTGCCCCTCCTGCCCCTCTTCCCTAATGCTTACAATGACAGTGAAATTACATTCCATTCCAGGCAGTGATTCCTTTGAGAATGTACATCCTCCTCCAAATGGTTTCGTTTTTCTTAAATGTGCTAGAGACATTGTCTCATGATCTGCAGTAATTATCTTGACAGGTCAATTATTAAAAAAGAAATTAAAAAATTAAATCTAAAACATGATATAAGAGCTTGGCTACTGGTCTTCCTTTTACTGTTATTTCTCTGCAGAATGCTTTTGGCACCAACTGACATGGGAACTGCATTGCACCAGAGCGGGGAAGCTGTCTTCCCCTATTTTGATGCCAGATTAAAGATAACTTCTAGGCAGAGATTCCTCTCTAGATTTGTGTGTATTCAGAGCAGGAACAGCATCTATTGGCACATGCCTGATTATAATTCCTGGTCTATTAATCTGAATACTCATATCATTTATTCCTACTGGCCTGCCTGAAAGAACTGCCTGTTTAGGAAAAGAATCTTGGCATGGTAAGAGAATGGATGGAGATAACCATTCTTGCTTTATTGAAAGGGCTTAAAGAAAGATGTGGATTTCCCCCTATCTGATATCTGAACAGTTTAATAATATTCACATATTA
This sequence comes from Catharus ustulatus, assembly GCF_009819885.2. Taxonomy (NCBI): domain Eukaryota; kingdom Metazoa; phylum Chordata; class Aves; order Passeriformes; family Turdidae; genus Catharus; species Catharus ustulatus. Next base: position 13,471,485 of record NC_046227.1, read on the forward strand.
AACCTTATGAGGGTTTTTTAAAAAGATCCCTTTGAGCCTGTAGGTTCGTAATATGTGAGAAGTATGTACCTACAAGATTCACACTAACAAGCAAATTCTTTGAGGGAAGTAGTGCATCTATCACTTAATTTTTCTTGTGAAATTGACATTAACATGCATTATTGCATGATAAATACTTCAACACATCATATAAACAGCTATTGAAAAAGGTACCAACTGGAGCCCTTAAGCTTCTACACCAGTGAAGGAATGGAACATAAGGAAGAAATTGGGTCCTCAAGGTGCCTTTCAAGGCTGATTGAGAAACTAACTTGACAAAGAATCTCCTCAAATCTTGTTTTCTGCTCTGCTCTGCTCCTCTCCTGGGTCCTGGGATAATTTGTAATTCAAGCTTGGTAGGAATCCTATGCTATTTCCTTCAGACTTATTCCTTCCACATGTGAAATCTAGTAATTTAAACACCTCATCTCCTTTCATAACTGAGGCAAAAAAAAAATAAAATAAAATAGCCAGTGATGGCTGATTGAATCCATATTTCCACAAAGTTCCAGTTATTTTGTTTGATGCTTAAGAAATAAAATTAAATGAAGGTAGTTAAAGGTATAAGTACCCCTTTTAAAGAAATACAGATGGCTGTGGCAAATGAATCAGTACTAATCTGGACTTGCAAATAAATCCCTAAAAACCTGCTGGCCCCATTCCTGGGGTGTGATATCAAGCAATGAATTTGAAACCAGAGACAGGTTTAGTAGTAAGTGCTGGTTCAGCTTCACAGGGTAGGAAGCAGCTCAGAATGAGTGATGATGTATTTTGGCTTAAAGCTTTAAGAAGAGTATGGGATAAAGATTGAAAATAAGCTCCATTACCTAATTACTTGGAGCTCAGTGGGAATTGAGGATGCTTAGTATCTTGGAGCAATATTTTTCAAACCTTTAAGAGTTAGCTCTTCTTCACAAAAGCCAATCATGGATCTCCTGTGCTGCCTCATATGGTTAAGGACCTAACCATAATTCAGATCTTCATAGTGCTAAACTCCTTAACCATTCTTACATGCCAGGGACAGTGGAGGAGCCAGTGGAATTGCTGAGTACTACAGTTCAAATGTGAACCGGCTTGCTTTGAAATTAAAAGAGCAGGTGATGCATCTCAGAGTTGATGTTTCAGGCTCTCTGCAAACTCCACTAGTAAATGAATTAATTGCACTTGAGCACAGTTGTTTGGTTGGTGTATTTCTCTTTTCACAAACACTAAGAAGCTACAGAATAAAAATAAGAAAGGTGAAATTAAAAAACTAGAGGAAAACCTGAGCATTCTTTATATCTTCCTTGAAAAATGGCAGCCACATAGCAAACCAGTTGTAAACTGAAGAATCTTCTTGCATTCAAAATGCTTCCACTTTATACACAGAAACTTGTATCTCATTTGAAGGATGAATTTTTTTGTTGCAAGTGGTGTCGCTAAAGTGGAGGAAACTGAGGAGAGCAACAGAAGTTTTCCCATGAAGTTCAAATCTGTGTTTCCTAGCCTCCTACCCAGATTTTTTAAAGCAGTATCATTGTTGACCAGGGACTTTTTAAAACCAGAGGAGACCCTGGCTCATTCTGTACAGATTGTTGAAACAATGAAAACACCATAATTGCAGCCACATTGTAAAAGACAAATGGGTAACACTGGGGAGCTTAGTTCTAGCCCTCTTCCTCCACATGGCATGTTTTCTGCAGCAATTCCCAACAGAGCCATCAGAGGAAGAACAAGATGCTTTTTCCTGCATCAGCAAAGCCATTTTACAAACTCCCAGGTTTAAAACAATCCATTTTTCAACTGTTGGCATTTGAGGTGGAAGGCACGTATCCCACCTGCCACCAGCTTTTCCCTTCCTTTCCCACACTTGTAACTGTACTTTGGCTCACTTGTTCTTGCAGGGAATACAACAGCAGACGAAGTAAGTACAGTTCTGCTTCATAAAGCACTTGTAAATGATTTCTGCCTAATCCCAAAGCAACTGCCAAGCCAAGCTCTCCAGACACATTTAGTCAAGGTGCAGTGAGTGGTGTGGGATTAGCCTGTATTGTGTGGTAAAGCTCAATGCCTGCTCTGGGAGAGGTGGAAGGACTGGGTGCTCCTGTACAGTAAGATAAGGAACCACGCAGTGCTTGGGGAAGCTGCTCACTGCTCGTTTGTATCATAACCCTCTCCAGCAGAACAAGAAAATAGAAATGGTGTGTTGGCACAACCCTGCTTTCTCAAGTCTCAAGGGTAGCCCACAGAGAGGGTTTCCATGACACTGAGGCCTCGGGATTATACTAAAGACAGGCTGATTTTTTCTTTGGCTGTCACAAAACTGGGTGTGTGTAGCCCAAGATTTTCAGAAATGTGAGTACTGGAGGTATTCCATATTCATAGCGATTCCCAGGTCTTCCCTAAAATGCAAAAAGTCCTTTACTAAACACTAACACATTGTGTTGTGTGTTCTTTTTCATTAGAGAGCCACCTGGCTGTTCAGCAGAGTGCTGCTGGGTCACCAGGGATGCCAGGGTCCCTCTGCAAATTCTAGCCTTAGCTCCTCTTCGTCTAAGGATCATCTCTATAAAACAGAGGGAATTTTTCCCTGTCTGTCAGGGTTGCAGGGAAAATTAATTTCTTGTGCCTGCAGAAGACCATCACTGGTAAGCCTGCTAGGAATTATGTGGTGTCCCCTCATATAAGACACTTACACAGTTACTCCATCCATATAGAGAAGATACCCAGAAAATCTTGCAGGAGCCAAACTTATTCCACTAAACTAAGCTGAAAGAAAGAAATTTAAGAGCAGGATTATGGGTACGGCTGGCACATTATTTACCATTTTAAAAACAGTCTCTCTGCCTGTCTTACCTCTCTGAGAAATTACTGCATTTTCAAACGGATGAAGACTTCGGCTGTATAATCAAAAATCCCATCTTTACTTGGAACAATCTTTCTAATGAGCTGTTTAACAAGTACAAAGTTCAGTCTACCTGATGTATGATAAAATTGAAACCTATTTAAGTTTTCATTAATTAAGACAGAAGAATAGAGACAGGAAATGGCCATGGCTGAGAAGGTATCAAATCACAATTCACTTCAATGAAGCTTCAACTGTACCACAGGTGTGTAGCTGTACACATCTCCTTTTACCTGAAAAAAAGAAAACATATTTTAATCATAAAGAAGTAAAAACACCCCTTGTATTAATGCCTGACCACCCTGACCTTTCTGCAATGCATTATTGACAATTCCTTTAACATTTATTTAAACTTAATTTCCCAGAGCAGAACATGACAGAAAGTAAAAAACATTCATTTCAATTGCAAAAGCTTTCACTTTAATGCATCTCTGAATTAATTGGGCACAGTCTTCATATCAAGTGAAATAAATGGGCTGATAATTGATTAGGACCTCAAGGAACAATGAGATCTGATTGGTTAGGAAAAGAGAAGTGACCTATAAAAGGTCAGGATTTTTTGAAATTGCTTTTTTAATAAAGCATGTTGATGAAGAAATTATCTGCAAGGCTTAGATGAATTATTCTGATTTGATATATAACTTCTGTCAAAGTGAAAATAGCATGTGATATAACTTAATTCTTGGAAAACTTGAGATCTCCTTTGAAGGAGATGAGTCCTTCTCTCAGTCCCAGTATTAGGCTTTGAAATGTTGGTATCCCAGCATGGCTTTCCTTAGCTTACTTTTCCAACTTTTTTCCAAGAGAAGTCTGCCAGGTCTCCCCTTCTGCTGAGGAAAGGAAAGAATCCAAAATGGATTTTGCCTGATTTTCTGCCTTACCTATTATGAACAATTTTTTCCTTTCTAAGATATCTTCCCGTCACCTGCAGCTGAGTCTTCAGTTGAGAAGCTGGGATGAGCAGACAGAATGTTGATGCTTGTGGTGAGGCTGATGGTCTTACCTTCATTCCTGGCCAGGTCACATTTAAAGCAAGCCCCTTTCCTCTTAGCTGGAGTGTTCAGCCTGTCCTCAATCCTTGTCCTTCTCTCAGCTTCCCTTTTGGACTGCTATGCCTTTTCTCCACACTCTTATGCTGACACAGCACCACAGCAATTTTGTGAATATGGGAGTATTACAAGTGTGCCACAAGAGGAAGGTGTGTTTCCTTTTCTTGTGCTGCTGGCTCAAGTGTGTATCCCAAGACGATAGATTATTGGTTCATCTTGACCTTTCTGCAAGATTCTGTCCCCCCATGAACAAAAAAAGAATACTGACTAGGCTTTGTGCTGTGCTGGTTAAATCAATTAGAGCAGACCACTCCAAGGCATCTCTTCCTTGGGCTGATTCCCAACTAATCAGTACAGCAATAATAAAATGCTGATCCCTGTATGATGGACAACCTCCCTCTCATCCATGAAGAGGCTGCTGGAAACACTGTGTTTCTGGGAAGCCTTCCAGTGCTGATGGCCACATACCCACAGCAAATGCCTTTTTGGCTCCTGTTTGTGTTATAATGATGTGCATCACACTCTTGCTGTAAGCTTTGTCAGCACTCAGGTTTATCAAGAGGTTGTGCAAAAAGCCTTACACTGGATGAACACACAGTCAGCCTAGTGACTCCTGAAAATATCTAGTTTTTGCAGAAGACTTAATTATGTTATTGTTATTGTCATCCTCACCCCAGCACGAGGTGTTCCCACTGCCCACACTGGGTTTACCCTTGCCTTTTATCAGGCATTCCTGCCTGCACTTCTGGTTTGCCTATTCATGAAGCATCTTAAGAACTGCTGTAAATTATAGTTCAAACCATTAAGGAAAACCCAAGTGACTGCCAGGAGTTAGTTCCCAAGCAGGGCAGGAGTACCTGCTGTCAGAGCAGGAATCCCTGGGAGAATGACACAGTGGACGGCCGGGAACCTCTTGACAGCTTTCTCAGACTAAAGTATTTCCACAGGCCCTCTTGTCTGTGAGATGACAAAGGTAGTTAAGTGGCAAAAAAGATAAAATAAATAAATAAATAAACAAATAGAAATTAGCAACATTTGAAGTTTCTGTCCTGTGGAAAACTTCAGCATGTCAGGATATTGTTTTATTCCTGCTTAGGGTAAAATGCTGATATTTTAACTATTATTAACTATTAATAATATAACTATTAACTATTATTTTTAACTACTAATAGTTAATAGTTAAACTTGCTTTTTTTTAAGGGAGCAGAAATGCTTCAGGAAACAAAATTTAAATGTTGAACACTGCATTTTAATTTTTGAAATGAAAAACATGGGTTTTCACTTCTGTGTGTTTCATAGCCAGTCCTTTCTTTTTGAAACGTCTTTCATTTTGTAGCAGCTGCTTTTCTTTCTTCCCTTGTTTTTCATTCCCTTTTCCTTTTTGCTTTCCCCTTTCCCCTTTTCCAACCTCTCCTCTCCTCTCCTCTCCTCTCCTCTCCTCTCCTCTCCTCTCCTCTCCTCTCCTCTCCTCTCCTCTCCTCTCCTCTCCTCTCCTCTCCTCTCCTCCCCTACTTTGCCTCCAGTGGAGGCCTTAATAACAGGTTGAAAACATTATTTCATAAGATATACATATTATGCTGTTGTTTGTACAGGAAGATATGTGCCCTTTTTTCCTTTTCTTTTTTTTTCCCCATATGGAATGTTATGGTGCTGTCAACTCATGTTCAGTTTGTGATCCTTTGTACAGAGCTGCTGCCCAACCTTGTTCTGTACAAGTGCAGCAGATTGGTGCTGGTTGTTCTCTGCCTTGTTTGTAGCTTTGGTGGGTCTCCTCACTAATCTATCATCTAGGCCCTAGTGAGAACACTAAATCATCCCTGTGGAACCTCACTAGACCCATCCTTTTGCTTTGACAGTGAATGATTTTCCAACCAAGTCTGTACTGCCTGACCCTTGGAGTACTTTTGTCTGGCCCATATTTCCTCATCTTTTTTAAAGTAACATGTCAATGTCAAAAACCTTACTGAAGTCAAGATACATGACATTTTCTCTTTTTCCCTTACAGCTATTCCCCTGTCATAGAAAGAAGTTACACTAGTTTGACACGGTGCCTTTGTGACAAATCCATGTTGGCTATTACTCATCTTTTTGTTTCCTTCAAGTTATATGAGTAATTAGTTTATTTTTTCCAACATTTTTTTGGGAATTGAATTTTAGATCTATTATTTCTTCTCAAGTATTTTTTTTTCCTCTTTCTTTTTTTCTTTTTTTCTCCCTTAAGATACAGGCATTTTTCTTGCCCTCTTGGAGTTTTCTGAAGCCTCATCTTTCCTTTTGGGGATCTCAGTGCTCAGAGAAATCTTTGGCCAAATCTTGAAATACACTAGGATATTCATTAAGCCCATCTGATCTGAAAATATGTGAATTATCTTACTAGTCTGTACTGCAGCCTCAGCATGTGTTCAGGACAGTGTCGTGCTAAGTGCTGGACACAAGTAATAAAGACAGTCCTTTTACTGAAGACCTGATTAGCTGCACACACGAATACGTGAGACTAAGCAGAAGCCCCTGGGCAGGCAGAGAGGCAGCTTAAACAATGAAACATTCTTCATTAGCTTGAAACATAAAAGTGTCCTCTTGTGCATGGTCTGGCTGTTATCAAGTGTTCTGCAGGCATTTCAGCAGGGGGGATTTTAAAGCAGGAGTCAGAAGAGGACAGTGTTTTAGCGAGCCTGCCTTTTATACACAGATCTGCAAAAGCAATGGAAGAGGCAGGAATAAAGATTAGACAAAGGAATGAGTGTTAGGAACAAATGGTGATGAAGAGATCACCTGGACTGCTAGGCTGGCCACTGTGCACAGAATTGGAAGCACAAGTCATGGGCTGAGTTCAAATTATTAAAACAAGAGGGATAGGGATAGGGATAGGGATAGGGATAGGGATAGGGATAGGGATAGGGATAGGGATAGGGATAGGGATAGGGATAGGGATAGGGATAGGGATAGGGATAGGGATAGGGATAGGGATAGGGATAGGGATAGGGATAGGGATAGGGATAGGGATAGGGATAGGAACAGGCCTCCTGCCATCTGCTGTCTGCCAGCAGCTGGGGTGCCCTGGTGTGTTTTGGTGGTGTGTGTTGCTGGCAGATGCTTTCACTCAGCATGTCTGCCCTGGACCCACTCAGATGACCTCCCATCCTGGTGCTACAGCTCTGGGGAGGTGGTGTGAGTGCAGCTGAGCCATGGTTTAAGTGAAACCTCATTTTGCCTTCTGTTTTCTCCCTCATTTGGCATAGGGTTAAGCAGGACAGCTTTGCATGATGACACTAGTGGGGCTCAGTGTGGAGTGGGCATATCTGATCTGTTCAGTGCTCAGCTGCAACTGCTGTCAGTTCATCAGCCCAGGAGCCAGGTGGATGTTTGACACTAAGAGCATAGCTGTAATTTTCTGCCTGCAATGCCTGGTGTTATGGCATTGGAGCAGGGAAATGGGATCACATCCTGGTGAGAAGGATAACCAGAACACGGAAGAAAGAGGTGGTTGTGAGAAGTCATATGCCAAAGGTGTTTTTCACTCAGAAGTTTTGGAGACCTCTGGGTCCCAGGCAGGATCTAAGGCGCTCAATAGTTCAGCGGTATCATTCCTGCCTGCTGGAATAGTTGAGTTCAACTTGGCCCAATGTGGCTACAGACTAACTACCCCAGCCTTTTTTCCTCTGACACATCTGAGCCTGTTCTTGAAAATGACTGTTTTAATGGTTGATTAATAAGTTGTGAGCCACAGGGGGTAATTAGTCTGCTAATCATCAGGATCCACAACCTCACCAGCCGCTAGGATTGCTGTCAATGGCAGCACTTCTACCTCCATAATGCTAAACTGGCATTCAGGAACACTGTTAGTGTGTGATGCTCCAGTTGAGCTCAGCCTTGCCAAATAGCAAAAAGCTATACATATATTCTTTCACACATGGGGCTCTTTGCTGTAGATATTGTTTCTACATTGGCCAGCTTCATTAATTCAATCATTGTCTCTCGACATCTAATGAGAGAGAAAAGTGCACTGGCTGAAGATTTCATCCTACTACCCAGAAGTTTTAAATAAACAACATAAAAATAAAGAATAAAGCCCTCTAGCCCATGTGTTGTGCATGGCCCCAGCTGAGCTGGTTGGCTGTGCTTGCCAGACTGCTGCTGAACTCTGCTGCAGGTGTTCTCTGTCACGAAGACGCATGTTTGAACCAGGTGCCCTGTGAAATCCGAAAAAGTGCACTTCCTCTGCTTTGTCAGCACAGCTCCCCTTTGCCTGCAAGGCTTTCAAAAGCATGAGGGAAATGACTCACCCAGCAGAATGTGGGAATTATCCTGTTTAGCTGCTCTGCTTTATCCTGTCAGAAACACACGATGAAAAACTCTAGCCACAAGAGACCAAGGGGGCTCCCATATAACTGACAGACACCAACTGTTTGAGAGCACTCAGATCCTGTTATCGAGAGGAGCCTGACCCCTGTGCTGCACCTCCATTTATCATCATTTTAATCCAATTGGAAATCTTTTCAAAACTCCCCATGTTCTTTCATCCTTTTCCCACTTTCTCTTACTCCAAATATTCTCTTTTTTCTCTTCTTTTTTTTTTTTTTTTTTGTTATTTACTTTTAAATTCATTGCCCTCCCAAATTGTTTTGTTCTTTTAACTTAGAAAAGTATACATTTTTAGACATGATCCCAGGCCAAAATTTCTCTGTTCATGTGGTATAAAGAGATTACTTCTCCAAAATCAATGGAGTCAGTCCAGATCTAGCTGTCGAACTGGGTAGAATTCATCTGGCTAAGTGACTTTTCATTTTTTCATCTTCAAAGTGATCCTGAAAGGTTCCAGATAGCAACTGAAAATAGTTTATTCATACAAAATAGGGCTCAAATTTCTCCATCCCCTATTTGTCATTAAGGTAGTGTTACTCTGGCAGGTATTTTTTACATTCAGAGCAAGAGATGGTCCTTATCCTTGAGGTCTAAGCCTTTCTTCATGAAGGCATTTAAATGCCCAAGCGCTTTTAAGTGCTCAGGGAGATTTTGTGTTTAACTTCCTATATCTGTCTAAATGTATTCTGAATCAGTGCCCAAAAGACTCAGGGAAGAAAAAAAAGTTGCTTTTGCTATTCCAGTTTTGCAGGAAGATGAATGATTCTAAATTATTCTGTCCTTTGAAAATAGTATCTTGTTGTTGATATGCTGACACAGTTCTCCTGACTGTACTGCTTACCCACAGTTGGACCTTAGTCAGGATCTGGCTGTGATGACACTAGGATGTGGTTGTGGAATTTATCTTATTTTTGAGTCCCCATTCATCACGGAGAAAGCCACAGGAGACTGGGGAAGTTGTGAGGGCATCATCCTCCTTTCTGCTACCCAGCTAGTAGGTGATCTTTACATGGTTGTCCTGTGTCTTGGAGCCAGAAAGAGCCCTAGGATGCCTCAGAACGCAGCTCTGGGAAGGTAAGGAAGAACTGCTGACACCTGCACTCAGACTAGCAGATTTGAAGGTACTTGAACAGCACAAGTACCTGCTAAGCAGGTACAGATATGTCCCTGGACTACGGAACTAAGGCACTGCCTAGTTCTATAATTAGTCTGAACTAGTTATAATGCAGCATATAGCTTGAAGAAACAGGGAGGAGACTGTAGTTTTGAAATTGTTTTGAATTTTCATTAGGGAAAAAAAAATCAGCAGATAAAATTCCTCAGAAATCAGGAACAGAAAGAGCAAGCTTAAGCTTAGAAATTTTTTACTTTGCCTCAAATATGGCATCAGCTAAGTAAAGGCTACAAGAAATGTTTTGCTTTTTGTGGTGTCAACCACTAGTCACACTTTGTCCTTGTATGTACTTTGATGCTAGTTGGGCCCATCAGTGTTTCTGCAGTGCTATAGTAAAGCTGCTGAAAATAAAGTCATGCTTTCCGCTAACAAAACTGAAGACCAAATTGTTTTACCATGGTTTTGTGTCAAAGTATGTATTATACATTTAATCTAAATGATAACTGCTACTGCCACCAAAATAAAATTAAGGAAGTAGTCAACAAAAGGTAAACTGAGGCTTAGGAAGGGCTGAGCTCTAATTCTGACTGTGCTGTAGGATCACATTTCCCCGAAGGCTCACTGCAGCTGAGCTGTTTGGCTAGCTCTGACTCCTAAGCATTCCTGCCTCTTCCTCACCCTTTGGTGCAAATGAGGGTGTCTCCAATGAGCATCTGTGATGCCTCAACTCTTTGCACTTTCTGGCAGCACCTTTTGCACTGTGGGTGCATGGTGTGGTTTGAATTGTCAAGATATGGGGCCCTTTTCTGTGAGTAAAGGTGCAGGAGATTTGGGGCAAGTGGAGCTCCTGGAGCACACTGCCTTCCTCTGTAAGGAAAGAATTCCCTTCCCTTCCCTTCCCTTCCCTTCCCTTCCCTTCCCTTCCCTTCCCTTCCCTTCCCTTCCCTTCCCTTCCCTTCCCTTCCCTTCCCTTCCCTTCCCTTCCCTTCCCTTCCCTTCCCTTCCCTTCCCTTCCCTTCCCTTCCCTTCCCTTCCCTTCCCTTCCCTTCCCTTCCCTTCCCTTCCCTTCCCTTCCCTTCCCTTCCCTTCCCTTCCCTTCCCTTCCCTGTTCTAGTGATTGTTTATCAGCTCTGGCATGTACAATAAACAAAAAGATTTGAAGACATGAAGTTATTCAGATTCCCTAAAAACGTGGTTGGGAAATTTTATGTCATTCTCTCAGTTCAGTGTTTGGGGAAGAAAAGATGGCAAAGCTACATCTGAAACACGAAATACCAACATCAAACAGGAAATTATGTTCAGTTAAACTGCTAAACAGAGGCTGATGAGAGGAAAAGGAAATTCACAACCCCTCCCACTCATGGGATTATGGGAACCACCTCTGTGGTTCCCCTTCTTGTATTTCCCTGGCTGAAACAAAGCTAATCTAAAATATTTTCTAATATTCAAGATATTCAAAGATCAAAATCAAGATGTGACCATCCGTTGTGCCTGGAGTGATACTGCAGGTTTTCCAAAGCCATCTGTAGGGAGAGATATATAACATGTATCACTGCTAAGCCAGAGCATCCTGCACTTCTCTTTATGCCTCTCTCTTCGGGTCAGGGTCTACTCCTATCTATTTACTTACTTATTTCACAGTTTACACCATACAGCTACCCTAATTTTCAATCAAGAGTTAATATGTAACACAGGTGAAAAAACTAAATTTAAAATCTGTAACAAGGAGCATCTCCGTTCAGCCCATTTTTTCAGGTGGTGGAAAAGCAGAGTGCATGAATCAATTGTACACCATAAATCAATTGTACACTGTCTTTAAAGCATTGCAAACACAGTTATGGTTTGAATAGTAAAAATTTCATCTTACAGGGACATTACTTACATGAAGATATTCTTAGAATGCAATGAAAAGGGAGAGCTTGAAATATTTATTCTAGCAGAGTTTAAATTATTTCCATGTGAACTCTTCTGAATTGATAAGACTGCCCTTTAAAGTAATGTTAATAGAAATGTATAATTTAGAAGTACTAAACCCACAAAATGCATGAGAAGTTTTTGATGTCATTTGAAACTTTATATTCATCTGACTGAAACGTGATTGGGTAAAACTGAAGTTTTGCTCTAATGATCTGGTCATTGTTTGCATTTGCTGACTTTTCTGGCAAAAATATCTTGTATTGTTTGAGAGTCCCACTGCAGCATTGAACATCCAGGGAAGAGGATTGCCTCCAATTCCTTCCACTGTGTGACAAGAAAAATATTCTTGCTAGTTCATTGTCATTTTAGCACCTGTGCAAATCTACTTCATGAATTGAAGGCAGTGCAGCTCCCTTTGCTTTACTGAGGTTATCACTGGGGCTGTAGAGCTTTTCTTGCTTGCCTGGAATCTAAACAGAACCAAAGGAATCCAACACAACTCTCTGATCCCAGCCTCAGTTTGTAGTGCTGGTGGTTGTGAGGGGATCTATACAATAACTGCTTTATCGAGAAACTGAACAGGTCTCTCCATCAAAAATAAGCCTGGGGCCCCAGTAACATCAGCGAACACTTCTACAGCTTCCCTTGCTAAGCTTTTAGAAGCCTGCTATGGAGTTGGAAAGGAATAATTCTTAATAAACAATTCCTTTAACAGTTATCATTTTTTTCCTATTCACAAATAGTTGTGAAATTCTCACATTGATTCATTATTTGAAATTGTTTTCCTGTTTTCTGATGAGTTTATGAATAAATACTAAGGTTTCAGACTGTGTCAGTTGGAACTATAAGAATTAACTCTGCCTTCACACTGTGAAGGACATTACAAAGTTGAATTGCATAACTTGAGCTATATAACTAATCATATATCTAATAACATGAAAATATTGAAGTACAGAACTTCTTTTGGGGCAGTTTAGGTTAGTTCTGTAAGTTACCTGATCAAGCCTGGGAAACACAATCACAGTGGGTAACCAGTTATGATTTGGATTTTAGCTGGGATGTAAGAGTTTCATAATGCTAACACATACTGAAAGCATAACTGTAACTGCCAAATAAGTGTAGGATACTTCTGGGACTTCTTGTGCACCTTGGTGTTCCTTTTTTACTTATTCTTTTTTAATCTAAAAAAGTGCATACTGATATTTTAATGGTGATATTTTAAGGTAGAGCAAACATATTCTCAAGCCACCTCTACCCTTAACTGCATTTTTCAGCATGGAATTCATTAGACTTTGTGTACACTGGGAGTGATAAAAGGGTTTTATTTTGTGGGGTTTTTCTCATGATTGTAACTCAGAAGAATTTCAGAATGTATTTTCTGGTCTATTTAAGAAAGGCATAATTTACCTTCAGTGCTCAGGGAGTGTGTAACTTTCATGACATCTCATAAGTAAACCCCAGAAGAGTTGTAGAAGATTTGGTTTTGTTTCTTATATCAGTGTGAAAACAAATGTACCTGAAAATTTATTAAAGTTTTGAAAGTCACCTGGATAAACTGGAGAGTTTATTGCAATAAACTGTATTTATTTGCTCATAGTAACCATCTTAGCAGCTAACCAGTGTTTGCAATCTTTTAAGTTGAGCTGTCACAGTCCCAGTTTTCTCTCTAGCTATCAGGCAGGTATTCAAGCTGGAATCTTTCCCATGGTTGATGTAGACTGACAGCCAATCTCACAGGTTGCCAGAGATGCTGAGTATCAAGAGCAGAGTGTTGGTTTCAGTGAAATTTGCACCTGCTTACACCAGATTTGCACTTCTCTCCAGCAAAGAGCCTCTGCTTGTGGCTGAGCTTCCGGCCACAGAGCTCGGTGGGATGTGGTTGTTCTGCCTTCTGGGGAGGAGCTCTGGGTAGGGCCCAATGAGCTGACCAAAACATGAACCAGACATCCCAGCTGTCTTGTAATGGCCCTGGTAATTCGTGTTAAGGTAAACAACTTACTTGAAATCCAGGCATTTGCTGTAACATGTGTTCCTACAGATTTGCCTACAGGCTGAAGTAGTGGCAATGCAGTGTCAGGTCCAGGGATTCAGTGCAGGGCAAGTCCCTGTGCTTTCAGCCAAACCAACTGCTCTTTTCTTTTTGTCTGGTGCACTGCTACTGAATCATCAATGGAACTGATCAAACAAAAGCAAGGAAACTCGTTTATAATTTTTAGACATGTCTAGACATTCACTTCACTGCCTGAAGTGAGTCAATGGACTGGAAAAGTTCTGCACACATCCTCTTAACACATCTACTTGTAGGGTTTATTTCAGCCTCTAATACAGTTGTTGCAAATTCTCTCACTAATGATTATCCTGAGAGCCTTTAAGTTTTCTCACAAGTCTCTGCATGCACACAGCCCAGGCTGGTGTAGCAGGTAACATGGACTCCTCTGGTCAGCATTATACAGGTGACATCACTGTCACTGCTACTACTGTTTACACGTGATTGCTATTAAAGAGCCCTTCAGTGGAGGATAACATTATCTTCACTACCAAGCCTACAAACTGGAAACTCTTCATTCCAGAGACAGCTTTCACATAACCCACTTGGGAGCAGTGTCACACCTAAACCACTGAGCAGGTGGCTCCTTCCCATGCTATCTTCCATCAGTCTCTCCAAAGGGTTCATTGTTACCCAGCTGAGATGATCTACCCTGTGCAATGTGCTTATTGCAAATAGATCTTGAAGAGGAATGAAGTGATGCAGTAGCAGAGCTCTGGTAGTGCATTACTTTTGCTGGTATTTGCCTTCTGGACTACACGAGGCATAAAATTCAGGCAAGAACTCCTGCCCTCTAGAGGTTTGAGGGTCTGTTGGGGTTTGCATCTGTGAATTCTTGTAGGTGTGGGATGCATCGCTTGCAAAGATGTAAGTTCACTTTGGCTTTTTGGCTGACCAAAATGTTTGTATTTCCTTTGTCTCACTCTGTTGAAGAGAAGCCCACAGAGCAGGTCATCCTCTTGATCGAGAAACCTGCTTGAGAATGAAGTGGTGGCTGTGAGGCACCTAAAGAAGCTTTACCTTGTGTCTGTGGGCAAGAGTGGCAATTCTGAGGTAAAAATAGACAAGTGTGAAGATCTGAACAGACCAAGTGAGTCTCCAGGCTTAATGAAGAGGCTGGCTTCTGGCCTTCTGTACATATTGCTATTGCCTCAGTTTTCCCATCCTGTTTGTAAAGTTTTCCCAGGATTGTCATGGCATCCATCCACCCCTCCTTCATTGTAAAGGAGTGGGCACCTGGCAGATGGAGGTTCCATGGCTGTCACAGAGAAAAACAGTGCCTGTCTTATGACTGTTTTTCTCATATGCCACATCTCAGAAACAGGTGAGTCTCTCTTGCTGCTGTCTTCCTCCAGAACTGCAGGGCTGTCCTAGGTCAGATGCAGCAACATTTTGTCTGTCTCTGCTGTCTCCTTGAGCATGAATTGTTGTATCCACCCTTTGCTCTCCCCTGCTCTCTCAATTGAAAATAAAAGAGTCTTTGTTGCTAAAGTCCTACAGTCAGCCCAAAAGGACCAGAGCAGGCTCTTGTGCCCCAGCCACTTCTCTGTGTGTCAGCATGCTGGTTTTTTGTAGGCTTGTACCTGTCTAAGGAGATCACAGAGTGACACGTCCTGCTTAGCTACAATATACTCTGAAAAACACCAGTATTGGTGACCCTGTTATTTTTTTTTCTGATCAACTCTGAACCACAAGATGCATAGAAGTCAGGAGAGGAATCTCGTTCATGAGAGTTTTCGTGTTCCTTTAGCACTTAATATGTGCCTCTCCTTTCACCGTTAAACAGAAATGAAATGCTTCAGATCAAGGCTGGAAGTATGGTATGCTTTGTTTTCCTGTCTGTGAAAGAGAGTTTTTTCTGTGTTATGTTTTGGTCTTCTGGTTGTTGTTGGGGTTTTGCTGTCATTGCCAGTTTTTAAATCGACAAAACCAAACTTATGAGGTACCTACAGAGGTTTGGATAAGGAGCCCAGAGCAAAAGCAGTGGTGTATGAAGCTGCATGATAATGGTAGGTTCTCTCCAGCCTCTCAGCTTAGGGTGAGAAGTGAAATGTGCCAGTTGGTGTTATTAAGTCTAGGTAAGAGCACACTGAGGTTTTCTTATCTAATTTTCTTACATGTGTAGCTTGTAAGTGGTGGAGCAAAGGGCATTCATAGGTTTACCTGGTAGGAGCATGGTGCTCTAATACAGTCCCATAAAATGAACAGCCTTATCAGGGTATGGTTTATCTCCTCCTTCTGTCTGCAGACAACAGAGTAAAACTTCAGCTTTCAAAAAGAAGGTGATCTCTAAGGACAGTGCTTTGCATAAGACAAGGCAAACTTGCACTGCCTGACAGAGACACCAGCCTCTGTGAGAAGGTGGCAAACCACACAGCTGCAGCAAAGTGTAGGAGCCCCAATTCCCCATCAGCCTCCTTTGGTGAGGTGTTGCTGGTGTTCTTTTCTTGTGGTAAATGAGAGTCCAAGGTACTGTGTTGTGGTTCCTGGCTGCTTCTCTGCTCCCTAGCTGCCACAACCTCTTAAGGTTTTTTTCTGCATTGCTCTGTCTTAAGCAACTTTCTATCTGCTGATGTCAGCATGAAAATAGGGAAATCTTCTTTTCACTTAAAGTGTTGTAAATCAGTCCAGTAAACCAGACCATACATTATGCTTTTGTTAATTAGAGTTAAATTACAAGGAAGTGAATGGTGCATAATAATTCCCAATGTCACTGAATTCCCCACTTCTCAGCAAAATAGTCTCTCACACAAACAGGTTTACACTGCTCATCTCATCGCTGGGGAAGAGGCGCGCTCTAGTGGCTTCTTATCAGAAAAATTGTGGCTGGGTGGTGGCAGGGTAGCTCAAAATAGATTCATCTATATGTGGAGAGGTCGATTATGAGAAGTTGTGTTCAGATGAGTCATGTTATCCTAGTCCAAGATTATTATATTATATTTTGTGAACTAATATATATTTATTAGGGTTTTTTATTTATTATTTGTATGTATTATTAGTTTATTATTTGTGCTTATTATTAGTTAAACTGTGAGCTTGTGTTTATCATGTTTGCAGGATTATTCAAACAAGGACAACAAGGTAACAAATATTTCAAATTTGGAAAGAAGTGTTTATTTCAGTTCCAAATTGCATTTGATGATAAGCACTTCTAGAGCTGTGCATTTTTCAGCTGGTTTTGGTGGGTGAAGACTGCGCAGCAAATGTGCATTGCTGATGATCCCTAAAACTAAGCTTCAAAACAGACAAAAAGAGGTCCACATTTACATACCTTATTTCTCTGTGCAACATATGTGCACAAATGTGCACAGCTAGGTAAAACTAATCTTTCATGCCAGATTTACAAATACCTATAGCTACTGTTGTAAAAAAGAATCTTAAACAAGAATCTGATCATCTAGGACTGTCCCAGGAGAATATCAGCTAAGAAAAGGGGATCCTTCATGCATAAGTCATTCTCTCAGTCAGGAAAGGCACTCAGGAAAAGGGTTTTGTTTTCAGCAGTCCCACTCCTCCCTGCACCTTTCATCCCCCTGCAGAACCAGGCTGTGCTCAGGGAGGGATGTGTCAGCAGCGGAAGGTGGGGCAGAGACAGGGAGGCATCTTTTCAATCTCCTAAGCTTGAGCCTAGAAGGTGTCTGCACAGTCTGGAAACCTTTTCCTGATATGGGTCCTTTGGGAAGGATGACAGCAAAGAGAGACTGAGGAAAAAGTTTAACTGGAAACAAAGGCAGGTATAAAAGCTCTGAGACTCTGAGCTTTTTCCTTGTCGCTTAGAAGTCCTGTGGGATCTGCTAGCCTTAGGCAGTTAGCCTTATCGGCCTGCTGTGCCAGGACAGTTTAGTTAAGGGATGGTTTTGGGAACAATGTCCTGCTGAAGGGTGATGGTATGAAGGGTATGAGCTGGTTTGTGGTTGCTAGCAAAGATAGTATTTGTTCAGCCCCTCTGAATTCAACATGATCACAATATTTGAAGACTGAGAAAAGCCCTTCTAGAGATACATAACTTGCAGGCCAAGTCAATGAGAGTACTATCCCTCTTCAGCTTGGTGGCCTTCCTTGGCTTCATTTCCTACTAGATGCTAAAAAATGGTGTTGCTTCAGAGCTTTTTTGTGGAAGGTGGTGGCTGCATTCTAATTTGACTTTTTGAAGCTGTGGGCTTCAGAATCTGACCTCCCAGAATGCAGTGTTCTTCCATGCTCACTGTCCATGCACGCATGCACGATTCTAGCTGTATGGCCAACAAATGAATACCTTTAGAGACAAACAGCCAGGCTCAAAAGCTACCACACCTTCATCTTGGTGAAACATTTTAAGACCTTGACTTGTAAGACTGACGCAGTTACTGGTTCCAAATGGTTCTTGGCCCCATTCCTGAGTGGTGCTGCTAACTGTGGAACTGCATGTGAAGCAACTCCTGCAATGCTCAGTTTTACAGCTCGGTGTTAATAATGAGACATTACCAGTGTGTTCAGGACATGAGAAGTACACTGCAGCACTTAGGGCTCAGCTTCATTTCTATAGCTCAGCTGTTCCTGTCACAGGGGAGGAAGCCTCCAAGGGATGGAAAGCAGAACCGAAGGGCTGCTACTCTTCAAATTTAATCCAGTCCTTCCAAAAATCAACACCCTTCACTTTGTGTTGTCTGTCTGTTGGAGTGTCCAGCCAGTATGAGCACAGGAAGATGTAATCAGGTTACTTTGTTGTCTAAGAATCTATTGTCTGCATTTTGAAAAAGGGTAAACATTCATAATGTGAGGAAATGAGAGATTAAAGGATGGTGATGTATGAAGAATTGATTATCTGAGCTTCTAAGCAGAGCAAGAAATGGCTTTTCATTTGTAAACCTTTTTTCCCCTCTAATAAACACTGTAAGACATCATTTTGTATTAAAAACTAATGTATGTGGCTCCTTTTCTAAGGGTTAGAAAAGAAAGAAAGAAAATGCTTTGTTTCTCAGAGGCACCATATGTACCACATGCTGCAGTTGCTATGGTAATTATTCGCATTATTGAATAGCACTGCAAGGGGTTATACAGAAATGAATCTGACTGGCCAAAGTGCTTGTTAGAATGAGTATGTCCAGTTATTTATAAAAGCCTCCACGAAGCACTTGAGGAAATAAGAACGTGAGGGAGAAGGAGGGAGGGGAAGAGGACAACAGAAGACAACTTATAAAGCCAAGACAAGCACACTGACATAACATCTTTTTTCCTCGATGGAAAGTGAAATTCCATAGGCCTTCTTGCAGAACAAAAAGTAACATACTAACTTGTGTTTACTTAAGTTATTAAGTTGTTAGCTGACAAAATGTGGAGTGATTTCTTCACAAAATACTAGTGGGGAGCCAAGCTTTGAGGCTCCAGTAGAACATAAAGTGTTAACTTTGATTTGCTGGACTTGACTGTGTACTTTACTTGTCCCTGATTGAGTGTGTGCTGTAAGGGTGGCTTTTCCACAGGAGCAGCCCCTTCCTGAGCTGACCAAAATACAGAGAATCACCTGTGAGATAATAGCTTCCAGCATTTCAGTGTTGGTCAAAGCTGATGTGATTTGAGATTGCAGTCTAAGCATAATCTACAACTGAACAACTATACTTTGGAGTTTCTCTGAAACATAACATTGCAGTTAATGGAGCTATCCATGGAAGAAATATTCCTAGGCAATGTAAATAAATTAACAGGAATTAATTTAGCTAATTAATTTGATTGCTGTAAATTGATAAAATTTTACCAAATGCATAAATCATGTCTGTTATTTCCTATAAGGAGATGATTAATATGCCTTGATGCCAGAGGCATAGATAAAGCTCTGTACTTAAATCTAGAGAAATACCCACTTCCAGTCACTAGAGAAATTATGTCCTTGGATTGTGTGTGGCTAAAGGCATTTCTGTGTAGATTGGCATTTGCAGTGACTAAATTTTGTAGGCTAGGGAAGGAGGAAGGCCACTTACAGATCTGAGGTACTAAAGTTCTAATTAACATTGGCAGCACAGTTTCTGGACAATTACCACCAACTAGAACTCTAACATGGTTTGCCAGATCTCTGAAGACTCACAAGTGCTTTGGGGGTTCGCAGCAAAGGAGTACCTGTGGATACAGCAGCAGCCAAAACACTGCTGTGTTATCAGCTAGCCTTTCTAGCTAGCAATGCAAAGAACAGCACTGTGGAGGCGGCTACAGGAAGATCAACTCCATCTCAGCTGTATCCAGTACTCTGTCAAAGAAGTGCTTTGTGCTTTTAGGGCCTGGTGTAAAGTTCTGCAGATGGGATGAAGCTTAGCTTGAGATTTAAAAGTGTTAAACAGGGCTAGCAAGCACTGCTGGAGTAGAATCATCTTGTGCATGTTATGGTGTGGCTATGATGTGTGAATGGGTGCTGGAGGGAAGGAGTCTTGCATTTCTGCAGTAAATGACACAATTGATGTATATCCTAGTTAAATTTGCAGGTGGCACCAGGCACAGAGGGTCTATGGGCACATTGCTTAGCAGGAAGAAGATTCAAAAAGGTATTTCCAGTTTGGAAATGTAATCTGAAAAACAGTAGAATTCAATTCTGTAAGAACAAGGTACAAATGTCTGTATCTTACCAGGAGTAATCTGTAACAAATATGTCAGATGGGGACAAAACAAACAGATAGAGACAGAATCTTTGCACACCCAGGAGTCAAAAATATGGTTGCCTTATAAATAAAGCAGAACTGCTACCATATATACATATACATACATACATACATGTTCCTGTTATCCAGTACTTGAACTAAGCATCCAGTTTGGGGTTCTGTAATTCAAGGTATGGATTGCCTTGGTGAGGAGCAGAGGTGACCGATAGCAACTGACAGAAATTAGGGAAAATTGACTGGTAAAGGCAGATTGAAGGTTGTTCAGTCTACCAGAAGGTACTTAGGGGAGCTATGAGACCTCTACAAGCTGGAAAATCTGGCTTCAAAGAAAATAGAATATTCTATTTTCCTTGCTCATAAATAGAAATGAAGAGAAACAATGGGCTTAATGGAGCATGAGATTTAAGCCATGATTAGGAGAATATTTTTCATTGTAAGGGCTGTGGAAGACAAAGTAAAGCTGGAAGCTCCTGTCTTTGAGGTGTGAAATGGGCAGAGATTTTCCTGGTCTAGAAAGTGGAGATAAACAGTGTCATCCTCTGTGGTCTTCATGCTCCACTTCCTGTGATTATAAATAAATCCTCATGAGTCCATAACATAAAATGTAATATGTATAATGACTCACAATTCTTATTAATTGAAATTATGAACTTGCATCAGGGCTGAGGCTTTGGATCCAATTCTTTATGGACTGGTCTGCTTTGAAAGAGTCTCTCAAGGAAGTTACTTATTGAGAGAAGTGGAGCAAGAGGAAAATAGAGAGGAATTCCCTAAGAATCAGTGTATGCCAAACAGAAGGAATCCCCTCAGGTTGGCTTAATTTGAGAAGAATTGTAGGAGCACTCTCCCATCCAGGAAGAAGGTTGTTTTCTAACTGAACATGCATATGAATTACTTTGAATTAACCACCATGTCAGCTTTGGGAAAGAGGCTCTGCACAGACAGAGGGAGAAGTAGCTGGATATAGACAAAAGCTATTGCCCCATGTCTGGTAGGCCAGATTTTCAGGTGAGAAGAAAGAACATCCCAAGTGTAAAAGAGCAGCACTCCTAGGGTTTCTCTGTGCTATGACACTCTTGGCCTCCCTAGGCAAAGCAATGTGTGAATCTCCAGGAGTATCTCTCTTTCTCTGCCCACTGCCATTTTTTATCATGAGCGTAGACCATAATTTGCCTCCAAGTCTTAGCTTCATCCACATGAAGCAGTTGGCCTTGGTTTGGGTGCATAGTAGAGACCAGATGTGGCACCCAGCCAAGAGGGAATGGAGGTGGAGCCCCACTGTCAGGTCTTCCAGGGAGCAGATGTCATCACGTGCCACTGAGTGCACTCCTCTGGTAATCAAGGAAATTGCCTTAATAAGCTGTCCTCAGGGGTGTCTCAACACCAAGGACTCTTCTGGCTCAAGTGTTTGTGCTTGGTTGAGATTGGATTTAGAAATTGCTTTTCCCCTCTATTCTGAACTTCCTCTTTGTGCAACAAAGGAGACGTGTTTGTCTGAGCATGGGATTTGGTCTGCCACCTTTGGAGAGCCATCTTCCAAGCAGATGGACGTAAGACTCAGAAAGCAACCCCTGCAGCCAGAGACAGAAGCTTTTTATAGCTGGCAAGCAGGGAGCTTCTTTTGCCTGTAAGTCTGTGTCCATCTCCTCACCAACTCCCACTAATTATGTCAGTTTGTCTTTCACCCAACTTCCAGCCACTCCTTTTCAATGGCCACATCTGTGACTACCAATTAACAAATAGCAAGTCAGAACAGCACTACCAGGCAGCCCCTTGTAGCCATAATGGCATTAAAATACCGTTTTGACCTGAATGAATTCTCTTTGTTGGACAGTTACAGCCTTATGGAGGCTGCAATTACAATGGTACCCTTAGTTCTGCAGATATAATTTAGCAGTGATATACTGAGAAAAAACAGGATTACAAGGCAGACCGTATGTCCAAATATTCACCAGTTAGATAATTTTAAAATATTTAAGACATCATTGCAGCTGAAGCTATAATGTACAGTGTGTGATTACATGCTGACTGTTAACAGCATAGCTTGTCACTTGCTATGGGAAACAGGCAGCAGACAGCAGAATATAGCTTTGAGCAGCACGTGACATAAATAGTAATCTTCAGGGACTTCACCATTAAAAATGCCACCAGAGACTCAGCTGCAATCTGAAGTATTTGATGAAGCAATGTTTTGCAAAGAGATTGCAGTTTAACATGTAAAATATTTAGATTTAAGATGTAAAATATTTAGATACGGCCCTAAAGATGTGCTCAGCTTCCCAGAAACTCAGAGGACACCTGACAATGCATTATTAACAGCTTTGACATGCAGTGGTGGGAGGGTGGGAGAGTGGAATCAAGATGGAGGGAAAGCTTATGTTGGGTAAAGAGATTTTGTAATAAGCTCTCCAAAGCCTGGGCTTGGAGGGGAGTGAAGACAAAGAAAGCTGGTGTCTTAGTAACAAAGGATGCCCACCAGCCATCACTATAGCAATGAAGAGTGCCTGGGAGGCAAATTCAAGTTGCTGAGGGCAGAAATATCAGAAAAAAAGATGCCCGAGGGGAGCTGAGAGGCTCAAGGAACTGATAATTTAAATGGGAATTAAGAATGGATTGACAACTTTTCACCTTTTTTTGCAACCGAGTAATTATTGCCCTGAGAAGGCCAACTTGAAAGCTTAGAGTCGGCTTAGTCTGCTGCTGAATATTTGTCTCCCAAAACCAACCCACAGTTAGCTTGCTCCCAGGGAGCTCTTCCTCAGGAATAAACACTGACTACTTCCTTGCAATCTAGAAAAGCTCTCCAGTGCCTGCTTTGAGCCAGAGTAGTTGACCAACTATGGCATAAATAGCCTGGTAGGTGCCTTGGTAAATGGGCACTAGAGCTCTGTCTGAGTCCCTAACACAGAATTCCTTCTGTGCTCTGCAGGAAGATGGGCACAGAGGCAGGCCTGAGTCAGGATCCCTGCACTGCTGCTTTTCAGTGTGCCAGTGTGTGCATGGGCAGCTGCAGCCTTGGGGGCTGCCAACCAGCAGCTCCCCTGCACACTAGATGTACTGTAATTTCACGGTTATAAACTGCACCATTTTGACTAAAATTTTGGTCCGAACCCAGAAGTGTGGCTTATAGATGGACAAAGAATGAAAAGTTGCTGTTTTAGTTTGGAGGACAGGTGTCTGCTGAGAAAGGCAGGAACTTCTCTTTGAAATGGAGAATGTAAACCCCCTCCCTCCAAATTATTATAATTTTGAAATCAAGGGGTTTTCAGGCAAAAATATGGGAATTAGGAATAACAGTTCTTTTCTAGGGAAATTAAAATAGAAATACAGTACTACAAAGAAACAAACCCCAAGCCCCTGACAAAGTCAGAGTACAACCTGACACCCTGTCAGGCAGGGTGTTGGTAGCAGTCCCATTAAATGGTGGCTGCATCCTCCTGCAGTGACAGATGTGATTCAGTTGAAGCAGTGCTCCTGCAGAAGGTGCAGTTTCCCTCCGGAGGTCCAGTGGTGATGTGCAGAAATCCGGTTTTCCTCTGGAGTCCAGTGGAGAAAGGGGCTCCCTTAGTGTCCCAAAACCTCTGTTTTTATCTTGGTAAGAAATGTTGGGCTCTTTCCCCTGGCTGGAACAACTTCCAATGGGATGCAGTAATTTTATCAGTCACACAGTGGGACTCAATGGCCATGAGCAGAAAATGACTCTCTGGAGGAAGGATGGGTTGTGAAAAGACAAAGAACAGTGCCCTGCCTGGTTTCAATGGATGGCCCATTAGCAGAATATCTGCCATGGAGATAGGGATCACTGCCCCCACCCTCAATAGATGGTGATAGAACAGATACCTTTTATCACACTCTGTATTGTAACCCAAGACAGTTGCTGACACCCGGACGTGCGGCTTATAATCAGGTTTGGCTTGTAATTGTGAAATTACTGTACTTTTAAGGGGAAGTATGTACATGTTTATATTGCTGGGAAATGAAATATAACTCAGGGCAGATATATCTGGGATGAGGAAGGAATATGATGGAGAACTAAACTAAGGAAGAGATTATCCCCAAATTCTGTTTTTCAGCCATAAACATATCAATAAAATAGTTTTTCTTAAGATTATCAGGAATAAGGCATTCTCAAATGAATCAAAAATAAGAAGTCAAAGTATTTCAGCTCTGTATTCAAGTTTTTCGAAGATTTTTTTAAACACTTGGAAAATTAAAACAAATTTTCTGATTGCATGCTCAATTATCTCACCTAGGTCACTAATGAAATTAAAAATGTGTCTGGACAGATCAGTGCTGGGTCCTGATTAAAGTATCCCTCCAGCTGGAGAGAGATCCACTAACACTATGTATTCTTTGTCAGTGATTTTTAATCAGTCTGGTACTCATTTTACAGTGATTTCTTCAAAGCTCTGTTTCCATAGTTATTTGAAAGTGCATCAGAGACCCTCATAGTGCATGCTGCCCCCAGATCCTGTTACTGTTCTGAGTGGCTTTCAATGGGACAAGATGTCATTTGTACAGATGCAAGCAAAGGATGTTTCAGTGATGAAAATGAGAAATCATGAGTCTGCATGAAACCTTGACTAAAGAGGAAACATTTAGAGATGCTACACTGAAAGCCACGTGTAAAGCCTGTGTTTAGGCTGGGTTGGATACCAAGGGGAAGATCCCAATCACAGACATCACTCGGACCATGGGTAGGATGGGGATAATATTCAGTGCAATTGAACAGGAGGAAGTGAGGGAGCCTTGAAGTACAGGAAGATGAAAAATCTCATTCCAAAACAGCTGAAACACATACTTTAAAAATACAATACTAATACTTGAAATACAAGTTAACAACACATTCTGACACTTTCTAAGTAGAGTAATTTCAGGTATGTATCATGAACTTAGACAGAATAGATAGCAAACAATTTCAAACAAAAAGAAAAGAAATAATGAGGGAGCATTGTTTTAAAATGCTGTTTTGTTTCAAACAAACCTTCCTCTTCTTTTTTCCTTTTTTTTTATTTTTTTGGTACAGTTGAAACTAGGTTGTCAAAGTGTTCTGTACAAACTCACATTTTGGACCCCCCTGAAAAACTTCTAATTTGGCAAATTGTCCTTTTGTTGAATTTACTTTAACTTGATTTGGCATCATCCCTCAAATGCAAGTGGGAACTTCCATGAGCACAATGAAACAGAGGAAGAGGAGGAGTTGTGAACAGCAGAGGTTTAAGATGTAAGAGTGGGAATGATAATAGCAATATTACAGTGTTCTGTGTGGCAAGGAATTGTAAGAAGGAGAGCATGAGGGCACATGGGATAAGTATCTTGAGAGGCCTGATATGTAAAACAGATAACACCACTCTCTGTGTGGAGGCAGGTACAGAAAGGCAGAGCAAGGGAGTTGTAGAAGCCATGGAAAAGGTGCAGTGGGGATCCTTTCCTCCCATCTCTCTTCATCATTTTTTAATACAATTTTTGTGCTCCATACATTCCATTTATCAGTTAATCTTCTTTTCTTGTACTCTTAATGAACAATTAATTTTGCTTCTTGCAGCAGAACTGGAACTGAGTATAACTGTTATCTGGTGCCTCTGGGAAGTTACCTTCTAGCAGGCCGCTGGGTTTGTCTCAGAGACTCTTCTGCTTTCTTTCTCTGGATGAAGTGGCTCCCTATAAGAAAATTTCCTGAGAGGCTTCTAAACTTCCCTGTAGGGTAGATTTCTTCTTTCAGGCCTCAAGGTTTCACAACAACACACTCAGCCTTGCTTTCAGAGCAGTTTATGCTGGCTCTGCTCTTTTCTCTTCACTTTGGATATTCCTTTATTCAAACAACTCCTCAATATGTATAATTTCAATTACCCTGGAGGTTTACACAGTGCTTACAATGAGCTGAGCTGCGCTTCCAACTTCTGCCCATTATATTCTGACAAAGAAGCTCAGAGGCAAGGCTATGTGACTGGTGAACAGTGTGTGAGGCAAGGTTCAAAGGAAAGAAGCTTATACAATAGTTACTCATAACTCTTCCCTTTTCCACAGTCTAGCTCTGTCTTTTAATATTGAAATTCAAGCTGCAATCAGGGGCTAAGAGACTTTATCTCAGAAAATATTTTTGCTAAAGGTAATAGGGGAAATGTAAATTGACTGTTTGTTTATGCTTCTGGACAGTAAGAACATAGGCAATTGTTATTCCAAATATTCACCTAAATACACGGAAGAGTTCTTCTTGTTGAAGATTCCTTTAACTGAAGACTATCCAACATGCAAGGGACTGCTTCATGGGAACTGCTATATCTGTAGGGCATTTGGGTTGTTTCAATGTTTGCCAGTTCCTCAGCCCTTGCCCCTTCCCCTTCAAAGGCCCAATTGTAACATCCTTAAAGGCCTGGAAAATTGCATGTTGTAACCAAAGGTTCCAATACATTATTTAAAACCAGAAGAATAATGTTTCTTTGCTATAGGGAAAGTGGTAGTGTCTCCTGTGACTGGCAGTCCCTAAAAATCAAATGCACTGCACACAGGTGGAACATCTGCTTTTTTTAGAAATGAGGTTTCCCCAGATGGGTGCCTTTGAAAGTAATTTAGTATGGCCCTCGTCCTTACATTCATCAGTGTGGGCAATGTGATAATATCTTACAAGCACATCTGGCCAGTAGAGAGGATTGTATTACAAATGCCTAACAAAAGGATCTCTCTTTCCTGTCTCTCCTCCTTCTGCGCTTACTAAGCTAATTACTCCATTTTTATAAAGGGTGAAGATCATCTCTCTTCATCCTTCACATGCCTCCCATCTCTCTGGTTCAATCTTTGAATGCTGTGTGCTTTCACTGTGAAATGCAAGGTAAAAAACCTCACATTCACTTTCCAGTTGGAATTTGAAGGCTGGATATTTTTCTAACCAGCTTTCAGCTGTTAGTCAAGGGTCAGTTCACTGTAGACAAAAGCTTTCAAACTTCAGAAGAGATAATTTGCAGCATTGGTTGAGGTGCTGATGGAAGGGAGGTCTGACCATGTTTCCCCTTGGTTAAGGATGACAGTGCAGATAAGAACATGTTAATGGATGTAACCTTTTACCTTCTGACACCTCACTTGGCCAGGACTACCGTATTGTCACCTTGGATGACCATTCTCCTGAATATCAGGGACTTGGATAGAGGGTCTGCTTCTCTGATTACAGCTGAGCTATCAATAGGAAAGGAGTTTAGGCACAGTCTAACATGGCTCTTTTTGTCTTTAAACAATAACACTTTAATGGTTTTTAGATTTCTGAAATCTTTTTTCCCCATGTGCTCCTGCCTAACTTACTGATAACTGTACCCAGGGTGGGACACGCCATCAGGTTCTTACAAAAGATTGCCGCTTCAAAATGATATTTTGGGGAATAACAGCAGGAGCATTAGCAGTCAGCTCAGGAATAGCAGGTGTGCCAACATTGTTTTGGAAATTCATTGTTGCTTCTCTTAGTAGAGACATGCTTGCTTGTTTGTCGCCTCTTGCACAGCTTGAATGGGCAGGGAAGAATTAATACTTTTTATTTAATTAAAAAGCTACTGAGGTAGCAAACAAATTCAGCAAGCAGGTTTTCCTTACCTTCAGAATGAGTTTTTATTATTGGTGATACTGTGACAACTCAAAGCTCTGCTGAATTTAGGATCTGTCTGGAGTCCTAAGCAAAGAAAGAGATTTCATAGCTTATACATTCCCTTTGGATAGGACAGGCCAAAATCCTGACCTTTGGTGGGTTTATTTTTCAATCCAGATCCACGTTTGGCTGTCTCTCCTGTCTAGGCAGAGACTGCCCAGCAGCACTTTAGGCGTCATTAGCCATCCTAGTTCTGTGGTAGAGGATGTCTGTCTCCCATACTGACAGACAAACAGACCATAATGCACATGCACAACCGTTATCTGTCTTTGCTTTTCCCACCAATTGCTTGCCAACCTTTTATCCACCATCAACCCAACCTTGCAATCAATCCTTCTTCTTTTTTATTTTTCCTTTTTTGTTGAACTGGAGGGTTTGAGTGTGCAAAAACTACAAAACTAGGGAGCGGAAATGTCCATCCTTTATTTCTAAAAGTCATAACTCCTACTTCACCTTTTGATGTATACTCTTTTAATGGGTAAACACCAATGTAGCCATGCTAAGAAAATAAATTTCCTTAGCTCCATTTTGCAGCCAGACATATATCCCCTATTGTTCCTTCTTGGCATGTTTCCCATAATGTTGATCTTCCAGACTCATAGACAGCATTTTCCCCCTTTGCTACACATGCTTCATCAACTCAACTAGATAGCTCTCCAAGCATGGTACCCTTTGCTGCTGCCTTTCTGCCCTTTCTTCCTCAGACAACATAAAACCCATCTGTCAGAAAATAAAATTACAGTAATTTCACGATTATAAGCCGCACCATTTTGACAAAAATTTTGGTCCGAACCCAAAGTGCGGCTTATAATCAAGTGCGACTTATATACAGACAAAGAACGAAAACTTGCTGGTTTAGTTTGGAGGACAGGTGTCTGCTGAGAAAGGCAGGAACTTCTCTTTGAAATGGAGAATGTAAACCCCCTCCCTCCAAATTATTATAATTTTGAAATCAAGGGGTTTTCAGGCAAAAATATGGGAATTAGGAATAACAGTTCTTTTCTAGGGAAATTAAAATAGAAATACAGTACTACAAAGAAACAAACCCCAAGCCCTGACAGAGTACAACCTGACACCCCGTCAGGCAGGGTGTTGGTAGCAGTTCCATTAAATGGTGGCTGCATCCTCCTGCAGTGACAGATGTGGCTCAGTTGGAGCAGTGCTCCTGTACAAGGTGCAGTTTGGCTCCGGAGGTCCAATGGTGATGTGGAGAAATCTGGTTTTCCTCTGGAATCCAGTGGAGAAAGGGGCTCCCTTAGTGTCCCAAACCCTCTGTTTTTATCTTGGTAAGAAATGTTGGGCTCTTTCCCCTGGCTGGAACAACTTCCAATGGGATGCAGTAATTTTATCAGTCATACAGTGGGACTCAATGGCCATTAGCAGAAAATGACTCTCTGGAGGAAGGATGGGTTGTGAAAAGATAAAGAACAATGCCCTGCCTGGTTTCAATGGATGTCCCATTAGCAGAATATCTGCCGTTGAGATAAGGATCACTGCCCCCACCCTCAACAGATGGTGATAGAACAGATACCTTTTATCACACTCTGTATTGTAATGTGCGGCTTATAATCAGGTGCGGCTTATGTATGGACAAAGAATGAAAAGTTGCTGGCACCTGGAAGTGCGGTTTATACTCAGTGCGGCTTATAATTGTGAAATTACTGGTACTGTGAAGTGAAATCTTCAAAGCCCTTCAAATATCTAGTGTATGAAAACTCCTTGCTTTATCCCATTTAGGATTACAGAAAAAAAAAAAAAAAAAAAAAGACAGTTCCTTCCTTGCAGAGAAAATATTATTAACCTCCAGGATAAAAGCAGATACAATTCCAATTATGGACTTTTTTTTCCAAAGGAATTGTGCACAAGTGCTGAGGATAGCAACAAGCAAGGTGTAGAGGATCAATAGCTGCCACAAAGATTTGTCACAATTAAGAGAGTAAAATAAGTATTCTAACACTAGCCTAGTGTATTGCAGCTATCAGAAATCCTAGTTTGAAGCAGTGATTTGCAAATGTCCCTCTCCTGACACTGTGTCATGTAAAACATTTGCAGCTCAGCAGTTGCATCTGAACATGGTGACTTTCACCAATATCTAAAAGGCATTATACGGGAAGTGTTTGAAGCAGAGCTTTTTGGATTATGGTTACATTTCAAGCCACTCAATATTCACTTTTATAAGAGCAATATATTCATATATTCATATTACTGACTTTCATTTGGTTATTTTTATACTCATTGAGACATGACAAGGCTGATTAGAATCAGCAGCCCAAAATCAAATGTCAATAAGTCTCAGAGGGGACTTGTAAAACACACGTCTGAATACTTTTAAAATCTTTGCTGAGAAGGTTCATATTGCTTTGGAAAGGTGAACCCTTGTGCTTCAAGCTTCTTACATCTACCCCCTATAAACTGTGTAACAGCAATTTGCAGGACATGATGAAAAGGATAAATGGGCAGAGCAACAGTATGATTTGCCCAAAATCAAACATCTCCATGAAAGTGAAGAGAGTATGTAAAGAAAAACAGCCTGAACCACATATGCTGATAAGAGAACTACAGAAAACAGAGATGCAGTGCCATGAAACTTTGTGAGGCTTAGAGAATACAGTTTTGAATGAACATTTAAGTCAACAAAAGTTTGAAAGAACCATATAGCATCTAACTTTCTATTTCTTATTATTCTTCAGATTTTGCTAAGCCTCTGAGCCATCCAGATGCTCCACATATTGTTCTGCTCCCAAGGATAAAACTGGTGTCAGCTTTGCAACCAGAAGTGGTTTCTACCCTTAGAACTTTTCCACACTGATTTTTTTTTTGGCTATTTGTTCACTTCAGCACTTGCAGGTTTGGCATATAAAGCAGTTACAGTAGTTTCACGAATACAAGCCGCACGGAGTATAAGCCGCACTTCCGGTGCCTCGACAATGTTGCTGTCTTTGTCAATAGATAAGCCGCACCCCGAATATTAGCCGCACTTTCGTTCGTAGCGAGAATCCGTGCGCAGCTTTCACAAATTGGCCAATTAGTAACAGGATCGCAGCATAGTGGGGTTTACTGGGTCGGGGCGGGGCCAGGAAGGCTCGGTCTGCTCATGGTTGCCGACGGGGCCGGCCGGGTGGTGCTGCAGCCGCCGCCGGGCTCACTGGCCCCCCCTCTCCTGTCAGCACCGCCCCGCTGCTGCGTTTACTCGCCCTGCCAGCGGGCCAGCCACTGCCGCCGCTGCCAGGCACGCCGGCCGCCCCGCGCCATGTTTGCTCGCCCGGCCGGCAGGGCTGCCGCCGCTGCCAGGCTCTGTTGGCGGGGCGGCCGCCGCCAGGCTCGCCGGCCGCCCCCTCCCGTCTGCACCGCCGCCGCGTTTGCTCGCCCTGGCCGGCACTGCAGGCCCCCACACCGCTGGACTCCCCCACGCTGCTGGCCCCGATTCTGCTGGGCTTCCCCCGCTGCCAGGCAGCCCCACCCGCTGGCCTTCCTGCTTCTGCCATGCTCCCCTGCACTGCTAGCCCCAGTTCTCCCGGGCTCCCCCGCCCTGCTGGCCCGGGCTCTGCCGGCCCCCCTGCCCCGCCCTGCTGGCTCAGGCTCTGCCGCCCGCCCCCTGCACTGCTGGCCCCGCCTCTGCCAGGCTTTCCCACCTCAGCCGGGGCCGGCCGGGCTCCAGCTTGGCTTGGGGCTGCCGCGGGCTCTCACTTCCGTGTTGGCAGCTTTTAGAATATTGTTCATGTATTAGCCGCCCTCGAATATTAGCCGCACTTCTGGGTTTCCACCAAACTTTTGGTCAAATTGGTGCGGCTTGTATTCGTGAAATTACTGTATTTGAGCTGTCATTCTGCTGCTTTTGCTGAAGGCACTGACAAAGCTCTTTTTGGCCTGAGGATTAGTATGATTCCTTTTGGGAATAAGCAAAACCAAGTCCATATTACAAGAAAAGACCAAATTATTTGGTCAGTGCCTTGTCCAGAGAGAAGAATGCAGGTGTCCCACATTGCTGACACTTCCTACCCTTCTGATTTACCTACACACAGGAACAAAACAGCAGCAGGTATACTCCCTTCCCACCAGAGGAGAAAGAGTTAAGTCTTAGACAAAGCTGAAAGGAGATAAAAACATATTTCAAATCTCCTTAATAGGAGCTGCCTGCCCCTATCATAGTACTAGTGCCAAAATAATGCCACTCTGCACTACGGCAGGTCTTGCTCTTTTGGGGGATTCATTCATTAACATTAGCCTTGGAGGTGCTCATTTTGCTGAGTCAACACTGGGTCACACAGATGCAACTACATATTTATCAGTTTCCATTATCCTGTTCATGGATTTATACACATATTTGTGATTAAATTTAACTAAGTATATCTTAAATCTCTGCTTGTAGGGGCACGCAGAAGGGCATCCTGTAAATTCCTGCAGGAACTTCTGGGCTTTGAGCTGTGCTGATCTCATTTGATCTATGTGGTTGCTGAATGGCCTCAAGTAAGCTTCTTGACAGCTTGTGTAGGATATAAAACACTGTCAGCAGGGTCTTGTTCCCTAAACACAGTTTCCATCAGACCAAGGAATGACAAATTATCTTCTCTTTCCCAATGATGAGAGTACCACAAAAAACCCTACTGCTGTCTTTGTTCTTTATTTTCCCAGATGAAGTAGAGAATAAGAATAGAGGGTGTTGAATTTAGAGACTTTTTTCTTTCACTTGTCCTTAGGTATCAGTCATCACCTGGGTGGTGAAGAACATGAGCTGTCAGCTGGTTTGTGTGGCACATATACACAGTAAGATCTGCCAGTGGTTGCTGCAGAAAATGGATGGGTTTTCTAATGGAGGAGCAGTCCCAAGGGCAGCTGCTGGCTGTTGACTGGATTTCCAAGGCAAGCACCCCAGCTCTCAGTGCTCTAGAGGGCTGTGTGAAGGTGCATCTTACCTCACTGCAGTCTGCACTTCAGTTGCAGTGTACTCACAGAGTTTCTTTGGCGTTCTCTGATTTTCAAAGCACCTTTAAAACACTGGAGGATGCTCAGTCATTCAGAGAGGTTCCTCATCCTAGGCATTAGCCTAGCTGGGCTGTGAGCCCCATCTCTTTCTCATAGAGGGACAGGGAGGATAGAAAGAGGCTAAAGCTTTGAATGTGGTGACTTCAATGTCCTAAAATGGAAAAGGCTGGTGCAATGCTGTTTATTTTAACTAAAGGTATTTCCATGGCCCTTAACACTGCAGCACCTGAATCAAGTCCAAAACTCCATTTTCCTGTCAGGTCTGTAAGGCTGGAAGGAGACAGCTGAGGGATCAGTGTCTGGTGAGTGGATGCAGCTGGAGTTAACCTGTGAGGCTCACTAAAACATGCAAAAGGAGGAAGAGAAAAAGAGTGGATAGTGAGAGAGTGAAGTTTGGGAAGGGATTTGGTGCTGTCTTTGGGTCCTGGCACATGCCTTTTTATTGGAGAGTGTGTCATATCTCTCAGACACAGAAGGATATTTTGCTCTGAACCAAAAGAGTATGTTTGTGTGGCAGTGCTGTTTCCCACCCATCAGCAGTTCTCTCGGTCCTTCATCTACCTTGGAGAATTTGTGAGACTGTGAGAGCCCCTTCATGCCTAGGAGGAAGCAGAGTTCTAAATTGGCATATCCTTGGTATGTGAGGTAGCTTGGCCTCTCCAAGCAGAGTATTGTGAAGAATATGTTCCTCAGCATGTCCTAAGGGTCAATCGGAAGGCGTTATTTTTACCCTGAAAAAACTAGGTTTTGTGAGAAACTACTTAGTGCCAGCCTATTTTAGCAAAATAGTTTGTGTTCACTTCTCTTGTAACAGCAAGCATCCTTCTCCTTAGCTGGCAACGTACTTGAGGGCTGATTTGCTCTGGCCCTCAGAGTCCCATGCAAAGATTTCAGCTTTCAAAAGTATAATCTCTTCCTTGCATGGTTGTCAGGAAGAGCCTGTGCAATTTGGTTTCCATCTTCTCTTTTGGGAATTCTGCTGTCTTCTCTTTCCTGAGGGGTCTCTCTGCATGGTTTCCTGGCCTAAACAGAGGCCATGCTGCTGAAGTCAGATTTTTTTAGTGGAAAATATTATTTTGGGGTGTAGTATTGATATTGTTCTACAGAAGTAGCTAATTTAGGCCTTGACTCTTACATGACTGCATTCTGCCAACTACTGGTTTTATAATTACCCTCTTTCTCGAGGCTTTCCTCCTATGCCTTGTTAAACTAATTAGCTGTCTTGCCTTGATTTGGACAGTCAAGTCCTTCATAGTGTGCCTTTCCTAACTTAGTTTCTATCACTGAGACTTTCTGGACAGAAAAAAAATTGTCATATATAGTGGCAGTAGATGAGAAGAAATTGCTTCTGCATTAAAAAAAGCTATTGAGTGGCCCATAAATGCCACTGAATAGAGGTACTGCTGTGTAGTTAATAGAGATCTGGTGGTTGAGGAGGTGGAAAACCAAGAAATATGAGTTCAGTTCCTGTGTCCTCAAGTCATGACACCTCTGTGGGCCTTAGCTTGCTTTTATAGAACAGAGATGCAGTTTTCTTAGATTGTCAGTGCATTGGATCAGAGACTATATGCATTTATGTATAGGCATGTAAGAGCCCCTGTTTCTGGATCTTAGTGCAAAATTGCAAGAGTAATAATCTGAGAGGCTGTCACAGGAGGAAAAGAGCCTTTTCACTGTGGTATTTGCAGCTCCTCTGAATGTTCCTACTACTGACCTATAGACAGGGAAGACCTGGTCTCAGGATGGTCTGGTTAAATCTCATTTCTACAGCCTATCAGTGGGCATACGATGAAAATGCTTTGGACTATGGCAGTCACTTCATCAAAGATTAAAAGACAGTGCTGTGTGACTGCAGAGATCAGTGATACCATGGAAGTGGTGAATAGTCAACTGATTACTGAGCTTGCCACAGATTTATGGGCTGAAATGGGCTTTGTGAAAAACTGCCTGATGAATAACATGGGACAAAGAAACTATATGCATTTCTTACTAACTTAGAAAGTAAACTAACTCCACCAAAATCAGTAGCATACTACAAATCATGCAAAGACACAAAGACTGATTTTTAAACTTAATAAATGTAAAAATGCTGGCAGTGTTTAATGTTGGTTTTATCTCAAGTGAAGGATTATCTGTCCACCACTAGCTCTTGCAGTGTGAGTCAGGAGCTAGTCTGAAATTTGGGCTCTGGGCTAAGTCCAGGAAAGGCTCCACAATATGTTATTCATTGGGGCACAGAATTTTTTCATCACATACATTTAAAAAAATTTCTATCTCCATGGAAAACACAAAGCTGTGTCCATAATCC
The DNA here is from genome assembly GCF_009819885.2 of Catharus ustulatus. NCBI lineage: Eukaryota > Metazoa > Chordata > Aves > Passeriformes > Turdidae > Catharus > Catharus ustulatus. The sequence goes on from NC_046227.1 coordinate 13,506,444, forward strand.
AAATGGATGATTTTGACTTGTGGTGGGTTTTTTTGGTTTTTTGTTTGTTTGTTTGTTTTATCAGAAAAAAAAACAATGTCTGTCATAAACTGTTCTGCCTCTGTCGTAATTCTGAGACCTCTTTTATCCCTGGGCTCACAAAAAGTGGAACTTATCAAAACTGGGCAGCCCTATGGTCTCAACTCTGACAGACAAAAAGAAGAAAGGAAAACTGAAGTGTACAGAGTAACCCTTCCCCTGGTACCTCCCTCCTGTATCTGTAATCAGGGGCTTAAGGACAGGGTGTATCAGGGCCTGCAGCTGAGCTCCCCCTTCAGGACCCTGATTCTGCACCATTACCATCTGGTAGGCTCGTTTAATTAACAGGGGGAGGTTTGGCATTTTATTACCTACCCCATCTGCTTAATCCTTTGTGTTTTCTTTGCATCTTCGGTTAAATCTAATGACATTTTCAAATCCAAGCCAACAATTTTCTGGAAAAGTGTTTCTCCTAAACAATGGCAATTATAAAGAGCATTTTGAAATCGGAAGGGTAGCTGTTCCTGCCCCCTTTACTGAAACTTACTTTTTTCCTCATGACATTCATTGTCTTGTGAAGGGAGTCACTCGTATTTAATTATTATTTCTGTCTCTCAATTGCTTTTTTGGCTTGTCTTACCACCCTGATCAGTTCTGTGTATTTCTAATTAATTTTCCAACAATATTTTTGGATTTAATTTTTTCCTCTGGGTCTGCAAATACTTGCTCGTGTACAGCCCAGTCTCAGCTCGGGGTGTAGAAAATGCAAGTGGCTTCTATCAAGAGGAGCCACCCTTGCAGAGGGAAGTGCAGCAGTTAGGGTAAAGGTTGTGACTGCTCTTGGGAAAACATGCTCAGTGTGTCTTTCATTGTGGGGTGGCTGATTTCTTTGTAGCTTGCTTCTCTGTAGACTCCTCCCTGTTTCTGCTTATTTTTCTTTTTCCTGGACACTCATGTTCAACATTGATATTTCAGAGACCGGTCTTTGAACAGCTGCCTGCTACTCCCCTGGGTACTGACTTGGCTTTTTTGCACTATCTGAAAAACAAATATGAAACAATTAGCAGGAAGATCAAAATCACTCAGTGCTTTTGGAGTCCCTGAGATGATTCTGTCTGGACCTTAAGTACATGCCAAGGCTGGTTCATTTTTTTCATTTTTTCTTTTTTTTCTCTTTTTATCCATTTCAGTTTCTCTTTGTTCCACGAAAGATTTTTCCTCTATTACCATTCAACTAAGGAATTTCAAACTTTATGCCAGCCGATCAACAAGTGCCAATTACATTTTCACTGTCTGTGATCAAGCACTCTGCCAAGGCCCAGTGAAGATCTGGGACTGGCTGGTACCATATTCTTTTCTGCTACTGGTTCACTGGATGATGGTGATGAAACCATTTCTCTCATTTCTGCCTCGATTTCTGAGTCAGTAAAAAACTGCTTTATCTGTTCCAGAATCTCATGAAAAAGAGAATTCTAAGGCACAGCCTTATTGTACAGATGGTGATGGTTGTTTTATATAATCTGCATGACAGAAAATCGTGTTTCAAGAAAATGGTTTGGAGGGTTTGTTTGTTACCAATTGTTTGGAAAATTGTTTGGCTTGCTTTCCCTATTTTTTCCTTTTTTTTTTTTCCCTGTGGCATTCAGTTTTGTTGTGGAAGAATATTCTTTTTTTCAGCAGAAATGTTATAGCCTTTTACAACAAACATCTCTTACAACTGTCTGCCTTGTCACCTTTATCAAATTCTTAATGAGAGATAATTATAAATTCTTTTCAGCAGTTTGTTTGGACAGTTTTTAGTAAATCTGAACTCAGATAGTTTGAAACACAACCATTCCTCACTCCTTCAAGCTCAATCCTATCTGGTTTTCTTGACCAGTACACGGAAAATTTACCCTGTGAAGAAGGCATGGCTGCTGCAGAGCTGGTAGAGTCAGGCTCAAGGCTGGAAAAACATGGAAACTGGAGACATCCAGGAAAGGTGGGGGAGGATATGCAGAGGTTTCTCCTGTCCCAGCTTTGTAGTTGTGACCTAAATAGACTAGGATGAACAACCAGGGGTTCCACTTTTAAGCACACTTTTCATGTCAGAACACCTCTTACAGCACTTTCCTCTCCAAACCTTGCTTCAGCAGTTCTTATTCCAGGTAATAGTCTTAGGGAAGCCACTTACAAAAGTTTTTCCTTTGCTGCAGGAGTTTGTAGATACATTCTGATGACAGTTTGGTACTTCTGGTTTGACTGAGACTTCTCACAGAGAGCAGCCAAGATGAGCTAGAATGTAACAGCTGGGTGAAATGCTGGTAGCATTGTCCACTACACTTTCAGAATACTTTGCTTAAGAAGAAAGATCTAAGTCATCAAAAACTTAAGCCAAGATTTTTAGTTGTCATTCTTCTCCCTCATGCTGCTTTGTGGGCAGTGATTTGTGCTTGGCTGGCTGTTTCAGATGTAAAGCCTGCTGAGTTTCTTCCTGGAATATCCAGACACAGTAAACAAGGGAAAGCAAAGCAAAGGCAAAGCTTTTCCTGTGCAGCCAGCTGGAGGGCCTGTGCTTTCTCACTTCTTCGTGCATTCTTACCCTTGACCCCAGTGTGCTATCCAGTTCCCTCTGTCAGGTTCTCCTGAAAGCTGTGATTTCCTCTCCTGACAGGCAGCAGGAAGATCAGAAAGCTGTTGGGCAACCTTTGCTCTGGAGAGAGTTGGAGGGTTATTAACAAAGCATGCCTGTTAGGCAGGGTTTAGGAAATAGTGATAACATCAGGAAGAGGGTGGAAAGCAAACAGTTCAGTAGCTTAGAGTGTGTTTGTCAGTGTAAAATCAGCCCAGGCTAGCAGCTTTATAAGCCATTCTTTCCCTTGCAGTGTCACTGTCACAGATTTGGTGCTGCATATGAAGTCACAACATTTCCACCAGCAGCTGACATGGGTTCAATATCTTAGATGAGACTGCTCTGAACTAGTCCAAAGGTTGGAGATGTTTTGGCTTGGTTTCAGCACACAGAGGACAGTAAAATGACTGAATTTATTCTGTCCTTGGGTATGAGGGTATGGCAAAAGGGAAGTCTTTCTTTCCACTGCCTCATAACCACTGCAAGGAGAAGTCACCTATTTTACAAGGAAATCAAAGCCGGGAATGGAACTCATGTCATTAATATCCACTAACCTGGTTTGGTAAAAGACAGCTAGGACATTTAATTGGGAGCTGTGAAATCCCATCCTCTGGGCAGTTTGCAGCTCAGCTTTTGATATAGGCTTTTTCTAATTATCACTGACAAGCAGATCAAGGGTAAGATTATACATTTGAGTTCTTGTTTTTTCCCTTCCCTTCTTCATATCACGTGTCAGCTCTGGTTTCCAAATACATTCCCATGTCAAAGCACTAAATTTCCTTCATCATGAGCACATTTGTGCAAGTAAGTCCTAACAAAATAACCCTGCTGCCATGTCTCTCTGGGAAGGCGGAGACTCCAGTCATAATGCAACATGACAATGGAAGCACCATGAGACTGGGTAGTGAGATTATATCTTTTCCATTTGTGCAGTAACTGTTGTTTAGCATGGCTTGTCAGTCTGTCAGATAAAGGCACGTAGCCATCTATAAAGAATTATTAATGAAGATTCGGACATTTTTTTTCTGCTGGAAATGGATCACTTCACTCTTCATCTCACTGACTTTCTACATTAGAAAACTAAAAATAGCCCTGAATTTGTTAGGAAAGACCTTCAATATCTGGCAGGTTTTGCCTTTCCTCTAGTCCATTCCCCAGAGAAAGGTTAAATACACAAACCCTTTTCCTAATGGTCTGAGCTGAACTTTTCAGAGCCATAAGCATGGATACAAAGTGTGCATCTTTGTTAAGCACATTCAGTCCACCAAGCCCACTTATCATCCAAACAAAAAACAAAGACCAAAAATCCCTCCAGCCTCTGATAATTTACACATTTGAGGGAAAGGGAGGTTAAGAAAAAGAAGTGCTAATCACGCCAGCTTGGATAAATTTGATGTTGCCAAATGCTGTACCACTTTCGCCACTTTTCCCTGCCAGTGCAGCTCAGTCCCTTTCGAAGCAGCCCTGCTGTCACAAAGCTGGGCTGTGCTGAAGCAACGTCTTTCCTTTGTTTCAGGATATGTCAGGGGATGCCAGGGGCCTGAGAAGCATGCCAGGGCTGAAAACTGTTCCACAGGTTCCACAGGCAGCTGTCTGTTGAAGATCTGCATTATTGCTTTATGACTTAGAAAACTTATTTCTACACATGACCTTGACAAGGTTTGCCTTCTGGCTTTTGAAAATAAATGGCTGAAACCTGGAAATATTATTGCCTGTTAAAGAGGACTTTTTTCCTTGCTCAGTGCCACAACACAGAGGAACTGTTTAGATTCCCAGAACTTCTGGCTTTCAGGTAGGAGAAAGCACGTGTGGTTGTTGGTACTATCTTCTCTTTTCCATCAGTATCAAGGTGAGATACTCATTTGGTGAGGATGAGCAGCCCTTTCCAACAGTCATACGCCAAAAGCATCAGAATACGTGTGCAACAGGATGCCACCTCCCTAAACGGTCAGAGAAGCTCCCTGTATACACAGGCACATGTGCACACACACTTCCGAGGCCACACGAAATACAGGAGATTCACTTTCCATCATCACTGGGGAATGGGATAGAGTTCATGTCCAAGTGCATAATCCTTAGATGTGTTTTGCATGGCATGGGGAAAAGCTTTCAGTGCAACAATGGCCAACACTGAAATCCCAAGGAAAGGAAAGATCAGATTCTTCTCTTTGCCAAAGAATCTGAATGGGGCTTCGTACAATTTAACATAACCAACTGATCCTCTCAGATACCAGGGCGGTATTCTACCATTAGTGCTTTCCAAAACCAAATCAAGTCAATAGAGTGCTCTGCAGTGCAAAGCAAAACAAAACCACAAAAAGTTCAAGTGTAGTCACCAGAAAAAAATTTGCTAAGTACCAGCAGAAATGAGGAGTTAATGGGTCCCATATGTGGCAGCTAACCTGGGCTTTATAAGATTTTCCAGGAGATTTCTGAAAAAATTTCTATAGCAGCAAATAAGAACAAAAATCCATTTTCTTGTTAAACTGGACAGCTAACATTAAGGCTACATTTTTTTCCATAGTTGAGTCTATAAATACCAGCTAACAAACCAGTATAGGATTCTCACTCTAAGAAAACCAGATGACAGCTCTAGTATTCCTGAACCAGAAGACTCTTAAAGCTTCAATCAGCTTCTCATCAAGACAAGATCTGAAATGGTTCCGAAAATATTTACCTTACTCTAAACCTTGTGGAGATGAAGTGTTTTAGTAATCCTAGATATTTTTGTATTCATACGTTGCAGTTAGATCGCGTCTTACTTCTTGTACAATGTACACACAACTCACATAATTTGATGAACTTGGTGATGCCTTCAACAGATGTTCCAGTGTTAAGCACTCACTGTGCCTAATCCTTACTGGGATGCAAATGTACTGTCTTAGAGTGTACTAAACCTGAGGAGGCTGGATTTGGTTTGTTTTTCCCCATACATTTTAAGTGTGCTTGGAGCAGCAGGGATAAGAAGTATTGTTTTCATGTGCTGACATGAATTCAGTGAGAAAGGTCAAACCACTGGAATTCTGTTTACCATTGCATAAGAGACGGATCAGTAAGCTAGGTCTGAAAACTAAGAAGCAACATGTTTCTCCCAATGATTGCCTGGAGTGCAGATGTGCTGGGGGATTTTAAATGTGTGATTTTAGGGGCTTAGGCTGGCAGAAGTAGCATTTGGGGAATTTTGAGCTAGAAGTCCTGACAAAGAATGCCTCCCAAGGAAAACTGATAACAAGAACACTACAGACTGAATCAACATCTTTTTCTCTTGGTATCTGTGCAGTTGCCATGCTGGCATTCAGAAGATTGTCTTTTGATCATTTCCATGGTTTTAGCACAGCGTCATATACAATTAGGAGTGTTCTTAAACCTCCCTCACATTCCTGCAGGGAAGCTCATCAGTATAGAAGCTAGCAATTACCCCTAAGAGCAGGAGAAAGAGTTGCTGTTCCTTTGAGACCACTTGCAGAACTTGTTTTAACATTTTAGGGAGACCTTTAGCCTCTATAGAGGTTAGAAGTTTAAACATAAACAATAGATAACTTGCCGCATTATCACATTCTCAGTTTTTCTTGACTCTCAGATTCTGGGTGGCTTCTTTTATTTCTGTCTATAGCCTTCTGTGGGATCTTCAGGTGGAAAGTTCTCAAAAAAGTGTGAGGTGTTTCTGCTGAAGAAAAATTGTCAGAGATGAAGAATGCAGCAAAGTGTGAGAGCAAACTGCAGGTGTGTTGAGTCACCCTATATTACAGTCTGAGCTGACCTTGGAGATTTATCTGTTCCTGTATTACTTTCCCACAAATAGGTAATAAAGATCTGAACAATTAAGAGCAGCCTACAGCTCTGTCAGGGTGGAGATAAATGGAAAGACAGAAAGAGAAATTCTGTGGGTAAGAAGAGCCATGATGGCTGGCAAATTGGAGAATGCTGCTAGACAGTCCTCAGTAAAAAATCACAAGAACAACCAGGGAGGCCAGCATGAAATCGTCTCAGTGGATGATGTAGGAGGAAGATATGGTCATAGGTTTCCCATGTCTTGCTGTCCTGTAAGGGGTGCACCAAAGAGCATCGTTGTCATGCCTCCTGGCAAAGCCATGTGGGGGCTTCACTGAGCATGGGAAAGATTGCTCAGAAGCTGAGGCCGAGGAAAGCTGAATCTCACAATTAAGATACTTCTTTATTTTGCCAGAATTAGCAGCCTGTTCCTATGTTTGGAACTGCCCTGGGACTGTAAGAGGTGGGTTGACTGTAGGAGGAGCAGGCTTCTCTGTGACAGCCAGAGGACCAGGTCACTGAAGTGGCATAGAGCAATCAGTGCTCAGTAGGTCTCTGGGAAAACCATGAGATGAGCCAAAAAGGACCAAACCAAGGCAGGGAGCAGGCCCAAGGCCAGACACAGTGGGTGCAGTCTCACAGGATCCCACAACACTGCAAAATGCAAATACTACATGAGAAACCATATGGAGCCACCAAGTGGAGTGTCTGTGCAGGAGTTACTGGTACTGCCAGTAGTGAGGGGACAATGAGCCACCACAGAGCAACGTGAGCTTGAACCCTGAGCTAGTGTCTCCAGCTGAGCCTTGGGAATGCTTCTCCTGGTGCTTTTTTGGGTTTCCCAGCTTGGGGCAGGCTTTGGTAATCCATCAAACATCCTTTGTAGAAATAGATGACTTCTTCTAGAGTGGCTGAGACACTTTCCCTTCCTCATAAACATGGCTGCTCCTCAGGAACATGGAGCCTGTCTGGGCATTTCTATTCCTTTCAGAACTGACAGACAAAAGAGTTTGTTTCCCTTCTCTAATAAAACACTTGGCCACTTACCTTGCAGCAACTATTGCAATTAATCCAAGTTTCTTCTAATTGATCTGTTTCTTAATTATTCAGCAGAATCTGTTTGTACAGAGGGGGAAGAAAAACTATGGGAAATTGGGTTTTACTGAGTTTTTGTTTGTTTGTTTTTTTCAGGATTGGCTTGTTTGAGTTTATCTGTGGACATTAGCCAAGTCCTTGTCCAAGGCTGTAAGTGAACAGGGCATCATCAAGACTAAATAACCCCCATTGTTAGTCTTCTGTCACTATCCCTTGGCACATAGGTCTAACTTGGGTTCAGAGAGGCAGCAAAGAAAACAGATGTTGAAAATTAAATTTGCATGCTGACAAGGATACAGGAAGATCACTTTACAAAAATAATGTTTCCTGAATGATCACAGCCAGTGGACAGAAAAACTTATGCACTCTAAGTGAAAGAAGAAGAGAGTCTTCAGCATGTCTCTGTTCAGCCTTTACCATATTGCGGTTCTGCCAAATCCTGTCACCTCTTCATTTGCAGTGATTCTGAAAACTATTCTTTCTTTCTGAACCTGACTGCAAAATCTTTAAAAGTATACCTTTAAACATCTGTGGCATCTTGGTTCATCTTTGTGGATCTTCTTTTGTGTCTAATCTTTCTTAAGATATTTTCCTGCTGTTTCTGATCAGGCTTCTTCCTTTTTTGAGAGTCTTAATTGGTCCCTTCTATTGACAAGTTCAGTGTGTTCATCCTCCTCTACTAACTGCCTTCAGTTCTGCTCCAGTGTGCCTCAACCCATCTAACATCATGGCAAGCTTGCATCAGCTTAGCAAGCTGACAGATACAACATCCTCTTTTCCAGCGATAAACTTCCTCTTTAGAAATATATATGTATTACAGTTAAGGGCGAAGGAAAACTAGATGTGGACAAGCCCTGAGCAGTGCAGGAAGGTATGGAAATGGCTGTCTTTGCTTGGCTGTGGGAAAAGAATCAGTGTTTCATAGGACTCTACAGTATCATTGTGATCTGGAGAGCAGGTGGGAAAGCAGCCTGAACTGCATGTGGCCATAAGTTGTTCTGTCCCACTGAATGTATTGTCAGTGTAATTGAACCTGTTTGCTGGTGGGGACAGAAATGAAACATGCTGGAGAAGAACAGGATCTACACAGCTCTCTGCAGAGTGACACATGCCCCCCCATGCTGGTGGACTGACAGTGAGATACCACAGTGACACCAGGCAAGCCCCAGATGCAGGGAAACTCAAGGCCAACACGGGAGGAGGTTCCAATTTAGGACGTGTGAAGAGTCAGTATGATCCACCAGATAATGCAGATATTCTGTCTGACATCTGAAATTATGTAGCTGGGGAAAGATAAGGCTCTTTCTAGGAGGAGAGACAGTAATTGTTTTTAGTGTAACAGATCAGAGATTAGGCACTCCTGTCTGAAATCTGCCATGCTGGAAACAGTAGCTTCCTGTCTTGATGCTGAGTATTTGAATTGAAGATTGTAACGGTCCACAACATCCTCCTCCATTTATCTCTAAAGAGAAAGAATTAAATTTTCCATCCTGCTTAAGTTAATTTTGAACTTGGAAACACTGCTACTTCTTTTTCTCTTTCTGATCATTTCGTTACAGATGAATGGAAGAGATGGAGTAAAGGAAACCAGGAGCAGCAGAGGCTCTGCCAGCTGGGGACATGTGGGGGAACACTGATTTAGGAGAACTTGCTCTTGACTCCCTGGGAGAGTTTGTAGCAATGTCTGTAGTGCTGTGATCTCTAGTGTAGGCAAGGAAAAGAGAGCTGAAGAAAACGACTAGCAGGTCTCCTTTTCATCTCACACATCGTTGCTGCAGTTTTGTTTTCCGTTGAAGTGCTATTACTGAGCAGGGTGCTACATAACACTCAGCTTGCTATATAAAGCACGAGAGCCAGGGAGTTGTAAATGAAAAGTAGTTAGTCTGTTTTGGTTTACCCCCGGTCCGAGAAAGCAAGCACAGCTTTAGTCTGTTTTTACATCTGCTTCATGAGTGCGCTGCACAGATCCATGCCCAGAGACATGTTACAGCCCCACCTCCCTCTAACACACCAGCACGTGTACCAGCATAAATGCAAAACAAAGAATTGGGTTATTTTGTCTCTGTGAAGTGGATTTATTCCTCCCCCTCGCCATTCCCCACAAGCCTCACGACCCTTTTGCCCCCCTTTGGCAAACCCCTTACACTTGTACTCTGGAAAAACAGTAGTAGCTAACATTTGTGCCTTTGGCAATAAAACCGCAGGCCTCGCAAACCCCTAATGGCAAAAAGACATTTCCATTCCAATCCCAGTTTTAAATTAAACTGTAATGAAAAATCAGCAGTGGCAGCTGGGACCAGAGACATTGATTGTCTCGAGGAACAAAAAAAGGGGAAGGAGGAGGAGAGAGGGAGAGACTGCAAGGAATGCTCAGGCTGGTAATAAAGCAGCTGGTAAACCTTGAAGTAAAAAGAAATTAGAAAAACAAATGTAGCCGAGAGGGAAGCGGACGCCCGCCCTTCCGCACGGCGCGCTGGAGGAGCCGGGCGGGAGCGGCAGTCCTGTGCTGACACCTGGAGGAGCCGGGGGGAGCCGGGCTGGGCTCATCCCGCCGGGACGGCCCAGGGACAGCGGCTGGAGAGCCGCGCCACCCAGGGACAGCACAGTGCTCGGGAGCGGGGACACGCAGTGCTCGGGAGCGGGGACACGCAGTGCTCGGGAGCGGGGACACGCGGGGCACTTGGTGCGGGCAGCCGCGCGGCTAGCGGGTAGTGTTATTCCGGGACTCCTGGTGGGGTTCTCGATCCATGAGACGTGGAAAGCTAGCCATCAAAATTCTCGGGTTTGTTTCCCATGTGTCAGTTCTTCAAAAACTCAAAGTTATTTTTGGCAAGCAGACGCTTTATTTTGGCCCAATGGGAGGTTAAAACAAGGAAGACAGACCAACTTGCAAGGGATGTGGGTCTGCAATGTGAGATTTGTTTGAGGGTTTGGATTTTTTTTCTTAATAATGTATTCAGCAATTCAGCCAAAGACTTGCATTTTCCTGGCATATCTTAAAGAAACAATTGCAAGAATATAATGTTCCATCTTGCCCTCATGGACAAAATAATAACATCCATGAACTACAAAAGAATTTGTAAGTTTTTGTTTTTCTCAGTTGTTATTATGTTTTGTATTTCATCACCCCTGCATGAGACTGAAGGATGAAAAAATGAGAAACTTTCTACTCTAAAGAATTTGCAATGAGAGAAAGCAAGCCCTGGGAGAGGAAGTAGAAGTGCAGAGCAGAGCAGGGATGCTCCAAAGGTCATGTAGCACGTGAATAACACTTCTAAGAAAAGAACTGAGGTCTCTGGAGAATCTATTTCGTGCCCCATGCACATGTGATAGGGTGGCACTGAACGGTTTCTGGTCTTTGCATGCAGTGCAGGTCGGTGCTTTACTCTCTCAGACAGACAAAAGTGTGCCTGTGGTCAGCAAACAGCCACAGGGTCTCACCACGCACTGGCCTGCCTCATTTTGCAGTCAGCACACACAAGTGCAGTGGGTACACATCCACATTTATTCTTCCAGACCTTGATGTGAGTTGCAAGTTTCTGTCATGTTTCTTGTAGACCGCAGAAAGAAGTGCCAATTCAAAACAAACTTGTAGTTTCATTGATCGTTAATTAAAAAAACTATTCAGAAGAGAAATGAGCTGCTAGCCAAGTGTTCTCTTTATCTTGTCTGTAAAATATATAGGCAAGCTGGTACCTGAAATTAAGGTCCTGATCTGGGTTCCTCAAAAAGAGTTAGATGGCTAAATCCTCTGGAAGTCACAGAGTAGGAAGCACCATAAGAGCGTAACTTCCAGACTCTTGAACACCACAAGCTTTTTCACTGAAGACCTAGGAAAAACTGTTAAATATTTGAAAATTAGACATGAAATATTTGCATGAAATAAGAACTTAGAGCTCACATTTAATTCAGAGGAACTGTTCCCCTACTTAGAGAAGTCTAAGCCTATCTCTGCCTCAGTTATACAAGATAATGGTAACTGCTGTGGTGTCTACTTGTAGAACATGATTCAATCTACACAGCAAATACAAGGGTGTGACTCTACATTTTTTTGATTGTTTGCAAAAAGCTGTTCAGGTAATATGTTACAGGATAAGAGAATTAGATACCCAGTTTCCACAGAACTTATTGTGTTTCATTCCTTGGCAGTATTTAGAGGAGGAAGAGGAGAAAGTTACAGGTGAGATTTCAGAATATCATCCTATTCTCTGTTCTCCACCCTGAGACGCATGCAAGCAAACCTCTCTTGTTGAGCTTCTGCTCATGTGTGTACAATGAGTGTGGTATGGATGAGGATATTCTGCTAAACAGTGCCTTGGCCACCACACATCCTTCTGTTTGGGTGAAATGTTTATGATGCAGGTGATTCATGCAGCTTTGGGGGAGCTTCTGGTGGTGCACAACACTTGGAAGTGCACACAAGAATTCAGAACTGTGTGGCCACTTGATCTCTGGGCCTTTCAACACACTGGACAGGCTTTGCTCAAAATCTCTATTCCTAATGGGATTTTTAGTCATACTGTAAAATGAAGTGTCATCTCTGCTTGCTTCTTTACTCATTGCATTACCCTTAATGTTACTGCTGCTGGGGTTACACTTTTGGAGGGGGAAAGAGTGACATTCAGTCAAGGCTGCAGCTATATTTCACAGCTGGGTTTATCTGTGCTGTTTGTTTGCTTTTCATACAAGCCATGTTGGTATATTTGCATGATAATGCGCTTTTGAAGGTGCTCTTGGATGGGACTGAGTCCTTTTTGTTTGTACAGTGGTTTGAGCCTTTCACAGTTGTGCATTGGCCAGAGGCCAAAATTCTGCTGCCTGTTCTGTGCCAACAACTTCCACTGACTCCTAGACAATACACAAGCCCTGGGAGCTGCCTATGGCTGTGTTTGTCTGGGGACAGAGCTTAAAACTCAATCAGTGAGTTCTTAATTCTGTACAAAGTTGTAACCAAAGCAATCCCAGAAATCAAAATAAACTTGTGAAGACTTAAGACAGATACAATCTCTACTGTTGCTACTTTGGTGAACTTTTGCTTTACAAACACAGCAACTTGATTGTTGAGACCAAATCTGAGGCACCATAACTTCTTCCCTATAATTATTTTCTGGAACCTCTATAATTATTGTGGAACCTCTGTTAAAAAAGAAATAGTATGAGATTTCTCTGTGAAAGTTCTACAGACCCTGAATCATATCAAATAGGTTTCCTGTGCTATTTAAATTACACGAGGTCACATCTAACCCTGTGTTGCTTAAAAGATCTAGTGGGCAAAGCTTTTTATGCTGGGGAAATGACTCTGGGCACATAAAAACATTCCTGTATCTTTTGATCTGTGGTTAGGGCTCAGAAAACAGAGCAACTATTAGCTAGAAAGACACAGAATAGGAATAAACTTGGATCTGTTTGTAGTTCTGTCAAAGCCAGTGGCAAATGTCCCATCAATTTTCCAGAGATCAGGTTCAAGCCTCGACAGGCTCAGCAAATAATGTTCATATGGGGGGATGGGAAAGCAATATCTCCCTGAGAGCAGAGTCTGGAACTGGGATGTTCACCATTAGAAACAGGGTTGGGATCTCCTGGGGCTGCGGGCTTCTGCTCCGTGCCCAAACCAGAGACATCTCTCTTAAACATTCCTCTACACAGGACAGTCGTAGATTTATAGCACGTACATTGAAGAAGGACAATAATGAAATTTTTTTCTGACCTACTGAATATGAGTCAGAATATCCTTGCATAATATGGAAAAAACCCTTAATCTCCAAATCAGGCATTGCAAGTTCTTGGTTGAAGAACTAGAAAGCTAGAAAGAAAAGCTGTGCCTAAAGCTCACAGGCTGCTCATGTCCTGTCACTTGGGGTGACTGAAAGCAGCCCTAACCCCAAGCTTTCTGTTGCTACTGCTGACAGCTACTGCTTTCAAAAAATCAGAGACTCACAAAGTGATTAAGGTTGAAAGGGACCTCTGGAGATCATCTGGTCCAAACCCCCATTCAAACAGAGCCATCTAGAGCCAGGTGCCAACCAGAATGTGTCCAGACAGCTCCTGAATATAAGGATGGAAACTCCATAAACTCCCTGGGTAACTTGTGCCAGTGCTCAGGCACCCTCACAGTAAAAGACTGTCTCCTTGTGTTTCAAGGGAACCTCCTGTGTTTCTGTTTATGACCTGTAACTGGGTGCCACTGAAAAGAGTCTGGCTCCAACATTTTTGCACACCTTTCCTTCACATACTTACAAATATTTGTAAGGCCCCCCTTTCTCTTCTCCAGGCTCTATAGTCCTTCTCTCTAAGCCTTTCCTCACAGGATTGATTCTTCAGTTCTTTAATGAACTTTGTGGCCATTGGCTGGGCTCTTCCACTATGTCCATGTCTATCCTGCACTGGGGAGCCCAGAGCTGGACACACAACTCCAGGTGTTGCCTCACCAGTGCTCACTAGAGAGGATGGATGGCCTTGCATGATCTGCTGGCAGTACTTTGCTTAATGCAGCTCTGGTTACTGTTAACCTTCTTTGCTGCAAGGGCATTGCTATCTCATGGTCAGCCTGGTGTCCACCAGGAGCCTCAGGTTCCTTCTCTGCTGAGCTGCTTTCTAGCTGGGCAGTCCCCAGCATAAATTCTGACTCCATAGGAAACTTGGTTTGTTGAGGCATCGATCTTTGAAAGCCAAAGCCTCATTCTCTTCCACCCCCAAGTTTGTTGGGACTGGGTTTTTTGGGTTTTCTTTTCTGAAAACTGCCAATGAATTCAGTTGAAATTTGCTGTAGACAGTTGTCTCTTGATCAGGGAAAGAAATCAGATGCTATTTCAGAATTTCAGAAATTAGCTCATATTCTTGCAAATCCAGCAGATAACAGCTTGCTCAGTGCCATTCACACAGCTGTAGGGGAGAATATTAAAAACCTTTCAAATTCTATTTATTAAACTTGCTAGACAACTTGTCAGAGGAAAAAAATAACACCTCTTCAGCAACTCTATTGCCTGAGCTCCTGTGAAATGCCACGGTAGCAAAAGAAATATCTGCAGCTTTACTGGAGAAAGTGAAGTGTTAGAGTGATAGAGCAGGAATTGGGACTCTTGCCTCATTCTGTCACTGTCTTGGACTATTTCTGAGCAGCTCTTACCTGGGCAAGGCCAATGACACTGCTGCCTGACCCATTCAAGTAGTCAAGATGACTGAAAAACTGATTTGTCCAGAGTTCATCAGATAGTGATGCATGGTAACAATATCTGGCTGTTTTGCACATAAGGAGTGATTCTGGATGGTTAAACTGGTTTGAGATCTTCAGAGTAGAAAGAACTTCACAATTACAAAGAACTCATGTTTTAGCTATCCTACACTGGCAAATTCTTTGTAAAATAAAATTTTAATTGCTTTTAAAAAACTGATATCTTCCTTATACCTTGAAAATACAGTAGTTTCACGGATACAAGCCGCACGGATTATAAGCCGCACCCCCGGTGCCTCGACAATGTTGCTGTCTTTGTCAATAGATAAGCCGCACCCCGAATATTAGCCGCACTTTCGTTCATAGCGACAATCCGTGCGCAGCTTTCACAAATTGGCCAATTAGTAACAGGATCGCGGCATAGCGGGCTTTACTGGCTCGGGGCGGGGCCAGGAAGGCTCGGCCCGCTCATGGTTGCGGAAGGGGTCGGCCGGGTGGTGCTGCAGCCGCCGCCGGGCTCACTGGCCCCCCTCTCCCGTCAGCACTGCCTCACTGCCACGTTTACTCGCCCTGCCGGCGGGCCAGCCGCTGCCGCCGCTGCTGCCACTGCGAGGCACGCCAGCCGCCCCGCCGCTGAGTTTACTCGCCCTGCCGGCGGGCCAGCCGCTGCCGCCACTGCCAGGCACGCCGGCCGCCCCGCGCCATGTTTGCTCGCCCAGCCGGCAGGGCTGCCGCCGCCGCCAGGCTCGCCGGCCGCCCCCTCCCGTCTGCACCGCCGCCGCGTTTGCTCGCCCTGGCCGGCACTGCAGGCCCCCGCACCGCCGGGCTCCCCCACGCTGCTGGCCCTGATTCTGCTGGGCTTCCCCCGCTGCCAGGCAGCCCCACCCGCCGGCCTTCCTGCTTCTGCCATGCTCCCCTGCACTGCTAGCCGCAGTTCTCCCAGGCTCCCCCGCCCTGCTGGCCCGGGCTCTGCCGCCCCCCCAGCCCCGCCCTGCTGGCTCAGGCTCTGCCGCCCGCCCCCCACACTGCTGGCCCCGCCTCTGCCAGGCTTTCCCACCTCTGCCAGGGCCGGCCGGGCTCCAGCTTGGCTTGGGGCTGCCGCGGGCTCTCACTTCCGTGTTGGCAGATTTTAGAATTTTGTTCATGTATTAGCCGCCCTCGAATATTAGCCGCACTTCCGGGTTTCCACCAAACTTTTGGTCAAATTGGTGCAGCTTGTATTCGTGAAATTACTGTAAAAAAAGTTTAAAAATCTCTAGCATATTCTTCCTTGTTCTTGAAGAAAATTTGGCTCCATCTTTGAAGCTGCTGTAAGTGAACAACAACAAAAAATGTTCATAATTTTTTCAGCCAACTTTGTAGAAACTCAAAATGTAAGTCTCAGCCTTTAAGACTCTTGATCTATTTCACAAGTCATTTCAAGTTAATATCAAACGCTAACTGACTTGCAGGGTTTCTTCTTTTTTTCACTTTTTTCCCCCAAAGATGCATTTAAAATGTGTCTATTTCATTCCCATTGCACTGGTGGTCATAATTTATCCATTTTCTTTATCTGAGACAAATGGGAGGGAGTAATTTGACAGAAACAGTAATCCATTTGAGAAAGCTGAAGGCTGTTTGATTTTAATACGGGGAATGATTAATCAAAGAAAAAGAAGCCCTTCAGTAATAAGGAAAAAATGAGGTCATTATCTGGGCAGCAGAGACCAGGGAGCACTTAAGGATATTCACTGGGGTCAAGAGTGAACAAGGAAACCACAGGAGTTTTCAGTCTTTCGAACTGAAATGGCCTTACTGGGTTAGATCAAAGATCCCTCTTGCTGTGTTCCTGACACTGTCCAGTAGCAGATGCTTAAGAAAAGAGGAAAGTGGATTGTACTCCTTCCTTGCTAGATAACTTTTCAAAAGTTACTGGATCAAGGACCTTGAAAGCATATAAATCATTGTGTTTAAAAAGCACCATAACTATATCTGCCATGAAGGTGTCCAGTGATTTCTCAAACCATCTCTACTTTCGGCCTCCACCAATAATGATGGTAATGAACTGCCCAGGTGCAACTGGGCACAGTGGGAAGTAGAAACTGTGATACAATGCCATCAGTGATGCTGTTATCCCAGCCTGAGAAATGCCAGAAGCACCTTGTGTTTCTTCAGGTCATTTCTCCAGTGTCTGTTGAGGACTGAGTGTGTGTCTGCTTCCCCACAAACCTGCTTCTGCAGGATTATACATAGCCCATGTGCTCCAGTAATTGGTGAGTGCTTCAGGCCTCATTTATTCTGTGTATTGGTGCTTCCAAGTCAGTGTCTGCAGGGGATTGACTGAGAATGAAAGCGTAAGATAAATGCTCAAGAACATGAATAGTGTCCAGAGGTATACAGTACAGAAAGTGATAGGAAATGGAGGGATTGGCTGGTATAAAGAGTGTGAACTAGAAAGCTGAAACCAGTTTTGAATGACCTGCTGAATGCCCTTGGCACAGGTAGTCCTGAAAGCAGTCTTGTTTTTAGTGCAGAACAGACAGGGTGATAGAGTGTGGCTCTGAACTCCAAGCCCGAGCTCTCCAACAGAGGATCAGTATGTCCCGGTCCAGTCAGTCTGGTGGTTCTTTCTCTTTCTCTGGGGGATTTTACTGCTTATGTGGTGTGGCTTGGAGACCAGGCTGATTCCTTGTCCTGCTGAGCACTCCCAGACATGGGAATGAGCCCTTACTCCAAAGACAGAGAGAGTGCTCAGAGAATGCTTTTGTTTGGACTTAGACATCCAGAAAGGTTTGAATCCTGCAGCAGTGTCTGCCCAGGCACTGAAATCTGTGAAACTGTGCAGATGCAGGAATTGAGCCTGCACTTGGATCCACAAGAACAGGAAACTTTCTGAGCTGGAGACAAGTTGCAGATAAATGTGCCTTCACAGGCCCAGGGTTCATGTCTTAGCTGTTTTACACTTGCAAGGCAACAGTTGAATGCATCCAAGTCTCCTTGAAGCCCCCCTCCCTTTCCGCTGCATATATTAAATACAAAGCAGATTTCATCTGTAATAATTCTTAAAAGTCAAAACAACAAGTGCATTTGTTCCATCTATTTTTAGGTTTGCTGCTTGTTTAAATCTTGGGTTCTTGACACTGCTTAGATCTGTGATAAAGGCAGACAGCAAGAACTTTATCATGCTTTGATAGGGCTGGTTTTTGTCAGCCCACTCTCTCCTTTGTCATCAGCCTTAGAAGACAAAAAACTGGAAACGATTCATTGGGAAATAACTGAAATTTGTTCTGCCAAAGGAAGAAAAAAGAAACTCAAAGACAATAAAAAATGACTAAGACCTTTGAAACCGTCTATGACAGTCCCCTCGTGATGAGGGGTACCAAACCCTGGAAGTGACTCAGCCCTTTACAGAATCAGGCCAAAGAACAGTTTGTCTGCTTTGCACAAGACTATAAACACCTGCCCAAATCCTGACAGAAAAGCACATGGCCTCAAGTTGGTTGTCTACATCTTTCCCCTAAGTTTCAGATGTGTACATCAGATTCTACCTGATGGGGAGGAAGATGAGATACCAACATCTTTTATTCACTTAAATCCTGCTTCCCCTTCACTTGAAGCCATCTTCTTGAAGTGTGAAGTGTGAAGCGTGAAGCCATCTTCTTCTTGTCTTCCACAAAAGTCATTCACTCTTATCTTCTGCCTTCTTCTAGTGAGCAACGAGCCTTTCTGTAACGTCTTCCTCTCTGTCCCCCTCAACAGACTGAGGGGGGAAAGGCATCCGTCCTGGTCATGCCATGTATATATTCTGGTACCATACAGTAAGATAAAGGCAGGCCTTGCTTTGGGGTCACTCTGCTGTTTGCCATAAATCCCACAACCATTTGCCCTGGTTAAGGCCTTGTGTTCTCTATATAGCAAGGGTCTAGCTCATACAGACTAAACAGCACCTCCTGCGGGTGGTGGAGGAGCACTGTGAAACTCCTGCAGGTACCTGATCCATGTGCATTGCTCCAGTGATTGTGCTTTTCGTGAGATTTAGAGAGAGAAATTACATTTTTTCCCAGCTCAAAGAGAAGATTCCTGAAGAGAGGGGTAAAGGACTAGTTGCTGTTTTTATGCTTTTCTGTAGTCTGTAGAGCCCTTCCTGGATTCCTTTTTACCTGGCAGGACCAATTTTTCTAGGTTGATATAGTAATTCTGACTTCTTTTGAACTCCTGTGGTCTACTGTAATTTTGGGGCTTCTATTGTGCAGGCAATAAGCCTGCATTTCAAAGTGTCTGGACTTTATTAGTCAGGAGAGAGATCTGTGCTTGGTTTGCATGTACTGAAGCAGAAGGTGAGTTTACAAATTCAGCCCTGAATGGACATTAAGGAGGCAAGAACTTTGGGTTTTACAAATTATTTTGAGCCTGTTGTGGCTTTTGATACCCTAGAAAATAGGTGGTCTGGAGGCAATGCTTTTGCAGTGGAGAAGGAGTTTGCTTGTTCTTTCACCTCTGTGCTCTGAACAGCATTGATATGATATGAAAGTTTGGATTCATAGCTCTTCATCTCAAACTGCTGACAGCAACCACTTTCACAGCTCTGTGGTTGAATAAGACTTCTATAAAAAGATGTTTTATTTCTCTGATACAAAAGACACAGGGCAGTGGTATGTGCTCCATTTCTAGCCCTAGTCATGCTTCATGGGTACATATGAATTTTTACATGGACATGTAGTGATTGGACAAGGGGGAAGAGTTTTGCCCAAAAAAGGAGAGATTTAGATTAGACATTACGAAGAAATTCTTTACTCAGAGTGTAGCACTGGATCAGTTTGTCCAAAGAAGCTGTGGCTGCCCCATTCCTAGCAGTGTTTAAGGCCAGGTTGAGTGGGACCTTGAGCAACCTGATTTAGTGAGTGGCATTCCAGCCCACGGCTGGGGAGCTGGCACTAGATGATCTTTAAGATCCCTTTAGCCCAATCCTTTCTATGATGATTCTCTAATTCTATGACAT
This sequence comes from Catharus ustulatus, assembly GCF_009819885.2. Lineage (NCBI taxonomy): Eukaryota > Metazoa > Chordata > Aves > Passeriformes > Turdidae > Catharus > Catharus ustulatus. Next base: position 13,526,088 of record NC_046227.1, read on the forward strand.
ATGAAGGTCACTCAACATCTGGATTTCATTTTTTTTCTCCCTGAAATTGTATATGAGAGAAATGTCGTAAGCTCAGAGTCACACTCTTAGCTTCTACAATCAAGTTACTCAACAAAATTGGCTATTTCATCTTCTACATGCAAATACTTAATTTGTGCTTGCAATCACATCTCTTGTTTCTATGCAATTAGGTGCACACTTTTTAGAAACCCAGACTTCTTAAAAAACAGACAAAACCAGCTGTAGCTAACAACTGGGTGAGCAAGTTATTCCATGTCTTTATTAAAAAAAAACAAGACAGGGAGGGAAGAGATAAAGCACATTCTTGAAGGGAGGCTATGAAGCTCGGTTCGTTAATATTTGATAATTATCTTCAGGTGGCAGAGGGAAAAGTACATTAAGACACATAGGGTGTTATGACTTGCACTGACTAAAAGTAGCGTGTGCCAAGAATACAATGTATTGAAAATGCCTGTTACTGTTATAATACCATGGACTAGGATAGCTGTGAAGGATTTGTTTTTATGTCTCAGCCTTTACTTTCAATATGATTCTTAAAAATTCCCAGAGAGTGTTGCAGCTGCTACAGCATTAACAGTCTTGAAATAGAAATGTATTACTTAGCAAGATACAGCTGCAGAGGAGGAAAAATTCCCCAAACAACCCCAACATTTGGATTGATTAATCTACCAAGACTGTTATTCGTATTTTAAATTAATGTTGTTTAAACTGAAATCTGTTTGCCTTCCAGCCATTTTATTTAGTTGTGTTTTTCTAAAGAGGTAACAATTTCCAAGATCTGCATAAATAATGAACATTGCCCAAGCAGCTCCTGTCGCTTGTTGGCTCCTGCTTGTTTCAATGTGAGAAACTGAGCCACTGAGATTGCTCTCCCGAGGCTCTTCATCCACAATGGTGTAAATAACTATTCCTCCTGACTTTGCCCTTTCTGTAATGTTTCCACCATCATTGGCCTTTCCTAGGTACAGGGGATTTCATACCCTCATTATTGGAAGTTGGAAAAACACAGAGTATTTGCACGTGTCCAGGTATAGAAGACATAAGGGAGCAATAGGAGAAGTTCAGCAGTTCCCAGATTGATTATCACCCACTCCAGCTCTTCTGTTTGAGAGCATATTTCTGCTCCCTTTGCTTCCAGTGCCATAAAATCATTGCTATCTCATGAATTTACTAGAGTCCTTCACTGTGTAGGTCTTGCATTACAAAAGGCTGTCTGTAGCTTGGTGTGTCTTCTTGCACCTTACATCAACACAAGAGAACCTCTCTGATGACTGCCATCAGAAGGGGTCTCAGAGAAGGGCAGTCAATTCTTCTTAGGATTTGCTGAGAGCCACATGAGAGATCTGTGGTGACTTGAGAGAGGAGGTGAGAGAGCTCCTTTGCCTGCCAGGCAGGGTGGGGAACGATACTGGTCCCTGCTTAGCTGATGGCCATGCTCCAAGTAAAGCAGTCCCTGCTGGTACTGCACTTCCCTCAGCCAGCACTGATTTCTCCAGAGGCCAACAGTGTTGCAGAGGTCACCTCTTTGCCTGCCCTTCCTCTAGAGATGCCAGTGAGAACAAATTACACTGAGCAGACCTAAAAATGCCTGACTCAGGTATCATCCCTGGTCAGCTAATTTTGATGAATTAGCTAATTTTGATGAATTATTTCTTACTCCTCAATTCCCTGTCTCAATACTCCCTCCATCCGCAGGAGGATGAGAGAAACGTGACTCCTGAAAAAAACTGTGCTACCACAGAGGTGTTCCTGGAAGCACAGCATGAGAACAGGCAGTCCCAAAAAACAATGTTTCAGACCTCCTGACATGCTCTGATATCCAGGGGATTTCCTCCTGCAGGCCATAATATTAATGGATTTTGGAGAACTGTTATCCCTTCTAGTCCTGTGAGACCACCTAATTTAAAGAAAACTGAGAAAACAGGAAATCTTTGGCATTTCCCAGCCCTCTCACATTTTTTGTGCTGATGCTATAATTCCATTTTCATGATCCAGGGAGAAATACATCTTTTGGTCAAATGATTATGGTGTAGTATTTAATACTACTCATGTCATTGGCTCCTACAGTTATGCATTATGCAAGCAAGCATGCTTTACCTCCAGTATAACACTTACAGAAACCCAGCTGGATTAATATTTTATTCCTTATTTAAAAAGAACTGCCCAAGGTTATCTTATCCTGTCAGACCGTACTTTCCCCCCTCTCTAAATAATTCCTTTGCTCTCATATTGTTTCAAGTTTTTATGTAGCAGCTCTACATTTCTTTCCCAGCTAATTTATTCCTTGAAGTGCCTCATCAGTTCTTTTAGTTTGTCTGTTCTTTGTTGATGACATTCATGCACCCTAGCTCAAATAGTCTACAGCAGCTTTTTCTTCTCTCAGAAGTTGCCTGCAGTATTTTAATAAGTCCTATAATCTGTCTCCTTTTTTTTTTTTTTTTTTTTAAAGAATGCAGATTCAGTTTACCTAACCTTTCTAAATACTGCTGTGTCTGAGTCATATCTGTTGCCCTCTGGTACTTTTCCATAATATCCTTCTTTTATAAGGTGCCCGGCATACAGAATCTCAACTGTGATCTCACATGTACTTAACCAATGCCATAATAATTTCCTGTGACTTATAATTGATACTGCAATATTAATGTTTCCCAGGATTTTGCAGAGCAGTGAGGTTACATTCCTTCTTCTTGGGGCTTCCCCCAAATGCAGTCTTCCAAGCTGGTGCACAGTCTTCTGCAGTTAACCATATAATTCCACTGTCTCCTTATGCAATGCCCTTATGGGCGAGATGCTGAGAATCATGCTTCTCTTTACCCTTTCTGTACTGCTGGTACACATCTCTCTTTTAAAAGTGTAGCTGTCACTTTCCATACATCCTTCATGCTGAAGGGTTAATGTTCCAACAGCCTTTTTCATTCAGCCCTGTTCCCCATGAGTTTGAATGTCTCCAGACTCCAGAGATGCCCATGCTGTGTTGGCACTGAATTAGGTATTTACTATTCTCTGGACAGATGATCTGAGTCTTCTTCTTTTGAATCTTGTATTGGATCTGACTGGTGGAGAATAAGTGCAGAGTAGCTCTAACAGTAAGGAAAAGAGTAAGTCTGGGGAAAGAATGAGAAATTACTGAGTTTCAGTAGTTGTAGAAATTGAATGCAAAGTAAACCTACACCTGATGCCTTCTGTAAAGTGCAAGGAATTTGTGACCACTCACCACTCAGCAAACTGCACACTTCAAAGGATAAAATCTGGCTCTTTGTGCTAGAAAATATATTAGATTTTTTCCAAATGACTCTTGGCTTTTTCTGAGAGAATGATTCTATAAAGATAAAGAGTAGAATTTGTGTCCTATTACTATTTACCCTCACAGGTATTAAGCCAGGTATCTCTAGCCTCAGCATTCTTGAAGGCAAATTTCAACATGGATAAAGAGAATCCCTTTCAGTTTTACAAAGTAATTGTGCACATTTATCTAGATGCTCCAGACTGCAGACTCCAAGTGCTATTAACCTACAAGGCAGCCACTTGTGTGTATACATAATGTGCTTTTCTGGCTTTCCTGCTTGAACAGTAAGTACACAACAATACACCCATATACATGGCCTCCTTTTATTCATATAATTACATCCCTCGAGTAGACATTAAGGCAGGTGTGTTTGTTGTTTTGTAAAAATCACCCTGGCTGGCTAGCTGAAGAGCTCCTGACGGAGGTTTTGTTCTTACTCAGTGCATACGACAGCACTGCAACCAGGTCACAGGTCTACAGCACAGACACAGGTGAAAATATGATTTGTTCAGAGTATGATTGCAGCTCCCAGTCTATAATCACTTCATCCTCAAGTGTACTTGTTACATAATTATCAGGAGGCCTGTGGTGACAGGGCAAAAAAGGACACTTAAGAGGTGGAAAAATGACCTGTGATCTATACAGACAAAGGAGTGCTCGCTAATTAATTTCACTGGAACTCTGTGCTACTCTAAGACTTTGAAGACTACTCCAAACCTAGCAATAGCTAAGCAGGATTTCAATGAGTGCTATTTCACAGCATTGCTGAGTGGCTGAGACTGGCAGGCATCTCTGGAGATCATGTAGCCCACTCCGTCTTCCCAACCAGACTGCTCAGGACTGTCCCATTGCACTCCTAGTGAAAAAGTAATTTCTTTGTTTAAATTGAATTTCCTGTATTTAATTTGTGCCTAATGTTTTCTGTGCAGCCACTGGGCACCACTGAGAAATCCCTGTTTCTGTCTTCTTTACTTCCACAATCAGATATTTATAAAGACTTAGAAGATCATTCTGACCTCTCCCTTCTTCAGGCTAAATAATCCTAGCTCTCTACCTTTCCTCGTACAATAGATTCCCTGATCCCTTTTTTATTTTTGTCTCCCCATCTCCAGGTAAAGGAGTTGTTCTGGTAGCAGCATCCCCATGCTTTGCTGGGGGCTTCTCAGAGCAGATGGAGTGAGCACCTTCTGCTTCACACACAGGAATGCTAAACTAGATCTTCTTAGGTTCCCTCAGGAAAAAGGAACAAACTGCAGTTCCTTTGTGCGTGTGAATTTGTGAACTTCTTTTCGGGTTTACATAACCAGTTCGATTTTGTGAACCTTCTGTGAACTTCAACTATGCTTTTTTCAGGGATGACTCATGTTAAAAACATGCCCACTCCTCTAGCTACATTTATGGGAGCTGAAGACTATCTATCAAAACCTTGGCTGCCCCACATGAATGCCCTTTCCCTAGCCTGAGTCCTTGGCTAGCATGGATGGACATAGCTGCACTGACATGAGTGAGTGCTCAAGGAGCAGGGCTGTTATATTTTCTCCCTAACTTCCTCTCACTTTATTCCCTGCTTCTCTTTTACAAGAGATGCTGGTTGCCCTCTGACTGTGCAGCATATCACTCTCCCTTTCCTTCACCCCTGTGTAAGATTTTCAGCCAGACCCTTAACTATCATAATAGTTCATTGCTCCACTGAGTTTAGTTTGGCTTCACTTGCCAGAGTTGTGCCAGTTCTTAACAATGAATGATTTAGCCCCTTTTTTCCACCTCTTGTTATATCATCTCCCTTGTTCTTCTTGGATATTCAGGTTCTAGTGCTTGCTGCAAGGAAAGCATTCTCCTTTCTCCCAGCAATTTCTTTGTGAATAACAGAAAAGAAATACCCATTGATAATGCAGACATCTTACTGGAGCTGTCTGACTTATCCCCATCTGGCCAACAGGCAGACATGGTTCAGAGTGAATTTCCTAGTACCTCAGAACACTCATGAGACAACATGTTTTGTGCAATTTTTTAAAATGTTCTCTGTAACTACCTGTCTCCAGCTCTTTAAAATTAGAATTTTTTTCTCATTAATTAAGTTCTGTGGCCTTTATGAGAAAATTAAAGGAATATTATCTTTTTAAACTGAATTGGTCTTTTAAAGGTCTAATAAGCAAAAGTATTACTGGAAAATTAAACATAATATTTCATCTTTGTCTGCTATGCTCTTTAAATATTTAATTAAATTTCAGGCTGAGATGACTTAATGGTTAAAAGGAGGGGTTTTGAATTGCCTTTGCATCCACAGAAATCTTTTCTTTGAAGGACCAAGGATTTTGTCAGGAGAGCAAACTTTTAAAGCCCAACTGTATGACACCAGTGCTGTTGAAACAGTGAATTGTAACTCCAGAATTCAGTCCATCTTATCTAAACCTTGTATTCATCTTACCATCTCCTGGCTCTGCATAAAGATGTTATGGGAAGGGACTGGCTGTAGCACATCCACTTGTGTACTCCTCTGATCTCTAGTGTCCTGCAGGCCTGGTTGACCCAATGCACAGTTTTGCTACTCTCCTCTAGTTCAGAAGGCAGAGTGAGATTTTCTTTTGCCCAGCCTTATGGGGCCAAAACTTTTTGAATTCAGGTAATTCTTCATCATCTTTCTCATTCCTTTATTCTGGAACTCCCTCCTGCTGCTGGTGTCATTCTGGTCTACTCCAGATTCATTGGTTTTTATCTTCTGCCTCTTGTGATGCCAGGGAAAGAGGTTCACCACAGTGCTGCCTGCACTGGCCAGAGCTCCTCACTGCTTGGAGGCTGGGAGCAAGCACAGATATTTAGTTTGTGGTCTCAGGAATGCCAGTATGAAGCAGGGCTTTGTGATACAATGTCCCTGTGAATACAGTGACACAACCAATATCTTTTTCATTCCAACATGCCCACCATTTGTTCATGTCCAAAACGTATGAATATGAAATAAAGACTGTAATTAATCGTTTGCTAACCACCCTATACAAAAATTCATAATCAGGTCAGACTCCACTTGAAAGGAACCCACATGAGATAGGAATCCTCTTATTCTGGAAAGCTGATTTTCATACAAAATGTATTCCTCATTGATTTGGACCTATCTTTTCTGGTGCTGACCTTACTCTTTAACATAAACAGTTATTCTGCATGAGGATAGGCCTGTAACAATGTGTCAGGACACAGCAGTCTGCTCCATAATCTTATCCAAACCTGTTCCAGTCTGACACCCTGCCTTGAATAGCTTTGGCCGATATTCCAAGTGAAGCCACAGTATTTGTCTGCTGACATCAATGCTTCCAAATTTTCTCTGGAAACCTTTCACCCAGAACTTCTTATTTCTTGCCATATTACATGTTAGGAGCCATATTACATTGCTGGTGGTGATCATGTACAGTAGTGATCATAAACAATTTACCCAGGCTTTTCTCCTTCTTAGTAATTTCCAGCTAGTGAGCCAAAGCTTGCAATAGGGGTTCAGTTACTGGTCCTTAAGTGTATGGCTTCACATTGCATAACTTTATTTTATTTCTGGCTCTCAAGTTCTTCCCACTTAAGATAGCGATAGCCTTTTCTTTTTACTGACAATGCCTTCTGACTTTGTGCATCTGTTAATCACTTCTGCATACACTGGCTCTGCATGCCAAGGTCATCAAAACACAGAACACACAGAATGAGATTGATTTCAATAGCAGCTGTTGAGAGCTGACCCTAAGAAACCTCCTACCAGAAATATCTTCTGCACAGAGGGCCAATTGCCTCATTCCCTTTAAGAAGCTCTCACAAGTTCTCTTACAATCTTAAAGCTGTCCAATTTCTCCACCTAAACTCATATCTTTCTATATTGTATCGTATTAAACGAATTGTTGAACCCAAATTAGTAAAAAACAGATCATTGCCTTGAAAAGTAAAACTTTTTGTTGCATTTTCTTGCAACTTCATGTCAATTACTTTTAATTGTAAAAAGTAAAAAGTACCTAGAGTGTGCAGCTGGTTTGCTATGCATTCATATTATAAATCGTTTACTATCTATATGCAATGTCAGCACTTAACAAGTAAGAATTAATTCTGTGTGCTGGAGTTACAACTGAGAAAAAGTATCAGAAACAGGCAGAATAAGCTGGTATTAAATACTAGATCATATGGCAGCTCATGAGCTCACCTTTCACCTCTGGGAAGCTGGCTTTAATAGAAATCTATTGGAGAATAAAAATTATGCCTTCAGCTTCTCTGCAGTTCTGCATACCTGGGGCAGTTGGGGGTGTGTTGGTGGGGGACATATGCCAGAGCAAACAGGTAAAGCTCTTGCACGTGCAGCAGCTTTCACAGGGCTCCTCTCTGTGGGACCTCTGGTATCAGGGCCTATTCAACCTCACTAAGCCCACATAAAGCAGCTGCTGCAAAGAAGGAACTGCAATCTCGTTCACTCACCTTGATTTGACTTGTACAGATGTTGGGAAAATTCACATACACAGCAGCAATGTTGATGTGTACTCCTCATACACCACTCTCGCTGTTTTATTCCCACCCAATCTCCTACCATCATTTGTTGTCCAGGGGTCTGTATCAGACTGATCCTGAGAAACAGCTGATCTCTTCCACTGTACCCTTTCACAGGATAGATGCTCTTGCCTGTCTCAGTCTCTCCTGATGTGCATGGGCTATTATTTGATCACTGCTGTTTTGGCCTGTCAGTTCTCGTTGCAAGCATGTGATCTGCCCAGCCATTTAATGTCCTTTATTCTCTGGATTACATTGTTCTCCTGAGTATGTTTCCTGACTTGCATGAAGTGCTGTCTCCCTTTCTGCCTTAGTTATTCAAAGTATCAATCACTCCACAACCACCTTTACTGCTATTAACCTTCTTCCTGTCTTCCAAATCAAAACCCATTTCTCACTTCCATATGTCGACACCAGCAACAAGCATCGATTAAATGTCTTTCATTTTTAAAGCACACAGCCTTACTACCCTTGCTTATATCTTAATGCTTCCCATATGCTTCTCATCAGACTCTAAATTCCTCTGTTTGCTTCCTCTGAGAAGTCATTCTTCATTATAATAAGTTGCCCCAAGTAAATTTATTCATCATCTTTTTCTATGACAGCCACGTTCTTTCACTACGGGAAATTAAACACTGTACCATATGGCCAGAGCAGCAAACTTTAGTACTCACTTGCTCAATTGTTTTAACACTTTGCCGCCTTCGTACAACAGTCTGTTTGCCACTAGTGTGTCAGGCTTCCGCCTGACATATGCATTAGACACATTAATAGGAAGGAGGAAATTAAGTGAAGTTGACAATGTGAAGAAAGAACAGTATGATCCCATTAAGTTCCAAAAATTCACTATTTCTATTATTTTTCACTGGGTTGGGGAAAAAAAAGCCCCTTAAACTAATTCCTCAGAACACACTATATCATTAGCCTGCTGTGCCACCATATGACACCTTTCAAAACCAGAACAATGTGAGAATTCAGAAGTCTGGGGACAGAATATACATAGCTCTACTGTGCATCCTTTTTGTGAGCCTTGCACTGTCATTAGCTTTACTTTGCAAGCTGCAGTTGTCCCTCAAGCCACACTAAGTCCTGTTAATTAATAGCACGCCATGCACTACTGCTAGGAGCTTAATTTTCTCCATGTTTGTCTCAAGAATTTGGCTCTTTGAATCTTTTTGATAAATATAGAAATTTGCATGTAACAGTATAGGAGGCATACACTCTTCCTTCCCTGCAGTCCTGGAGTCTTTTCTAATGTTGGCTTCTTTAATATCTTTCTTATATATTTATGGATCTCTTCTCAGGAGATAAAGAAAAATTCTAAAAATTTGGGTTGAAGACAGCTTAATGCTATGTCTGTTTTATTTCCTTGCATTAGAATGTAATTATTTTGCTTTCGTCATTATCTACTTATGGGCCAAATCTTAGGATAGAAGGTGACACCCCTCCCCTACAACTGCTTATGCTAGGGCTGAATTTGGCCCTTCTCTTCATATTTCCTCCTCCTCATTTATTGAATTTCTATTTTGGTGAGGAAAATAGGGAAAAAATTAGCACATTCAGCTACACTGAGTCTCTATTCCTGTCTGTGATTTACAGGTGGGAGTTGTGTGAGAGCGGAGCAGAACCCAGCTGATGGCTGTCAAGCTCCTTGGATGTGGCTCTTTGCTCCCTCACACCAGAGGGCTGCGACTCACTGCTGTCTCAGGCTCTGCAGGTGAGTTTCCTGGGAGCTCCTCAGCAGAGCCCAGGCTGCTGGATGGAGCTGCTGAGTGAGTCTGCAGAACTTCAGATTTCCCTGTGCCTGTTGCTCAAGCTCCCAGCTCTTTGATTTTGTCTCACGATAGAGGATGTACTTTTATTTTACTACTTTGAGCCTGGTGACCTCAGCAGTTGTGTGTAGAGCAGCTAGGGATAGTCTTAGCAAGGCAGCCACACCACTGGGCACAGAGACACATGGAAAGATTATGATGTCCTGTAACTCCTGTGGGCCAGTGCTATTTGTACTCTGTCAAATAACAAGCAGGCATTTTTCTGAAAAAATGTTGCTCTGAAATTATAAAGTTTAGAAATTATCAAATCTTTACAAAAGTTTATTGATTTTTTTACTCTGCTGAACATGAAAAAAATAATAGCTTTACCAGCATTATTTATGCATCAGATAATACATAGTTTTGTATTTTATCAATTTGATGTTATCCTGTAGGAACTGAACTTGACTACACTATTATTCCTGCTGTTGTAAGTTAAGTATTGACAATGTTCTCAGCAGTTTATTTAAAAGAAAAAAAGGTATAATAATACAGCAAGAAAGCATTTTGCATCCAGCATGGAGCTGCAGAAGTCACTGTGAATAATCTGTGATCTTAAGGAAAAATCAATGCCAATCTCTTACAGCTCAAGATTGGTTTTCAAGGCCGTTGCTAGGGGGAAGGATTAGCTGGTGCTCCTGGACTTCCAGGCAGGTGTGGGCAGCTGCTCAAATGGCAGAAGTCCACAGGATCAATTTGGGCTCTGTTTGAGTAAAATCACCTTGGTTTTGCCAAGATTGCTGCAGGTTTAGAGCTCAGCTCATCTAATATAAAATAACAATATCCAAGGATCTCCATTACATTTCCTCTTTCTGGATGCAGAATTCACCACTGGTGTGTAACAACCAATAAAATGAATACCTGAAATGAAATTAATAATAAGCAATAAAAGGAAGCCTTTCAAAAGTACTTCCTGTACTTCAAGTAGTGATGATTTCATTCAGTGCATGATTTCCTTTATACTGTTTTTTGTATTATCTCTAATTCAGAGTTTCTGCATTATACATGAAGATGGATTTGGGAGCACAAAGAATCATAGGGTTGGAAGGGAGGTCATGTATTGTGTCCTTTAGCCCAAAGAAAGGAAGTAAGTATTACACTTCTGCTGTCTTGACCCTCTGTAATAGGAACTGTGCAATCTCCCACTCTATCTATTCCAGTGCCTTACACCCACAGAAAGAGCTCTTCCCAGTATCTTACCTAGGTCTGCCAGGCAGCAATTTTCGGAAGTTTATTACTTCTCATTGTATCCACCATGAGAAAACAGGTTATCCCTGTCATTGTGAACCAGACTTTCATGTATTGGAAGACTGTTATTGCATTCTGTCCAAGTCCCTTTTAGAATCCAGATTTCTGTCACCTTTCCCTGTAAATCACATGTTTCTAGACATCTGATCATTCTTGATTCTTTCCTTTGAGCTCTCTTCAGCGGGTCCATGTCTTTCTAAAAGCCTTTTCCTGCCATTCCTGAAAGACTTGATGACACCTTCACTTGAAGCAGTCAGAGAAAAGCATTTTCCTTTAAGTACTCTCCATGGATAAGCGAAAAGGCTGCTAAAAGGGCTCACATAGCTGTTCTCAGATTTAAAGTATAACCCTCTTTGAATAGCACTGGTCCAGTGAAAAAAGGAAATTATGCAGCTCTGAAGTGTATTCATTCACCTGCAAAATGAACTGCCATTATGACCAGATAAAGACATTTCTGAGTGAGTCAACATGAATACACATCCACGTGAAATTAAATGAGTCCATTGCATGTGTGCCACTGAATAGTCAAATAGAAGAGGCAAAGTGAATCAGGGAGTTAATGCATTCACTGCTGGTAAAGCAGCTCTGAATAGTATTGCTTTGCCAACCATTGTGCAAATGCACAGTACGTGGCAAACATTGCCTTGAAGACCAAACAGCCTCAAGGGAAAGAGCAAGCAGTGGTAGAAGTATTTAACAAATGAAGGAACTGAAACTTGGGAAAGGAACTGAGTTGCCCAGGACTGTTGTGGCAAATAGATTTCCTGAGTTGCCCTCTTGCCATGTCCATGGGGAATTTTCCCTGGCCATGAATGAATCCCTGCCACTTCCTTGGAGTTTGTGTGGTGCTGTCTTCATGACCTTGAAGGAATCCAATGCAGGGTATTTCCCACAGAATCTAATGAGCACACAGGAGTCAGATTTGCCATGAAGGAGAGCAGAAAAATATTGCACAACACCTATCTGTACAATCTTCTTTTAATTGTCTCTGGCTTCAGAGATACTGAGCTGTCAAAGAGAAGGCTGTGACATTACATGCAAAGATGAGATCATCTTCTTTCCCGCACTCTTAGTCTACACCTGTGCCAGAAATTTGGCATGAGATCCAATTTCTCTTGAATCAAATGGATCAGCAGGGTTCTCCCTGGCTGTCATAAAGCTCTAGGAGAGAGGGAGTACGTCAGAGGTTTTTGCATTTTGAATATTATTAATTTTCTGCTAGCAGGGATTTGAATGACTCTAGGACTGTCAGCTGGCTTTATGAGGAGTTTCTTCAATTCCATTCGGTCTCTTTTGGCCCCTTTTCCATCCAAGGGTCAACAGTTTAAACACTGCGGATACTAAGGATGTTCTACATCCTGTGTCTCAGAGTTACTTGCAGCAATCTGCTTGGAGGCAGTCTTGCCCTCAGAAGGAGGAAGAGCTGAGCAGCCACAAATACATCAGGCCAGCTTCCTTGTATGTTCTCAAAGCTTGTTAATTTGTGGCACAGGCAGTCAAATGTCTCCAGGAAGCACCTAGCTGATCTAGTACATGCTCACTCCTCAGAGGGAAAAGGAAGCCAGCTCACCATAGACCCCAGCAGGGATTCATAAAGTTTGCTCTCCTGCCATGAGGCAGGCATATAAGCTTCCCTTTGGTTTTCTTTTCTGAAAACTGTGTTGTTTTAATAAGCATGCTTATATGAAATTAAAAAATATTTCACTGTTTGATTGCAGTTTAGCTAACTCCTTCCAGACTCCTCCAGAAATCTGAAAGGCGCACTTTTGGGTTGTAGTGGGAGCACTCAGAGTCAGGGCCCTTCTTCATAAAAAAGAATGCATGACTGAATTGTAGGCAGAGATTGAGATGGGAAAACAGCTACCCTTGTCTGCTAAATTGAAGCTGCAAAGCTCCAAATCACCCAGCATGAACCCACTCTCTCCCTTGCTCCCCTGTATCTCCACATCTCCCAGTCCTCACTCCTCCCCAGATCCCAGAGTTTGCACAGCAAAAGTTAAATCCCTTGGTTTTAGCAGTTGCAGTTTGAGAGAGGGACACATATTTTAGCAAGCTTTTCCAGGCTTGTGGTTTGCACTGTATTCCCTCTGAGCATAATTAACATAGGGAGGAAATGAATCTTGCACAGTAAGTCTTAGTGTGTTCCAATGCTGTTCAGTTCAGTTAGCATTGCTCATGGTTTCAGAGAGTTGGGCAGCAGGAAAGATGGCATTTAAATATGCTGTATTTCCTGGTCATTTCATCCAAACTAAGCACTGGTACAGAAGAAAAACCAACAAAACCTGAGAAGCCAGAAAATGCATACTGTAGTCAGATTCCATACTATACTCTTGTTCTTCCAATAAGGAACCTTTTCTTTTTTCTTTTTCCTTCATTTTTCTCCCTCTCTAATGCCATATGTACAGCTTGAGGTTATATTGGAATGTATAAATCTCATGTGAGCCACAAAGCATTAAGCCACCATTATCCTTTTAATTTAATTATCTCAGTTCCTACCCTAAAACATTTAAAACTAATTGAACACCCGAGGTTTTCCAGTGAAGTTTATTTCTTAAACATTATTGAAGTACTACTGATAAAGCCAAAAGGTACAAAGTCAGCACTTCCTAAAACAGCCTGATTTATTAAAGTAGAAATGGGAGATTATTTATAAATAGGATCCAAATGCCAAATAGTTCTTATCATTTTATGTCTCCGTGCCATGTATCCTAGTTGATTTCCAAGAACAACCACTTAACTTCCATGAAGTTGGGCCAGTTTTCCTTTCACTTATAATATCACTTTAAGATGCTTGCCAGTTTGTTCTTTTTAACTATTAATTTACATTGTCTCTTGGCATTTTCTTTGTCTTGGTTTGAACTGTTTGGCTTTCCTTGTTCTTGATGTCACAGGCTGTATCTAATACTTCATTCATGCTGCTAATGGTTCCCAAATGTTATCATGTTACAAAGGCCGTATTTTTCAGTAGAAATGTATTTTATAGCCTTGGTGAAGCTCATAGCAGAAAAGACTCATGTAGCACAGAATGATCATTATATTTCTTCCCAACATGTGAAGCCAGTAAAATAGTTTCCCATGCATACAGGCTGCTTTGTCATTAATGTTAGTTCTGCCTCTACGTTTCCCTCTATTACGTGAAGTTGGATCCAGCTGCAGAATTTGGACTAGAATTTAAGTTTGCTGTTTTCTTTTGGCAGGTTATAAAGACACAAACTGTTGGGGCTTTTTTTCCAGAATAAGGAATGGCACTCATGGATCCAGGATTAAACAGCTTTGCTTTTATTTAAAGAAAAATACAGATAAGGAGAGATGCAAAGATCAGAGGTTTCCAGCTTTTGTATGTTTTGTACAGGGAGTAGAAACCTTAAACATAATGGTAACCCAACAATAAATGAAGTTGTTTTACTACTGAAAATCTGATAACTAATCTGGGTAATAACAAACTCTTACTCCCAATTCAAGTTGGTGAGCTCGTGTCTGAAACTAAACGCAGACCATTATCTGACAAAGAACTAGCTGTGCTGTTTTCTTAACACAACTAATTGAAGCAGGAATACAAAAGGCAGAGGTTTTAAAATTTCATTCTGCTGGGTTTCCTTTCCAAGTAGTTCTCTTGAAGTCACTAAAATTTAAGTTCAAGATCAGAGGTCAAGATCTGGTCTAGTAGATCACTGAGTCTTTGAGCAGGCCATGAAAACGGTATTTGGTAGCTGTTTTACATGTAATATCAGATTTCAAGTGAAGAAAACCAAAGTAAATCAGGTAACCAGTGAAAAAATGAGTATTTCCCTTTTTTAAAACAAATTGCCAGCAGTTACCATAGTAACTGCTAACAGTAGAGAGTTTTGAGTGTCTTTATTACAAACAGCAATGTAAAATAGTCCTTTTTCTTGGGAGAACTAAGGAATGTTCATCCAATACAATGGATTAGCTAATCGTTCCTTCTATAGCAATTCATCTCCAAGACATAGAATTTCAGCAGGTGGCTCAGCTCCTCTCCAATAGTCAGCTAAAAAGTGCAAAGCCCAAGCATTATTTGTTGTACCAGTTAGCTGGACTGCTTGAACAGACAATGACATAGGAGACGTGGAGGTTGGCCTGGTTAGCCACCTCCTAAAGAGATGTCTGCTAGCATCTAGCATGCATGCCCCATTTCTTAGATCTCTCCAGCTGAAGCCATTTCCCCAAATTAATTTGGAACTGGAAAAAGACTCAGAAAATCAGACTGAAGGTGAGGGAGCAGCAGGTCCAAACTGCAGCAAACCATCAGGCCACAAGTTGTGTCAGTGAGCACTGGTACTGCAGCCTGAGGTGCGGATGTATGACATTGAGGATGGGTTAAGAAGAGGTCTGTATTAACCCTCCACACCAGAAAAACCTCCCCAGCCAAACATAGTCCAGTTTACTTGCCTCCTCCAGGAGCTCTTGCCATATTTTTTTCACTGAATAATCCACCAATGCTCTTTCCTGTTCAGTTTGTCTGGTACAAATGATGGGACTACCACCACTGCTATGCTGAGGCTACTTGCAGTTTCTCAGGTCTCCCTTTCCAGGCATTTCTCCTGAGAATCACCTGGACCATCTTATTCCAGTTTCTAGGGGACACCTACCCATTTTCATGAAAAATATGATCACCAGTGCAATTGTTATCAGAAGTACAGATACTCAGCAAGTATGTCAGAAGAGCAGCTGGGTACGAAGACTGAATTATTCTTCCATTCCTTGACCTAACTGCTCTCAGTCAGGTTATCAGCAGAGATAATATGAGAAAACATGGTCTGCTCAGACAAGTGTCAAGATCAGAATCAGGTGTGCCAGGATCTTCAGCTGCTATAATGAAATTGAAAGAAATGGCAGTATCTTGGTTTGCACATCTGAAAAACCTATCTTTGTTTTTTAGTCAATTCCCATCAGAAGCTGTTGGACCATTTTTGACACTTTTCTCTTTTGAGCTTTATGTCTTCTTAAAGAGAAAGGAAAGCCATACCAAATGCAGTTAAATAGCCATTTCCATAGTCAGCTTTTGACCAAACTTTTAACCTGAGGTCTTTTAATTTCTCATCATAAATCAGTCACTTCTGTTCTTTAATCACATTTGTTCCTCCTCTTTTAATTCCCTCCTACTTGCCAACACCTGCCTGGATCTGAGGTGCCCTGGAGAAATGTCAGTGTGTACTGACTCCTCACCTTGGTGCCAAGGGAGGAGAGACTGTTATCCCCCTGAAATCCTGCACTTTCCTGCTACTGGGCATGGAAAATAGGAATACTTCCCATGCAAAAGGACAGCAGGAGAGACAAAGAATATCCAGTGGAGGTGTGCTGCATTGAGTTCAAATGAAATCTGAACTTTATCATTTGTTCAAGCCAGGAGAATATTTGGGATGCATAGTTTGCTGCTACAGCTGATAACAATGTCCTTTCAGGAAATCTATCACGGGGAAGTTACTATAAAAATGATACAATCAAAGTAGGATTGCTTCTTTAAAAAAAAAACAAAACAACAAAAACTCCCCAGGGTTTATTATGGCCTGATCCAGTTACATACTGGATGTCATGTATTTCTGCATGTGCAGTGGAATGCAAGGCATGATCATAGAAACAGAGAACAATCTTCATTGGATGGGACCTTAGGAGATGCCTGGTTCAATTCCTTCCCAAAGCAGGACCAGCTTTAAAATTATACTAGCTTGCTCAGGGCCTTAATTGTCACATTACAAGCATTTTTTATAATCTCTGATGAGGACTTTGAAATAAGAAATTAAATCTTCAGGGAGGCTGTTGCATGTTTTCAGGACTGGGACAGACTCTGGAAAGATTAATCTAATGCTTTCTGAATGATTAACCCATAAAACTTATCTAGAAAGTGATCCACTAATAAGAATCTGCAATTGCTGTTAAGAAAAAGTCCCAAAGCCAAGAAGAAAATGCCAGTATTGAACAAGGCAACCATCAAATTTTGTACTTTAAGTCTTCTAAAAGACTAGAGGATCTCTTTTGCCACAGTAATACATAGGTGTGAGGTCACAAGTGTCTTTTGGAATAGATGTGTATCACCAGGGACTGTGGAGACCTGAGACCACTTTGTGTAATCTCAGGAACTGGATACCACTTCTGGGCCCTAGGCGGCAAAGGCATCTCTGGGTCACTTCAGTGAAACTTATTAACCCCTCAGTTTCTTTAGAACTTGTCTCTTTGGTGTAATTTTGTGATCCAAAAGTTCAGTTAAGGAGAAATCCTTTGAGAATGTGATGTGGCACCACATTACCAGAGGTAATTGGGGAGCCAGACCTGGCTTTGGTTCTGTCTGGTCAGATTTTGTGAAAAAAGACTTCAGAATCTTGCGAGCAGAAGATAAAAGCTGATGTCAAAAGAAACGGTGTGTTCTCTTGTACTTTTTCTTTTGATGATGATTAAACCTGGTGGTTTTATAGTGCTGGTAGTTAAACAGGAAAGTTTTCTGTAGTTAACTCTTTGCAGTGACAGATATTAATTAGTTTTACTTCGACAGCAATTCTTCAGTAATAGCTCTTCAATGGAAATTTTTATTTGACTGATTTATAAGGGCTCTTTACCCTCTATTAAAAGGCAAGTTAAACTTAAACTTAAATCTTATTACTCATAATTGGAGCTTGGAAAAAATAGTATAGACTTCAGACTTTTAAATTTTAATTATGAGTGCATTTAATAGTCATGAAAGTGAACAGCTAATTGCTCTGGTTTAAACTAGACACAATGCATGTTCTGTACAAGCTTCATCTTGTAGTTCAGCCACTGCACCTCAACCCTAAGCCCTGTTAATCCAATCTTGTGGGTTTTTTTGAGCAGGACAGCCAGTTTGTCAGTGTGTTTTATGAGTTACATAAAAAAGAAGCAGAGCTAGGATCACCAAATTCTTTCTTTACCCGAAAGCAGGCTTTGAGCTTACAGCTGCAGGAGGCAACTGCTCAGGTAATAGCCCATTGTTCAGCAGCAACCTTTCGGTTCTGCAGCTGAAACCTAACGGGTAAAATCAAGTGCTTATCCATAAAACTAGTGAATGTTATGTAATTTTCTAAAAGAAAAAAATTATTAATCCTAATAATATTTTAGTGTTGTATCCATTGTCAAATACTTTATGTTTCTTTCTGGGTCAATATTCTATGAACATATGTCCGTTCTTCATATTATTTCTTTTTCCTTCTTTGGAGATTGGATGCACTTGGATGTGATAATACATTCCAGCTTGCAGTACTCAAAATTACTGGACAGAGTATTGAGAAGCTTGCCATAGATGTTAATATTCCTTTTGTGTGCTTTTTTGTTTTTGTTACTTCCATCTGTTACCACAGGAAGGATGACTTGATAATAAACCCTGTCTATACCTTCACCACAAAGTGAGAGAGGAAATGAGATGTCAGCAAAAATGCATGGTGTGACACAATCATGTTTAGCAGTATTCTGAGCAGTGACTCAAAGCCTCTTGCAAATGTGTTGTTGTAAATGCCTATATCTCTGAAGAGTTTGGGACAGTTGCAATAGGGTAAGTTCATCCAGGATGCTGCTCCTCAAGAGCTGTGGTGTCCACTGAGACCCAAGTCAACTCTGGTGTGTTGATTTACACTCTAGTGCAACTTCACTTTCAGGCTGAGATAGTAGTATGCGGGATTTTGCAATACTGACAAGATATTGTGCTTTGCTTTGAAAAATTCTAGTCAGAAGGTGTATTTATCGTAAGAAAATGTCTACATTTCCATCAGTTGATCCAAATTTCCAAGTCAGCCTTTCTGGTGGCTCTGCTGGCACAAAATTGAGATCCTGTTCTCAGTGTGCATAGGTCTGGGCTTTATTCCAGCATCTAGCAAGAGGATCAATACACTCCATAACTACCTTCTACACACTCATACTCTGGGGATATCTGAACCCCAGAAGACACCCATATTGCCTTCTTCCTATCTTACAGGCTCAGCTGGATTGTTCTGAAACCACATGCAGGTGCCTCCTGGTTTTAATATCCTCTACACAATGACTATCATGATGCGTATGAGAGAAAAAATCCCACATCCCTCTGATTCAATGAGTCTGATGGGTTTCTGAGCAGCCATGAACGCGCAGTTCTACAGAGGAAGAAGCTGAGCAGCTGCAAGTCTTCAGGTGCTTTTGCAGGAAGGAAGAAGAATCTGGGAATATAGGACATTTGGGGGAAATCTTACTTGTCCTATAGTGGGATTATAGGTTTTTTTACCATGGTGTTAGCTAGGCAGACCCTGCCCTTGGGGCTAAAACATTCCACATTGGAGGCCTCTTCCAAAAGACTGCTAGAGTCTTAGACCCAGTGCAAAGCTGCTTGTGGAGAGTAAAGAACACTTTTCATAGGTTATTGATAGGAGTTTAAAGACCACACTTGGCAGTGTTTTCTGTCATTCCTCTCAGTGCTATGTGTATTCTGTACTTGCCCCTGCATTTTTTCTCCCTCCAAAAAGGCGCGGTGTGGAAAAAGTGAGGCTTCCATTTACTGGCGAACCTAGATATGCCATCAGGACAATTAAATCCTTCAATCTAAATGTGGCCTCACTCAGGGTTCAGAAGAGTGAAGCTAGATCCATGGAAGTCTGGCATTTCAGGGTACCTGAATATAAGGCCTTTAGTTTATTAACCTTTGCTGTATCATTTGGATGTGCTGCAACATCTAAAAAGCCTTCAAATGTATTTTTGAAAACAGGGTGGAATGAAATATAAAAAATCCACCCATGACATCTTCCAACAGCACTTAAAACTTCCATTAATATTATGAATGAATTCAGCACATAATCTGCTGCTGAATCAAAACTTCCAGCACTGTATTCCAACTGCATTAAAAGCTGTATTTCCGTTAATGTGAAGAATGAATCCAGCATATAATATATTGCTGAATCAGAATTTATGCAACAGGTTAGTTAAGAGGCTTCAGTGAATTCCTATAACTCAAATTTCTGAAGCCTGACCTAGTGCTACAGCCACTGCAATTAAAAAGCCAGCAGTAGATATGAAAAGCACATCTGTATGTGGAGGAAAATCTATGTCTCTGAACAGTGATGTGAACAGGAAGTGAAGAGGTTGGAAAAATGGACTCTGAAACCCAAACTCACCTCTTTGATAAAACAGGCTACTGTTGCAGCCTGTTTTCTTGGGAAGATGGCAGAGCATGTGAAAAATTCAGTATTTCTATTTAAAATTTTAGTACCATCTTATTTTGCTTCTTCAAGGAAACATATGAGAGAAAGTACAATAAAAGTTTGAAAAAAATACAAGAAGTTTGAAAGAAGTTTCCTTCTGGTACTGAGCTAGCCTAGGAGCCAGAGAGGAGGCTCAGAATACTCCTGCAGTTAATACAATAATGTGTTCACATTTCTCAAAAATTGTCTTCAGAACCCTGTTCTCTGAATGTCTACATCCCTTTTTCTTATATTTTGTTATTTCAGGAAAACCCTGAACTTGTGGTGTTAATTTCCTAATTTGTGAAGATGAATACTCTCTTCAAGCAGGGCATTCTTCCTCTGATGGCAGGAGTAGCAGAGGAATCTTCAGAGATCTCAGCAGCTCTCTTGCAATCCAAGAGACATAAGAACATAAGGAGACAGCAGTTCAGTTTTTGAGAGGCAAACATCTGGTGTAGTTCCCTTGGAGAGGAGAGAGCCCCTTTCAGGCTTACAGGACACAAGGGGTCCTGGTAGGCATTCCCTTTCTGTGAAATTGGGACATACGTTTGCAAATTCTGTCCCCATGCAACAGTTAGTATCTCGGAGAGAAAGAGAAGGATCTTGGGCGTTTTGATTTAGACTCCTCTTTACCCTCCCTTCCTCTCTCAGCAAAGTGCTGCCAGTAGTGGCACATACCTGTATTGTCCCTCACATGAGATAGCAATATATAATTCTGCCTGAAGTTAGCAATTACAGTTTCACTTCTGCTTCGATGAGACTGAATTTTACTAACAGATTTATTGCCAAACTTGATATCTTGGAAATTAGCATTACTCCATCTCTGTCTTTATTATCAGTCCCATTATTTCAGCCCCCCATCTATAAAATTCCCTGCTATTAATTTCATCTTTTTGTTATCATTCTATACCATCATCTACATTTTTTGCATTTCCTTTCCAATTTTTACTAATGCAAAATAACTTTATCATTTATTTAATATTAATAGTCTTCTTGCATCCAGAGCTTTAATTTCAGCTAGTTTTGGTCTTTTCAAAGTGCTTAGACATTCTCAGTCAAAAGCAGCTGAGGATATGCAGTTCCTTGCAGGCTCAGACCCAGACATGAGAGGAACTTCTGTGCTCTCTAGATGTATTAAACTAATTGCTTTGACTTTCATAGACTTATTGTGGGTTCAAAGGGCAACAACCGGGCATCCTATTTGAGAATTTCAAGGGAGATGGAGGAGCGCAGGAGAGCCTGGGAGCAGGTTTCAATTATTTTATTAGACAAAGGGTTAAGAGTCATGCCTGGGAGGAGAGATGAGTGTTTCTTGACATGGGATTTGGAGTGTAGCAAGGAGGACTTGAGGGCTTTTTGATCTGGCATCTTTCTCAAGTATTATCTCACTTTTCTAAAAAAGAAAAATGAAAAAAGGGGAAAGGATAGAAACTGTCTCCTAGGCAGGAGATCTTGTAATGAATTCTGACACCAAACAAGAGCTTAAGAAACGCTTGTGTGGGTACAGCTAGCAAATCCTGGGGCAAGCAAAAATTTATGCCAAAATGATAAGGAGTTTTGTTCACTGGGAACCTGTCCTGATACTTCCAGCAATGAACTAGGAAAAAAGTTTCCATGTTTTGGACAGGCTTATGTATTAAGAGTTACTGCCTGGAAAGGCCATTAAGAAAATAACTGCGGTAAAACTGTGAATCAATTATGGAAGAATATCTGAAATACAATTTTAGTTTATAGATGCTTTCAAGCAATAAAGCATGATGAGTTAATTCTCTTATGCCTATTTCTAGAGCTGCAAAGATGAGATTAGAACTTGCAGATTTCTGGCACCTTGTCTGTGCTGAGTCCACAGACAATTTAAATTCTACAGCATTTACTGTGCTAATGCATGGAACATGCTAAGTGTTTTAATATTACTGTTCCAGACTTCTGTTCCCCCACTTGACTTTTAGTCTCCCATTATGAACCACAAATAACCACTGCAGAGGAAAAATTGACTCTGAAAGGATAGAAAAGCCTCAACAAATAAACAAAGAAACAAAACTCCTATAATTTATGCAAATTGCAAAATATTGAGTGTAACTGGCTATCTGTTCAGTGACATCCCGTAGCGTGAGCCTGGGACAAAAGCCTTTTCTGTTTACATCTTTTTAGGCAGCTTGGGTTGTTGGAAGTCATTTGAACAAAGCTGTCTGCTTAGCCTTAAAAACAGGGAATGGAATTGTTTAATGTGAAACCTGGGACTGAATTTTAAGACACGTGGAAAATAGTGCAGCAACTACTATAACTTCCAGTAGTTTTTGTTCAAAGTTGCTTCAGAACAAAGGCTACAAAAGAGTCATTTCAAGAAATACACCTCAATAGAGAAGAGGTACATGAAAAACCATAGAAGGTGAGCTACATTCAAACACCAGTCTCATACTTGTAATGAAAAGTAAGTACAATCCAGTGTATTCTCCAAACGCTCACAATATGAATCAGTATGTCCATGAGTAGGTGTTAAGTAGAGTACGATAACGATTTAGCTCCGTTCCTACCGCCTACGCTACGGTAGTATTTGAATACTACAGAATTGTTAGTGGATTTTGTCTCTCCGATGTTATTCCCCCTCCTCCTCCCAAGGCAGGGAAATAACCCTTTTCACAGGTACGTAGGTGTTAAGCCTGACAGAGAAAATAGGGTTGTTTGGTGCATGCCTGGGTGCAGCCCCACTGCTGTGGCCTTGCCCATACCTACAGGCCTAATTTCATGACCTGCATAAGGCCACACAAAAAGTTGATCCAGAAATGCAATTTTCTCAGCCAGCACTGAAGTCCTGTTCTAACAGAACTAATTCCTTTGCCTAGTCCTATGAAGAGCAACCATAGGGTTTCGTGTCCATGCACTAAATAGATGGTCCTGAATGGGATTCCTTTATGGACATTAGGAAAATTAGAACCTTGGAAAGTCCAGACCTTGCCCTGGAAAGACTTGTGTATATTGTCTCTGTATTCCTTACAGCATTAGACATGAAACCTTCCTTTGTGAAATTTTCTAGTGAAACTTTCATACAATGAAAACAGTGAAGACATGATGACTACTTCTATACCATAGAATATGAAACACTACCTTCTTTTTTTTTTTATTTTTATTATTGCTATGACTGTTGCAATTGGATATATTAATTCCTCCACTGGGTAATGAAATTTCATGTTCTATAAGTGTTAAAGTGATTCAGATTCCATGGACCACTACACACTAAAATTTGATTTTCTTTCTTT
The DNA here is from genome assembly GCF_009819885.2 of Catharus ustulatus. Taxonomy (NCBI): domain Eukaryota; kingdom Metazoa; phylum Chordata; class Aves; order Passeriformes; family Turdidae; genus Catharus; species Catharus ustulatus. The sequence goes on from NC_046227.1 coordinate 13,549,390, forward strand.
TACTTTATATGCTGTCAAAACAAGGAAAACTAAAAGACTTCATTTGAAAAACATTGGAATGGGATGTTTGGACAATACCAAGAGTACCCACCCTTCTCCCTTTGTTTGCCAAAATAAATTTAAGCCAAACTGATGCATTTTGGTGAAGCATATTTGGCCTGCAGGACTTGCATTTTCTGACAGCAAATGGTTCCAACAACAGTTCAGGCAGCATTTTTCAGCAGTTTTTCTGTGTATAGAAACTCAGGATCCCTGCAAGGTGGTGGCTTTGAGAGACTTGTGCATACTCTTTAATCTTTTTTCAAATCAGGTTTTCAAGGTGGCCTCTTTCTATGAAGCCTCCAGATAGTCGATGGGTGACCACAGCATTAAAAGTTGTGGTTGTTACAATCTTATATTGGTTTCATCAAGCACCCATTTCTCAAGTTACAGAACTTGGTGAAAACTGTTCTGCCTTTACCTGAGGAAGTGGTGTGCACAGCCAGCGGCAGTAGAGGAGGAGGTAGGAGGAAAGAGCACACAGGGGTTTCTTATAATTCCCTGATCACAGAGTTTTGTAAAAATATGTTTGTTAGTAGATTAAATAAACTAAAGCTCTGGCAGAAGCCAAGTAATGTCATCTCAGAAGCTATGTCCTGTTCCTGAAGGCTAGCCCAGGATTTATAAATTCCAGAATAAGGGAACCAAATTAGTGGCTCAAATGTGGCCATTCACTGACTGCATGAGAGCATGTGGGCTCTCTGCCATGTACAGAAACCTTGTCTGGTACTTAGCCTAAATTTTCCTTTCTTGAGGATCACTTTTGTATATGCAAGCATAAACCCATAGACCGCACTAAGTAAGTGAGTGCTTTTCTTTCTTAATTTTCTCTGTATATTTATCTTGTCTCATCCATAGCTGTCACTGTGTCAGGTTATGCACAGCACAAGGGCTTTTTTTAGCTTGTTCTCTGTTCACTAGATTCTCCCTATCCTATGGCAATTTTAGCTGCGTTTTTACTTCACTCTGATTTCTCTGAATAGGATTTGTCTCTTGGCTGTCTCATGTGTGTTTTATTTCAAGAGACGTTTGGTGTCTGGTATTTCTCAGCTCTCCGACTGGTTTCTCTTAAGGTCCATGAAGGTTTCTAATTCCAGAGACGCCCATATTTTTTTATAGTCTCACTGCTTGAAGCGGAGGCCAAGAGACAAAACAGAAATAAAATCAAATATATGCCTGTGAACTACCATCTCCTATTAGTGGCTTTATGCAACTGTCTTCTATTAGAGGCTTCATGCTGCTGTTACCAGAGATGTTTCTGAATCAAAACCTTGGAATTAAAACTATGGAGCCCCGGGGGGGAAGGGAGTTGCTCTAGATCTGAAATCTTATGCTGGGTCTCTCTGACTTCTCTCCGCCGGTTTTCTTTGAGGCGCGTTTGCTGGGAAATAAAATTCCTCAAAGGATGCAGTGTTAGTGCCCTCTTGTGGGGGGAAAGCGGAGACGAGGTGCAGTAAAACCTGTCACACAGCAGTGGGACAATGTTCAAAGCAGGTAAGAACGGATTGTTTTGGCAAGAGGTGGAAATGGGGAGCTTGCTCGGCTATGCAAAAAGACTTACTTCAAGGATTTGATGGGCGCCAGAGAAGTGTTGGCCAAATGAGATTTGAACAGGTTGCCTCCCGGCTGAGGTGTGTGGCACAGCACAGTGGAGCACGGCCAAGGGATGCTGGCCCCGGTGTCACCACGGGCTGTGTGTTGTCCCCTGCAGGACTCACCTGGGTCCTTGGACCATTAACGTGGGCCCAGCTCTGCTCATCTGTGGCTGCAGTTTTGCAAACGAAGTTCAGAGTCCACTGGCACGAACTTCTTTGGATTCCATTGTGTGGCACTGAGAGGCCTTGCATTTCATCAGCTCACATGGGTTGCCTCTGGAAGGGGACAGCATACCTCTTTGGTTTAGCTACGTAATCTTTGTTCATGATATTTTACACCTACATTTTGGTGTTCTGGCTTTTCAAGATCCCTTCTGATTATGAAGAACAGAGTCCCTAAAATGTAACAGAAAGCATGGCTCTCTCCACATTTCAGTTTGGTGTATTTCCCATTCTTTTTACTGTCAGTCATCTCTCAGCGAGTTATCTGAGATGTCTTTGGTTTCTTTCTGCATTTAATAATTCTGGTTTTAGCTGTTTGAAGAAAACGCCCATGAATGCTGACCAATTCTTAATACAAGAGATTGTCTGTGGTCCCATATGGAAAAGAAACAGTTACATCTCTCTGAGGTAACACGCTATTGGATTCCATTTTCTTTAAGCAGAGGGAAGAAGTCTGTGAGCCAGCAGAATCCAGCATTAAAATGATGTTTATTAAATCAACACTAAGTAGCAAACAAGTCATAAGCTTACATCTAAAGCCTTCTCCCAGGCTTGATGATTATAAGATTTCACTGGAAGCTTTTTTCTGGCTTCAAGGTCTCTTGAAGATTTCAAATCCCTGGCTTAGCTTATTTACAGGTGAGATGTATACTTCTTTAGGCCAGCCCCAGGCTCCACATTTCAAGTTCTATTAACTGAGTGGACTGTATTTTCAAGCAGAGTCCTCAAACCTACTGCAGACTTGACTAGATCTCAAGGTTACTTGTGATTATTTATAAGCAGTAACTGTACTGGATGACCAATTACCTCAGTAGTGACAGAGAAATTAGCATTATAGTTCTAAATCAGCTTTGAGTTATATTTGCAACTATTTAAAGTAGAAGCTCAGGGAAAGTAATGTCTTCCATCCAAGTAAATGGAGGATGACATTTCTTTAACAGAAAGATAGAAAGAATTCTTCATGAAGGTGGCATGGGAAATGATGTATGACACTTCAATAAACACTTGCTATTTTTTTCTTAACCCTGCATTAAAGACATAGTGTGTTTAAGATGGGAACCTTCATCAGGCACTCAAAGACTCCCATTGTGAAATGGAAGGAAGTGAGAAGAAGGAGACAGGCAAACTATCCTGCTGCTGTCAAATCTTCCAGCCCCATTTTCTGATCTTGAAGGGATTGTTTTGTCCCCAGTCCTTCTTTTTCACTTCCAGTAGCACTTACCCTGCAGCTAGGATAGAGGAGCAAATCAGGCCTACCCTTTCTCTCTCTGCTCTTTTCTGTGGGATGGGTTTTGCCACAAACTTTTTTCCTAGGCTGGTCACCTTTTGGCATCCAGTTTGTTCCAGCCATCTGCATCTCATTATCAGTCATACACAGTCCTTCTTCAAAGCATTTCACTACAAATATCAGTGTCTTGTAGCATCCTAATCTGCAGAGTGATGGGTGTCAAATCTCCCAGGGCTTTTACATGTGTAACTTTCGTTATAGTTAATGAGAGTGATATATGCAAATCTACCACACAGCAAGCAAAAAACCTGTTTCAAATAACGAGATTTTTTGAAATACCCTCTGTATAGCACAGTGAAACTAACATAAGATAGAAACACCTATTAAGATAGAAATAGCTATTAGAAGTCAAGTGTGCTATGCCAAAATGAAGACTGTTAAGGCTGCTTTACAAACCTGTACTTAGGTCTGTTTCTAGTCTGTCTTGGGCTATGTAAGAGAATGTTCCATAATTTCAGGGTTTAGATAATTAGACAGTAGCAACTGTACTGTGTTACTTGATATGTTACAGGATGAAACATGGAAAAAATTGAAGGAACTCAGGAAAGGACTTAGTGAAAATTTGGACCAAATGGCAAAATTCTGTACATCACCTCAGAGGAAGTGAGCTTGATTCAGCATGTCACCAAACACTCACTGAGAATCAACATACTACACAGCACTCAGGCCACAGAAATGCTTTTACTGGCAAAGAAAGAAAATGTATGTAACAAGGCACAACATATTTTGTTCATATCCATTAAAGACAGTGAAACTATCACATTAGCTGCTGACTAAAAGCTTCCCAATTTGTAATTGACTTGGACTGAAATGACACAAGTGGTGTCAGTCTGGTGCCATGTATGTAGGAGTGCTTCAAGGCACAGACTGAGTTTACAGGATATGAGGCAGAAAGCAGTTGGGTATCAGAAACAGAATTAGGATAGGAACTCTAATCTGTTATAAATATAAATTGTTTGGCTCTTTTTCAGCGCTTCTTATAATGAATTTGCTTTCTGGATTCAGTTCCTCTCAGGCAAGTTTCAGAGCCAAATGCGGATCCTCCTTTATTCCTTTGTAAATTCCCATTTCTTCATCTGTAAAAAGAGGAAGAACTTTTCTCACACCTTGCATTTTGCCTGTTTGTCACAGAAACAGACACCTACTGTGCACCTGCCAGTGAAATCTTAGCTGGTGTCTCTATTTGCTAATACAATACAAGCAATGAATTGTACTCACATCAAATTTGAGCAAGTTCAAGGTGCAGTCCGAAATTCCAAACACCGTGACAGCAAGAGAGCCATGTAGCACTGGCATATGTTCAGTAATTCAGAAATTAGTTTGGCCAGAAGGATTTACCCATGCAAATAAAGGTTCAGGAGTTAAACTCTGAAAGTGATCAAGCAGTAAAATAAACTTTCAAAAGAATTGGTGGGATTTCTTTATTTCTTGATATTTTGAAATAAGCCCACTCTTATATTTCTGAATGTCTATGTTAATCAAACACAAATTTTTATCTTCCAAGCAGATACAGGCTAGAGAAATTATAAATTCCATATGTTTAGAGAAATCAAATTAATTCTGTTAATGTGGTAAATCTTTCAAGTCACTCAGGTCTAAACAGGAGGGACAAAACATAATGGAGACTCAGAATGAAGAACATATGATGAACATTTATACATGAACCTGCAAAAGACCAAGCAAAAAATTTGCTTCAGACCATTAGCTACTTAGTGTCTCTATTTCCAACAGACGCAATTTTAATAATAAAAGCAAAGAGAGACCAGATTTGTACAAAGTAATTAAATCTCCTTCTCAGGGTTTGTGTGCTCCTCACTCTACTTAAATATGTAAAAAAGTGCATTTGCAAAGACGCCTTTCATTTGGAGATAAGACTATAAAGAATTTATAGATTAAAATGTGTTTTTCTGAAAGCAAGTAACCTGAGTAGATTATAAACCTATTCTTTTTTTTTAAAGATGTTTAATTCTTCAAATTTCACTGAAGAAAACACCCTAGAAGTACTATCTAAAATATCTTCACTGATCAACTATATTTATTGGGGGGAAGACCATATGTGAGTGAATTTTGGAATCATGTACCTGAAACAGATATTTTAATCTTGAAAGTCCTGTTAACTGAGAGGAAAGGTGACTACATTTCATTATCAAAACTGATATACTTTTGCATTGACGTGTTTTAGGATCATGAAATGTCTCTGTGAAAGAGATAGGTTCTTCTTTAAAAAAATTAGTATATTGTTACGCACTGGAAAGCTTTAGATGTGGCAGTCATGTGCTGCATCTCTTTATCTAAATAAGTAATTCCAATAGTTTGATCTACAGTTTTCTCTCAGCATTGAAAATCCCTATTAACATTTACTCTCTGAAAAGGAAAAACTTAATGAGGACTAGGCACGTCTGCTCTTTCTCTTGCTTCCAAATACTAATTGTCTCATCAGAAACCCAGTGCACAGGCTGGTTTCATTTCAGATAAAGACAGAACACTGTGTCTTGGGGAAACATGATGCAGCCACTACTTTGAAATACTTGATGTGAGAAGATGAGGTGTAAAAGATTTTCCTGCACAGTGAGAGAACATAATACAGAATCTGGTCTTGCATGAACATGAAAATTCAGCGCATATGGGTGTTTTACTAGAGAACTCACATACACTGAATTGCCCCATAGATGGTACCAGTAAGAATGGGGCTGTTAATTTGGACAGCATGATCTCAGTTCGAAGGCTAGCAGAATCTGTTATGTAAAATAGCTTTTCTTTCTGAGAAGGTCAGAAGGAAAGATATCTAGAAAAATGGGTTATTATGTATTAGTGCATTTCAGAGTTCTTTGTTTAAAGTAATTTTCCCTGTGTTGTTTCTGTGAAAGACTATAATCTGTTGGCTAGTTTTGTCAAGATCTTTACTTGTGAAGAGAAAATTGTAAAATGTTCTCTTTTGAAATAATTCAAGTTTGAAAAATTCAAGCTGAGTAATTTCTTCTCAAACAGTATTGCCTTGCTCTATTTATGAATGGCTCTGTGCCTAGATGATTTGTGCTCATTTGTGGCATTTTTTATTGGTGTTAGGCAAAGATTCTTCATGCAAGGACCTCATGAGTAGCAGAAAACTAAAAAACTTTGAGGAAAGCATCTTCATTTCAGTACTTTCCAGAAGGTGCTTGAGAGATGCTAACATGGAAAGTCAGAAAATAGTAGGAGATTTCTCTCTTTCTCGAGTGAGACTTGAAGGATTGCTGAGAGCTATTGGGACGAAAGCAGGTTCTAGGTAGCTGGAATTAGGGACTGGGTTACACAGATAATGGGCGAGTGCTAGGATGAGAGATTGATTTCTGTTCTTTTCCATAGCACTTGCTTTTAAGGAATGGGCTCTTCAAGGACCAGCTGCTCTGTCTCACAGTCCCATTGGAGGTGGATGGTTTTCAGGAGTGGACATTACTTTGTAGATCTTTGTTTGGAAGCAATAGAATGAGGAAGGTCTGTTCTATGAGCCTGGCTTCAATCAATGGGGCTGGGCACAGAGCTCAGCACAAAATCCTTTACAAGTAGTGCATGAAGGAGCCATCAACTACATCGGGCTGAGAGAGCTGGTTTGTGCATGTTCTAAGTTATGTATCAAGTCTTGTTCTGGATGCTTTGATAGTGATATTTAAAATGCTACGTCTGCAGTTTCTAAATTGTGATGAGTCTGAAACTGGTAACTTGACAGAAAACTGAAGGATAATGCTTTCTGAGGGAAAGACAGTATTGCCTCCTTAACAAAACCACCTCTACAGAATAAATTACTTCTACCAGGATGTCCTAGAGGCCATTGACTTTCAGCACAAATTTCTTCAGGGCTCAGTTATACTGAAATGAATTCTGGAATAGAGAAAAATATACAGAAAAAGCACTGTAAAATATCTTTTGTGAGTTACTTGTCAGAGTACTTCATGGCCTTGTATTTTGACTCTTTCAGACTGCTGTTATATAGGAGCACTACAGATTGCTGCAAAGCACCATTCTGCCATGAGGTCACAGCAACCAAAGTTACCTATTTCTGCAGTGTTTCAGAAGTGTTTTGTAATGTTATTGCCTACCTGCAGGTAGAAGAAGATGCCCTAAGAAAACAGGAATCAAAAGAATAATTAGTACTGACAGGCTGAGAAAGTTGGGACTGTTCAGCTTGGAGAAGAGGAGGTTGTGTGGGAACCTCATAGGAACCTTCCAGTATCTGAAGGGGCCTACAAGGAAGCCATAGAGGGACTCTTCATCAGGAAGTGTAATGACAGGACAAGGTGCAAACTGAAACAGGGGAAATTTGCAGAAGAAATGCTTTCCTGTGGGGGCAGTGAGGCACTGGCACAGGTTGCCCAGAGAAACTGTGGATGCCCATCCCTGAATGTGTTCAAGGCCAGGTGGGATGGGACACTGAACATCCTGGCCTAGTGGGAAGTGTCTCTGCCCATGGCAATGTTGTTGGAATTAACTGATCTAGAAGGTCCCTTACAACTCACACCATTATTTGATTCCATGACCCAAGAGAAATAGGAGGAAACAAAATGTAACAGCAGGGCGAGAGGGGGTGTGAGTGTCATGGCATGAGGGTTAGTGCAGGGAATGTGTTACAAAATGTGGATATTGTGTTGTGCAAATAGGTCTGTCTGTCATCTTTATACCAAATTAACATGGCAAGAAAGTAATGAGAAAAAGCTCCCCAGACAGTCCTACTAATAAGTCTTATCTTTGATCTTAAAGAGCTTAAAGCAGTTTACTTTCCATGCCTGTGTAAGCCATTTGTACTAGTAAATCAGAAGTGCATGCTCCACATCCTGTTACCTTCAGATCTGCCTCAATAGCCACAAGCTGTGTAATGCCAAAAGACATGCCTCTATCTTAAAGAAGAAAAAAAGCCCTGAAGGTCCTTTTGATCTAAATTGAATCTCATTCAAATCTATACAAACCCTTATGTCTGTGGCACATAATACATGCTTCATGGCCTCATTCCATTGCATTCACACCAATGTCCTGTGGTTTCCTTGTCATTTTTTGCAATCAAGTCACATGAAATCTATTGCTGCCTACCTTGTTCTGATAATCTTGATACCACATTTTCCTGTTGCACAAACATCTTTTTAGGGTGATTTCTTATAAAAGTCTGAACCCAGCAGAAAGGAAACAGAATGTGAGGGTTTTTTAAACATCCTACTACACCAAACTGAGAGCTTGTTCTAAGTGCTGCATCCTAAACTTAAGTGTTGGGATCAAAGTAAGGTAAAGGAATGATCTAAGGAACTGGACCGTATCTTCTTACAACTCTGACATCATCAGTATCCTCCCTGTGGGTTACTTCGGTTTTAATTAGAGTAGTAAATTTATTCTGCTTATGCTTCCACTTGAAAAAAATTCTCGCCACCCATGCTGGGTGGCTTGGACCTAGACTACCAACCTCCATGTTGATTTTCAATCTGTTCTTCTTCTTGCATGGGAAGAGGGCTGATGGCTGGCACACTTCTGCTTTATGGCTGTGGGCAACGCAAAAGTGACTGGCTCAAACCCTTCAGTTCAAGAACTGGAGGTCGTTCTGGGACACGGCTGGCAGAGGCAGCAAAGCCACAGTCCAGGCACTTGCCTGCTGTCACTTTGGCTGTTCCCAGTACAGAAAGGTCACCCAGCCCTTGGCAATGGTCACTGCACCATTTTTCGCTTCTCACAGTTAAAAAATGTGACTGCTGGCCACAGCTAAAAGCCAACATCCACTAGCTGTCAATGATAGGGACAGGATGAGTTAAAACAGAAGCATCTCTATCACACAACTATTTTGATAAGTTTCAGCAATTTATTACTGCAGGTAGCACTGATGTCACTGAAATGGTGACTCAGTTTGCGTGATTCTTGAATCATCTGAGCTGAAACTGGCAATGTCTGTGCCAGTAAAACCTGCTTCAAATTTGGTTTGAAGTGATCTGAGTACATTCCTCCTCCCCCACACTAAAAGTACATTGAAACTGTCACCTGATAAAATCAAATTATGAGCCTTCCTCAGAAGAGAGCTTAGACCAAGACTTCATCAGGTCTCACTTCATATGAAGACTTAAATAAATAAATTTATATGAATCCAAGGCAGCACACCCACTACAGCAGCTTTTTCCCTGTTTTAGTTTTCTGGGTTGAAAGCAAGATCCAGATCCTGCCCCTAAATTTCACTCATTTTGAGGCTGAAGCTGTCTGCTGTCAATAAGTAAAACAGTTTTCTAGGACCTGGGGGAATGGAGTGAGCTGTGCCTTACATAATTTTCCTCCCTGGTGTGTCATATTGAGTGGAAGGCACAATCCTGCTCCCTAGGCAAGAGCATACCTGCAGCTCTGTGTGGTTTGCTGTGGGCCAGACCCAGTGAGGTCAAGCTGTGGTGCTGCTGAGAGCTGGGTGCTGGGTGGTGTAGGAGCCTGGTCAGCAACTCTCCTCATTCTTCCTTTGGTCATATTGGAACTGAGGTTTGTGCGTCCTAAACAGCATAGATTTCCCTCAGTGACCTAAAATCCAAGTGCTCATGTGGGAGCAGAAATTAATTGCAATTGATAATAGCAATGGAGAGGCACAGATAGAGCTGAACTAAATCTCTGACAGCTCTGAGTAGGAGCAGTTCTAGGTGCAGACTGCTCTTAAGCACCCAGCTGAAGTCCTTCAGACAGGAGCCCTGAAACCAGCCTGTAATCATTGCCAGTGATACTCATCGGCAGGACTAGACATCCTTTGCCACTGTTGTGGGCCCCATTTTCTGCCTCTGCCTTAGAGCTACCAGGTCTTAAACATCCTTTCAAATGTCCTTTCCAAAGGAAATGAAAAGAAAAGGAGGGGAGAAAGGGAAAGAATATAAGAAGGGAAGGGCTTTCCTTTACCAAAGAAGGCTATATGAATGTGCTGGAAATAACAAGAACCTTGAAACAGGTTATTAACAGATGTAGGCCAGTGACATTTTCAAAGCAGATGGAGTTATTGAGAAGAAAGTGCCAAGTCAAAGATTACCAGGGGACACTCTTGTCTCTTTTTACTTTCAAGAATTTAAAAAAAGCACCAACTAGAAACGTGGACAGAGTTTACATAGATGGAACTGCTACAGCTGTAAGAGGAGTAAAGTAAATAGAGAAGAGAGAGTCAGAGCTGGGTTAGACCATTGTAAGACTGGTTAATTTTGCCTTACTGATGTTGTATTGTTGCAATGGTGGATAGGGAGTGACGCTTGCAAGCAATTAGCAAGAGAAGTCTCTGAGATGGGATGCTAGCTTCAGCAGCTGGATGGAAATCTCAGAGGTGTGTGATGCTTGGAATGCTTTCAGAAAACAATATGAGCAATGAGAACTTTTACTCTACTCCATGCAGCAAAACCTGTGCTGGAGTTTACTCGTAAAGTGCAAGCTCAGGTTTTACAATCCCATCAGTTGAAATTTTCACATTCTTGGGAAGAGGATTTAGTGGAAATAAACTATCCCTACAGCTGGAACAACACCTCTGAAGAAAAAGCTTTCTAGATCTCCTGAGGGAGGCAAAAAATTGGCATAATTTATGCTGCTCTGCTGTTATTCATCCCTTCAGGAATTATTGTTCCACATGAGCAAAGGTAGGACAAGTAGGCTAAGTTGCCTGAGGTACTGCTGAGCAGTGAACAGATGGTTGGAAAAAAAGATGTATTACAGTGCTTTAAATTTTTTTTCCAGAAATGCTAAACTAGCCCTTATTTAAAGTAATTTTGCTGAGGGATGCTCATGAATTCCTCTTCACCACAGAGATTCACAAAACATCCCTCTGGAGCATATACATGGACATTGTAGTGCATGTGACATGTGGGAGACCTTCAACACTTGGGTTGTACTACTTACCCCTTCAAGGACAGAATGAGTACTGTTTATTGTTTATATAGGACAATTTGCATGAAGTTCCTGAGTTATGCTGACACTAATATGGGCAAATAAAGTCATCATAACATTCCTTCTTGGTAAAGTAATGGTCAAGCTAAACCCTAGGTTATCAGAAAGCATTTGAAGTTTGAATAAGAATAGTTATTAATGTGGTAAAAGTTGCAAAAATCCTTCCATATGCCAGAAATATTGCACAACATGTCTGTCAGTGGGTTTGTGATTCACCATGCTGAGGGTGATATGTGTGGGGCACATATCTGACATCCTGTCTCACAGAAGTGTACACTTGCTGAGAAGGAGCCTAGAGATCGCTAAGCCTTGTGTAGTGGTAGGACTCTTCGAATAAGGTGGACTCCATCTTCTCAGGGAAGTGTTTGTGTCTGATACATAGCAAAAAAAAAAAAAAAAGGTAAAAGAAAAAGAATTTACTTCCTACTATCAGTACATGTCCTCTAAACCCTTTAGAAGTGAGGTCAAGACCTGGGACCCACGATTTGTGGGGAAGAAGTAGGTGAGAAAAAAGATGAGAAACTTCCCATTGGTAATAGAGACCTATGTTAAATATGGCTCTCATTCACTGTGGTTTAGAAGTATGTGTCAAAGTCTGAGCTAGAATTGTGTAAAAGCACATGCACTGATTATTTCCCCCCCAAAAAATACTCCTAGAGGCCAGAGGCCACAGTAACTTTCTTTTCAAAAGCCACAGCCTCCCTGTCAATTTCTAACATCCACAAATGGTGCAGGCAGTGTGGTTTAGACAGGCAGAGAAACACAGAAATCACAGAATAAACTAGGTTAGAAAAGACCTTTGATATCATCGAGTCCAACCTGTGCCCTATCGTTACGTTATCAGCTAAACCATGACACTGAGTTCCTCATCAAGTCTTTTTTTAAACACCTCCACGGATGGTGACTCAACCACCTCCCTGGGCAGCACGTTCCAATGCCAAACCACTCCTTCTGTGAAGAATTTTTTCTGTATCTTCCCCTTGTACAGCCTGACACTGTATCCTCTCATCCTGTCACTGGTCACCTGGGAGGAGAGACCAACCCTCACCTGGCTACAACCTCAGAAAGTGATAAGGTCCCCCCCTCCTCTTCTCCAGCCTAAACACCCCCAGCTCCCTCAGGCACTCTTCATAGGGCTTGTGTTCCAGACCCTTCACTGGCCTTGTTGCCCTCCTCTGCACACATTCAAGCCCCTCAACATCCTTCCTAAACTGAGGGGCCCAGAACAGGTCACAGTACTCAAATAATACATGCCTTGTTCTGGTAGGAAGAAAATCCCATGTTGGTGTCATTAGGAATTATCACTCTGTTTTGCAGGAGCAGGTGACAAAATGTGGGAGGGAAAATCTATTAAATTCAAAGGCCACAAATTCCCCAATAGTAACTGCATCACTGTCTTAAACTAGAGGTCCCTCCTTGATGCTTCAGAGCATGAGAATTCTCAGTGTTCTCTTTGAGATATATGACAGCCACTGTATTGATGGGGTTGAATTGTTTGTCCATCTGTGATAGCTGCCTGGGGGAAGCTATATTGCCATGTGTCTGATCTTTTAAAGCATAAATCTACACCAAGCCATGCAGGGACATATCAAGTCTATGTACTGTTTAGTCTCTGAATGCTGCTCATCCTGAAATCTTTCTTCTCCTTTGTAAGGTTTCCTTTGTCACTGATGTGATCTCTTCCTATTGAGGGATCAGGCTCTGCTCAAAATACAAACATCTCCCAGGCAGCATTAAGAACCCTGTTGTGCTGATCATGAGTTTGAACCCTGTTGTTCTGAGATCATTCTAGAAATTTTGCTTCTTCCCAAGCATCATGCTGGCAACACCGTACTATTCCTCTCTCTGTAAAGGACCAAGGTAATGAAGTTTTTTCATAACTGCAAAAAACCCTGTGGCAGTAGGCTTTAGAGCCTTCAAATCTCACATCCTCTGGAGAGGGAGAGAGGAAGGGAGGGACGGAGGGGGTTGTTGCCTTTTTTCATAGTGAAGAATTTGATCGATGAACTAAGGACTCAGAGGCTTTGTGCACACCAGATCACCCTCCCAAGTGTAGACTGCTCAAGTCTAAATTGTCTTTACCCTCACAAAACTGAAATAACCCCAGGAACTGTTAAAACAGGGCACTATGAGAATACAGCTCACCAGCTTTGTTCCTGTAAATCTCTTACCAAAAGTTGGTAGACATCAATCATCATTCTCAAATTTGTAATGTTCTTCCCATGCTGGAATTATTAAAAAAAAAGAAAAAAAAAAGAAAAAGAAAAAAAAAAGAAAATGTATCAAAATGTATCTCCCTGTCTTCTCATAGAACCAGGATTTTTAAATAATGAATTTTTCTGACTTTTTCAAGTCTTTCACTTGAAGCATAAACCAGAAATGATTGTTTATATGTCATTCAGAACAGATTGATGATAATAATTCATGTATCCATATGTGTGTATATATGTATGCAAAATACTACATAATATATGGAAACAATTTGTTTATTTACAATATAAAATGCTGATTATATTTTTTTTCCTTTTCATTTGTAACTCGAGTACACACGTGTGGCATTTATTCTGAAGTTTTCAGCCATGATTCAACCCAGTTCTCAGAAGCCAAAACCACATATGTGTTGAAGCAGTTTGTTGAACACCAGTAATACAACTAGGACATCTCAAAGGCCACTCTGGGCTGGCTGCATCCTTCTCACTCAGGCAAGGACAAGGACAAGGGTACAGCAGCGATCATGGCTGTGGCTGCCTATCTGGTTTTATCCTCTAGCTTTTCTCACTGAGGAAACCTTTCACATCCAAGTAACATACTAGAGATCCACTGATGAAAACACTCTGGGAGCACATGAGAGTACCACACATTAAAAACCAAACAGGATCTTTATTTCTTTGGGAGAAAACCATCTCAATATTCACCCGCACAGGGTTTAGAAATTATATGATTTTACTATGCGTGGACTTTTTAACAGAATACCTTGATTCATGATTTTTATAATTGTGCACCATGAGATCTCCAGCTGACATAAGAGACACATACATGCTTGCAAAACGTAGATTATTGACTGTGTATCCTAAGTTCACTAGACACATTCTCTTTTTATGTGAGAATATTACATATCATAGAGTCCGTAATGCCTTGTCCCCGCTTTGCACTGCTCGGGTTGTTACCACAAGGATACTGGGTTCTGAATGGGGGCTTCTCCCCTGCCCTTCTACCAGGAGGGCATCTCTGCCCTGAGAGACTTCTTGCTTTCATTGTCTGTGTCCATGGAGGGGACCCACAGGTGAAAAACCCATGCTGCAGGAAACAACCAGAATAGGAAAACCCATCACATACAAGCCCAAATATAATTATGGGAGACTGAAATATAACTTGGGCTCCAGAATATATTAGGGTGCTCTCAACCCACCTGTCATTGCAGGGGGAAGGGTCTGTCACAATTTCTTATGATGGAGGCCTTGTCATGGCAGCTGTGTTTCCGCTGCTACAATGATCTCTCATATCTCAGGACTCAGATAACAAAGTTACCTTGTTCAGTTTTAGCTCAGTTTGGAACTGGGACTAGGGGTGTCCATGAGTTGGAAGAAGAAAGGAGTGTCAAGTCCATGGAGCACAGATTTCTAGGCAGACCCTGTTGCCCTGCCAACTGTGCTGCACTAGCCAGATTCAGAGCTTGATTCCTGCTATGCCTTCAGTTTCAGACATCTTTAGGGGTCACTGAAGTCCTTAACCATGCAGCCTGAATTCTTGCTAAGGAATTCCTTCCCAGAGTGGTACTCTGAGTTGCCAGTATCTGAGGGGAAAGTACTGAGCTGTGAAACTGGAATTTGCTGTGGCTTATTTGCGATCTTCTGAGTTCCCAAGGGAAGTTCACCGACTCCTAGCTGAAGCAATATGTAAGTGGCTTTTTAGTTCTGCACAGTACCCACATTGTCTGCAGCTGAAGTAAGTGGACTCCAGTTGCCCAGATACACTCATCACAGTTTGTGCTTTGTGGTAAACACTTTTTGACACATAGTTGTTTATAGTGAAAAGGCAAAGGTGAAATTCAAAGCTAGATGTTGCTGCCCTATCAGCTCACACTGTCTGTGGCTTTGCAGTAGACACAGAGGCAGTGGCTGAGGTGACACTTCCATGGCTGCTACCCCCAGCCAAATGAGCATTACCCATTTATAGCTGGGCTAACTTGGTGCAGGTGGAGTTCAGAAGATGGGTATACATGGGGAAAACTTTTGTGATTTTATGCTATTTACATCATGTGGACCAGAAGGCCTGAAAGGAGGGGTCAGGGTCTTGCTATGTTAGCACAACATAACACTCCTTAACTGGGGAACCTCCAAATTAAAGGCAGGAGACAATTCTGAAGGAAGAGGAGGAGAAGAAGGAAACAGAACAGTAAAGAGATCAAAATTATTTGTGAGAAGTATCATTTAACTCCTTTGATTTTTCTTTAGGAAAAAAAAAGAAAATATATATTTGCTTGGCAGTGTGATGGGCTCATAAGGATGTGTGCGTCAATTCTATGCTCCTCAGAAACACTTTTGCATACTTGATAGATTGAATTATTTGATAATCAACATCTTGATGGGCTTAGATAACATACAATTTTCAAAAAGAGATTTGGTTTGTAGGGGTTTTGGTTCCTGGAAGCTGTGTGGTTAATAATTCACTTAAATCCTGCTATTTTTATCTTGGTAGTATTGAAGTTAGTATTCTCAAAATACACCAATCTTGATAAAAGATTCTGACTGTTGCTTTACTGAAGATAAGTGTTGCTGAAGTTGCTGAAGTTGCTGATTTTGGTCCCAGGCCATCATGAGAAGCTGTCTGGGTTTGTTGAGAAGGCAGACTGCTGGTAGCAGCATATGCTTGCTTTGAATACAGTCAGGGAGAGAGAGTACCATCTCCTAACAGATCTGCTTACCTGGTGCCTTTAGGGTTGTACATGTGTAGTTTCATTATGAAAATAGTTCACTTATTTCGTGTTGCTGGTAGCCGCACAGAGCAGCTTTTTTGGCTGAACTTTCAAACAAAGACTTGATTGTCCACATGTGAACTCACATTGCTATTATTTTCTTCTGCAGTTATTTGCAAACATAATTATCTGTGATGTTTTGCAGTGCTGTCTGAATACCCCAAACGTTGCCCTGTATATATTCAGTGCGCTCTGCTGGAATTACCAACAGGTGCAGGTGTCAGTGGAATTGAGCTGTAAGCCCAGATTCACATATGCAAAATCACAGACCAGCTCCTTTTCATTCTCTCTGCATTGGTTCTCAACTCCTTTTGATGTAGAAGAGGCAACAATGTAAGTCAGTTGAGAAAGGGGCTGGCATCAAGAGACTTTTCTGCATTTTCAACCAGGTTATTTACTGTCTCTTGCTGGTAGTCAGAGAAATCTGTGAAAAGCTGTGGTCCTGAAAAAACTTGAAGACTCAGAAAAAATTTGAAGAAAGCTAGTCTTGATTATCCAACCCTTACACAGGACACCAGACAGCTGCCTGGAAGGGAAATTGGGAGGCAGACTTTAGTAGGGGCTTTACTACAGCAGTGCTGGTACTGGCCTGAAGAGTTGATAGCAGTTACCGCCAGAGAAACCAGAGAAAACCGGTTTGATTCTTCATTTTATTTGAGTTCATCTTACTTAAGTTACCTCTGCAAATAAAGGGATCAAATTTGGCTTAAATCTGTAAGAAAATCTGATGAAAACCACAGAGCTTTATCAAATTTTTTACTACAATGCAAGCACATCCTGAAAGTAATGTGAAATCTGCATCAAAAGCAGCCATATGTGGCAAAAGCATTCACAGTTTAGTTGTATTTAAGCAAATTTGACCTAAATCTCAATCTTAGTTAAGAAGTCCCGATCATTTAACTTTTGCATAGTTTAGAGTTTTATTAAAGTTTGTCTGTACTGTTTGCACTGAAATAAAGTGGCTTTGCAAAGCATTACTTGAATACAAGTTATCAACAGGAACAAGTTTGACTCTTCCTCGTCTGTTTAGCCTCTTAGAATCTTCCCTTCCTCATTTCAAGGGACCCAGTTCAGTTTGCAGGCATTGAACAGATATTTTCTGAAGTTCGGGTAAAGGGTAGTCCTCTTCTGCCTTGTAGAGCAGGGCTCGTCTCTTCTACCCGGCTTCCTGTAAGAGCAGAATTGCACACAAAGCCCTTTCTTGTCTTCCTTCCCTTCAGAACTGCAGCAGCAGGAGCGGAAGTACTTGCAGGAGAAGAACTTAAGCATCAGTATCACAAGGTCCCAGATGGGAATTCTGTAGTCCAGAGGAGTGAGGTAGCAGAAGGGAAAGAATGGGAAGGGAACAAAACCCTCCTTCTTCCTCGTACACATGCCTGAAACCTTACAACTCTTTCTTCTAGCTATGCCCCACTTATTCCAGGGTCTCTTTCGTGCTTCCCTCATTCACTAGAACCTTCCTGCCAGCCTGAATTTTGCCTGTATGAGGGGTATTAACTGGGGTAGCTCTAAACATGCTTGGTAGTTTCCTTACGGTAGTGTTAGTCTGGTCACAGGAAACACAGAAAACACTGGTGATGTGTAAGATACCAGACAATGATGTATAAGATGGTGGCATAACACCCTCCCAAAGTCCTAAACTTTCATAGGTGTTCCTTTGCCCTTGGCAGATATAGGCCATTGTCTCTCTGCAGGCACAGAGTGTAGCCAGCACCCAGCTGCAAAATGCCTAATTAGGTGATTTATAATTGTGTCAGTAGCATGTGGCTCACCCAACGCAGAGTATTTTATTGAGCGTATGCCTGGTTATCAAATAACCCCTCCCATGAGGGGTGTTTTGAATTACCTGAAATAGGCTGAAGGTTCAGTGGGGTAAGGGAGAGTATGGGAGAGAGAAACCTCTGTAGTCCTCTAGTCACTGACAGTCACCTGGGAAAGGCAAAGCAGTATTTCTGATTAAAAATCTACGTTTGGAATTTTAAGCCTTAATTCTTTACACAGAGTTCATTAGCAGTCCTTGGGATGGTACTGGGAGGGTGCAACCCTTGGACTGTAGAACATGCTCCATCCCTTCTCCAAATGTGTGACCTGCTGCAGTGAAGTCACTGAAGTGCTGTCCCCAGGCCCTTGGGACAAGACACCGCAGTACTTCAGGCAGCTGTGGCATTCTCTGCCCAAGCCAAGCAGCTACATATCGGGCTGGAGAAGCCTGAGCGTTTCAGATCACACAGGACACCAGTACCTTACTGGAGAATGAGCCATGTTCTACATATATGTCCTATCCATTTTTTAAAAATCCCTTTCTGACATTAAACCATTTATCCTGTGACAACACTTGTGAATTGAGCTGCTGGGGTATGGCCTCAAGGACCTACCATATGTAGGCAAAGGAATAGCACTTTCTGCTACTGGGTTCTTAGGACAACATCTGTGAACAACTCAAAGTGCCACAGACAAAAGCAGGTCCTTTCTGGATTGCTCAGTTGCACCTAAAAATATCTGAAAATTACCCTTGTTGCCCTTGCTCTAGACTCAGATAATTTATCTTCATTTACCATCACCACAGAAAGCAGAGAAAGTGTACCTTAAAAATGACTAAGAAAGGATTCCATGGCCATGGTGGGATAGCCACCACTTCATGATGGGATTGTTTTGATGAGCCATCAAAGTATCTGACTGAATGTCTGCATTTTAAAAATCCACTGCATGTATTTTGTTCTGCTAGCTTAGCTGTAGCAATGTTTCTCTGCTTGTTTTTATTCACAGCTCTTGTTTTTATTGGTGTCTGCTAACGGAACACTTTTTGTCACGGAAAGGGAAATGGGTCACCACTACCAGAGCACTGTTCAAGTCTCTGCAAGATGTGTTGGCTAGTTGTAATTATAGACTGTGACCTGGGAATGCTGAAGGCATTTGGGTCACTGGAGACTATTGTTTAATAATTGTGCCTAGTAGCAGGATTTTTCTTAAAACAAACAGAGACTTCTTTTCTCATGAAATAAACATATGTTTTCTTCATCTTGACTGAAAAGGTTATTTCTCTTACTCAAATTTTCGGTGGAAATTATGACTCATGAGCCACTATTCAACATGGGTGGCTGTTTTCTTTAGCATGTCTATATTTTCCAGTAAAGAGCATGCTTTTTTCTTTGATCTTGGAACACCAAGATTACCAACCCAACTAGTAGGAAGAAAAAACATGGTCTGATTCATCTGGGTTGGATTCCTGATGCAGATGAAGTTTCCTTTAGCTTTTGAAGCCGGTGTTGTGCAGTAGGAAATGCTTCATACCACTTTGCCTTGATAGTGTGAAAAAGAAAGAAGGAAATACAGAAAAGATGCTCAGCAGCATCTCTCACGCTGCCTTGATGTGGCTCCTTGGCCAGGCCAGACTGCTGCAGACCACTGAGGGCGCCTGACTGGCTCCCAGTACAACCCTGTCAGGGGCTGAGCAGCTCCTTCCCAGATGGAAAACTGTGGGAGGAGGACAGTGTCTGCATCAGACCCTCCTACAGATGATGCCCCAGGCCAGGGACTGTTTTGCTGAATAAATAAATTGTGCTTGAAAGAGATCCTTATTCACTGGCTGCATGTTTTAATCAGAAAAACCACAGCTTTTTGAGTAAAAGACATGGGTTTTTTAGAAGAAAAGTACTTTTTGTTCCAGAAGTATGCATTAAAGATTGCTTATTGTAGCCTACAGAAGGTGTCTAGGTGATATAAGTTGCTGTCTGGCAAAGGTTTTTTCAATTAGCTGGGTGGATCAGGTATTTTTCTGGAAGCTACCTGTCCCCACAGGCAATGTTTGCCACCTTCTATTGCAAATGGGGCTGTGCCATGGTCGTGAGATATTGCAGCTCCCCAAAGAGTAAATAATTTAGTTTTTCTTCCCTACACTCCTGAAAACCACACATCCCTCTAACACAACCATGATAATGTCTTTTAACTTCTCCTTCAAGACCACAGTATAACGAAGCAGGGCCTTGTGCCAAGCCCTTCCCCTGAGTTCCCCCTTTCTACACAAGTGAGCTGCTGTAAAGTCCTGCTGCTGGCAGTGATGCCCTGGAGCACTACCCTGCTGCAGGAGGGGAATTCCTGAATGGGCTTCTGAAGCACAGGCATTAAGAAGAGCCAGGGCATGGAATGAGGTAGACTTTCTTGGAGCTGTGGTCTGAAAAGCAGAGACACAGCCAGGAGAAGGGACAGAAATGCAAGCATTGATCTGGCATTCAAGGATGTAGGTAGCAAGAGCTACTGAAGCATAGCTCTGTTTCATGAGAGCAGCAGCACTAAGCTCTGATTCCCTTGAGAGATCCTGTTGTGCCTTTGTCTAATGGTCCTGGTCCTGCCCAGCTGTGTAGCAGCCCCATAGAAAGGACCACCAACACACCAACACAGGCAGTTCTGCTGGCATTCAATTCAGCCAAGTGCTTAATACAATGTCCATTGTTCCACTTGGGCCTAAAAGAACCGTAATGAACTTTTTTTTTTTTTTTTTTTTTTTTTTTTTTTTTTTTTTGGGTGAGGAGGAAGTGGGGTTTCAGGTTGTTCTTTTGGGTTGGGGTTTTTCTGGGGAGGGGGGATGTAGTTTTTCAAAGGGAGAATTATTTGACTGAATAGACAAAAACAAGTTCCTTAATTTTGTGGAGGAAAGTAGCCAGCTAAAGGACTGAGAATCCCAGTTTTGAGTTTCTTCCTCTACTGTTTGGCCTCAGGAGCCTGAAAAGCCTATGCAGTGCTCTCATACTCCATAGATTATGTTCAAACTGCCAGCCTTGGAAGGCAATAAGCTCCCTTCTGCTCATATCAGCTGGAGCTAACATAATTTCCACTTTTCTCAGCATTTCAGGGATTTTTCCTGAAGAAGCCTAGGGCAGCAAATGAGCCTTCCTTCTCATCAGGTGGAAAGGGAATTCCCCCTTGCAAGTCTTTGCACGATCCAGACATTAAATCCTGGCCTCAATTTTGAGAGATGGCAGTACAATATATAAGTTGAGGTGCAACTTGCTGCTGCAGTGCATTGAGACGGGATGAAATATCATCAGTGATGGATTTGCTAACAGAGTACTAAAAACTGGAAGGAGTGTTGCAGGATTTAATGTGTGGAGGACATTCAGTATTTCAAAGTTGTTAATGTTTGCAGTTTTAAAAAATTATGTGTGCAGCAGCTAAATCTTTCTTGGTGATAATCAGCTGATTTATCTCTTTTTAAAAATTGATTTCAAGCCATACAAAAACTAATTACTCCCAAGAGGAATTAAATAGCTCAGGCATGCTCATTTAGATGAAGTTCACCCCCTGACCTCTTATTCATATCCCCAGTTCATACCTGTCCTGTTCATTTTACCAGAAAAGCTATTTAATCCTTCCTATTTCTCCCTCTTCTCCAAGCAACCCCACTCACTCAACTCCCAATCACAGAACATAAATACAAACTTTCATCTCTCAAGGAAATGGGAGATTTTTACCTCAGTGGGTAGACTGCTATAACCATGATGGACTGGACAATTTAAGGGACTTGGGTAGACGGAGTGTCTCACTGCAGTTAAAGTCAAATGAAGGCAGAGACTTAGATTCAGCTCTCCAGTAAATCTTGTATGGGCAGAAGTCCCTACTGACGCATGGATTTATTTTTAACTAAATATTTTCAAATACCTGTATTTTTTTCCCTGTATTTTTCTGCATGACAACTTATAGATTCAAATGTATAAGGACCTTCCCACATTATAAAACGTTTTATGAATAATGGTGTGTGATATCTTCAGTGCCAATCCTCATTTCAATTCATTTGTTTCCTTTACTCAAGTTTGGAAGCCTCTTTTCCTCAGCCTTAAATAAACTTCTTGAAGCCTGTAAGAAATATGATAGAATTTAGAACTATTTGAAGTCAATAAAATACCTGTACTAAGGGAAAATGGTCCTCTTAGTGTCATTTCATTCCCTATCCTATAGAGTAGATATGAAATTGCAGCCTTAAAGCTAATCATTAAACTCCAAGAACATTCATACTTAGGTTCATAATTCAGCTTGGGAATATTAACTTGCACACTACATATCAAGGTTTGCATTTCAAACCATCCCAAGATATGCAGGTGTTGATATATTTATCAACTATCCTTCCTCCAGAAACAGTCTTTTCCCAAAACTGGGAGTTTCCAAAGGGAGTTTTTACTTTTTGAACTGATGACTTGTTAGAATATCAGGCTTTCTGTGTAGTCTTACTGACTGTTATTTTTTTATTTTCTTTTACTTTAATCCTTTCTTGTTACACAGTCTATAGACTTGGTTCATGTTAGTTTTACATGGTTTTTTCTTTTTTTTTTCTTATTCTGTCATCTTTATCTTCTTCCAGCTCCTTTTGATTTGGAGGTATTGGAAATTGGCAGAAAGAAATTGAAAAATGTCCCAAAATAACCTGGGACATTATAAGCATACTGTATAAGAGGTTAAAGAAAAGTAGGAATGTATGGGACGTTATGAAAAAACACTTTCTCATGAAAATAATAGGAAATAAACACATGCATACAGTGTCATTACCTTGCTGCCTAGAAATAGTTTCCAATTTTTTTATTTTTTTTTCCTAAGTCATTTTCCTGTTACCCACTAAAATGCTATACAGGGATAAATTGCCCTGCACTCTCTCCTCATTGTGCTGTGGATTTCACTGAGATTAATTCTTTCACAAAACATGCATGCATACATGGACATTCTTATGGACACATATGGCATAATTTTAAAATATTTTATTAAGAATAAAAATATATTTTTCCAAAAAGAAAGGAGTAATGGAACCTGAGACTTCCAAAAGGTTTGTTATAATGAATATAAATCGTTCATCTCACCAGTGCAGCATGTATGTATTTTGAACTGCTTTGTACAGACTTCCACATTTGTCATTTATCCAGCAGCATCCCAAGGCAAACCTCAAGTTTTTTCTTCTTTTGGAAACTCTTTATTTCTTGAATTTCCTTCTAAGTCTTGTGAAAGGTTCCAGGGGATAAGACTCTCCACTCTTGTATAGGATCTTGCATCCAGTCGTTCTCATAGGTGGTATATGTTAGCTATTTTCACCAATAATTTTCAAACACAATAATTTCATCAATATTTCTTTTAATCATGACAACAGTGAATTTATGGATGCACAGAGGTGAACTTAGTTTGCTGGGGAGGTCAAGTAATTTGTCAAAGAATAGTGGGAAAAAATGTGATGTGACCCAACACATCAGGGCTCCCCTCTCCAAACTCTGCTTAGGAACTGGTTAGCTGAGCAGGGCTGTGCAATTGGCAGTCCCCACCTCATTTGATGCTTTACTCATTTTCATTTGCGTAATGTCACAGTTAGCAGTTTGCACCTTCTCTCCGCAGTACTTCTGGGTATCCAAGCGTTTGTTGAGGAAACCACTGTTCTTGATTTACCAGCTCATTTCCTCCTCATCCCCATTTGCCTACCAAATTTGAAACCAGACTTCTGTTTGCAGACAAGCAGGTCATGTATCTCTCTCAATAGTATCCTCTGACCAATATTTGAGGTTTTCTAATGTATTACAGAGAGGTTCAGAACCAATATACTGCTCTGGTTCCAGCAGCCCAAAGGTGTCTGGCAAGATATGCAGGCTGGATTCACAGCTGGTCATTTACGGTCAGTTTTCCTGGATTTCACGTGGAACATGAAGGATTGATCATTTCATTCACACTGAAGGCAGTGAGCAATTTGAGGCAGGTCAGGTAACCCCTGAACCCTCTGGGGTTGTAAAGGTTTCATGTCAAACCACAAGAGGAAGATAATTGCAATGCAGAGTCCATGAATATATTTGCCATAGGAACTGTATTGTGTTTACGCTGCACATGACTAGAAGAGATTGTGCCTCCTAGTTTAGAGACAGATCTTGTAGGTTTGAATGGACTCAAGGAGCAGATGTAGTTCTAATATATCCATCTTGTAGTACATTCCTCTGTTAGTAAAAGCATTCAGGATTTAGTTAAGTAAGAGGAGCCCCAAGGTGTGAAAGATGTATTGATAGCACAAATAGGAAAAATGCAGATGCACATAACTGAGGCAGTGTGTCATGGGGAAGGCTCTGCTGTACTCTCTCAGGTTTTGTTCCTCTGCTACACTAACCCTAAGAAAAGGGCATGTGCAATACATGGCATTATGGCTGTACCACAAGGATTGGCTTTGGAGGTAGTCTTTTTTGGTTTTTTTGTGCTCAGTGGAAAGTTTATCATAAAGGAGACTAGAAAATAAAAGTTCGGTCTGTAGCAGCACTACAGGAATCTTACATTTTCTTCAACTGAAAGCTGACGCCTTTACCACGTGGTCATCATTTCATGTCCGAATCAGTGGATCAGGCAGGGTGCCAGTTCACAAACAAGGGTAAAGCAAAACACAGCTCAGAACAGTACTACAGTGGGTGCCACATGACAGAGCACAGGGCCAGCATGAGAGTTCAGGGAGACTGGGAAAGGTGGGAAAATGCTGATTTCCCATTATCCAAGTAGCTGGAAAACTCTGCTCCCAAAATTTCCATGCCACAAGCAACTTATACCTAGAATAGAAATGGAGAATCAGTTATGTGCAGCACCCATATATATGAATAAGTCCAAATTCTGCTTCTGTTCAGTATCCAAAACTGCTTGTGTAGTAGCTTCTGTAGGCCTTAAGTAGTTAGGAAGCTCCTCATTCTCTACGGAATATTTGCCCTTAGCCAGTAACACTCATAAATTTAGTAAACCACTTCCCCACAGAGATTTTGGGTATCATACATCATCTCAAGAATCTGAACAGAACAGTTGTGCATCTCTTCCTCATGCATAAGATCATTACTTTGCACAGATGTGAAGCAGTGGCATTTCCAGGAACCAGCCCACCAGTTATAATTCAAAAGATTTCCAGAGATTTTTCATTTAGTTTTGTCTTCCTTTGACATAGCAACATGAATTCCATTAACAAGGCATTATAACAATCCCATCCAGTCACCCACCCACCCAGAATCAACGGCAGACACAGCAAGCAGTTCTTCCCCTCCCAGAGAGCCTTGCAACAGACACAAGCAGGGCTTAAAGCCAGGCTTAACACAACCTCAGACTCTTGGTTTTTTAGCTGCGTTCACTGCTGCCATGGGCATGTATTCGCTGTTGTACTCGTGAGAGCTGGATTCACACTTCTGATTCTGCCAACAGAGAGAAAATGCCATGAATTTAATTTGTGGCCACTTACCTTTGCCCCTCCTACCTTTGTTGGCTAAGTAGGGCAGTTACTCTGTTTTCAGTGGAAGCATGAAGGTCAGAATAGATATGTCAAATTCACATTAAAAACGTGGAATAAAACAAACTGAAAATTAAAAACACACATTTCCCAAAAGAAAAGCTAATGTCCGTGGTCTTTCTTCTTTCCTGAGTCAAATCTAAGTGGTTTTGCAGCAGAACAGTGTTGCAATTGCTCCACTGATAATTGTTTCTCCTACTTAAAGAAAACAATCAGGTGAACTGCTTACCAAAGTAATTTTGCTGACTTGTGCAGCATTTTTCCTCTTTCCTTTGGTTTCAAGCCTTTAAATCAATAGACAATTCTGCTTCAGAAAAATTAAATCTGAGCTACTGTCATCAAGGACTTGAAGTTCAGTGGTAAATTACAACTCTTTTTATCAAAATATACAGCATACACTGAGTGCGTATGTGCCTGTCCTGCTCTCTAAATCTCATTAAATCAAGTTCCCCATCCTTTGGAAGAAGGATCCTGCATAATCTCATATATTTGCTCACCTTGTTCCTTAAGCAACAGGCCACGACACAGCAGATACAGGAAATGGCAAAAATGATCAGGCCGATAATTACCCATGACACGAGTCCAAGTGAAAAGCAGTCCTCCTTATCTGAAGATGGGGAGGCAAAAAAAAAGTAATTACTGATAATTTTCATTTTTGCCTTCTACAGATAAGTTCAATTCTTTTCCCACTTCGTATTAATAAATTAGCAAAAGTGAACTCTGAAGAAGGAGTTTGCTGAGGTGAATTGCCACCTCGGTAAAGTGTATTCAGTAGGAAGCAGAAGATGACATTTTTTCAGAAAGAGAGGGGAAACTTGGTACACAGTGCTGAAAGTGTAAAGTGAAAAGAAACCAAGCCAGGCTTGAGAGTATGCTGAGGAAGAAAAGAAAAGAAAAAAACAAACAAAAACCAGAAAAATCCTAACCTCCAACATGATTTTTCAGATCTGAACAAGGTTTAAGTTTACATGCAGTAAGTACCACAGATTATTTAAAGGGCAGCCTGATCAAGAGAAGAGGGGACTTTGGTAGTTGTGTTTAGATAGGGAGGCCAGCTGAGGTACTCAAGATTACCCTTGCCCAGATCTGGAACAAAATATGACAAGATGTGAAATAGTTAGAAAAAGCTCTGAACATCTGACTATCCATGCAAGTGGAAATGGACACTGCAGACAAAACCAAATGTCACAGCTTGATTCTGAGAAACTTTTTAAATACAGAAATGATTGAGAGACAACTTGACTCAAGCATATAATTGCTATAGCATTTCAGCTTCTATCTTTGTTTATTCCTGGTGTTGGGAGAGAGGAGAAGAAAGCAAGGGAAGGACAACAGGCAGTACCATGCTGCAACAGAACTGTATGAAGAACCAAGAATTGATGTGAGCAAAACCATTAACTCTTTCAGTTTAGTGTGCTAAAGAGCCACTGAATGAAAGCCAGGTCAAAATTAAAGCTTGGCCAGTTAGTCTTCTGGAGTTAGTCCAAGCCCTTCTCAGTAAACAGCCAAAAATTCTGAACAGCTGTGGATCTCTTCTGCTCTAAGGCCCTAAAGCTGAAGGTCTGCTTCATAGAGGTGAACACCACCTTCTTCATACCTCAATGCCATCTGAGAGTTCCATATACCACTACTAGTATGGATATATTGGCGATCAATTTTCTCTAATCCTTGGCTTTTGAAAATAGCTCTCTGAATGGATTTTTTTCCCACTAGCTAGATGTGATCTTAACATTTACACTCAGTAACTTTAAAAATAGGCAAGAGAAATTGTTATTGTAGGCAAAGGAGAAACTGCAGTACTCAAGCTGTAGTCGAGCTAACGGGTGCCACCACCACTACGCAAAGCTCAGCATAGCCTGCAAAACCTGCCCAAGAAGGTGAATAAATATGGAGAGGATATGCTGAGCAGTGTGCCAACACAGCTCTACTATTACCAGCCCCCTGCTAAGCAGTTTTAAGCTGTCTGGTAATTAGCTGTGTGAACTCTCATCACATTTTTCACTGCAGCATAGCTATGCCCAGGGTCTACTTATCAGTAAACCAAAGTGAGGGGAGAAGAGAATTAAACTTACCTTGGATGTACAAATAACTTTCTTTCAGACAGCAATCTATGTAAGGAGGAGGTAAGAATATCTGCAGGTAGTAGGTATAAACGTCAGTATGTTTTCTTTCCAGATTTTTAAGAATGAAAGTGGTGCTGTTACTTGAATTCTGTGTCTGACAGTAGCTGACTTTACTCACGGGGGTAACTTTCTCTTTGCCCAAATGGAATGCACAGATTTCCTTCTTTTCACGCCCTTTGAAGAGAGTCATGCTGAACTCACTCACATTTTGGGGGTTGGGAAATGTGAAACTGAAGTTTCCATTTTCAAATTCCACTATCACCTGGGCATCAGAAGCATCGACCTGATCTGAAGACATGAAAACAGTAAGTATGGTCACACACATAGCAGTGAAAATAATTCTTAAAGTGCTAAGAAACTCATTTAAACAAAACAAATGAACTATGTGATTGTAATTTAAGGCATGTAAATACCCAGAACAGTCTGGCTGTGAAAAGCAGTCCTCACAATGAGATACCAGTGCATTATTCTGGTTGTGCCAGACATTACTGATAAAATAAATGGGTCCTGGCCTCTTATCTTGTCTAAGGCTGGAGAGATTACTGTAAGCATTAGATCAGTAATTATCACTTTGATAATATTACTTATTACTAAAGCTACTAAATGGTGAAGTTACTAATATTACTTAACAGCATCAGTTACTAGATATTGTTTAAAGGCCCCCTGGACCAAACACTGTATAGATGTATAACCCCTGTCCCAATGTCAGATTGTCCTATTCATAAATAAAACAAGTGGGACAAAGATGATAACAATAAAAAGCTATCTCTGGTTTATGGTTTGTAATCTGTGCCCTACTGAACATGTATTATAAAATCATTTAGATTAGAAAAGACCCTTAAGATCAAGTCCAAGCATTAGCCCAGCATTGCTAAGTCCACCATTAAACCGTATCCCTAAGTGCCACACAGTCATGCCTTTTAAATTCCTCCAGGGGTAATGACTCTACCACTTCTCTGGGCAGCCTGTTCCAATGTTTGACTGCTCTTTCAGTGAAGAAATTTTTCCTAATATTCTGTCTAAATGTCTCCTTGTGCAACTTGAGGCCATTTCCTCTTGACTTGTCACTTGTTACTTAGGAGAAGAGACTGAACCCTACCTTGCTGCAGCCTCCTTTCAGGTAGGTGTAGAAAATGGCAAGCTCGCCCCTGAGCCTCCTTTTCTTCAGGCTAAACACCCCCAGCTCCCTCAGCCACTTCTTTCATCACCTCTGTTGCCTCCTCTGGACCCACCCCAACAGCACAATGTCTTTCTTGTAGAGGGGCCCAAAGTTGGACACAGGATTCAAAGTGTGGCCTCACCAGTGCCTAGTACAGCATGACAGTCATTGCCCTGATCTTCCTGGCCACACAATAATTGATGCAGGCCAGGATGCCACCAGCTTCCTTGGCCACCTGGGCACACACACTGGCTCGTGTTCAGCTGGATGCTGACCAGTGAGTGCCCTCAGGATCTCTACCAGGGTGCTTTCCAGACACTCTTCCCCCAGCTTGCAGGGCTGCCTGGGTTGTTGTGAGCCAAGTGCAGGACCTGGTACTTGGCCTCGTTGAACCTCATAAAATTATCTCGACCCATTGATCCTTCCTGTCCAGAGCCTTCCTATACTCCCACGTAACACTTCCACCTTACTTGGTGTTGTCTGCAAATTTATTGAAGGTACACCCCTCGTCGAGGTCATTGAACTGGGCCCAAAACTGAGCCCTGGGGAACCCCACTTGGAAGCAGCCACCAGCTTGATGTAACTCTATTCACCACCACTCTCTGGGCCTGGTGACCCAGCTAGTTTGATGATGTAGCTGAAAATTCAAAATGGGATGTGAACCACAAGCACCTACATGATGCCTTAACCACAGGACCTGACTTGTCTTTGTGGAATAGATAGTAATTTGAGACATGATATAAAGTTTCAACCTAATTACTTAGATGACTATAGGACCATATTTGCTCAGAAAATGGAAAGCGTAGAGAGCAAAGGTTACTGTGTGCATGTACATACATGCAATCCAGAAATCCCATTTGACCCTCCCAAAATCTCTATGAAAAGCTCTCTGATGTTGTATGACTCTCATTTTACAAACTTCTTGGGGAAGCAAAGAAAGTGAACTGGTCAAAGATGTCCTGCTACCTCACAATTTGACTTTGTAAAGTCAGCAACCAATAGCATATAAAACTCCCTCAGACAAAAATATGTTAAAATGTGCAGTAAAAAATGGCAGCTTTTTCCTTTAAAGGTTGTGTTTTCGGATGTAGAAAGGCATTTAAAACCATAAACCAAAATAGGCAAATGCATCTTACCTATGTTTTTGCATGCACGTAATGAGCAGCTGTCAAGTCCTGAAAAATACAAAAATTGTTTTCTGCTTAAAATTCAAGAAGAGCAATGCAGGAACAGGGGGTTGACCATGCAATGTTAAGATACTGAAGCTTTTTATAATTTATATCATCCTATCTGATCCTTTCTGTGCTACACTCTAAAGTCATATGATACAATAAAAGAATGAAATATAAAAATCAATGTAGAAAGAAAATGCCCAAGGCAAGAATTTATTTTGATCATACATATAACGTTCACAAATTCTTAAAACACCTTTGCAAAATAGTATGTGTACTTCAGAAATAGAACTGACATGAAAGTAAAATTCTTTCACCAAGATACTGAGAAAATCTGCCTGAAATAAAAAAAGCATATTTTTGTTTTCTCATGAGTCCTGATTTTGCAAAAAGCCAGCATTATATTTTTCCCAGACCGAAGTACTCATTTCCATCAATGTTTGTTGTGCTTCCCCCACTGCTTGACACAGCACCAAAACATCTTATAATTATCTTGATGATGTTCCAATGCATATATCAAGAAAACATTCAAGCAACACATATGGTTTTGTTCCTTTTCCAAGAGCAACTTTTTCTCTTATTTTTCATAGGTGATCTTCATTACAGAACACAGACATATTTTTAATAATTGTTCTGTTTTTTAAACCACTGCCTCCATCACCTTACACTATGGCAACATTTCAGAACGGTTTGTATGTCAGTACCAGCAACATAGCACAGGCTGATAGTGTTTCCTTTGGAACTTTTCATTTTGCAGTGCCGTAAAATTAAATGCTCAGATAGGTAGATAGATAAACAGAAAAATATTCTATCTGCTGTTCCCGTTTTCTGGTAGCCTGAGTAAGTTCTTTAGATGCTGCTTAGAATGAAATGTATCTACATCAGGATTTTATGATGCTAAGGAAATACAGGGTACATACTTAAAAACTTTGATGCACCATCCCATTCTTGTTACAGCTACATGGTAGTCTAGATAGATACACAGAGTAAACCCCCAGCTGTGCCAGGTATTGCACTGATTGCATAGTATAAATAATCTTTTTTGTCCAAGATACCTGTTATCTTTGACATTTGGCCTGTAAATACACAGAGACATAGGGTCATTCTCTTTTGGCTAGCTTTATATGATCTCAATTCTTTGAGTCTTTTAGCGTTCATGTTTTTTCCTTGTTTTGAATTCTTGCTCCTCAGTTACTGCCATTGGCAAGGGCATTAAAATGAATGATACTCATTTAAGATACCTTTCGTGTGATACAGAAGCCAATGGACTTCTGGAAGACACTTTGCAATGCTCAGATAGAGAGCAGTAGAAACTGTTATCCCTTCTTGATTGATTTACCATTTTCCTAGTTATCCAGTTCTTTCTGGTTTACTGGGCACCATCAGCACCCTTATCTAATTCAGTGACAATTCTAATATCTGTACTTCTCTCAGGACTATTACTTAAGTGTATGATAACAGACAAGATATTTAGCATCTTGTACACTGGTGTGAAGATAAGGCAGGGAAAACACACTGCTTGCCAAGCCACAGTGAAATAGAGCTCTAGAAACACTGAAGACGCAGACAGAAAGTGCAAGCCCTTGAAATTTTACATGGTCTGAAAAGATGAAAATAAAGGTTCAAATAAATAAATAATTCTTGATTACTTATATGTTGCATGATGAAAGAAAATAGTTGCTATGAGAACGTCATTTGAGATAAAGGTCATTTAAAATGCTCTGTAGTTTGACATCCTGTAGTTCAGTGACACATACCTTTAAAATTAGGCCAAACACCCAGCAAATTATTTTGGGAAGGGAAGAACAAAACAAATGTATAGCAGAAGCTAGGGAGCATGATAAATGCATAAACTTATCTGATACTTTTGAGAAGCATCTACCTGGAGTTGAAACCTCTACATTTGTCACTGGTCTGGTCACCTGAGAGGAAAGGCAGATGCTGACTCTGTCAGGGCAGCTACAGAGCAAAGTGGTGCCATTCCTTCAATGTCCCAGAGGGGCCTGGGACAACCTTATTATTAGCACTAAAGTAACATCATCATATTTGTTTTCTCTGTTTGTCTCTGAGAATAGTTCAATTTGGCTGTTAGCTAATGACATTACCCTTTCATACCATGTGGGTTAAAATGTTTGTCAGAGATCATGGTTTTAATCCTTGTTTTTAATGAAAAAGGGCAATGAGAGGTCTTTAAGCATTTAGTTCATGTGACCTTGTGGCAAGCTGAAAGATTGTTTTGTGTCCTCTCCAACCCAGAAGCCTAAAATGCCCTGAATAAGCATTTTGGTAAGTGGGATGCAATTACTATTCCTCTGAAACAAGCGCCCGTAGAGAAGAGTGTGTGTAGCATAGGACAAAGGCAGCACATTTTAGAATTAGATTAACAGTGCCTGAGATTAAAACACAAAATTGTCTACATGGATGACCACAATGGGTGACAGCTGATATAAATTTCCAACTCACTAGCTATTCTGCATCACCTCCTAATTTGAATGCACTTGCTGAATACTAAAAAGTTGCTCATTCCCCTTCCCAGTGTCTGACTGCTGATCATCTGTGCCCATTGCACCCATTCATTCCTAGGTAATCATACAGACCTGTAGCACTCTGTTGTTAATGGCCGGACACATTTGGCATGTTTCTTGCTAAGCTCCAGTCAGAATGAATGTACATTTAGTAGAATGTGAGATAGGAACCAGGGCTTTAAATATCCAGTAATATTGAGACATTCACTGACTAATTCTCCCTAACTCTATCTCAAAAATATGTGAACAAAAGTATACATTATGATACTGTTGAAATTGAAGAGAAGAATTTCACTAGTTCAGCAGTAAAAATGCTTAGATTTGGCTGTAAGATTCTTTTCTGTTATTTTTCATTTAAAAAATTATTCAATTGCATATAAACGTTTGAGAAAAGAGGAAATAAATCTTTAGTTTGTTTCCTAGAAGTATGACAATGTGGATTTGCAAGGAATTGTTCCTGGCTCACCTGATGTGAAGCAGAGTGCCCAGACAAATATTGTGGTTTAGATATAAATCTAAGAGATTACTATGTGTATGAAAGTTGTGTCTTGTTATGTTTAACTCTGAAGGAGAGCTTGTGTGTGTGTACATTTGTGTATGTGTATTTACAGTCATGTACATTTCCATCTCAATTTCATCTTCAGTGCAGCAAGAAAACCTTTTGGCAGAAGTTTGGGAATTTCTATGGTAGTGTGCTTGGATACTGAGGCCAATGAAAAGTGTGTTATTTTCATTTTAATAGGATTGCAATTTTGAGCTTTCTAGTTATTCTTTGGCAGACCCAGCACTATCTGAAAACACCACCAATCTGTTATGATTTTGGTCCTAACAGAAGCTTAAAAACCATTTTCAATCACTTTTCAAGCTTGCGGTTTAGGCCAGTAGAATAGAATAATGTTACTTGGTTTTCTTGCTGTTTGTATGATCTGCCCCAGCTCTCAGAAAACAAATTTACAGATTAAAAGAACAAGCGTATTTTCACCTGTGTGTGTTTTCCTCTGAAGATGAGAGAGGAAAATGCAGAACCCACCTTTAAAACAAACACATTTGCTTTGTTAATACTACGTGCATCATGAAACTATACATAGCTTTAAAGTTGTTACAATTTTGAACTTTCAAGGCACTCTGAAAGATGACAGTGTCAATTTAGTGTCATTAGTTATATGCCTAAAACTAACACATTCTATCTTTTAAGAATCCATGATTAAGAGAGGAAAGAGTCTTTGCGGGCAAAGCAGTAGCCAGATTTATTCTAGGAAGCCATCTTTAATCTGAATTATTTCAATGATATAACTTACATTGAGAAATACTGAAATTCATATAAAATATACCACAGAAAGAACAACCAGTGTTGATACTATTTCAGAAGCCCTTCTAAGAAATTACTATGGTTTCCTCCTGTATTGACAACAGGAGATCCGTGGGTAAAGAGTGATAATGCTTTGCAAATGTTGGTGTGCAGAAACTCATATGCAATGCTTCATAGCAAGAGCTTCAAGTGTTGTGGAATCCCACCTACAGCTCAGTACTCTGAAATCCTATTGCCTGTGTTTCTCTGCAGGCAACAGAGAAGCTCCCTGCTCTTATGAACAGTTTCTTTATCACAACTGGGTTAGCAAATCATAATGCACATATGCACACATACATATCACCTCCTGTGATCTATTTACATCCAGACATTACAAGTTATGCTGAGAACACTGTAAAACAAAAAACATGAGAGACACCATTTCTTCTTACACACAGTCTCTTTCTCTTGTCATCTCCTTTCCCCAGTCCCCTGCCCAAATCCTATCCTCCATATTTGAAGGAAGGGAGAAAGAAGGAATAAATGCTGGTATCAAACAGAGCAATTATTTGCACCCTTAAAATTGCAGCTTATTTCTTCCCATGAGGAATGGCTTTCTAGGTAGCTTCAGTCTTGTGTAAAAGCATGCTGGTCAGGTATTCATGCTAAACTGTCTAGGTGAGAAGTAACCATACTGAAAGGATTTTTTGTTAGCAGATTTAGGAAAAAAATTCCAAAGAGAACTCGCTTTAGGGATACTGATTACAATTACTCTTTCTTGTGATTTCCCCCATCTTTTCATTCCATCTGAAAATTCAGTATACTATCCACAGATTAGTTAGCCTTCAAAAATGTATCTGCATTACCTAAAGAGCTGAAAACTAGCTTTTATTTATAGGAAAACTGAAGCTCTTCCTGAAACCTCAGGAGTACTTAAGTTGTATCCCTTTTTCACTAGAATTTTGGAAACAAATATTTAATAGCCCTTGACATGATCATCAAAGGAGCATATTTAGATGGTGTTTAGTAACTGTACACACTGAATCTCAGATCTTACTTATAAGATGCATCATACCAAATCCTCGGAAAGAATATGTATAGAAAAAAAGGCTCTTCTTAATCTGATATTATCTGTATTTCCATGCTGACCCATTAATATGTGGCTTTCAGAGATGTTACAGACAAACTTGTGATATTTTACTTTACATAGCTAGGATAAAACACTGAATCTTGTTCAATGCTGCATCCATATTTAAGGCTGGAGTGAGATAGGTGCTGTCACTGTGCACCTTCTCAAACACAGCATAGGAATTCCATGCTTCCTTTTAAGTCTGCTTTTCAAACATGCACCTGAATGTTCTCATCTAGTCTTCTATGCCATACACATTTTGCATTGTATAAAAATTCCCTGTCCAAAAGAGAGCAGGTTTAAATATTGATAACTTGGTTTCTTTTTATTATTCACCATCATGCTGCTACGAGATTTTATATCCATCAAAGGAAGCTGGCTGGAGCACTACAATCTAAACAGCTAAAGGCCAACAGTGAGCAGATGAGCTAAAGAACATAAACAATGAAAACTTGTACTTTTTAGTTTCAGAGCAAATGTCCTATGCTGGCAGGAATTATCTTCCCATCAACTCTAATGATGTTAAAATTGAGAGCAGTCTTTTTGCAGCTGTTACCCTCCATTACCTTTATTCCTCCAACTCCTTGCTATCATGCTCCATTTACTGTCTCACATCATTGGCTAAGTTATATTCTATAGAGACACCTACTGCAAGGAGAATAATCCAAAATGTTACTCACCATACAGGGCTTCAAACTGAAAGCAGAGGACACAGAAAGTTACAGCAACCGCCTTCATGCCTGCCTGACACAGAGGCATCAGCCTTCTGTCTACTGTGAAGATGGGAAGAACACATGGGTAGAAAAGGAAGTGGTTTGTGGGCTCTGGGGAAAATTGTAAGATAATCAGAATGATTTTAACATTTGTCACCTGACTACATTACAGCTATGTCAGCATTAGCTGTTGCATGTACCTAGTTTAATGATGATTTTTTTTTTTTTCCCTACCTAATGGTTTGTTGTCGCAGACAGGAGGATGAAAGACTTTCTGACTTTACTTTTGATGACTTTGCAAAGACTGTTTCTGGTAAAGTCTATCACAATAGAGGCTGCAGTCATCAACAGTACACTTCTGCAGATTGCCCATGGTCAGCAACTAATATTAACTAACAGTACATGCATTTTTGAAACTGGCAACCTGGTTTCTCCCTACCAGTTTCAACTGTTTTTTTATAACTAATGGTCTTGCTCTATGTGGAAACCATTAATTAGCAGGGTAGGAGTCTCTCATGTGTCCTGCTCCTGAAATTCATAGGAAGAACATGGCCAAATTGCTGA
This sequence comes from Catharus ustulatus, assembly GCF_009819885.2. NCBI lineage: Eukaryota > Metazoa > Chordata > Aves > Passeriformes > Turdidae > Catharus > Catharus ustulatus. The sequence continues at coordinate 13,585,349 of NC_046227.1, forward strand.
AAGATCCCTTCAGCCCTGTGACTTCTAAAAAGTTCAGTCCAGCATGACTTCCATCCTGGAGACCAGGCTTGTTTTGCCTGAAATTTCCTGAGAAACTTCATGTGGCTCTGTGAGAGATCTGACTCAGTGCCCTAGGGCCTTAGGTCAAAAGGTTCTCTCCTTCCTTCTTCCTTGCCTTTGTGCAGAACACTATTATCCTGCTATCTGTCTTTATCCTGGGAATGTTTCAGAACCCTTTGTAACATGTTCTACAATCATTTAATCCTGGCTGCTTATTTATGTCTATAATACTAATTTTAGTGCAGAAAATATGCAAGGAAACCAGTTTCTAAATCATGTTTCATATATTAGATGAAGTTTGCATTTCTGATTGCACAAAGGGAAAACACAAAGGACTGATAGTGATCCTTGACAGATACTGCTGAGGTTGAGTCCTTGTAATGGTCAAATAATTGGAAAATAGCAGGATTGTGTTAGAGATTCACTCCTACTTTATACTGTGTAAGTAAATCCTCACATGTTGGTACTCTTCTTCAAAAAGCGACCAAATATCTTTCACTATGACTGATAAAGATCTGTTCACATGGTAACAAAGTTTTACTTTCTTCAAATCCTTCCAAAGCCCTGTAAATCTATGTGTTTTTTAAAATTACAGTCAGAACTAAACTTGAGTCAAATCAGCCATTGATATTAATTTTCAGCTTTAGTCTCAAAATTAAGCCAAAATTAAGTAACTGTAAGTAGAGAAAGTTTCTCCTGTATGCATTTAATTCTGAAGCCCAAAAGTATGTGGAGGTTCAAACAATGATACACTTACAAAACATATATCTGACTCCTGAGATTCGCCCATGAAGTTATAAGCTATATTGGGATCTACTGAGATTCCAGATAGGATCATCTTTTCCATTCCCCATAAAAACTAATGGGAAGTGCTGAAAGAACAGAGCAACCCTAACCTTTACTGCCCCCCAAATAAACTTAAAAGTGGTCCCCAAAATCCTATAGTAAAAAGAGCTGCTACTGCAGAGAATTAAGGGTGGAAGAATCATGTGCCAAGTACCCCTATGCACATGTTTTGGAGAGCGTGGTGACAACACACACCAAAGATTGAGTCCTACAAAGCCTGAAACTGACTGAGAAGGCCAATAAAGGTGTAGGGGAGTGTACTCTATGTGCAAAGTTTTGGCTACTTTTTTATGAAAACAAGCTTTAAAACAAATCAGTTTTGTTACGGTTCCAAAATTTGTTGTCTTTCTTAAAAATTTAAACATTTTGTTAGGAAAGTAGTTTTGTTAAAGAGGATTTTTGTTTTTTAACCAAAATAGTTATTTTGGAACAACTTACTCCTTCCCTCCCTCTTTATGACCATATCAGTTACACCAAGGCAGAGATGATTAATACAAATATATTTCACTTTTGGGGGAAGAATAGCTACCAGCATAGCTTGGCTATATCACCTCATTACCAGAATTAAAGAAAGTCTTACTGTCCAGTTTGTATGTCAAGTCCTTTCTCTACTGTAATTACAGCTTCAAGTCGACAACTACACCTTCTCCTTTTCTGCTTCTTGGCACTTGGGATGGCTAGTACACACTGACCCCTTTATTTCAAAAGGGTTGAGCCCAGAGAATACTTTGTGGTATGTTTGGCAGCACTCTGATCTAAATGTGATTCCAAGTGTATTTGATGATGAGCCGGCAGAGCCAGGGGTAGCCACAGTGATTATTCACAAGCAAAGAGACACAAAGTTGAGCTCTGCGCTCAGTGTGAGGGATGCTCCCCTTCTAGTCCCACACCAACAGGCTCCTCCTCTGCCTTTCAATCTTTCCATCTTTGCTTTTCTCCTCTGTCAGTGCTTATCTACTTCACAAAGATGTTGTTACTGTAATTTAAAAGTGTTTGTTCTAAATACCACAGTGGGTTACGGTTAAACACCTGGAACAAGCAGTCTTTTTCCACAGGCTTCCTACAACTGTAACTATTTTTGCTCACAAACACGTGTTTCCTTTTTCCATCCTCACTCATTTCTTTCCTCTGTGTCTTGATTTTTCACTATCCTATCCATATATACCTCTCAGAGCTGACTTCTTTCCTCCTCCAACCTGACTGTCTCCCAGACCCTGAGTACCCTGCTCCTCAAGCAGTAGCTTCCCTCCCGTCTGGAAAGTAGGTTTTCCTTCACCCCATGCCCTATTCTTTCTTCATGCCCTACTCCCACTGCTACCCTATAGTGATAATATCCTTTTCTTCCATCATCATACTTCTGACTCTTTGCAAACTGGAAAATCCTTATGTGAATATTTGTGCCTTTAAAAATGCATTTACTGATACACTGAGTTCCAAAGAGAAATGAGCTTGCTCATCCCTTGGTCCAGTGTTCTCTACTACACAGTCTTCAGTGCTTCTCCCTTCTAATTCCAAGTAACTTGGAAAACAACATTTCTGCAGTTTCCCCAAGGATATAGCAAAGAATTTCCCTGTGTCTGTGATCAATATTTTTCTTTGCTCTGTTTAATCACATAATTGCTGTTATAATTCAAAACAATGTCTATGTTAGTGACATGATACTGCATGGTCCTCTGTGAAACCAAGGTGCAGTGAGGACTTTTATTCTATCTCACCAGCAGTTTTCTACTTCTGCTCACAGATGAGCACTTGCCCACAGCAATATTCTCCCCATAGAATGTTTTGCAATTCTTTCTGCAATGGCTGCTACAGTCTATCCACACAAATTATATTCCATTGTCTCCTGCTGCTTCTCATTCTTTGCTTCAATATCTGGCCTATATTCTCATGACTCTGGGTCATTCCCTCAGGGCTGGAGCAGAAAGCCTCTATACTCATGCGTTTTCATTTCCTGTCCTCCTAATTGAGAAGGGGAACAATGACTTTCACTGTGCTATTTTTAAAGTTCTGTGAAGGGTTTAAATCCCACTTCCCATCTGCACCACTCCCCATTAGGTGCGTAAACAAGCTGCAGTCACTCAGGAGGTAGTGATTTCAGCCGAAACACAGCTCATGTGCTCCCTCATTTGTTCTGATGCTTCCTTTGCTGATACATTGGTCTGGTCACTCCCCCAGGCCTGCGAGCATGCTGTAATATTCTCCCCATCAACATGACAGCAGAGGCAACTGAGGCTCAGCTCATCCAGACAGTGGCTTTGCTTCTTGATACAAGCTCATTTACCCCATAAATCACTTCTTTTTGGGGTTTGTTTTTTTTTTTCCTTTGGATGATGCTTGAGAATACTTGTCATCAAGTTTCCTAGAAGAAGAAGAAAAAAAAAGTATGTTAAGGAGTTTAGCCCAGTTCTAAGGCTTGCAAGGGCATTGACCTATAAAGTCAGTCCACAGGTGCTAAGTGGCAAATTCAGTCAAGTCTAAACAGGTTGACTAGAGAAGCAGTAGATGCCCCCTCCTTGCCTGACCTAGTTGAAGATGTCACAGCTTGTTGCTGGGGGACTGGACTAGACAGTGTTTAAAGGTCCCTTCCAAGCCAAACTGTTCTATGATTCTAAATGCCTCTTCAGATCCTGGGACTAATGTTTTGGGTTGGTTGACTCAAGGCAACTGGGAACCACCCAGGAAAAGACTCCATCTGATCTTAGGAACTGCTATGCCTCTGTGTATCCAGCCCTGTCTCTCCTGAAACACACTTACCTAAAAGAGATACTGAAGGCTTTTCAGGATGCGGGGTGTAGACAGAAAGGACCCAGCGAAGCGCATGTGCATGTGCTGGTTATGTGGACCACAGACCCACAGGGTAGTTGGGGAACGTTTACTGTCTTCAACAACAACAACAAAGGTAATGACCGTGGTCCTGCCATTTGAGCTGTACTAGGAAGAGGACTGTGAGAAGCAGGTGCTTTTCACTGGCATGTGCTGGAGTGCCCAGGGGTATTTAGGATAACACAAGGGTTGTAGATGGCCTGCATTCATGGGCAGCGCTCCAGAAGGAGGAGTGTATCTTCTGAAGCCATTGCAGCTCTGTGTGGCCAACATGCTGCTGAGGGCTCCTTATATCTAAGTTTGGAAAGGAGGGTTTTCAGAACGGATGGCAAATATGTAAAACCCAAGTGCAGTGCAAACCTGGAGACCAAGATTGTTACTGCCTGGCACTAGGGGGAGCAGTGCATGACAGATACATGTGGATCTGCTGGATGACGGTGGAAGTTGTTCTAGGTGTGACAGTGACGAATTACACACATTTTGTAAAATTCTCACACCCCAAGTCTTTCAAAGCTTGCAGTAGGGTCTGGACCCCTATTATGTGGTTATCTGGTCAGCTGCCTTTGAGGAGTTAGAATAGAAAGAGCCACATTCTGTGGTGATGCTTGGGGTTTGTGGTGTGGTTTTGATCTCAGCATTGCTGTGATTACTTTTTAAAGTTAAACTCTTGCTACCACTACCTTGACAGTGTAACAAAGAGAAACTTTCTGCAACACAAACAGACCAAAGTTGTGATGCATTCTTACAGATAACAGATAAATGAAAAGTTATGCTGAAAATTGCAAGTATGGATGAAGCAGCACAACCTGGTCTTGGACTTCCAGAAAAACTGAAGTGGCTGGGGACATGCACATATTTTTCCCAGCTGACTTAAACTGCTTTTGGAAACCCTGTCTCTCAAGTGTCTCCAAGCCAGACTTCACTACTGTTGTTAGTGGTTAACTGGAGCTAGGCATAGACAGCTCAGGCCTAGGTGGATTTGGGGAGTAAAAAAATGAAATCACAAATACATAACTAAGTCTCTTTATTTTGTGTTTATCATTTAGAATCTCACAGGTTACTGCCTTGGGAACAAAGTTCTTTGTACATGCCGGCCAAGGCTACCGAAGGCAGTACTCCCACCTGCAAAGATGAGATCCCTCACTCTGTCCAGCCGCGCTGCTCTGTCTTTGCCAGAGCAAAGACAACCAGAGCTGGGTACCCTGCAGTGCTGTGTCAGCCCCGGGCTCCTGCCCCAAGGGGCTGGTGAAGGATTTGTTTCCCCTTCTGCAGGAGAGGCTTGCAAGAGCTGCCTTTCAGGCTGAGCTCAGCTGGACGCTGTGACTCGCGGGGGGCAGCGTTGCTGACCCGTGGCCCAAAGCCCTATAGCCCCGGGTGACCGCCCAGCCCGGCTCTGAAGCGGAGCTCCCGGACCGCGGAGAGCCCCGTGTCCCGGTGTCCCCCTGTCCCCGTGTCCCCCTGTCCTTCTGTCTCCGTGTCCCCCTGTTCCCGTGTCCCCCTGTCCTCCTGTCCGCGTGTCCCCCTGTCCTTCTGTCCCCGTGTCCCTGGGCCACGGGGGGCTCTGCGGCCGCGAGGGGGCGCTGCGGGCCGGCCGCGTGAGGCGGAGAGCGGGGGCGCGGGACGGCACCGCCGTGGGGATGGAGCCCGGCCGTGGGGACGGAGCCCGGCCGTGGGGATGGGACCGTGCCGTGGGGATGGGACCGTGCCGTGCAGCCCGTGCCGCACGGGGGCTCGCCCCCATCCCGGTCTCGGCACAGCCCAGCTCCTGGTTTGCAGTGCAGCCCTTTAGGGTCACCCTGCAGGGCCCCGCTTCGGCCCTCTCGAAGGTATGACTGCTCTCGGTGCTTTCCTAGAATCCCACACCAGCCTCTGCACGTGCATGTGCCTTTGTGTTTAAAAGAGTTTGGGGTTTTTTTAATCTGGGAGAAATTCTGAAACCGCACAGCAGAGAGCAGTGCAATGTCAGGGTCGCCGATGCCTGTGCTTGGAGGGACAGAACAGATTTCTTAGGGCTCAGGAGGTTTTGAAAGCGTCGTAGCCGAGAAGGGAGTTTGGTCTTTTTTGTAGGTATTAGAACATTGTTCATCTGTTCTTGCTAATTTAATAAGAAAGGATAAGCTGTAAAAAAAGCCTTCCAGCAGGCCAGGAAAGACCAAGAGGTAATGGAGTTTGAAGAGAAGTCACTTTGTCAGGGAATCACTACAAGGGTGTGGCTGATGGAGTCTCAGAGGTGCTGCGGTCAAGAGTGAAGGAGAAACTCCCCCGAGGCCAGACAAGAATTCGTCAGAGTTTGCTGCCACTCAGAGTAACTGAGTTAACCAACTTTAAACCCGGGAGCAAATTCTCTCCTGCAGGAGAGAAGATGGGATTCAACTATAAACCTTTCTGACATGTTTGCTATTTGTTCCAGAGTACTTTTAACCCAGTGATGCACAGCTTTAAAGCCTTTGGTGTGCTTCAGGATCTCACACTGTAATGGAGGGGTCTAGGCACCCTTCTTGCAGCTATCTTGGATGCTGTCACCACATGAAAAGGAATTTGCAGTAATAACTAGAGTGACAATGAGCAAAAAATAAAAATCTGATATCTGTATTCTCTAGAAAACATGTGATTGAAATGACTACTCTAAAACATGACTTCAACTACAGTGATCACATTGCAGATCACCCAGCATAGGATATTCTGGTGATTTGGCCTTTGTCATGTAAAGACTCCAGATCTCCTCACTGAAGTTCCCAGCTGCCATGCACCTCTCTGCTCCCAGGAGACACAGCACTGGAGCAAAAAGAAGGAGCTCTGCTGCTGCCAGGCTCATGTCTTGCTTAGGTGCCCTATGTCTCTAGTGCACTCTCAATTCAGTTTAGGATGAACTATCCAAACCAGCTTTAAAGGGATCACAGTGTCAGCCTGAATGCAGGAAGTATCTAGTTACATTCAGACAAGCTCCCCAGTAGCTAATACACCCTTGGGCTCAGAATAAAACCTCAGTAAGCTCTGCTCAGTCTAAGCTGCTCCCAGCTACTATTAAGTTGATCTGGGCAGATCTATACGCACTGTGTAGGAATGTGCAGTTCCCTGCCTGTGACTGACTGAAAAGAGCACACTTTTTGGGCTAGCTCTCTTTGATGTCCTCTCTGTGTTCGCTGGTCAATTAGAAGTGAATGTTTGCTTCGGGGGCTTTCATTGTCTTCTTCATTTGGGTCATGTGATCCTGACTGAACTACAGCAAAGCACACCCATATCCAGAGCAGAAGTCAAGCATCCTGCTGGAGCCTGCTGCGGCACAGTGAAGCTGGGGAAATAGAGGATTTTCTGAATTTTCTGTCTGCTTGTCAGAATGAGACAATTCCTCAACCTGAAAAGTTTTGTAGGTTATGAGAGTCTTTCAGGATAGCATTACCCTATTACCATTTCCTCATGTTACATTCCTCACTAGGCACCCACTGATGGGTACTTATCTGTGAGGTAAGATACTTGTCTTCTGATTTTTTATTCTCATCTGGTACAGCCTTTACATTTATACTCTCATGAATTTAGATGACTGTCAGAAAAGGTGGAAGTTGGTGTTTCTCTCTTTTCACTGTGTTGATACTGCTGCTGAACATTGTTACATTAGTTTTTGGGGCTAATGGTAGTACTGTTCACAAACTTAACTTCAGAATTCCTCAGGAACTCCCTTCTGGCTGGAAGCGGCCTTGCTTTGCAGGTGGGCCAAGAATGGAGCTTGCTGTGACCCAGAAATCTGTAAGCACTGTTTTGTTGATCACAGTGTGGTGGTGAAGGTAAAAATGTATTACTTCTAATGCTGGATGTCTTGCTGCACATGCAATCAACAAATACAGGATTCTGTAGTTACAAGATCCTGGATTCATGTTATATTGATTTAGGCATGTAACTCCACAAGCCATTAAAAAAAAAAAAGTAAATAAGTCATACCACTCTACTTCTCATCAGGTTGCTGTGGTTCTGTGGTTACACTGTGTTTTCTAGTGACATCACTGAAGACTCTATAGTTCCTGAATGACAGACTGTTTTGGTGCTTCTTTTGCTTGAAGAAGAAAAATAGTTGAAGGGGAAAAAAATTATTTGGCCATTTGCATCTTTCCTTCTTGTTATGTTTTCTTAAGTAGGTGATTAGTGTTAGTGGTTACAGAGAAGAAAGTGGTGATTTTATTACTAGCTTTATATCAAACAGGTACAAATTGCTCTAGTTCATATGGAAACAACTGGCTTTCCACTACGAAAAGAAACATTTCATTGTTTCCAGACTTTGAAAACTACCCCAGAGATGCCCTTTGGTCTATCTAGGTCTTCCCACTGTTTTTCAAGGCTGTTTGTGTTACTCTGAGTTCTTCCATTTCTTCTGTAATGCAGAACAGCTGATCATCCTTGTTTATGTGAACTCAAAAGTCCACAGGGCTTCAAAAAGTGACAGAGTAAATTCATGGAAGAGAAATCCTTGAGGCTGTTGAGGACAAAGTCACCACCCTTTGAAGCTCCTGAGCTGCTGGTGAAGAAGGGCTGGAACAGTATTTTAGGAAGGTTTCATAGCAGGCTATCATTAATTGTATATTCTTCCTTACCATCTGCTCTTGGGTGTTGCTGGGAAGTGGACAGCTGCTACTGTGGCTTTTAGCATCACTCTCACCTTTTTTTTCCTGCCTGCTCTCTCTGGTCTTGAATGATGCCTACAGACACTGTAGAACAGGTCCTGTTTTATTCATATTAATTTATATTGTACTCTTCCTGATTATTGCAAATAATAATGCTACCACATATGAAATAAACTCTTTACTGCTTTTCTGTTAGGCATCAGTAGAGCTGAGAATATTTTGGCATTCCCAGTGAGTTTACAGTGACTGCAGCAGGGTTGGGAGCCAAGGGCACAGCCTGCTCTGCAGTTTGCCAGTTTCCAAAAGATGAGCCATGATACTTCATGATTAACTACTTACAAACAGCATAAATAAGATATGTGACTGCACTGTGTGTGTGACTGGGGAGGGGAAAAGAAAATCTAAACACAGTATTACCAGCACACGTAAAACTCCAGCCAGAAACAGATTCAAAATACTAATACTTGGTAGGTGGCAGCACCTAAATCATTGATAAGATTTTTGGATCAGAGATCTTTCTTACATACAAAATAATGGTGCTTACTGGTTTTGATCCTTAAACAACCTGTTCCTTCTGTCATAAAAATCTGCCAGGTAAAGGCTGTTTAAGTGTCTTAAAATTGTTGAAAGCAGTGATTCCCAGTTCTGTTGCAAGACAGATTCACAGTACTCGTTACTAAGTCTGCTGCTGATCCATGCTGTAACAGTGTTGGTAATGGCATATCCTCTTTAGAAATCTCAAAGGACTTGAATGCAACTAACAAAAACATCAGTACATTTGCTATTAGACTTGCAAACTTTCAAGATAAGAATTTCCGATCTGTATCAGTACAAAATTGCCATCTTTCACAGATTAGCAGTAGAAATCAAGAAGGCCTGCCAGCCTTAAGTTTTCCACTGGAAGGGGAGGAGAGAGGATAATCAGTGCTCCAGGCATGCTCCTGCCTTTGGTGTTGGATCAGAAGCAGCAACCTGTATCACTTCCCAGCAGAACTACAGCCTTTGGGCAAGTGGATCTTCTCCTTCCTGTCTCTGGTGCTGAACACAAAATCTTAGTTCAACCCAAGGAAAGTTTGGCTTTAATTGCTGCATTCACACATGTGCACACGTGCACAGAGGCTTTTTTAATAGATTCAGAGCATTCTCTCTATGAGCTTTCTGGACAATTCTAGTTAAGTGAAGGTGACTAATTGCATCCACTCACCCCTCACTGGAAAGTGTCAGCCTTGTTCTCATACATACCTAAGAAGAAATTAGGGCAGGAACTAGAGAGAACTCTGCAGAGCTTGTAAAGTCTCGATTTGAAATTTTGCTGGGGTATTCTTTTTAAACATGTATTACAAAAGGACCAAGGGATCTCTAGTGATCACATATCATCAACGCATCAGTTTCGTGTGGAAAACGCTGAAAGTAGCACTTTAGCAAAACACGGAAATATTTCCTAGGCAAAAACTAGCAACACTGATTTTCTGATAATTTTTAGGTTTTACTTGAGAATAGTGTCAAGACAATGTATTGCTGAATAAGTGACAGGTTTTCTTAAGAGATTTTTGTAATAGAGTGTGGGTTTATGTAGCAAGGAAAGCCTCCAGGCATACCCAATACAGAGTTATGCATATTTCATAAGCATATTTTTAAATTACTATATTTGATTGCATATGTTTAACAGATTTAAATCCTAAATCTACTTTCCCACACTACCTGCTTCACATGCAACAGGCTATTTGGCTATTTCCAGCTTTTGTTCTTCCAGTTTTGGTGCAGGGACAGCTTTCTGCTACACCATATTGTTACTATTACATGACAAGTAAGATTTTGTGACTTATTCATGAGCTTAAAGCCACATGAACAAACTTTTAATGTGAATCTGATTAGTTGGCTGCACATGCCAATGCTTTTAATCCATGTACCAGCCTCCATGGCAATTAAATCAAGTAAAGAAAGGATTAAGTTAAAAGGAAGTTAGAAAAACCCAGAAAGGTCTAACTGGTAGCATCTAAAGTTCTATCTGTCATAACAATTACTTGAACTTGGAATCATACAATGATAACTGCCCATAGCATAATCAGAAGAAAAAAGACTGACTAGTTATTGGAAAGTAATTGGACTTTATTTGCCACTCAAATGTCACAAAAAATACAGAACACTTGTGGTTTCATTGCAAGGTGGAAAGATCAACACAAGAGTTTTTGCTACATTTGGCCTAATCTGGATTTTTTTTATATGAAAGCCTCAATATCTTTTTTCTTTACAAGTTCAACACCCACATCCATAATTTCTGTTCTTCTGCAGAAGATTTAAATTTAAATTTAAATTTAGTTTTAAATTCACTATCTAAATTGAAAATCTGAAATTTTGACAAACTAGGAAGTAAAGAAAAAATAATTTAATGTTTGCCAAAAAAAGTTATTTCATTATAAATTTGATGTAGTTAAATATAAAGTTAAACACTCTTTCAAAGAAGTCCAAGTATTTGATATAAAAATACCAACAAATTTCTTTTTTTCCCAAAATTTTTCTAGACACAAAAATTTGCCAAAATAAATATTGACATATTTACTGTGAGTAGAAGAGTTATTAAAACCAAGTACTTCATGTCTCTAGAGCAGATTACTGAGTGTTTCATGTTCTGCATGTTGAAAAGTAAGCCAAGAGCATCCATGTTGCTGAATCTAAGTCAACTTTTTGAGGGAGAGCCATTTGAGAAGGTGCCACATTTGGAGGTGCCATTCACACTGTGTGCAGACAGGCTGACTCCCTCTCACTTCCTGTAGCCCTTTCCTTATGCTGCCTGACTTCCATCAATGCTGTGCAGGTTGTTCCCTCTCCTGCAAGTCATCCACCCCCTGGGGAAGGCACAGCCTGCATCCCCTTCAGGGATTTGTTGGATGAGACACGAGCGATCAGGTCCTGTGGAGCATTCAGCATTGGAAAACAACCCAAGAAAACACATGCATGCACTTAGCATAGGGAATGCCCTCCTTCCAGGAGACATAAAGCAATTCCTTAAGGTGTATTTCTGACTGAGGCATCTGAAGCACCAGTGAAGCTTCTCTGTCAACTCCCATGAAAGAACCACACCTTCCTTGTGACCAGTGACAGTCAAGCAATTGCTGGATTTAATGAAAGTGTGTGGAAGCCTGGTCTTTTTTAGTCATAAAATACGAAGTAAAAACATGATAAAAAATAACACAAGTTTTTCTGAAAATTGCAGTATAAATAATGGCATTAATGTGAGGAATTTTTACACCAGATATGTCCCTGTGGCTTACACAAGAGAGGAGGGAATAGCATGAGTTTGGAACCTATTGGTAAAATTATAATAATGATACTATGTTATTGCAGAGAGATGAAGAGGGAAAAGAGCTTAAGAGATATTTCATCTTAGTGAGAGAGTACTATAAAAAGACCAGAAAAATAGTCATATAATACAATATGATATAATTAATTCATTTGGCATTAAGAAAGAATGGAAAATATTATTAATTTGTGAAGCAGACAGTCATCTTTGCTACAGAATTAAAAGTGAGAAAGCTTCTACAAATGCAACCCACACGATCTAACACTTCACCAAAGCTCAACTATGAAACTAACTTATTCTGCTGATTAGTGCTGTTCTAGCCATCTTTCCTGCATATAAAACATTGTCAGCCAGTTATGAAGCTGTCGAATGTTTCCAAGGTGTCACTTACCAGAAGGATTTGATAACTTACGGAGAAATGAACTGTTTTGCTTTCTGCTCTCGGTTAAGTACTGCTAACATACAACATTTCGTGACAGTTTCAAACATGAATTATTTTTGGTTCTTGTTTCCCCACCACCTAGTATTTTTGCAATTTTTATCCAGCTGATTGCATCTACATTTTTATCTGTATGACACAAATAATTTAGACCATAGTACCACCTAAGACCTTTTGTAGCACAGGAGAAGAGAAGGCCTATTTTTAATCACCTGTTTGTTTGGCTTCAAACAAAGTAGAAAGATGACAGTAGCAAGAACTAGCAGCTCTGTCTAGCAAGTACAAAGCTCTGAAAGCATGCAAGATGAAAAGAAGTCTTTTCAAATTTTCTACAGAACTTCAAACACCTCATCTTTCCCCACACACTAGCACATGGAAAGAGGTGTCTGGAGTTCAGCTGAATACCAGCAGAGACCCAACTTCTAATGAGAATTTTTACAGGGAGGAAGGATATTGAAATATTTCTTACAACTGATGATGTTGCAAGTGCCCAGCACTAAGTACTGTGGAAGTTAGTACATATCAATCCCCTGACACTTTCTAGTTTGCAGAGGGAAGACTTTCTAGTTTGCACAAAAGTAAGCAGTACTTCTGCTGGCCCCTTTCATCACTAGTTCAAGGAAGGTACGAATTCCCAATGAGGAGCTGTACAAACAAGACTAAGGTGTAGTAAGTTACCTATAACCCATTTAATCTAGAGCAGGATTGGTTTATTGCCTGTGTATACTGAACTATAAGAGTCTTTGGGTCTGGCTTCTGAGTTTCTAGTTTGGAAAAAAAACATGGACTAAAAACAGCAATTCTGTATTTTTCATGTCAGTGGCAATCTTGGCCCAAACTTTATAATATTCATTTCCTATAGAAAACCTGCATCCCAGGCACTTATCTATCTGGGAAGAATAAAGCACCCTGCTGCTTGTTCCAGCTTTCCACACAAGCTACTACATCACAGGCTAGAGCATGAATGTCAGTAAATCACACCCACAACACAGCATAGTCCAACCAGATGTTACTCAGTGTTTCAAGTATTCCCAATTGTATCATGGTGCTTTTACAGGATGTGATCATCTGAAAGTACCACCTATTGGAATCATGTAATTATGTGAGAAATTCCATTTTCCCTGAAAGCAGTCTTGCTTTTTACTGAATGAAGCAGGCCAAACTGTACATTTTCAATACTACTCTTTATAAACGGCAGTCAGAAAAGAATGAAGAGGAAAAGCCATCAATGAAGAAACTGAGAACTTTTTGTTCAACTGGAACTTCATAACCACAAAAAAATGTTCGGTAAAATATAAAAATGTGACTGTGATTATGACAGCTTGCTATAGAAATAGAGATAGAAAGAAAATTACATTTGAAAAGTCGAAAAAGGAAAGAATAGTGAAATTTTGAGTAGGTAACAATCTCTTAGTTCATGGAAACATCTGCCACGTGTTACCTCGACTGCAATTACTAATGATTCCAAGTGAAGTTTTGTCCCTTACCTAAACTCTTCCTTGCTTTGTCCCTCTAGTAAACAACAAAAATTTTTAAACCGAGGCACGAGTTTTACACATCTCTTTTCCCACAGTTTCTAAGATCTTTTATCAATAACTGTTATGTGCAGGGGTCCCACTGCTTAGCTGTGATAGAAGCTACCTCAAAATAACTTTTACATGTTCAAGCAAGAATGCAGCTCGCAAATGTCAACAATAAATTGGGTTTAGTAATGCATATATCCATCTGCTATACACTAGCCTTCTTTGGTTTGGATTTCATATTACATCTCTTAGATACATCATCTGATTCCTGTTTATGCCTCTCCTAGAGGCAGAGCTCTTTAGTCATGGTTCAAACTGTTCCTGTCACACACAAAATCATGCTTTTTCTGGTTAATTTTTCAGAACTCACTCCCCAGCAATAGATTTGTCTAGTGTAAGGAAGAAGCCTGTTTTATCTAACCTTCTGCCTCCAAACCTCACTTCAGCTCCTCACATACATACTCACACTCTTTGGACCTGCAAAGGTCAAAGTCTGGAGTTTCCTGGCCAATGTTAGCATTGGTTATTGGAAAACAAGAAATTAGACCCAAGGGAGTCTTGAGCAGAAGTCAGGAGGTTAGGAAGGATAAAAGTAAGTAAAAAATGTCTGCTCTTGTATAGCCTTGGAGTCCTTGATAATTTTTTTTATTGATTAAAAATTTATCTGTGGATAAATGCAATCAATTAATTTTCCCTACAGACCTCAAGATCTGACAGAGTAGTGAACTCAGATTCACATATTCCTTCAAAGAGTGGGGAATCTCTAATCCTAAAATGATAGACTAGTCATTGCCTACTCATAGAGTAGCTGTGTGGGAAACTTTTGCCATAAGTTTTTCTATATCAGATAGGACTCTGATAATTGAAAATTACAAGGAAAAAAAAATAGTTCAGGTAAAGAAGTGGGTGAAAATGAAAGAATATTGGGGACTGGGAGTGGTGTATGAATATGCCACTGTCTTTGATGCAGACAAGTATACCTGTGAATTCCCACCCATCCAGCCAGAAACTCACACTCTCTGTTTCACAAACAGGCTGACAGATCTCCTAAAGGGGTGAAGAGCACATCAAAAGAAGCTCCTTCTGAACTCACCAAGCAGTAGACTCTTGTAATTTGGGTGTCCAGGTAAGATACTCAGTTGTGTTTTAAAACTCCCTATTCTAATGTCCCAAGTTCTGAGACCAAATCCTTTCATCTTTGCTTTACACATTCTTCAGAGCATTTTTATTGCATTTTCTGGGATGTACACTGATCTAGCATTTGCACCTTTCATTTTGGTACTGCTCTGATGTCACAGAACACTATATTTGACTTGTATATGTAAAATTTTTTGGGGTGCTGGTAGTGAAAGATGGTTCTCCCTGCTATCAGAGAAAAGCACAGACCTCAAGGTTCTGCAGGGCATCACAGGACAATGGAAATTCCCTGAGGTCTGGGCTCTGCCCTCATCAGAACTAGCTGCTATATGAACCACAAGGAGGTAGGTATAAATACCATCTCTGCAGGTACTTAGGCTTCACTCATCTCTGTAGTGCCAGATATGAATGATGAGAATGTAATTGTCAATAAAATCTGAACTGAAATCTCACTTTGGTCTTCACTGCTACATCTGCTGATTTGAGTGCGCCAACTACCCTGCCAGAAAATTCAAAAGGGGAGCCTGGCTTAGAACAAAAACTGATAAAGCATTATATAATATTTAGCTCAGAAAAGGCTGCCATAGTGGTAAGGAAAGCAAAAGAAAATTAGGCACTGTAGCAACAAGAGAAGAGTGGGAAAAGTAACCACTAAGGATGAAGAGAAGATCAGAGCAGAGAGAGAATTTGGGCAAAACATTTCTAATAAGATAATTCATAAACATTATACCAATAATTATTTAAGTGCAGGAGGCAAACACAAAATACTGCTACTACTGTGTGTGAGAGTATTGTTTCTGTTCTGCTCTCCCATAACTCCATTATTCAGCTATTTTAGTAACCTGTTGCTTATTTATGGCAGAACACTTCCCTGGTTGTTACAGACTGTATGTCTCAAATAAACACAGGTGTACCAAGAGGAAATTGGCCAGGTGGATACAGAAGGCCTAGTTATGGTAAACTTAGTGGTCAGAAATGAAGGTGAATTGAAATATACACAAGTTCTGTGGTGACACAGATTCACAGCCAGCTGTGGCCAGATGTCATGAGGTTGTGGATACAGATCCAAAGCATCACTTCACCCAGGCAAGACAAGCTTAGAAAATAATGTACTTGAACTGCTTTTAGATTGCTTAAGAAAAGTAAGCTCTTGGTCCCAGTACAAAGGAATTTCCAAGGAAAGGAATAAATAGAACAGTCAATTTGATTAGGAGTCAGACACATGATTCACTACTTGCTGTGGTGGAAAAAATTACCCTGGATAATTATTCATGCTTTGTGCAGCTTCTACAAGTGGATGCGTGGGTCAAACCTATTTTTCCTCATGGAGTAATGGAACACACTAGCCTGATCAGGCTGCAACTGAAAGAGCAGAAGTTTAGTCATTTTGCAGCGACAATAGATATGTGATCTCTTACCATTTTTAATCCCCAAAACACTGGGTAGTGAAAAATTAGGGAAAAATACCAGACTATTGTCAGAATACTAAAACACCTTCAAAAAAAGGATGTGTCATCAGCAGTGTGTGTTAATGCAGCACGCTTGTATATCAACACTGAGAGAGCAGTTAGCACCTGCAAACACTGGCAAATTGGAATTTGAATGTGTTTCTGCACAGTTGGAGGTGGTGCCAGATGAATGGGCAAGAGAGGAAAAGCAGACTAAAAGCGCTATGAGATATGGTGTTCTGGGAGCTGCTGCCACTACAAGAGCATGCAATAAAAGGCTCTGGGGTTTGGCTGCACAGCTGTGCACCAAGAAGATGAATTCCCAGCTGTGAAACAGAGGCACATGCTACCAGTGTTTTGGGTTGCAAGGTCAAATTTTGATAGCAAAGAGTCAAATTAGTAGATAGTAGCTGAGAATTCTGAAATTATTTTAAACTTTGCGTGTTGACTGGCCTTTAGCGAGTGAGAGTGTCAGAGTGGAGCAAAGAAAACAGGATTTGAAACTAGGACAAGTTTTTTGTTTAAACATGTACAAGAAGTGCTGTCAAAGGCATTACAGCTACCTTCTGCAAGTGATTAACTCTGCTGGAAGTGAAAACTTGATTGGTAATGTGTCTGAAGCACATCACAGCAGCTGTAATTAACTAGACAGAAGAACTGACAAATTGTAATGGTGGCTGGCTGAGGAGGACGGCTGAGAACAGAACTGTTGGCATGAGCACACAGGCTGTCTCTGAAGGGTAAAACACTGGGTCAGAGAGGAAAGGTACATAGTGTCTTCACTGCTTTCTAACACGTAACCACTTCCTGTTTATTCTGAGAATGGTGAACAAGAAATGAATTTGGGCAAAGCTTCAAGGTTTTTATTGAATGGTTTATAACTAATAAACAAGATTATACACTGTCAGTATTTTCATGGAAAATAGACTTTGTTAAATACAGCAACATACTTCTGCCTTTGGGATAGATGCTAATTTAGCATTTGTAAAACACAAAGCCCCAGCAGAGATGGAGCATTCTCCAAGCACAGCCTAAGAGGGCTCCTGCTGGAGCCTTTCCTCTAACCAAACTGCCAGCACTGGCTCAGCTCCATCAGCTCCATCACAGCACTTCTGGGACACAATGCTACTCAAGGGAGCAAAGATCAGGCCTCTAGAGCAGCAGTGTCATTTGTGCCAGCCTACGGGGAGGCCTCCGTGGAAGTGCAGAGCACTAATGCCAGAAATGGAACTAATAAATACCAATGCAGGGAAAATAGTCAACGTTCCTTTGTACACTAGTGTGCTCTCCTACCTCTGCCCCCCAGACTTGTGGATCAGCCTTGCAATGACACACAAATCTCTGTCATTATAGTGTTTGGATTTCAGTTGATCAGTAGGCATGATGAAATTTGACAGTAAGATGCTCAACTGCAACAGCAATAGCTCTTAATGCTACACACACATATATATATTACATATTGGTACAATACATATCAAAAAAGTCAATGGCCTAATGTAGCCATTTTTATGTGCCAGGGTTAATCTTCAAATATGAATACATATACTATTTATTCTTCTTCAAATCATTGAAGTTACAAAGAATATTCTCTCACCTTCCTGTACACCTTTTGTAAAAAGACAGTTAATTAATTTCTTTAACTGAAATAAATTAGCAGACTCTCCATCCCAGCTAGGAAATGGTTTCTCTCCTTCCTTGTTTCAGTTAACAGTGATGTGGAATGGAATCACTTTTTTCTCTAGCTTTTCAGAAGGCATTTTCACATAGACTCCAGTAGTGAGACATTGTCTTCTCTTTATCTGTAATACATGGGGAAAAAGTAAAATAAACAAGCAATCATAGCATAATTATTGACCAGCACATTTAGAGAAACTGATGGATGTTCTTCCTTTGCTGAGTAGAATGTATTCTAGATACCCTTCTCTGCCTTTTTATAGGAGATCTGTAGGAGAGCATTTGAGGGAGGATCAGGATGTACAGGGGCTTTGTATTAAAAAGCCAAAAAAGGGTCCTGCCATTCATTTAACCCTTTGACGATGCTCCTGCTTCAGAGTTCAGTGTTGGTTCAAAGCTAGGAGTGTTCACACCTGACAGCTCCGTTTAACTTCTAGGGACAAGGACTGCTTGAAAAATACGGGACAGAGACATTGTTTGGTTTCAAGCTCAGGTATCTTTCTAACAGACTACGAGTGCTGCAGACCCCAGTGGAAAAAGGCAGCCCAGGTTTACATTTTGCATGCTTTTGTCCAGACATTTCTATCTGTGAAATGAAAAATGCTTAAGGTTACGCTTCCCCCATCCAAGGAGAAGGCTGTTTAAATTTGCTGTGCAGAGGTGAATGATGAGAAAAAAACCCAAACAACAAATTCTGGGATCTTCTGTGAATCATTTGTGAAATGAGAGTACACATGAGGACTGTTGCCCTCAATCCCAGAAGCATCCAGGACTTTGCCTAGTTTTAAGCATCCAGCCCTAAACCAAGGCTCAGTCCAATTGTTGGAAGCCAACTGCTTTCTAGTATGCTGGCAACACAAAATGAGCCATAAATAAATATAACAGGCAGCTCCAGCAAGTTCTCTTAGTTTGCATTGTTGTAATAATATTGCTCTAGTAAAATGGAGCCTCCCACTGGGTTTGTTCCCAGTGTTCTTCCCCGTTCTCATTTTTCTTCTTGTCCTCATCACACAAAGGGGTATTATTAGCAGAAGGGGACTGAGTTGATGGGACTTACCGCTTTCCCCACAAGAATGGCTGAGACGATGACACTGTAAAGAAAAAATCCCGAGGCAGTAGCTCCTAATACCCAGAGATATATGGCAGAGTCTGGACAAGGTTCTGGATCTAAAACATATGATATCACACAAGTCATGTCACTCATCAGAAAGGCCCTAGAGTTAATAAGTCAGTCTCTACGCTGCTTTTCTCTAGGATGTGCTATCCCAGTGATGCCTAAAGAGGCTACCTAGAACAGAGGCTAGACATTGTTAAAGGAATAAAGCAGGTATTTCTTAAAAAGGCCTTCAAGGGATACACCTTGGGCAGTACAAGAGCCTGGCTGTGCCTCAATCCAATATGGACCCAAGATGGATGGCATGTCACAAGTTTTCACACTTTTATAAGTTTTGGTCCAGTTACATATTGGGGTTAATTGTCCAATGACAGCTTCAGGTTATGAAGTCCCATCTGCCCAGATTGCTCTTCTCAATTCGCTGCTGTTTATACTTTTTTGGGCCCGAAGCTGCAACGGTGTCCTTGGTTCTTAGGCTGGAAAAGGATTGTTTCATCTAACTAAATTGTGAAGAGAGTTTGCTAAAACTTTATATGAAGTTCAGAGCTATATACTAATGCAATATAGAATCTGAAAAATATGAAAGCTAAAACTCAAGGCAGTACCAGGATACCACCAGGACTGATCTTTGAGTTGCTGCCTACTCAACCTCCAATGAAAAGAGTCTTTATCTGTAGAAGAGCTCAGATCTTACTCTGTTACTATTGCACTTCTGTATCTAACTGTCTAGACGTATGTGCTTATGCTATCATTCCATGGCTATGACTATGCTTGCTTTGGGTGTGTGCAGGGAGACCTGAAAGAAATAAGAACTAATCAAGTTTTCAGTGCTGAAATCAGCATTCCCCCTCACTTCTTACAAACAGAACTCTGAAGACCTTTGAGACATAATAGCAATTACCTTAACTTGGAAATATCACAGTACTGTAAACCTGCTTGCCTTACCAATGACATAGAGATGTGTCCCATTTCCCTTGTTCATGAAATAGGGTGGGGGGTACATCCGCTCCATTTTGCAAACGTAAAGCCCAGTGTCATTTGCTTGCAGGCCAGCCAGGGTGAGGGTCACATTGTTTTGGCCGGGAGTAACATGGCACTGAATGACCTCTTCCACAAAGAATGTTTTAAACTCCATGGTGTACGATGAAGCACAGATTTCTGTGAACCGGTCACCAGTCTGTTTAAGCAAAGTCACTCGAATTTCCTTTGCGTTCCCGATGTTCTTGTATTTACACACCAAGCTGGCAACTCCTTGCCTGTTGGCCAGCACCATTGCTGGCTGAGTCACTTCCATTACTGTAAGGAAGTAAAGAGCATGATGGTAAGTGAACTGTCAAGAAAGGATCTGGAGTAATTTACTTCAAACCTGCACAGTAGGAAGGGGGTCCTGCCACCTCCTATTATCCATGCAGTAGTTCCTAGAAAAGCTGCTTTCAAAGAAAGGACTCCAAGACCACAGTTCATGTTATCACTGCATTATTATTCTTTAAAAAGCTCAGTAAATGTTTCGAATACTAAAAATGATATTATAAATCTCAGTGATTACTGGTTGCTCAAATAGTAGGTGTTTTGGCCCACTTAGTCAAACAATGAATGACCTGCATGCTTCAGTTTCCCTCAACACAAACTTTTTAATATGCATAAGAATAAAAAAACCCAGTCTATAGATGATAAGGCTGAAATTTGAAATTTAAAGTCAGGCTTTTAAACCACAATTTCTGCCTAGTAGAAATAAACATGTTTACATTTAGGAACAAAAAACCTGACATCCTGTATGGAACACGGAACAGAATTATTAAGGTAATAGTAAAACTGAATAGAAAATCTGCTTGCATACTTTTGTTTCTGATCTTTTTTGCTCCGTATTTTTCACTAGCTACTCCCAAACCACAGTATCGCAAAAATTTATACCCCAAGCCAATATAGTAGCACACAGCAAAGCCTGATAAACAGACTGCCAAAAAAATGCTAGGGGGAAATTACCATGTACAGCCTCACTGACAGCTTTTTGCAACTTCCATATTCTATCCTGACACATGATGGGAAGGCACTTTTGCTTTAGTAAGCTGTGAAGATGCAGTATTATTTTTTCAATCTCATTTTATATCAGTCCATTTTGGGGCAGGGTTTATCTTCTCAGTTCTGCAGTGCAAGAATTCCAGATGAAGAGTAGAATTTCTCCATGCATTCAAAACTCTATACCCATGTTATCAACTGTCACAACTTTACTTGCAGGGCCTGTTTTTTCAAGATCTTTTCTTCCTTCTTGAGCTACTCTGAATGTTGCCCAGTGGCCCTGCAGATAGTAGTGCTCCAAAGTCTGTGTCTGGTTTTCCGGACACATTGCAGTGCACCAAGACCTCGCTCCCATTAGTCCTATGTCACCTTCTTCTCCCTGTTGTACCAAGTCCTCTCCTGCAAGGACATGAAACTGAAAACAAGTCAACACCCCCGGACACCTTGCTTCCTTCATCTACCCACCTTCAGCAATGGCAGTGGCTGTGCAGAGAAAGCCCACGGTGACCAATATTGAGAGCATTCCTGTGCTGGGACAGATGCTGAAGAGGTTGAAGGTCTGATGACTCCAGACTTTAAGATAAACTGGAACTCTTGGGACTGGAAAAGAGGTGACACCTTTCAGGATACTGAATCTTCGAAATGCTTGAACCCACACAGAGCCAGTGTATATATATAGCTTTGATCCCAGATGCTATACATGAAAGTAGTATGAAGCTTTGTTTTGGTTTCACGAGAAAGGAAATAGTGGGTTTGATTAGTACGTGCACGTTAACCTTAAACAGCATGAACAAAAACAACTATTCAGCAGATGGAAAATATATATTCAATCTGAAACTGCCATCCCTTCTGCTTTAAGAATTGTGGGAGGAAAGGTAATCGTCATCAGAGCATTTCAGGCCCTTTGGGGTGCCAGCTTGCAGAATCATAGCACTTAATATTTCAGCAATTATTAGTATTTCCTACCAGGGCAACGTGCTGAGAACTGTACTTCTGCCTAATGTGGGACAGTGAATCACTGCAAGCTCGCTTTTTTATGGAGGACTTGCCTCCACCCCCAATTTCTTTGCTTGCTTTAATGTTAGTGCTTTTGATGTTTAAAAATTGCTACCCCCTTCAAAATACTGGTTACACTTGCAATTACTTCATCTTTACAGAAATGTGACTTGAATCATAACCCAGCCTCTTTAAGCTTTCCTGTTTCCAAGAAAAAAATTATCTAGGTTTATAGCTGATGACTTCCACATCTGTACAGAATTTTACTACCTGTGGACTTTACTGCCGAACTACCTTGACATCAGCAGATGAAACACTGCAGGAGCTTTGATTATTGCTATCTCTGCTTAGAGCACCTGTGTTATTTCCAATCTCAGTGAAACAGTTTTTGCTCATGGACTCTTAAAAGTCACATAAGCTCTGAAAATTGTTTTGCTTTTTTATATGATAAACTGTCCCATCCATGAATAATTGCCTAAAGAATTTCATAAAAATGAAGAGTCCCTTCAGTTATCCTGAAGGTTAGCATTCTTTTTTTTTAACCCACAGTTTGAGAACTTATTTTAGAAGATGCTTTATCATTTACATATGTAGATCTTGTAGATTGCAAAGACCCGCTTTTGCACTGTGACCTAGAAAGACTAACAGCATTAGTTCTTGAACACTAGCCCACCCAATCCAAAGATCCAGGATAAATACTTAGTCTTGAAAGTGCATAAATACCTAATGATATAAATAAGTTTACTGCTTCCATACCTAGGTTATGCAATATTTGTTTGGAATGACAGGTTCACAGTCATTTCGATCATAACCAGCATTTAAAACAGAACTGATGATAAATAAAAATACTGCTATGGGAAAATGAAAAACTGCACCCTAATAATGAGACAGACACATACTTTATTACTTGTTAGACAAGCTCAAATCAATTTTAATATTAAATGTAAAATAAATGCTATTGCAATATCATGTACCCGAATATCAGTGAGATTTATGGCATTAAATTACCAGGTTTTGCCTGCCTATTTTCATATCCCAAGTAGTAACTAAATTATCTGAATTATCTGCCCTTTGTATCTTTTGGGCTTGGGTTTTGCATGCAGTTAAACAAATTATGCATTTGAGCTTCATCAGCTATGGTGTCATCTCTTAATAATTGATTGAGAGTACAAATTGTTGGTGCAATTAGCCACTAAACACTGGCAAATAATTGCCATGTAAAACTCACCCCACACCTAACCCACAGGATCTTGTGCTGCTAGAGTGACTGGCAGTGCTCTGGCACTCCTCTCTCTCCTATTTGAGACCACTCTAGCAAGCTTTGTTTCCAGTGGTACTTACCTGTTCCTGGCTGTTTGGTTCTCAGGGTGCATTTTCAGATGCATGTCTTTTTCCTTTTTACCCTTGTTCCTCCTTAAAGGCCTTGTGTTATGATAATTGCTCTTCTAAGTAAAGCACAACATGTCTTCCTGTGGAGTCTCTTGAAGTCATCTCAATCTTCACAGATAAGGCAGCCTGAAGTATCCCTTCCAATGATAGAGATTACCTTGCCATGGTGCGTTCTACCCTTCCTAATCAGACTTTAGCTCTTAAGTTAATGTGTGCAGACAGCAGGTGGACCTTGCAGTAGAAGAGATCTTGCTCCAAATAACATTTCCCTTTCACTGCTCCTATCCTTCTCAGTTATGGCATGGAACAAGGTATTGATAATAGAATGAGTTCCCCACTAAAATGAAATCCACAAGAATCACTGGGAGCACCTTTTCTCTCCTCTGTGTCCCTTATTTAACTACTCTTCAGCTGGTCAAGAATCTCCAGACTTCTGCTTGTCCCACCTTCCCTGAATATATCATATGAAAAATACCAGCCGTGCTTTGTGGGCTACAGCCACGGGACCTATCTTACCTAGTTACTGCACCTTCTTGTCTGTGGAGTCTGGTATCTTCCTGCCTTGCCTCTTTTATCTTGGGAACTCTTCATCTTTCACCCTTTCCCATAAATGGAACCTTACACATAGTCTAGTGGCTGGGCAAAGGAATGGCTGAAAGAAGAGCCCTAATTTTGACTTTGAAATTCAGGTCTTTAAGTAATGTTATTCCTCAGGCTGTTTCTAAAAGCCTGTGCATTGTACTCCAAAAGATCAACATTATATTCTTCTTTCCTTTAATGCACATACTTATACTGTAGTGGTCTTTGTTCTTAGGGGTGATCTTACTTCCCATGTCACAGGGAAGGAAGTATGAACCTTTATACTTTATACTTTAAAGTATAACCTCGATACTTTACATATGCTACCACAGCAAAGTCAGAGAGGAGAGGACTGAGGGCCTTGCAGTGCAAAGCTGTAGAGCCTTAAACAAAGGGCTCACCTTAGGAAAGGCTTGGGCTTGATGACCTCTTTGAACTTAGCTGAGGGAAAGACATGCACTTTTACACTGGACTACACTACTGTGATTACTCAGATTGCTAGGAAGTTAAATAACTCAGTTTGTCGTGTAAGTTTCTTTCTCATTTTGAATTAGTCACTTGCATTCTAGTGATTTGCTTTTTTTCACTGAACACTTATTAGGGTGTCCTGCTGATGCCCTGTCAGAATTCCCATTGCAAAATGTTTTTATTCATAAAATTATTTTCACACTTGTAACTCTGTCTCATGCTGCACATGTTTTTTTTCTGTGACAGGAACTTGCTTGGTACATTGCTTAAGATGTAATGGGGAGAAGAAATTCTTATAATTTGCATAAGTATCTGGTTTCAGGATATTTTGCTAAACTCAGATGTGAGATCATGTCTTACTATGTTAAACAATTCACGTTTTTACCATGTTCGTTTGCCACAAACCAGTCGGGGTTTTGAAATGCACCGTCATTTGAAAAAAATCCAGATCTCTGAGGGTATGGCTGAAGAAAAATTCTTTTGTACAAAACAAGAACAGAAAAGGAAATAACAGAGTGACTGGAAAAATACCGTTTCATTACCATTAAAGGACTAAAACCTGGTTAGTTTAAGTAAAGTCCTAGATACAACCAAGTTTGGTGGACCAGACCCAGTTCCTGAAGGAATCACAATTCACATCACAGAACTACTGATTTTTAAGTCTCTCAGAACTGTAATCTTTTTTTCAGCTTCTAACCTGGTTTTGTAAATGCTGCTCTCCAGTCCTAAGCCTGTGCTCTCAATCCAGCCTCAGAAGAGGTGAGGACAGCACTAGCTGAGGAATTCTCTTTCCACTACTTCTTCAGGCACATGGGCTTGGTCTTCTTGAGAGCTTCTGCTGATGAGCAGATTATCCAAAAGTATTTGAGATGGGGGTGGATATGAGTGTCCTTTCTCTTTGTGATACGATCATTGATATTTCTTTTCTGGAAGCTAGGCTTTGTTTCTCCTACTATAAAGTCAATTATATTCAAGCTTTCTTGATATGCACAACATCTATCATTATCTAACACAAAGGGCAAATCTCTTCTCAACTTTTTAATGCTGCCAGTTCTCAGTTAGCCTTGAGTGTCAATATTCTAGCCTTACCTGGCTGGGTTTGCTACATGTTATTTGTCAGAAGCCATCTATGTCCCAGTAGCAACCAGGCCTGTATGAATGTATTGTCCCCATCCCATCCCCATGCAGCTTATGGTCAAAATGTTAAAATCTGAGATGTATGGAAAGAGATAGAGACAGAAGTAAGAGGAAACAGAGACACAGGCCTGAGAAACACCATAGGCAAAAGGTCTTCACACACCAGCTTCCTTATTCTTCTCCAGTTTCCTGCAGGGGGTTGTGGCAAGAGAAAGATTTTAGGACAAATTTTAACAGAACTATAAGTGTCTTGGCAGATGTTTAACAACTTTCCTTTACTGGAAGGAGTTTTCCGGATCAGAACTCCACACATTTGTTGTTTCTAGACCAATCACTTGCGACTGAGCACAGAATAAAGCAGATATCTTCACCCCAAAGCAAACACGGAAAACCAGTCTGTTTTTATGAATAAGCAGAGAAGGACCAAAGGAACCCCCCAAATCCAAAATTAGTCCATTAAGTGTACCCCATGACTTGAGAAATACTGGACAAATGTTTTACTTCCACTTTCTTTTATTTCTTAAAGCATTGCAAAAAGGAAAAACAGCAAGAGGTAGACATATTTCTGAGTATTTGGCTCTGACACTGCAGCAGTTTGCATTATTGAGGGACATGAGAATAAATCAGTGCTGAAAACACATGAGAAATTACGTTCTAATAACAAATGAGATGGAAGATGTAAGAAATATTTTAAAGGGTACAGATGAAGACTATAATTAAGGGTTTACTTCCAGTTTAAACAGGGCTAATGAAATCCCTGATATAAAAAAAATAAGAAAGAAAATTACAGTATTTCAAATTATTAAGATCAAAGCAGGCCTCCTGGAAAACCTAGAATTAAACCTTAATAAAGCAAAGGACTCAATGAAGTTTATATAAAGGAGAGAGTGCTGCAGCACCATAGACTTACGGAGAATTCAAATGTTTGAAAGACAGGAGACCTAACAAAGTAATGCGTTTTCGTAAGCTCACAGTGTGAAGGTCATCCAAGGAAGGGCATTGAGCTGATTCCAAAGTACTTCTTTGAATTAATGACAAGTGAGGAATGAAGGTCAGCTTCATTTGCCGAAGTCTGGAGAGCATTTCTGAAGAGTGGATGTGAGCTGATAGTTAGAATGGGATGGACTAGAAAAGTAAATTAAATTAAACTAAATTAAGGGAGAAGTGGATAATGTAGCAGAAGGCAGAAGTCACTGGACAGGCGCAAAGAGAATGGCAAGGTGTTCAAACTGACAGATTCACGGTAACATTTGGAATATTGCAGCAGTGAGCCAACATATGTCAAGGCCAGCAGAGATTGTTTCAGCAGTTGCGGTGAACAGCAATCATGAGCTAAAGCTTCTAACAATATTTGGTCACATTCAACCACATCCATATTTTGTCTGATTTGACTTTGCAGGAACCAGATCTCAGAAGTACAGCACAATATGCATCTCTTCCCAGGGGCACACCAAGTTTGGGAACGCAAGCCACAAGTCTTGGACATTTTAGAGGAACAGCTTCTACATGGGAATCTCAGAGGGCTTGTGATGAGATGGAGGTAGGGAAATGAGAATATCAAGGGGGAAAATTATATTTTGGCAGAAATATGAGTGGCTGGATCAGTGAAAGGTACATGTAGCTTTTTTGTGCTTTCAGATGTCACTGTTGGGTTGAGTGAAGTATATTCCGAGACAAAATCTGCCTAGAAGTCTCTAATGAGTGAAAACATTTTAGTGAAGACCAGATAATGTACCACCCTCTGTCAATAATGCTTTTTAAACATTGCATGACAGAGCTAGGCAATACAGAAACACAGCACTGAGGGATGGGGACCATTTCAGAATCCCTCCTTGCTATAAACCTTGCCTTGCTTTTCTGTTTCTGACACCTCTTGCCTCTTTCCTTGCAATTTTATTTATAAAAAGCATAGAATGAACAGTGGCTTTATCACAGATTGTTTATTCAAGTTTTGTATCAGAATACAATCCTGGGAATTATGTCTAAGATCTGTAGGGTTGATGACCTGATTTAACGAACTTTAATGTTCAATCTGTTTGCCTTTGATCCATGCCACCACATGTTACTGAAAGTTTACAGTGATGTATGCAAGAATTGCTGGGGCCTCTGGAAAACAAAGATACAGAATTTCTAGCAGAGGATTGTAGAATAAATCCCAGACTTTGCAAGAATCTTTCTGATTTTGAAGTGAAACAGGTGCCAAAATATTGTCACTCCATAAGTGACATCTCTGCAAATGGGATACAATAGCCAAGCAGAGGCCTTATGGCTGGCATCAGCAAACTAAAAGCAGGTCCTGTATCTTCCAAAATGTACCAGCTGTAGATTTGTTGTTCAACCCACTCTTCCCCACAGAATCTGATCTCATGTACAAAGCCTTATTCTTGGATTAGTGATAACTGAAATTCCCTTTGTCTTCCCTAGTTTATTAAGTATTTGAAACCATATTTCTGGGACTTAGCAACTGCCCCTTCCTAAAGTGCCTACCAGGGCTAAGTACAAAAACAAACCCCTGAAACATCTGAAAGGCCAGATGTGCAAGGGGGGCTAAAGTCCTTGATTAGCCAAAGGGAAGTTTGAAATAGCTGACAAGCCCCTACCTCTCTTCTCAGAAACTCTTTCTTAATGTCCCTCTTTGCTGACAGATACTAGTGCTCCCTACAAGCTTCTCCTTCTCATATTTTTAAACAGTCACATCATAGCAACTCTAAAGGATATTAACTTGTATGTGTGAGTGTGGCCAGCTTGCTCTCCTGGTTATTTAAGCTGAGCACTGATTAATGCCTGCTATAAAGCCTTTGACTGCAGTGAGCATTCAACTTAAATGCTTCATCATAGCTCTAGCTGGTTCCTCCCACTATCATATCTGAAAACCCAGCTAGTAAATCCTACAATTTAAAATTCAAATCCATTCTCCAAAATAATTCTTTATGTTTTAGCCACAGGGATAACATACTACAACCTATGACAGTGATCAGTTTTGTTGGCTAGGGATGAAGGGGACAAACAAGGAAGTTGCAAATGTATTTCTAGAGGGGAAAGGAATTATGAAGAAAGGCTGCAAAATCAGTAAGAGAGGATGGGCTTGTGGGTAACACACCCACTTGGGGAATTCTTCTTTTTGATATCGGTGAGATTGTATCTGGTACATACAAAGAAAACAAATGTGATGGAATAAAAATTGAACTCTAAGCAAAATAGGAAGAAATTATTTGAATTTTAAAATTTTGAAGAAATGTTGAAGGAAAAGGGAAAAATTTTTAGAAAATGCATGTAGCTATTTTCATAAAACTTTTTTAAGTCCCCCACAATGTATTTCATTTTTAAATAATTAGCTCTTTTGCAATAAAAGACCCAGCAGAACATTTTTATTTTTTTTCTGTCTAGAACCAATAATGGGTGAAATGAGAAAAAGGTGAAGGGAACCTGTTTCAGCAAGAACAACTGCAGTTAAGCAAAACTTTCTTGAGAAAGTTTCACTTCCTAAGGTTTTTTGCTATGCTTGCTCATTTAAATGGCCATTGTATTAACCCACTTTTTGTGAATTTCAAATGTCAGCAACTAACTGATGCCTTTTAGAAAAAGTAGAAAGCAGACTACCTCGTTCTCATTAATCTAAGCACATCAACAAATTTTGCTGTCAGAGCCTTGTAATTTGTGCTCCTGCAATACTACATGTGTCATGTATCAGCCTGTGTTGGGTTATTGCCAGGGGTCAAGATTCAGTGAAATTACATCTTATCTCTGTACCAAGGGCTTTGGGCTAGAGAGGTTAAGCAGGACTCAGTCTCCATTACCATTCCTTCAACTACTGAACTACAGCATTGCCCATTCCTGCCTTGAAGGCGTTTAATTACAAATACTCTGCAAGAACACTTTTCTTGCTGCTCTTTTAATACTGTGTCCTGGAACAGAGTATGTAATTTCATTTTCAAGATATTTAATGATAGGTTGTGTACTAAGTTATAATGCACTGAGCAGGCAAATGCGGGCTCTGGAGAGGATGCAGCTATAATTTCTGTCTGTGACTTGGCAGTGACTGATTTGTTAAAGTCCCTGGGCCATTGAGGAGTTGGAGACACATGGACTTGCAGGATTTGAAGTCTTGAGAAATTTGGATTTGACTGATATACTGTCAAGCCTTGGAATGGGGCTTTTGTTTTTGAAATAAACTTCTGCAGCCAAAAGTTTGGGACATGAGATAGTAATACATTTCAAGAGCTTGGCCAGTACAATCTTATTCTTTAATAACAAGGGAAAAAATCGGAATTTCAAATTAAATAATTCTCTATGTTTTTTAAAAATTAAATTGT
Organism: Catharus ustulatus; assembly: GCF_009819885.2. Lineage (NCBI taxonomy): Eukaryota > Metazoa > Chordata > Aves > Passeriformes > Turdidae > Catharus > Catharus ustulatus. The sequence goes on from NC_046227.1 coordinate 13,615,225, forward strand.
TTTAATTTTCTTTCAAAGTATCATTTTCCTTCCAAAACCTTCTATTTTTAAACATTCAATAATATTTAAATAGTCACCATCCAAATCAGTGATTTGGATGTTTTTTGGATTAAATGTCTGTTTTGAAACTTCCAAATTATTGTTTTACTTCTCTGTTCACTAAAAAATCATTTTTTTTTCCTTTCAGTCTGACTGAAATGAGTCCTCTTGACTTTCCAAATTTGCCAATGAAACACAGAAAAATAATTAATCATTGAGTTCCAATGAACACCCTTCATAAAATTTCTGAATTATACAAACTAATCACCTTCTGGGAAATAGTTATAGATCATTTAAGGTACAAGCTTGAACCATGACTCAGTGACTCTCCACTTGCACACTATAATCCTTCTCACTCATTTGATTATTTAGACTTCTGCCTTTTCTATGGTTTTGAGCTCATTTCCACCCTCCCTCACACCACCATCACTCTTCTCTAGTTTTCTTTTGCTTACAACAAAATGTTCTTTATCTTTTGAGATATCAAATGCTGCCATCCTGTGAGGCTAATGAGCCTGAGAGGACAGAAATGGTTACATTACTTGGTTCACAATGTTCCTTGCAAAACCTGTTACTACTCTGATGATGAAAGGACAAGGAGCAGCCACCTGTCCCTGGGGCACCCATGGCATCCCCAGGTAGCACTGATATAAGGATGACAGGGAGAGCAGGGATAGCAGGCCTGACCTGCTTGATATTCAGGACCTCCAGAAGGGCAGGAATTCTTTTTGGCAAAGGGTGGAGGGATTCTCTTCACAGAGGTCTGTCCTTGCAGGTGACTCCTAGGGAAAACAAACACCAAGAAAAACAACAGGACTGGGACACACAAGGTCAAACTGAGGGACCAGAGGCAGAGGAGGGAAAGGAAGAAGCTTTGATTTCCTCCTCCTTTACAGCCACCCTGATCTCTTCATTTCCTTCTTCTCTGTGCCTTGTGACTGCCAATGCTGCCACCAGTGAGCGTGGTGGGAAGCAAGGGCTGCCAACTTCTTCTTTACTGTCAATCAACTCCTTTCTGAAGTGGATCACAGCCAGTCCCTCCCCAGCAGCCTCTCTGAAGGAGGACCATGGCCTCATTCATCTTCATGCTGCCAGGTTTTGCAGCTGACCTTGAAGAGGAACACACCTGTTTCTCGCTTTAGTATTGCTGCTTGCAATTTGCACAAGAAATGTCCTCTTTCTTGCACTTCCCACTCATGCATAGGACCAATGGGGCCTTAGAGTGGTATCCCAGGTGCCCCAGCTGAGCACAGGTCCTTCCCTTTGCACTAAAATGGACAGCAGCCACCAGCATGGTGTTTACAGGGTAGTCAATTTACTCTGCGCTTTCAGGGATTAACTGCATTTTTAGTTAACCTGCATTTGCTGTTACTTGGATTCACTCAAACAAGTGCCCACAGTTTCTTCAAGGCTTTTCTCAGTTACTCAGTTTAAGAGAAAATGTCATAAAGGCACCATCTAGCTTGTACACTCCTAGCTGTTTGAATGTCTACCATAATTGTCCGTGTCGTTGTTGGACATTCTTTTCCCCTTGATGAGTGGAAGTTTTCTACAGGAGTGTGTCCCTATAGCAACCATCATTCATTTAGCAGGAAAGGGAAGGCAGATGATAAGGTATTTTATTATCAAGACCTTCAGTCCTTAAAGATCAGGCAGGAGCAGAGCTCAGCCCATGGCACCTTATTCTTTGAGTTGCTCGTGCTCATTTCAAGGGGATTGTGAAGACTAGACAATCAACAGGTCTTAGTGGCAAATCATGTTTCATGTGACTTGATTTCTGGTGAAGACATGTTTGTCCTTGTACTCTTGAAACTGCAGGCAGCTCTAATTTGCATTGGCAATAGTCAACCTTCAAGAGGAAATTCTTCTCAGGGAGCAATTCTTTTTACTAACCAACAGGGCCACCTCTGCTGTTACACTGTGGACACATACAGTGCTGGCACTGTGATGCTGCTTTTGAGCTGCTAGAAGGTTTCTCTTGTGACAGCAACCTTACACAAGGCAGCACTAAGCCTTCCCTGTAAAGGGAGGACTTGGTCTACAGTTGGGTGTGTGTTATTGCCAGGTCTCCGCTCTTATCTCATAAGCTAAAGTAGCTATCACCATTCCACCTCATCATTTCCCTCAGGCAAGCCCAAACCACCACCTTTTAACAGATCAAACTCATGAGATTTTACTGTATAAATTATTGTGATCCAAGTGAGGAGACGCTGCACAGTGCCTGAAAAGACAATACACAGCGCCTGAATTGTCTCATCACACAGAGAAGGAAGGGTCCCTGTCCTGTGGGTGTGGTTTCACCTACAGCTTGATCCCATGGAAGAGCAACTCCTACCAGAGTGGGCAGGATCATTCCCTGCCCCACCAAATCCCCAGACGAGTAGCCCAGTGCCTCTTTCTCCCTTGTTGCAGCATTAGCCCTTATGCAGCTGTGTAAGCTAAATCCTTTCTTTGCTCCAGTTCATGGCACTGCCAGATTAATCCCAGTGCCACCACAACAGAGTGGTGGTGCAGCTGGAAGCTAGAGAAACTGTCTGGATGGTGCTGCCTTTCCTTGACGATGCTGACTGAGATTAGGTAAAGCAGATCATGAAAGCATGTCCTAAAATACTACCTAGCACAAAACCTTCCTGACAGTCTGGACAAGACTGGAGAATTCCTCAAGGCTTTCTCCTCAACTGCATCCATTTTGTTTGTGTTTGAATCTCTCTGAGTCTTGACTTTCCAAGACACTGTATATAGTGCATCAACTACACAGTGAAAATAATTAAATACTAAACATGTAGTCTCTGATATGGTTTGACATACAAGTGTGATACAGCTCATACATGTGAGCAGTGTCACCTCAGGAAATAAATGGATGGGATCAATCTTTGAAATTGTAATTTATTTCTGCACTGTTGCCTGGTGTGGTGCTTGAGGTCTACTCAGCTTTGACCTCAAAGGACCTCTAAGCAATGACTGCTGTAATAAAATTTTCAAGAAAAATGGTATTTTTGCTCTGATAGAAAGCACTGAAGGAGGTGTGGTAAAAAAATATCAGAAATATTTAATTTGAACAGGGGAACGTCTTCCAGAAACACACACTTTGCTGTAGAGACAGACAGATATATCAAGTGAATGCAATGGGGTTAAAGCAGGGCTGAGCTCTCTCTCCAAAGGATAAGGCAAATCTAGGTATGTTGGGAACTTCAGGAGGGAGGTCGGGAAAAGGAGTTCTGGGTGCCCAGAATTTCACTCTAGTTGTCTGTGTGTATAAGGTAAATCCTGTTGGATCAACCATAGCCATAGGAATGATGGATATGTGAGGAACTCTGCTACTTGTCTCTGTGAACAGCAGGTGCTCCTTTGGGTGTTTCCCACAAGATACTTGTTTCTGGAATAAATGGCTCTGGGCTCCAGGAATATTCTGTCTGTCCCCACACCATTCTCCAGCAGCCATGCCTGAGAGTTGTAAGGTATTTAAACTCAAAGATCAAGTGTTAGTTATGAGCTGATGGTTCTGGCAGGGGGACAGCCAGCCCTTACCCCAGGGCAGCCAGCAAGTGCCCTCACCAAAGGGGTCCACACTTGTGGAATGAGAATGTTCCAATAACAGCCCCAGCCAGATAAGCAGTTTGGATGCAGCCACCCAGCTTAGGAGGCTGAGAGGTTTTCACAGGAGTGTCCTTGGGTCCATTTGATTCATTAACAGACACAGAGCAAGATTTAGCCCCAGGGAAATGGTACAAAGGGAACTTTTCTTGCGAGCTTTCTGAGCCAATGTTCCTGTAACTCTGGGGGTTGGAACCCTGAGGCTTTATAAGGAACTCACAAGGTTCTCTCTTTCTAGGAAGAACATACCTTTTACATTAAAGAGTGGGCCTCAAAGCTTAAAAGCGTTGTTAGCTCTTCCCCTAAAATACACCCACACCTTCAAGAAGCATTTGGACAACGTTCTCAAGCACATGGTGTGATGTGTGGGGTTGTCCAGTACAGGGACAGTAGTTGGACTTTGATGATCCTTGTGGGCTCCTTCCAGCTCAGGATATTCTATGATTCTATGATATTTATCCATGGCATTAGGACCAGGTTTGTAATCTTGTATCTAGTCCTTGTAAATGGGTGTATGACAAGAAACAACAGCTGCTGACCACTGACTTGACAGCCCCAATGAAAAGAGGTAAAAAGAGATGGGTGATGAATCTCACCCTAATTTCTCTAAATTCAGCATCCCTATATTTAAACATAGCAAATTAGGTAAAAACTTTGGTGTTAATGGGTAATGAAACAAATAACTTAGAAGTAAAAAAATGGGCTGAGTGTGTAATAATGTCCTTATCAGGCCTTCTTGATGGATGAACATGGCAATGTGTATCTTTGGCCTTTCCCCTTTGGCAAGAGTGTTATGTGTTATTGTGAAGTATATTCTTAGAAAAGCCTCTGCCATACCTTCCTGAAGAATTCATTTCCCGCAAGCCTCCCCCTTTTCAGTTTGAGCTGTGGGTTTGTACAAAGCATCACTGTAAAGTAGGTCTACCACAGCCAAACGTCATTTGACATGGCACATTCTCAGAAGCAGCATGGCAGGAATGATGAATATCAAGGGTAACTATGAGAAGCGTGTGAGCCAGCCAAAGTCTTTCCTTTCATATCCTCCTCAGCACCAGTGGTCTCTGCTTTAGTGCAGAGTGGCTGTGTGCTGAATAACCCTCTCAGGTGTCCTCCTGAAGTGAGCGTGCTCCCTGCTTTTTCTACTCAGTGTTGCTCACACTTGTGCTGGGCAGACCACACCTGAAAGCTCAGTGCCCTTCTGCAGATTGCAGCCCATTTGCACTGGGGTCCAGTCACAGAGATTTGCATGGCCACAGACAAGGCCCACAAGGCATATCATAACAGGTGCTGCACAAGATAGGGAAAAGGTGCTATGAGTATCATGAGGGTCCAGCCCAAAGCTTGAACAAATCCAATATGTCAAGTTCATTTCTCACTGCGCAGTCACTACACCATTCCCCAGTCACCAGGTGGGACATGGAGAGTGTAGTATCCTGGCAGGTACTCTGGTGGGAGCACCACACATGAAAACAATAGTGGCTTTGTTGCTTGGTCAGTTTTGCGTAGAGCCCAATTCTCCTGCCAGGGAACATTTTGTTATTGCTCAGTGCTGGTGTCTTCATAATTTACGAGGCTGAAGGAGTATCGCTGCATGAGGATGTGAAGTGAAAAGCCCAGTGTTTATCAGTAGTTTGAGAGCTCATTGGAAATGTTGGGAATATTTCCTGCTGTCCTAGGATGGAGTCATACTTTGTCTTGCAGTCCTAAACTGGGAAGCAGAAGTGCAAATCTGGAATAGTTGATTAGACCAAGTAAAGTTTATTCCTGGGGTTTGTACTATCGGGCTTTTTTTATCAAATGAAACAAGTGAGCACTATGGAATGAACTGAGTGGTAAGAACTGTGGTGGACCTTCCGGAGCCTCCAGCTACCTCATTTGGCCTTCATATAAAGAATGAGCAAACATACCCCTGACCTCTTTCTCTCCTCCCCACATCGTCTCATGTGGCAACTGTCCAAGCCAGTCCTAGGAGAGCTCTGGTACTCAGCACTGAATGTCTCTACTTTCAAGAACATTTGTTACTTTCGGAAATGCATCAAATTCCTCTGGACTCTGGGGAAAGGCTGAATGGCATCTCAGCTTAAGAGGCACTTCCCAGCTCCTTTTCCCACATGCAGTTTTCCTCAGTTCAGCTCAGCTCACACAGCGCCCATGTTTAACAGAGGACTGCAACCCCTTGTGTGCAGCAGCCCATCAGAGTAGGTGGTTTTCTGAAAGGGACACACAGTTTTCCTTCCAGCTACCTAACTTAGCCTTCTTCTGCTTGCAGTAGAGAAGTTGGATACATGGGCCAAAGCTGCGGCAAGGCACATCCCAGAATCTATGGGGCGCTGCTGGATAGCTCCCTGTGGGCCTGTAAAGGCACGACAATTTTGATCTACGTGGATCAGCAGGTGGAGAAACACTACTCCTCGAGATACCAGGGACTGCCCCCTGCCCTAGCTGTCCCCAGGTGCTTGTGGCAGAAGGGTTGTGAATCAATGTGAATGTGAGGAAGAACAGAATGAGCCCTGGGCTGGGCAGGGTGGGCAGTGCGTGCCGGCGGTTTGCAGGCTCTTGGGGCAGAGCACAGCTCATGGCTTTCTGCAGAGGCCCCGGCGTGGGCAGAGCAGAAGGGACCGGCGGGGGCTCGCGGCAGCCGCAGCGGCGGGCGGCGGCCGCGGGGGGGCGCTGGCGGGCGGGGCCGGCGCTCGGAACCAGCGCGGCCCCGCCCGGCAGCAGCGCCGTGCGCGGGCACGCAGCGGGAGCGGACGGGACGGGACGGGACGGGACTGGACGGAGCTCGCCCCTGTGCCGCCAGAGGGGCAGCGCGCGGGGCTTGGCCTGTGCGAGCTCTGGGGCAGCGCATCCCTCAGCCTCTTGTCACGGACTGCCACCGCAGCGCGGGAACAGGAGATGTCGGTGTGAATGCAGCTTTCTGTAAATTGTGGAGGCTAATGAAGTGTACAGCTATTCCATCAGCACACCCACAGCTAGACCTACAGCAAATAGGAGCGTACTTAAACCACTTTTTTTTTTTTACTCAAGAGCTCCTATGCAAGAATTAAGCTTCCCCAACGTCCCCCCAGGAAGAGCAGTAATGTGCTATATGAACAGTACAAGTTTAAAGGCAGGGAAATGGTTTGCAGAATTTTTAAATACCATTTCAGTCATTAAAAGTCACTCTGCCTTCGCACTATATCACTCACACTTAGTAAGGCAATTGAATTTCCAAGTGTTGGGTGCACAGTGATCTATTTAATATTATGATTGTAACCATTTTGTTCTGAAAGCAGTAAAGCCATAGATGTGTATTACATTTCAGGATCATATTCTGTGTTTTCTCATTTCCTCTGTTAGTATTAGATGGTCCTTTTAATTCTTGATTAATTTATTTCCTTCTGGGTTTTATTAGATAAATCTTCTTCTATCTCAAAAGCTACCCATGTGTTCAAAGGGGAAAGCTGAATTTCCATGCAGTCAAGTAAAAATTCAAAGGGCAAAAATAACTGTTGCATGTGCCTTTCCCCTGTGACACATAACTACTTCAGGTAACACCTTCAGGTGGGCCCATTTGCATGTTGTACCTCTTAGAGAATGGCTGGGCTTGGATGAGCAATGTACTCTCACCCTCCAAAAGACCATGTAAGAGTTGCTGTACCACTGGCATGGTAAACTGAGCAGTCATAGCACAGACACATTTTGTGAGGCCACTTGAGCTAAGTAGCTCTTTGGCAGCTGTCTGCTTCTCTTGAGCTCTGCACACTGTAAACCTTTTAATTCTTTTTCTCTTAGCAAGCACTCAAGCCCACTGAGTTTTTCCTCTTAAATTCCCTTAACTGTGTCAAAGAATAAAGAAGTCTGCAGATGAAGGATTTCTCTTCTAATCTGAATTTTTTGCACCAGCTTGAGCAGTCTTGCTTGGAGAAGCAGCAAGCAGTTTTCTACCCACATGTGAGGGAACACCTGCTCTGCTGCAGACGGATGTCAGCAGTGATAGCTTTCTACTCCCTGCCCAGATCACTCTCCCTTTCCAGCTGATGTTCTGGACTAGGGCAATGATATTATTCTCTGGCAGAGTACCCAGCTCAAACTGAAGATGAACCAAAGAGAAGGTAGAGTGGAGCCAGAGGTGGGAAGGTGCTTTTCTGGGAACTGCCCAAGGCAGGCTGCTAGCCAATGGAAGTGTCTGCATTTAAGGCAGTTCTCCAGAGCACCCTCAAATCACCAGAGAACAATTATCTGCTTACTGATGTCAGATGTTGGATGAAATGAACCCAGTTTCTTTAGGTTCTCTCATAGACCATGAATAGACTAACTGTAGAGTCAAGTATAGATCTACATAAAATTACTAAAATGAGTAAAATACAGTCATTTTAACATGTGGTTTGGCAATTTGCAGTCATGCCATTTTTGTGAATGAACAAAACAACCAAGAAAATGGGAAAATGTGTCTCTGTATCATCCTGATAAGAAACAGGATCAACCTGATAGGAATGAAAGAACTGAGTTCAGAGAAGATCACAGAATCATAGAGTAGTTTGGGTTGAAATGGACCTTTAAAGATCTCTAGGCCAACCCTCGTGCAATGAGCAGAGAGATCTTCAACTAGAACAGGTTGCCCAGAGCCCTGTCCAACTTGACCTTTGGTGTTTCCAGAGGTGGGACATCTCTCCCCTCTCTGGACATCCTGTTCCACTGTTTCACCACCCTCATTGTCAAAAATTTATTCCTTATGTCTAGTCTAAATCTACCTTCGTTTGGTTTGAAACCATTGCCTCTTGTACTGTTGCATCAGGCCCTGCTAAACTGTCTGTCCCCATCTTTCTTGTGGGGCCTGTTTAAGGCTGCAATAAGATCTTCCTGGAGCCTGCGTTTTTCCAGGCTGAACAACCCCAGCTCTCTCAGTCTGTCCTTGTAGGAGAGATGTTCATCCTGATTGTTTTCATAGCCCTTCTCTGAAGGTTCTCCACCAGGTCCATGCCTTTCCTGTGTCGAGGACACAGTACTACAGGTGGGGCTCCATCAGAGCAAAGCAGAGGAGCAGAATCCCCTCCCTCACTCTACTGGCATCACATCACTGCTTTGGATGCAGCCCAGGACATTTTCTGGCTTTCTGGGCTGGGAACACATGGTGCTGGCTCATGTCCAATCTCTCATCCAGCAGCACCTCCAAGTCCTTCTTAGCAGGGCTGCTCTCAATCTGTTCATGCCCCAACCTGGATTAACACCGGGGGTTTGCCCTGACGCAGGTACAGCACCTTGCACTTGGTCTTATAAAACCTTATGAGATTCCAGTGGGCCCACTTCCCAAGCTTGTGCAGGTCCCTCTGGGTGGCATCCCATCCATCAGATGTGCCAACAGGACTACTCAGCTTGATGGTGTCTGCAAACTTGCCAAGGGTGCACCTGATTCCACTGTCTGTTGTAACTGATGAAGATACACAACAGTACAGGTCCCAGCACAGACCTGAGGGACACCACTTGCCATGATGTCCATCTGAATATTGAGCCATTGATCTCTACCCTCTGGATACAACTGGCCAACCAATTCTTCATCCATTGATCAGTTCACCCATCAAATCCATCTCTCTCCCATTTAGAGAGAAAGGTGCTGGGGGACTGTGGCAAAGGCCTTACAGAAGTTCAGATAGATGACATCTGTAGCTCTTCCCTTGTCCCCTGATGTACTCACTCCATCATAGAAGGACTCTAGGTTGCCTGGGTTGATCTATTCCATGCACTGAGGTGAGTTTGATAGCTCAGTAGTTTCCATAGTTCTCCTTTCTACACTTCTTAAAAACGGGTGCAGTATTGCCCTTTTTGCAGTCACCTGGGACTTCACTTTTCAAATATCACAGAGAATGGCCTGGCAACTATGTCAGCTAATTCCCTGGGGACTCTGGGATGCATCTCATCAGGTGCCATAAATGGTCATAAATGTGACCTTTTGTTACAGTAGGAGGCCTTTGCTCCCCCAGTCTGCCTGCCATGCACTCAAGAGATGTGTGGAGAAAGGTTTCCAGTGGACACTGAAGCAAAAAAAGTTTTTAAGTACCTCAGCCTTCTCCTCATCCGTTGTTACCAATTTGTTGGGGGGCAGCGTCCACTTTTTTGACATTCATGGAGATTTGGCATCAAATCAGGCTGAACTATTTCTAAGGCAAACTATTAATGAATGCAAAGTGCCCAGGTGTAAAGGACAGCTATTACATATTATGTGATGAAATTAGTACAATGAAATTGAGAAACAAAGGAAATACATTATCTCCCTTGAATTTTATGAAGTGCTCCTTCACTGAGGACCCTTCCCCTATTTTCTTTTTTTCCACATCAAATTTTCCCAATCTTCCACCAGGGTGTTACTTTATTGTGCACCAGAGGAGGGAGATACATATCCACAAACCTTCTGAGAAATACATTTACAGGAAATAAAAAACAAACAAGCAAGTCTTTCTGCACCACTCCTGGTATGAAGAGGCTGTTCAGTCTCACGCATGTTGAATAGCTCAGTTAGAGATTAAACTAGTGCTAGCTACTGAAAATGTAGTGAGCCACGTAGTGATCATCACATGGTCTTCAGGTGCTGCAATGCATGAGTGTAATCTGTGGGAATCAGAACCCACTGAGTGTCATACATAAATGACAATCAATGCTGTTCTAAGAAGTCCATCTTTTTAATTGCTTTGCTGGCAGATGGATTCTGCACAGTCTCATTTTCTCACTGCAGGCTGCCTTTGTTTTTTCTCACTTTCTAATCAGATAATTCAGTACGGTTTGCAGACACATCACTCTGCAGAGACATGTACACCACTAAAAAGATCTCACGGGTTTTTTTCTGCAGTGTTGGAGTTGCTCTATTCTGGTGACTTAACCCTTCAAAACCTAAAACATCTCAATAGAAAAGGAAACAGATTTTACATATGTGGGGTTGCCATTTCATTTTTGAGATAATGGAGCCAATTCCATTATCCTTGTCTGAAAGTCGTAAAAAAGTTGATGGTCAGCCTCTTCATTTACATGAAAAACTCAAGCTTCAATCTGTCTCCTGAAATACTTTTTCAGTAAGAGCATCTGAAAAGTTTTTGTAAAATTATTTGCTTTATTCATCTAGGAAAAGATAAGATGATGTGACATTTTGACTCTTTCTAAGTATATGGAGAAGTCAAAGGCTTTTAAAAGAACCCATGCCCTAAAAACTTAATGGGTTACTTAGGTGGCATGCATAGTTCAGCCTTGTAGTGCCTGCAACGGTGTCTTTACATGTGGTTGCTCTGGAGTTCCTGATTTATTTAAACTGCTTTCAGGTACTTGTCCCTGGAGAGTAGAGATCTCATATCCATTTGTGGGTTTATTCCTCCAGAGTACCAGATCTCTTGAATATCTTGTGTTTGTCCTTCTTTTTTCCTCCAGCAACAGAAGGTTGTTCTGATGTGCTACTGTTCTTTCTCTCACTCTTCGTAGTGAGGCTTCACCTTCTAACGAAACAGGCTGTTGCCCAGTGAATGGCTAAATTTCTTCTGCTTCCTCCCATGGTTGTCCTCTCTGTGCACAGGACTCTCCAAGCCACATCAAGAGGGCTCTGCTTCAGTAGCAGAGACCTCAGATTTGAGGGCAAAAGAACCATTACTCAGCTTCTGTGTATTTTTGTGTTAGTTCTTCAAAACATGTTGCCATACTATTTTCTTTGGGGATGGGATTCCTGCTATAATGTAGAGATTTCCTGCAGCTGATGTCAACAGTGAGATTCCATACTTGCTAAAGGAATACCAGCACATGCTGACATTGCAAAGAGGGCACAGTACTTGTGCTTTCATTCAGCATCACTGTAAGCAATTTCCCTATTTCTGTCAGTTAGTGCTTGTGAGTGCAGCTGGAACCTGGAGGCCAATGGGCTGGAGATGACAAATTTGTTTTGATCCAAGGAAGGGAGGATTCTTTTGAAATCAAATTCATTGGTGTTGAAATCTAAATGAAAATTACCCAATTGCCAAGGTTTCCTCAATGCAGAAGGAGGTTAATTAGGCAGCCATCCTTCTCCTGAACACTCCGTGCTTTGAGAGAATGAGTAACAACATGAGCTGGAGTCTATACTACATAATACCATTAGGTTTATTACTCTGCTTTTACAGCTCACAGTAAAAAGAACTGTTACGATTAATGAATAAAGTGAATACAGTGGTGCAGTCAAGGTCTGGGTAAGGCATAAAATATAGAGCCTAGTTCTGCCAGTCATATACTGACAGGAGAAAGCACCATGGTTTGTCAGGAAAGGAAAATGGGATCAGCTCATCAGTGAAAAGAAATCTCTCCTTCACATGTATCTGACAGCATCCTACCAAAACTCCCTAGGAATGATAGCTGGGAGCAGAGATGAAGTTAATGAGCTCAGAGGAAGAAAAAGACTGTTCAACCAATTAGCCAGAAACTGGAGACACTCCTCTGCAGATTGCTGGTTGCAGCAGGAATGTTATATGTGGTGTTATTGGGGGGGGGGCAGGGGAAAGGACATTTCCAGTTCCAAATTTCACGCTTTTGCAGCAGTGTAAATCCCAAACAGTCACTGCTGACTGTTCACTCTTGTGTAGCAGAGACATGTAGATTGTGTTCCTCTTCTCAAGCATTAAACTGGTGTTTGGCTGAAAACAAAGCCAGCTAACTCCAAAAGGCAGTAACAATATATATTCCTCTCTTTTCATTCCTTTTTCATTGGTTATACAGCCTATTTAAAAGCAAATAGCTACACATGCCAATCACATTACAATTCCTTACATTTTCTTGTATTCTATTTCCCAGTCAATCAGCTGTCATCTGTTTTGCCTTTCGCCTCTAAAATCTTCAGGACATGGAATATCACTTTTCAGCTTATACAACATGGAAAATAATAGAGCTTTGATTATTACTGTGATATAAATGTGTATTTGTGATCACAGTGATTGCAATTGCATTAAATGAAAATCATAAATGTTATTTCTCAAAGCTTGTGTTAAAGGCCCTGAGATTGTTGTTAGCTAATGATAGAAACACATTGCTTTTGCAGCAAGCTAGGCCATTATAAATGCTTAATATCTTTCACTGGAGCTGCTAGGTTTGTTAGAAACCGGACACCATTGCCAGATGGAGCACAGTTTCTGTTTCTGTTGCAAAAAGCCTCATGAGTTCTGGGTCCCCCAGGACGAGGCAAGAGAGTTCATATTATCTAGTTTGCAAGAGCGACTGATGCATTCAGAAAGCAAGTTTCTTCAGGCATGGTTTTTTTCCGTCAGAAAGGGACATTCTTTGCCAACCAGAGAGCAGGGCAGGCAGCAGTCACTGAGTAGCATGTTAGTTTGTGCAAGGAGACCTTACATTGAGCAAAGCTGGGGAAATAGAAAACCATGCTGGCATAACTCTAAAAGAAACATTATATTCTCATAGAACTGATAATATTTGTAATTGTTTACCCCCTCCCAACCATGTACAGATGTTTCCCATTGGATAAAGCATTTTCAGTATGTTCTAACGGTGGGAGTGGGAGTGAGGGGCAGAAGGGGTGTGAGGTGGATCTAAAGCTTTCTTCAGCGTTTTGAAAAACACTTATTTGTCTTCTGGGTTTTGTACATGTGCTTGAACTGCACTCTGTTCTTCTTTCTTGTTTTGCCTCCAGTATCATGATGTTGCAAATTTGTTGGGAGTCAAGCATCAGCAAAGCTCTCTCTTGGTGGCACTATTTCAGAACAAGCCCCTGTGCTTGAATTCAGTGTGAGGGGATCACCTGTGGTTTCTGAGTTTTGCAGTGAGACAGAGCACTTACAGAGCTCTCTGTTGATATTGTCTTTTTGGCTTCCCTTTGATGTTAACATGAGCAGCCATATAAATAAGTGATAAAGTGAAAAATAAGCTTTGGAAAATCCACAGCTCTGACAGACAGATGCGTTCCAAGTGGTAAGTAAGAGGTATGTCAGAAAGGAAGTGAAATGTATAGAAGGAAAAAAACAAGAACATTTACAGTAATTTTACAATTATAAGCCGCACCATTTTGACTAAAATTTTGGTCCGAACCCAGAAGTGCGGCTTATAATCAGGTGCGGCTTATATATGGACAAAGAAGGAAAAGTTGCTGTTTTAGTTTGGAGGAGAGGTGTCTGCTGAGAAAGGCAGGAGCTTCTCTTTGAAAAGGAGAATGTAAAGCCCCTCCCTCCAAATTATTATAATTTTGAAATCAAGGGGCTCTCAGGCAAAAATATGGGAATTAGGAATAACAGTTCTTTTCTAGGGAAATTAAAATAGAAATACAGTAATACAAAGAAACAAACTCCAAACCCTGACAGAGTACAACCTCACACCCCGTCAGGCAGGGTGTTGGTAGCAGTGCCATTAGATGGTGGCTGTAGTCCTTTTGTAGTGACAGATGTGATTCAGTTGAAGCAGTGCTCCTGTACAAGATGCAGTTTCCCTCCAGAGGTCCAGTGGTGATGTGCAGAAATCCAGTTTTCCTCTGGAGTCCAGTGGAGAAAGGAGCTACCTTAGTGTCCCAAAACCTCTGTTTTTATCTTGGTAAGAAATGTTGGGCTCTTCCCCCTGGCTGGAGCAACTTCCAATGGGATGAAATAATTTTATCAGTCACACAGTGGGACTCAATGGGCCATTAGCAGAAAATTATTCACTGGAGGAAGGGAAGAGATAAAGAACAGTGCCCCGCCTGGTTTCTGGGATGGCCCATTAGCAGAATAAGATAAGGATCACTGCCCCCACCCTCAACAGATGGTGATAGAATAGATACCTTTTATCACACTCTGTCTTGTAACCCAAGACAGTTGCCAACACCTGGACGTGAAGGTGCAGCTGATAATCATGAAATTACTGTATGTGTTTTTGTCCCAGCCCCTGCAACTTTGCAGGTTTGCATTTATACTTTCCCCTCCATGGCTCTTAGTGCTGATATTTACTGAAGAAGAGAATGAGGATCTAATAGAACATCTTCTGAAGTTGTTACTGTCATTTGTACTACAATATGAGAACCTTGACCAGGACTTGGAGTCCCAGGCACCATACAAAAATGTACTCACCAGTAAAAATAGCCCAAAGAGCTTGCAGTCACAATAAGGAAGATATAAAGAAAGTGCCAATGAAAGCTCAGAGGCAGTGCTGACAACAAAGCTTACCTATCTGCTTTACATTACACTGCTTTTGCCAAGTCTTTTTGATGACCTCTCAGCACAGGTGATCTTGGCCAGCAAGTCGTTGAATTATAGGGACAACAGCTACCCAGAGCTACAGGGCATCTGCAGGAATAGATGAAGGAACAGACTTCAGTCATTATTCTTGCTTGTATGAATCTGCTTGTGATCTGTGCAAGAATAAATTGCAAACTAATTTATCCTTTGCATGCAAATCAAGTTCCCCAGCTTGAAGAGGGAATGTATACCAAGGATACTTGTCAATACCCTGGCAATCTTCTTGTGAATAAAAAGTGTGAGTCAGTCTGAAGCTCCTGCTCCCGAGTCTCCCAAGTCAGATTCATCACCCTCACTTGCCTTCTTGCTGTGTAATGTGGTGTATTCCCAGTCTTTACTGGAGAGCAGTGGGACAGGTGACCTTCGCAAGAGTCTAGCCTGGTGGGATAGGCAGATTCTGACACAGATCTTTGACTTTCTGCTGTCTTCAATTTGCCATACTCTATTATACCATGTACGGCCCTGCTGCTTTACTACTTTACTCCCACAGCAGCAGGCATTCCTTTTTACATGGAAACATGTTTCCCAACCCTGTCATCTGATAACCAAAGGTTGCCATCCTCTGTGCTTAAGGTGCTGGAGGATGACTTGAGTTACAGAAAGCCTGTGAGGAATGGTCAACTCTGTGACCATAGGAAAACTCATTACAAAAGATCCCAATCCCAAAGCTTTACAAGTAATGAAATTATAATTCCTTCTAGTTCCTGTGGAGCAGTGACTCCCACACAAGATGCCCTTATACCCATGGTGGGTGCAGTGGGTAGAGTTTACAAGCAGTGTGAAGAATGTCACAGTAGTGCTTTCTGTCCTCACAACTGCTGAGCTTTGTACACGTGCATAAGCACCATACCTCTGCTTCCCCTTTCACTCCCTTTTTCCATCTTTTATCTCCTCAGGCAAGGACTGGCACATCATTCCTGTGTGTGTCACATGTCTATTCTATCCACATCATCAAAACTCCAACATGTAGTCCACCCTGATGCCAGCCCAAGTGCTTTCCAAATGATACCCTAGCAGACGTGAAATATGGAGAAGCAGGCAGGATGAGCCAGCTGGCTTCAGCTGGGAGAGGAGGGATGTTAGAGTGCAAGCCAATGTCACAGTGATAATGAGTCACCTAGGTATGCATATAACTACAGTGGTGGCCCTTCCAACAGCCACAACATCCTTTTCACTTCTCTTGGTTTCCTGTTGGCAGCACAAAACCTTGTTTGCCTTTAGCAAGTAAAACTCCTTTGTTTCTCTGTATTTTCCCACTGTCTTGGATCCTTTAGAATTTTACTGTGTCTTTGCAATCTATATGCATATGAGATGCTAAACTTGGAGAGACTACAGCACGAACTCAATCCTAAGGGATCTGAGTGCTACTCAGCTGCTAGTGCTCATGTCATTCAACAGGGCAGCAGTGGATTGATCAGTCCCTCAAATTTCACAGATTTATGGTTCTGATATTTTTCTTCTGCTGCTGTGTAGTCAAAAGTGCTAAACATTAGTTTGTTGACCCAGATTGCAACCCAGCATTTACATGAGGGAAGAAGACACTCCCACACCAAGTTGCACAGATGTGCAACTTCCTCACACAACTAATGATACATCAGCTGGATTCCTTCCTTCAGTAAATGGACACAAGAACTTGTTTGCAAGAACAAGGAGTTAATCTTTATTGAACAAGCATTCATTATCAAGCTATCAAGAACAAGTGAGTTTAATTTTTTTAAGAGGTCTGTTTAGTGGGGAAGGTGAATGTCATATTTTGCACTTGGGGCAAAAAGGGTTAGTCAAGCTGTAGCTAGGGTGCAACATGCACTTCTGACTATTAGAATAGCTGTAGCAGAGCCACAGGGAACCCACTCTCTGATCTGCAGTCAAAAGGGATGGTTATCAGTGTTCTCACTGGGCTTAGTGATAAAAGTCTTATGAATATATCTCAAATCCAGGGCTACAGCAAATTACAGCCAATTTTGAGGTGTGGGAAAGTCTTACTTCTAAATACAAATAGTCTGAATTTATAATTTTTCTGATACTCCTGATGTCTCAGTGGCTGGTAAGTTGACCCAGACAAATCAGCACACAGCCAAGTCAAATATTATTAATTTAGAAATACCTTAGACACAGTGAGCATGCTGTGCTTGATGTGCAATCCAAGACATATGCTCACTGGTTTGGAGTTTTATTATTTTATATTTACATATATACATACAAATGGAGAGGAAAGATCAAAGCTTGCATCTCTGTTTGTACAGTTGTTTACATGTCCATACATGTAGTATCCCTCAGTATTCAATGTAGGAGATGCCTTTACTTTAAATCTTTTTAAAGTAGTGATTTCTGTGCACTGTATGCAGCAAGCAGTGTCTAACTGTGTGCAAAGGTTCATTCTGTCACAGGCATAAACATGCAAGGACAAAAAAACCACATCTTCTACATGGACACTAACACTTGTGTCATGAGCCCAGGGCTTCCAGTTTCTGCTAGCATCCATCAATAGCAGACCAAACAAAATGTTATTCTATAAATTGATTGCACAGCAGATAGCTTTTCTTGTTGCAAATCTCCATAGTTCAGCAGATTGGAGGAGGGGGGAGGGAAAATCAAACTCCATGCCCTGGGAGCCAGGCTATCTTAGTGATTTACAAATGACCTCAGTGATTGAAGTCATTCTGGGTGCTTAATATTGCTCAAGTCTCTCTGTCTTCAGTGCTGCAGATTAGTGACAGGAAGGAAATTGGATATGCATGAATTAAACAAGACCATTTGCTTTTTTGGATCTGCAGATGTTTTTCTCTCAGTAATGCAACCTCTTTTTTTTTTGCAGGTAACACCCACACATCTCCTTCACTTACTGGCGATGATAAAAAAGAAGATAAACAACAGGAGCTCGTACAGTTAGGCTTAATCTTTGTATGTCATCATCGCCAAGCAAAGCCACAGCAGTAGGAAAATAGTGCAGGTTTCTGCTGCTCGTTTCTAACTGACATTTCTTCACCAGGTTGCTCACGTAACCTGTGGACTCTTTGAACTCCGCTTTTTACCTGCAGTCTTTTTACAGCACGTGGGAACTGCCATGCTGTGACTGGACTGAGCTACAGTCCATATACACTCTGCCTATATCCTCATTTTGCCTCTGCCTTAGTGGTTTGAAATCAGATTGCAGAACCACAACATAAACACCTTAATAAAAATTAAAAAAAAAAAAATTAAAAAGGGACAACAAAGGAACACTGATTTAAAAAAACTCATACTGCGGGTTAAATGTAGGATTTTTAAGTAAGTAATAATTTAGTACAGAAAAAAGGCAAAAATAAGAGAATTTTAAAATCTTTTTTGCATATATATAGTTATTTTGACTTAAATGTCTTGAAATAATCACTTCGTCCTTCCAAGAGCTGCTTTTATTAGAGGAAATCCACTACAGCTGCAGTTCAAACTAATACATTACTCTGTGTGCTGGAGGAAAGCTGGAGTTGCTTAACTTCACTTTTCCTGCAGACAGCCATTCATCCATCCTACCTTTCCAGCCAGTTTGCTTGTCCATTGCCCTTCGAACATAATTTGTGCTTTCATCTCAAGAGTTTCCCAAGTCTACAGGACCTAACCTGGTCTTCATCATCAATGCAGCTTATGTCTCAAATGATGCAGAGCAGCCAAACAGTAAAAATTATTCTTGAGGCAAGAAGGACTAGGGAGCTTTTAAGAGCTCTTTCTAGTGCAGGGCTAGAGAGAGGCAAAAGTCTGAGTTGTGCCGTACATCCTGCAGCTGGTTTGTTAATTTCCATTCCCTGAGGGACTGTTCCAGAATTTCACTGAAGAGGTTTCAGAGTGATTTCCTTTAACCCCTTTTGCTTCTTGCATCCTTACTGATTAATTGTTCCCTTACAGGGCTGGACTTGAAAGTGTGCATCTGCAGGAGGGAAAGAGGTTATTCCCCTGCTGTCCAATTCTGGATCTTCTTAGTCTCATACTTTTTTGTTGTTAAGATAGAACATTGGCATTACTTCAACAATCAGCTAATGAGAGAAAGAGCTACAAGGAGGGGATAATGCTCCCGAAGGCGTCATTCCACCCTGGACTTCAGCCTCTGTCCCTAAGTATCAGGAGCTGATGAGCTGTCCAAACAGAGAAACAATTTCCTTTCTGCAGCCAGATTTGATTTGTCTGGGGAAGGCTGAGAAGCCCAGGAAGAAATGTGAGCGATATACTTAATCATTTTCATGAGGAAAAAAAATAAATCAGCTCTTATCTTGACCACTGGTGTTTGAAGATTAAAGTAGCCCAAGGGCTGTCACAGGCAGCGAGCATAGCAGGAAAATTAGTTCGTTCTGACTCACGACAGAGTGATCTAATTTGATGGGGCACTGACGACGCTGTCGGGCACTAATTTAGCTATTATCTAAGCTAGCCTGATTGCTACTTGTGCCCTACTGCAACCCCCCACGTGAAGGGCTGGAGCTGCTCTGGGAATCTGTGGCCCGCTGGGCGCCTGCGCTGGCCCCACCGGAGCCTTCCTGCAGCGCTGCGAGGGAGCGGGGCCGGCCCCGCTCAGCGCGGGCTCGGCTTAGCCGGGGGAAATGCACGGTAGCTAAAGAGCCGCTCCGGTCACACAAGGGGGCAGAAGGGAGGCTGGAGAGGAGAGCTTCCTTCTGGCATTTCCTGCCTTTGATTTCTTAATTTCGCAACCTGATCTCTTGTCTTTTAAGGTACTTTAGTATATAATTTCTTAAGCTTCTTTATTTTAGAGGAAGACGATACTATAAAAAGGCTATTTGATCCTCCTACCAGACTGAAACCACTACGTTTATTTCCACAGAACTGTTACTAATTGCTTGCTTGCATCTTTGATTTGGCTGGTTAGGTAGTAATCTCTCCTGTCTGCAAAACTAGATTTGTTCCAACCCATGAGAACATTTCAACCAATACAGAACAGTTCCCTTGAAGGAATAAGACCATGAGGAAAAGGAATACTGTGTCCACATAATGATACAATGGCATTTGAAAATTCCTTATAATTTCAATAGTCAGATGAATGAAACTGAAGAGCTCCTGGCCTAAAGTTATATTTAATTTTTAATAAAACAACAACAACAATAACAACAATAACAACAATAACAACAATAGAAACAGCAGGAGGGGCAGAAAATAAGAACCAGTGCCTTGATCCTGAAGATCCAGCAAGAAAAAGAAAAAAGCAAACAAACAACCCACCCACCATGAATTTGAGATAATGCATTTTTGTTTCTTTGCAAATGGGTTAATATGAAATTGGCAGCCTCCTAATACTTTGTCAGCCAAATTGGCCACATCATACTCTGCATGCCCTTGAGGCTGGAATAGTAACGTACTGTAATGTGATGCTTTAACAAAAGCACCTAATTGTGACGAATAGTCCTTTTGCATCAAGATAGGCAGCTAGTTTCCCTCTCACAACCACTTAAAGACACTGACTTTGGCTACAAATTACTGCCTAGTGCTGTTTTCAGACTTTCCCAGTCTTTACTGGACCTTAAAACAGGATCACTAAGCTAATCCTGTTCTCATCATCCTAACCTGTTTTCTGGTTCGTACGAGTGACTAACAAAATTGTCTTGGCCTGTGATTCATCTTGCATAACGCATTTTCCAGTCACACAGCAAAAGCCTTGATGAAAGTGGAAAGATTTGATCTTTAGCACTGAAGCCTTTGCCTGTGTGCTCTTAAAACTCAAGCTTTTTGTACCATGTTTTTATTAGTCAAATATACCATCAATAGCTGAAGTTGCTTCTGCTATCAGAGCATGTCTGCAGGCATAATGAACTTGGCAATAGCCAAGAACCTGCTATGGACAGGAAATGAAATGTACAGAAATTAAATGCACTGTGGGAAGAATGTGGTGTGAAGGATCCCCACGTGGATGTTTGGCAAAACTGAAAATCTGAAGATGATGGGAAAAATCAAAGGATGAAAGACCCCCAAACCCCTCAAACAGAAAACATGTAGCTATCCAATCACCACATGGCTTCAATCTCCTCCTACTGAGGAGTAATGAGGCATACAAGACAGTCTTTTTGAAGCAAGTAACTTCATGAAGCAAGGCAGGAAGTAAGGCAGGAGTACATGTGGAAGGCTGCACAATTGTGTTAAAGAAAACAAGTAGAATGGGTTCCTGAAAAACTGAGTCTGGAATAGAAACGAAAGGGAAAAGATGATGCACAAAGAAGGATCCAAACATATTTATGATATTGTTTGGCAGAGATGCAGGGTTCACATTTATAGCTACAGAAGAAATAAGAGTCATTTTGGAAAAAATGTTATACGGGAGGATGATATTGGAATTTGGAATATTCAGACTAGAAGGAACATCCAAGACTTTTGGCTTTAGTAATCCTGACCTCCCCAGTGGGGAAGGTTCAAGACCCTGCAGAGTTAACACAGGCTACCTCCTCGGCATTTGTCTTCTAGGGCTTTGGTTGCTGGAAGCAAAGAAGAGCCAGGCTGTTGTATTGTGCTGTGCTGGAGATGTGCAGAACAGGAATCAGCATGCAGGGGGCTGGAGCTGCACAACCCTTGTTTGACCCCTTGCAACATATGTTGATTGCTGTTCATATGCGATGACTGCAGATCAGATGTTCTTTTGGCACTAAGACCCAAAAGTGGGGGAAAGGACGATGAAAAATTAAATCACTCTTTGGCAGGATTATATTTGCATTTGAATTAAAACCTATGTGTAAGGCAGAAAACCCTACTGATTTACCTCTGCCCTCCATGAGGGACAGTTTCCAAGTTCAAAACTTCAGCAGAGGGAGGTTTCTTTTTACATCATCCCATAAACAGCATATAGACCCCAAAGGCAGGGCCAGGGAGGGACAGGACTGTCCTGGCATGTTATGCATTGCCTAAAACCAGATGGAATAAATTAGGATTGCTGTTTGTCCATATGCTAATCCACATATGCAGACTCCAGGCTTAACTGGCTTGCTTCTCTGCAAACACTTTATTTTAGTCCTTTACAATGGTGGATAAAAAGAATTTACTGTTAACCCATCTCCAACAGTCTGTAATTCATGTCCCTATAGAGCTTTAATATAACAGAAATATCCATTTTAACACAGTGCTGGGGCTTCTCATGTCCTGACTCTCCTCATTTTTTCATTTTACATGTATCCCTCTTCCTTTTTGGTCAGTCAAACGAATTAATACTTGTTGCAGATATTCTAGGACTTGCTTTCCAGTATCATGTCCTGGGAGCTACCAGTATGTTTTAAATATGGAAAGTACAAAACTACTAGGGGAAGGAAAGCAAATTATACCAATATTTGCTTTAGAAAGTAATACTTTCCTCTGACTAGCCTCAGGCTAATACATTCATTCAAGATTTAATTTACTGCATCTATTTAATAATTTTAAAAGAAGATTGCAAAAAATATAATAAAACTCTGGGGAATACAGATGCAATGAAAGAGATGCATCCATACCTAAATACGTATATATGCAGTTTACTCAAAGAACATTTTTTCTGTTTCAGAGGTTTGATATGCATTTGCCATCTCACCTTATACTTGCACTAGAAGTTGTGATTTTCCACAGCACATGTGATCATACATGTTGTTGTGTCATACAGTGATGGTATGGAGCTTGATGAGACAATGCCATACCCTGAGAGAGAGTTGTGCTCAGCCTGCTGCTCTCTGCTGGGAGAGGCTGTGTGCCCCAGCACAGGATCATTCACATCTCCCCTCCAAGTGAGGAGGGAGGTGACAAGGCATTAGCATCCTGCTGTCAGTGCCAGGTTAGGACCATGCAGCCATGCCCATGTGTCCTGCCTGGCTCCCTCCCCTCTGCTCTGTGCACATGTTCCCTGCTGCAGTTCAAAGGCACAGTGAGGGCTTTTCAGGAAAAGAGAGTAAAAATTGTATATGGAAAAATATCAGCCTTGGAGTGTTTGTGCATGAGGTGAGGGGAAAGGAGAAAAAATAAGTAAAACCTTGTCTTGAGGTTCTTTGGTTCAATCATAAGCTTTTGAGTTTGCTGAACTGGACCAGACCAAGGCTCTCAGGGCCTGCTGGGTCCATGACTGGCTTCTCATGCTGGAGGCCCAGCACTCTTGGGCCTTGTTTACCATTGCCATTGGGCTCTCCTGTCCCTTGGCTGGGGCAGGAGGCACCTCAGTGCTGCTCAGAGGTGGCATGGCACCCTCCAGGAACATGGTCCATGATGATATAAGACTCAGAGTGGAAGGTTTGAGGCCCAGTCAGCAAACTCAAATAAAACTTCCAATTTGGAAATGCCAAAGTTGTTTTCTTGGCTTAAGACATCAAAGCAGATTGTTGTCATGCTTCCACATCTCTACTTTTGTCCCGTCTCCTCAAAGAGAAAAAGAATCTTCTTATCCCAGTTTGAAGGAAATTAAATGTTGGACAATCCAAATTTTATTTCAAGGTGGGAATGTGGGGGTTTTTTATTTTAATTTTTTATTCAGTAGTCTTTATAAAATAGACATTGTCTCCTCAGTATGAAAAAGGATTTTATGCCAAGGCAACCCCAAATACAATTTAGGATGTCCTGTTATTGTAAACATACTAGATTGAAAGAATGGATCGTGTTTTGCTAAAGACTTTGTCCAGCTCTGGCATGGAGCAGCCCTGAAGAACATCTTTAGAGAGAAAAGTAACTAAAAGTAACTTCCAGATACCACAAAGTTCCTCAAAGTGCCCAGAGCAGATGCTGCAGATGTTTGAGAACTTGCTGGTCCAACTTACAATGCTGGGAGTGAAGAATCCCCTCACACCCCAAAAGCTGGACACTTATGGGAAAAGAAATTCAAATGGTCTTTAGCTGCTCACAAGTCAACCCAGATTTTTGAAAGAGCTTTGGTACAATCTAGGTGCCAGAAGATGTGGATGAATTTTCAGGAGGACTCAGGAGTATACCTCCTGAATTCTCAAATTCAAAAAGTAAAAATCTTCTCAAACGCTGTGCGCTCTGTCTTCTAATGCTTCATGTATGACTTTGCATTCCCTTGATGCAGAAGGCAAACTAAAAAGAAATGGGGCTGTTCATGATGAAGACAGATCTTTATTCCTCTCCCACTTGTCTTGATTTTGTCTTCAGGTTGCTTGCTTTCTCAGTCTATGGAGTTGCTTGGTCATGACTGCAGATGGCCTTATGAACATTTACAAAGTGTCCAGCCTAAGGACTCAGGTGTTGAAGGTTTATTAGTTTTCTATCAGCTTGATTTGTCCTGGAAGATTATTTGTTCCATAGCCTAATAGCTTAGATGACTTCTGACTGACCTTTTCCTCTTTCTTTTAAGTATGTGTTCTGAACTTCAAACTGTGTCCTGGCCTTGTAGAGAAAAAAAAGATTATTTTTTACATTTTGCCAGGTTTAACAGCAACAATCTGAAAATTACACACAGGGAAAGAAATTAAGGGTTAAATCTAAGGCAGTAGTTGTTGGAGAAGATCAGAAGTTGTGCTTCTTCTAACAGCTGAGCAAAACCACAAATGTCAGAAAGAGACCAGTGCTGAGGTCTGATGCCACCTTTCCATCTTACCCGCTGACAACCATCAACACAAACTGGGCCTCATTTTCAGCCATCATGGAGAAAAATTCTTTTTTACTTCCCCCCTCCACACTCCCTGCCTTTTTATATTTGTTTGTTGGTCTAGATTTTCTTTTAGAAGATCAACGTTTAATCAATACTTGCTATGGTGCAGGTGTCCATGATCACTAGCAACAAACACGATGAGAAAATGAGAGGCTGTCCTTCCATGCCCCAGAGCAAGTGAGTGCCCGGAAGCACACGAGGCTCCTGGTGGGATCAGGGCTGCCAGGACCGGTACGCGGTGTAGTCTCGTGTTGGTGCATAGGATGGGTAACCCTTGTTCTTCTGGTATATTGGGTGCCGGGGAGTCATGTTCATGTAGTCGCTCTGATGGTACTTTTTATTTTTGGATTTTTGCTGTGAGAGAAGGGTGAAGACAACTGTGAAAACTTTTCTTGTTAACTGCTGACAGTTCTGGCTCTAGGTCCTTGTTCAGGGAAGCAGACATATTTGTAAGGCACCTTCAGGTTTAAATATATTTACAAAAGAATTAGAACACATGTTCTCATCAAATCATCTGTGGAATTTACCCAACCTGAAAGTAAGTCTCCAGCCTATCTGTTGAGAGGTTTACAGTGTTAGTTCTTCAGCCAAAGGAATGCTACACACCAAGGATACAAACTGATGCCCCTCACCATCATCTTGCCTCCCTCATCTGTGGAATGATTCAGCAGAAACGAAAACATTTGAACTATGCTGTCCTCATTCATTAGGAGGTAAAGAGAAATTAGCTTAACTTGAACAGAATAAGAGCATGAAAAATCAGCCCAGATTATGGTTTTCCTACCATTTACAGCAGTAAGACACAATGCATATGTTGTTCTGAACCTTCCTTCAAGGAGTGAAAGAATCAGAGCTGATGTTAATTTTTGTCTCCTTATCGAGTCTCAAAAATCTTATTTCCACTGTTGGATTCCTGCTTATAATGCCCCTGTGAGACAAGGGAAGCATTAGCTCTTTCAGAAACAAAAGTAGCAGAAGACAGGCAAAATAATTTGCCTAAAATCACAGAGGAAATATGTGGCTACAGCAGTATTTCAGCCTCTGCTGCACGCTGTGCACAAGGTTGGTGGTTTTTACATAGCTTAAGGCTTTATTGATCAGGGGTAAGTAAAGTGCTTACACGCTTTTTTCCTTAATACTGATCATACCCTCTTTTGTAATCTCCTTTTTACTGAAATTTCCTTTCCATATACAGAAAGAGTTTTATTTGCTGCAGTATACATACATATGAGGCTGTGGAATTGGAGGTTTGCAGCAGAAAAATATGATGTCTGAATTATGTTGTATGTGCAGAGTGGGCAATTACTATGAAATATTTTAAGCTTTTTAATATTAATTTTATATATATGCAAAGTGTTGAATGTAAGTTACATACTGCTTAAGCCATGTAATGCAGTCAACATTAGATACA
Source organism: Catharus ustulatus (assembly GCF_009819885.2). Classification (NCBI taxonomy): domain Eukaryota; kingdom Metazoa; phylum Chordata; class Aves; order Passeriformes; family Turdidae; genus Catharus; species Catharus ustulatus. Next base: position 13,641,047 of record NC_046227.1, read on the forward strand.
AAATAGATAGCATTAGATACAAAAGCTTTATCTCTGTGTGTTCATCTCCATAATACAGGATTTCTAATTCACCTAGGAGGTAGTTTTGCATGGGAGAAAGACATTTTGCTAGCATGAGTGACTGTTGGGCTGTTACAGGATCAAAGACTGCTACTCTTGCAATGGCAAGCAGTTTTTTTTCAGGGAAGGCATAACTGTATGAAAATACATAAATCATTAGCTGTTTTCAGGAACTGATCAGGCTTGCCATATCTGTCGCGTGCCACAATTAAGACCTTTTTTTTACAATTCACAATGTCTTCTAGGCAGCTGTATTTACATTCATCAACACTGTAAATACATCCACAAACAATACATATTATCTGAAGAATACTACCAGCAGTAATAACAGCAGGTAAAAACTGATGCAGCAGACAGCACACATGGCAATGCAGCCTTGTCACCCTTGCTGGAGGTAGACATGTTAGTGGCAAATTGTGAAGCCATTAGGTAACAAATGAATATAGCACAGAGAAAATGGTTCAGATTGTAAATGGTGGATTTAAAGCTATAGCATATCATCTGTGGAACAGCTAGAGCAGCACAGCACTGTAACACCAGCAGCTGCTCGTAATCCTCTCAGCTCTCCTCAGAGTCAGCCTCTACAATAGGGCACAAAGCAGAACCACTTTACCGGCCTTTGCGTTTTCCTGCGGCAGTGCCCCCTTTGATTGTTTTCCATTAGAAATAACCACAGATTGAGAAAGTGTCCTTTTGTGAAACACTTAGCAGATCTCAAGCTTCAGCTAGCAGTGACAGTGGCTTTTGTATACATGCAACATTTAACCTGGCAAAGACTCTGAATCCTTTATGCAGGCTAGCTGTTGTGTTGAAAATTGCTATTTAACAACAAAGGCAGAGGGGAAAGTCAGAGTGCAAGGAATTGAGTTCTCTGTGTTCAAGTCTTTCTCACATGGAGAAAGAAGTGTAAGTTGGCTCTGGAGATCACAGTCCTAAGACCTGTCAAGGAAAATGTCCTTCTGCTGCCCCTGTATCACACCAGGAGGAGAACTGGATGTGACTTGGGCCAGTCAACTCTCCAGAGAAAGCAAAAATTATGAGCCATAAGGCTGTCTCAGCTTTCTTACTGTTGATGTACAGACAAGGGACTACTGAGATCCAGGTGCTCCTGTTCCCTTGTAGTGAAGCTGCCAGAAATAGTGGTTGCTCAAGGGAATTGCTGGATAGAAACAAGACACCAGGCAGATGGTCCTAGGCTGAGGGCTCCCTATGGATTATTTTATGGTAGGTGAGCTCCTGTCAATATAGTCTCGAAGGGTTTTGCCAGAAATGCTTGTAGTTCTAGATTTCCCTGACAGGTTCAGCTGGCAGAGGAGTCCCAGTATTGCTGGTGTGCAGGGCAGTGCCAGCTCTGTGGCATTACCATTTATTGTAGGACTCTACTGCAGAGGCCTGACTGCCCACCTGGAGAGCATCTGGAGTTTCAGCTCTTTTGGGGTACACCATGGGTGTGCTACATACCTGGGATGAAGAAACATTGTCATCCTGTACTGAAGGGGTATTAGTGAGTTAGTGGTAAACATGGCAAGTATAGCCTGAGAAATGAACTACTAGAGCATACAGAGCAAAGGAGAAGACAAGTTTCTTACCCAGTACTTAATACAAACTGCAGTTATTAGCATACTGTAGAGTGCCAGAATTCCAGTCACTGTTGACAGAATCCACAAAGGAATTGCAGACCGAGGTTCTTGTATTTGGGGAGGTGTCTCTTTAAGGAAAGAGCAAAGAAAACTTTTAAGTACATGAAATTAGAAACATTGATCTCAGCTTTACTCCTTGTTCCAATGTGTCATTTTTATTAATCATCATTTTAAGGTCTCTTTTTCGAAGTCCAGAGCAGGTATGTAGTTTTTCCAGGAAATCCAATTTTTTTTTTTTTTTAAGGAAACAAACCGCCTCCAGCCATCATGGAGGGAGTGTATATAGGGAGGATACTGGCCTACAGAAGTTCCTCAGCTTACCTTTCACGTGAATGACAGTCCCATTGCTCTTCTCATTGTAGACATATGGGGGTGGATACATGACCTCAATTTTGCAGAAGTAGATGTCAGTTTGGTTGGCATTCATGTTCCAAAGATTGAAGATGACTTTGTTTTTATCATGATGCCCCTGGCAGTTGAATTCTTTATTTGAATTTTCGCTGATTATGGTTGTGTTCCATGAAATAAAGCAAACTTCAACTGAACTGTCCGTTCCTTTGTGTAGAGAAGCTCGAAATTCCTTCCCTGTCCCATTGTATGTGTAGTTGCAAACTAGAGTTGCAGTTTGGTTAGCTACAATGAGCAAAGGATGCTGAGCCACTAAAATCTTGTTTTCTGGAAGGGAGGGGAGAAAGTGAGAAAAGCACTTGTTTATAAAATAAAATAAGAGACTTCAGAACCACACACCCTCCCATGCAACTCTTCTCCATCTCTCCTCTTCCCTGCTGACACTCCTCACCACGGAGTACAAAACCACCCATCTGCAGAAGCCATTTCTCACAGGAGCTATTGTTCACCAATCCACCTGTATGTAAATAATTACATAGTCTCTAGGGGAGACGATGAGATCAAGATTGTTTTTCTTCAGAGTCAGAATGCTAGCAGAGGCAGTGGCCTGTGATCAAGATTTAACGTCAGAGCTCAGAAGCCTAGTCTGCATCTGTGTGTGTTTGTATACGCAAGGCCATCTAAGTATATCCTTTACTTAGCAAGCAGTTTCCCAGGGAACATTATGGAGTGAAAATACTATGACTTGACATGCAGACAGATAAGAGAATATTATTAATACATTTGCTTTTTAATTCGAGGAGTCCTGAAGAGTTTGCAGGTGGATTTGCTGAACCATTTCAGGGGTTTGGACCTTGGGCAATGAACACTTAAAGCATGAACTGCTATCATTTTAATGTAAAATAAGTAATTTCTCTAGCTAACAGCTGTAGTAGATTCTTAATCTCTCAAAGGACTCAGGAGCTGACTAATTTGACACTGCATTGGCACTTAGCACTTAAATGACCTGAAAAAAGCAAGTCACATGAATGTATAATTGAATTTTAATTGACCAGACTGACACATAAACAGGAAATGTGTTCTGACATGTAGACCTCTGTGCTATCATCTGCCAAACAATGAAACACAGCAAGGACTATGCAGAAAGACAACTTCTTCCAAGAAAAGTCATCCTGTACAAATGAGGCCCTTCTTTTCAAGTGATGACCCCTAAGTAAGAGGAAGGGAGTTGTGGTTTTTAAGCTAGAGACTTGCCAAAGCTTTTATATGACTGCTTAAGTCTTTATGCAAGCTCAGCTCCTCTGAATCTGGATAGTCTTTCACAGATCCCTGAGAATCGCTGTGGCTGTTAGAATGACAATTGTACCTCTTGTCCTCAAAATGTGGTGGAAACCTAGATTGTTCCTACTTAATCCCTGTGGTGAGACTTCAAAATGGCTAGTAAGAGGAATGATGTGGGAAGGAGGCCAGATCCAGAAGGCCCAGAAAATTAGTATTTAAAACCATTTTTGACAATATTTAGGACCAAGTATGCTTACTGTATTGATGCCTGCACAAGAAGAAATACCCCAGCCTCTCGAGCAGGATACTCCTTTGGGATGAATGTGGTCCAGGGAGAAAAGTAAACACAAAGAGATCCATGAGATGGCCAGGACTAGTGGTAGGGTGTGGGCAGTAAAAACAATCTTTGTCTAGCAGGTTCTCCAGTTACCAGCAGAACTTGTGAAACTGCTGAAGTTCTTCATTTTCTCATTGAAAGTCTCATTTAGCAGCCCTTACTTCAAATGAGAGGAGGAGATGTGAGACAGAGAATACTGTACTGCCTCATCTTTAGCAAAGAAAGATTGTAGCCTATCCTCCTGGGTCTCTTTTCTCAATATTTTTAGTGAGGGAGTGGAGGAGAGCTCATAACAGCTCTGTAATCCCATATTCACAGGCAACCAAAACACTGTGAAACTTTGAATGAAGGATAACATTTCCAGGCTTTCCAGCAGAAAGAGACTAGGATCTTTGAATCTAAGGACAGAGTAGCAAAGTAAGAACAGAGAAGGCAAGTCTTTACTCAAGGTGGTGCCTGTGGTGACTTTTCATCAAAACAAAGACATTTCAGCAAAACAATTCAGTTTCCTTGAATCAGCATTTTCCGACAAAAGCTCTCACATAGGCTTATAAGGCATTCTAGTAAGGGTGAGGTTCGGATTCCACCCCTACAGATAAGGTATTTGATCATATTTTTGTTGGCCAGAAAATTGATCTTTGGCCTACGTGGCAATTTGCAAGTCTGCAGTAGAATTGTTCCACCTTTAGCACAGCAGAACTCTATACATCTCATTTGAGATAGAGTTATTAAACTGCTTTGCAGTATTTGTGTGCTATTTCAGCCCTGATTGTCACAGAGACTGAATGCACCTTCAGGGGAGACCTTTTCTGATTCAGAGTTGACAACTGAAACAGACAGACAGAAGCGTCACACTTCGAAAAGTGCTTGCCTGTTTTAATGCAAGTACTTACAGAAAACTAATAGCCAGAGAAAAGTCAAAGAACACTGACAATCTCATCACTGAAGAATTCCTTTCAGATGTTATTTAGACTCTTCTGAAGACCCCAATGATTTACCCCCATCTCTTTTGCTGTCATCAGCTAACCTGGATTCCTGATGTTTAGACCTGTGCTTCATGCCTTGAGCTCCACTGTTTAACTACATCTCTGGACTATTTATGTCTCTGCCATGATACAGTGCTAATTGGCAATCAGTGTCTTTTGATACACCCACCTAAAATGATAAATTCCTTTGACTTATTTTCACCTCTTGGATTTATAATCCAATCTGTTTTCCTTGTCTTGCAGACTAGGCTTGAAAACCCAGCTCGGTGCTGCTGATGCTGGGATGCAGACTGGCTGAGCAGTGGGAAAAAGCTCATTTGTGGGTCATTAAATGAAGACAGCTCCTACATGGTTGAAGCTAAGCACCCAAATGCACTTTCACAAAGTGGCTCTACTAGTTCAAATCTAAATTAAAGGAGATATTTCTGTTTTCATTTATAGGAAGAACTCATTAGCACTGCATGAATTGGGCTGCAATGCCAACAGGGGCAAGGCAAGTTTACCCCACTGGTATGTTGGACAAGCCCTGTTGTCATCCTCCTCCTCTGGACTTGGAGGTTTTTTGAATTGAAGAAAGTCAGTCATGCTAAAATGTGTGCTAGTTTCATGGGGAAGACAGTAATGCCTAACACCCCTCACTTCACTTGTCATCTGCATAGGATTTTACTGCATTCTTAGTAGGATCTAGCCCATTCTGAGCAAACATGGGCTGAGGCTGCTTTTGCCTTCACAGAGACAGTTTTTGCTCCTAAGTGTCACTTTGGGTTTGTTAAACTGTAAAACTCTGAAACATTTAGTAGGTGTTTCCATTCTCCTAAATAGGGTTATGGTTGCCACTTCAGAGCTGTGTTCAGTCATGCTGTGCAGTTATACATATCTATATGTTGTCCTTACCCAGAAAGGAAAAAAGCAGTTATGAAAAATCCTTGTGTACAGTTTCAAAAAGTAGTGACTTAATTTTAAATCATTTCAGTCAGTGTGCACAAGCTGCAAGCCTTCTCAGGATCTTAGGATTTGTATGCAATGGTGTGTAAGATCTCTGAATGCTTGTAAAGTGTTTTTATAGATTATTTGTAGTGCTGGACATTTCTTGTAATCACATGTGGGAGGGTTTGGGATCATGAAACAAAATGCCATCCATCTATAATATCTGTAAAATACTGACTCTCTGATCAAACCTGATGCAAACAAAACTTCACTGAAGTTTTCTATTTTTAATATTCACCAAGAAAGTGAAATAGAGTTAACAAAGTATGGAAAATAACTATTTTGAGGTGTTGTTTTTTTCTTTCTCCAGCACTCTTCATGAATCATCATCAGCTATTGGAAAAAAATATTCTGCTAAAATATTTAGTACTCTTTCTTTTTTATGCCAGTTGATTTCAAGAAGCTATTTTCCAGAGCAAGACATTTAAGATAAGTTGACATTTCTGTAAGCACAGGAAAGAAAGGGCCCACCTAATTCCCTGGGGGGATAGGGAAAAACCTAACTGAAAAAACTGAAAGGATTTTTTTAAGCCACAGGGAGAAAGGCACACAGGTATGTTATAAGCAAAGTTATTTTTTTTTCTGCTGCTGGTCTGTTGTTCAATTATGTTCACTCTTCTTTCCCAGGTACAAGGGTCCTTCTCTTTTATTTTGGTTTGAGGCCACCCATCTGTGTGTCTGATGTGCAGCTGGGGGGATCCTCTCTTTCTGGCCCTTACAGACCTGCTTTCTGCTCAGCTTTCCTGCTTTGCTGGCTAGTATCACAGGCAGCGCAGTATTCCAGAAAGCTCAGGTGACACTCTTGCTTTAATCAAAGCCAGGGTGAGCACAAGGGTTTTTCTTGGCAGTTTGTGATTTATTTTTTTAAACAAGAATTAGTTGATGTCATCCTACCCTTGGCTAACCTTTCCTCATCCATCTTTTGCATTCTGGTAACCTTGGTAGGTTAGAGGTTGATTTTAACCCCCAAACACCGTAAGCCAGAAGCTTATGTGGATAGTAAAAAGATGGGGTCAGTTGTGGTACAGTGCAGTGGAAACCTGCTTATATTACTTATTTTCACAAAGTACCAGATATTTGATCTAGCTACCTCTTTGACAGACCACAGCAAGGTAATTATTTAGCCAATAAAAAGGGAAGGAGGACAAACTTTGTAAACGTTAGTGTTTCTGCAAAAGGGAAATGACTAAACTAGTATTTTAAGTCCCTTTCCATGATTTAAACTCAACCTGCAGCAGCCACTGATATAGTCTAACAACAGGATGAATTCTGTTGATTTTCCCAAACCAAAATACTTGAGGCTTATCATGCACTTCATGGCTTGAGGAAGTCCTGCAGGGTTTTGACCTGCCTTAATGTTTTCCATTAACTAAGGACCAATCATCTTGAAAATTAAGGATGAGAGCCCTGAGAAGCAAATGATCTCATGTGCTTCTCTTTAAGAAGTTAAACAGTCTCGGTGAGTCTGTTGGAGAAACACAAGTTCTTCATGCAAAGCAAGTGTATATGTGTCTATAAAGCCATGGCATAATGCCTCTGTCTGAGAACCACACACTGTAATTTATTTTGTTGCAATTCAAAAGCACTGCTTAAAAGCAGTTCACACTTCATGGAAATGTGTTCATAACTGTTAACCTACTGCTGATACTTATCCTCTCCTGGAATTAATGTCTTCTTTAATAATCCAGGGGCCTGCTGTGGAAATAATTATCATATTGCAAACACAGAATTAAAAACATGGGAAAGGACACGGAAGAAAAAAAAACTATGATTTCTTAAAGAAATGTAGATCACAGTGTCATGCAAACTAAAATGTCCTCACTGAGGAAATGAATTATAGAAAAATAATGTAGAAATAAGAAAATAAGATGTTCTCTATGTTAAAGATTTTGTACTGGAAACCAGATTTTTATTCCTATCTGCAACTTCCCTGGAAAATACAAAATACTGATATTTGAAGAAGATGCAATATCAACAGTTCACAGCCAGTAGTCGGAAAGTCTGTCTCAAGATTATCATAGCAAAATCCAGCATCCCTTGCCTTGCTTTGCATTTTAATGTACCCATTGGAAAGACACGCTAGGTCTGAACATAGGAACACTGCATCAGCAAGTCAACACCAAGACAAATACCCTCAGCCACAACAACTGAAGAGGCAGGAAAATTCACTAAGACTCAGGATTTCAAAATCACAAAAAGATTTCTTTTTTCCTGAAGATCTTCAGAAAGAAACTAGATGTCTAGTAAGTGGCAGTGAATCACTAAACAATGCAAAAATCAGAAACTTGTCAAGTCCCATCCTCCCATGTTTGAGCTCAGAAAGCAACTCTGCTTTTGAGCATTTATTTGCTAATCCTGTGAGGATGTTATTGTACTCAGCCGGAGCCCATGATACCAGGCCATGGGGGAGCCTAAACCTTTACAAGTAGATTTGGGGATGTGGAGAGTCTGCCCCAAGACAGGTACTGGCAGCAGGTCTGAGTGGACCAGCTACCCCTCAAGAAAAGGCACTTTGTGAGCAGAACTTGTAAAGCTCAGGGGGTAGGTGAAATAAACACCCCTCTACCCAGGCATGCAATTTCCAAATGGATCTAGGGAGAAGTCAAATTAAAAGAAAGCTCTTGGGTCTCATCTTGGAGGAATACTTGTGGCAGGAGAAAAATTGGTCTCTTGGTTATATCAAGTTGATCCATTTGCAGACTCAGCAGCATGCTGCCTCTGCCCTTTCATCCAAAACAGAAGATTTTGTGCAAAATTAATTGACAGCAATACCAGACCTTCTACCCCCTGCTGATCAAAATGAGAAAAAATAGGGGAAAGGGTTGAAATGTGGGGGGTTTTTGTTACCTGTTACATCAGCATTAGGGATGAAGCAGAGCACCACGAGGATCCCCAGGAGCATGGTGCTAATGGTGGGCCCACTGCCTTGTCTCCACCCCCTGCAGGCACTGCCAGGACTGCCGGGGCCCCACAGTACCAGCCCTCCTTCCTTCCTTGTGGGGCCAGGCTGCACCCTCAGGTGCTCACACAATTTTTCTCCTCCTCCCTCTGCAGCACATGATACACTGCCAAGTAAAACTACTGTAACGGCAATGCTTGAACAGGAAGTTAAATTGTTTGATGATTTTAGTCTTAAGAAGTTGCCTGTGCGAAACTCGATAATGTTTAAAAGGTGCTGGAAGCCTGCATTTCAAGCCTGTCAGCCCTGTATTGCAAGGTGGGGTTATATTTGCAAGGCTTCTCCTGTCAGGGAGGAATGGACTTCCCTAGGGATGCAGTACCCTTTATTTACCAAGAGTACATACAGGTGTACATTGGTTCCATCATCATGGGAGATGCTAACACCAGTTTCTAAGTTCCTGGGTGGCCAGATCTTGCCCCTCAGGAAGTTGTGTGCTCAGGAACCTTCACCTTTTCTCACTCCTAGGGGCAGAAATCTTCCTCTCTTGGCCTACCGTGTTGCTTCTGCCTGTTTTCTCAACCCTTGAGAATACTGACATATTTTGGCAGTAGTTTGTACATACTCATTTCTCTGCATCTGCTTGTTGCCTTGAATGCAGAGCCAATAGTGCAGGAAATTGTGATCTGGAACACCTTCACATTTTGAAAAATATCCCAGTTTATGAATGAGTGAGACTGTAATCCAATTAACATCTAAGTAAAGGCAGTTTGCAGCAAGCACATTACTCAGTCAGTGCTTCCATGGAGGCCTTCTTATGTAAAGTTTTTTCTTCAGCTCATCAGGTAAATGCTCTCTCTTCCTTTGCTTTGCAAGCTCAGTGTCACCTCTTCCTTTGCAAGAGCGGGTTGTGAGAGACAGGTGATGGCATTTATAACTGTGAGGAGCTCTGGTTATTAACTATTTATTTTGGTCTACAAAAATAAAAATGTATAACTGTATCAATGCCTGTCACTATCTTTGATTTATTTGAGAGAAAAGGGAGGGTATTTATCAGGAGGACTTTCAAGAAAATTGAGTGGTTATAGAAAACGATGAAGGACCATGTGCTATTCTTTCATATCTCTTAGTATCTGAAGCATTTAGACCATGTTTTATCAGAAATTCCAAATGCAATTTATGAGTGGCCTTAGCTGATATATTTATTTGCAATCTTGAAATTTAAACAATATTCTTTTGTTTCATAATCGGTGTTAGTTGCCTGCAGTACTGAAAATTTTGGAATTGCCTCAAATTAATTAAAAAGTACAAAAGAGAAAAAAATAAGATTCTTTCTCTCTTTGCCCACTTTTGTGGTATCTAGGTAAATGTCCTGACTTTTTTTGAGTCATATGATGTACCTGCAGTTTCCCATGAAATAGTCCCAGCTTAACTTGTAGTGAGAATCCCTCCAAAAAGTGAAAAAATTCAGTACCTTTTTGCTGAATTGCTGTCATAGAGATGAAAACCCACTGCTGGCTCTGGTAACATCTTCTGGCTCTGGTAACTCAACTTACACAATCCGCATCTTGGCTGCAGAGCCTTTCTGTAATTGGAATATGGAACTGGAGATGAACAAGGAGTGCATTGTACCCTCATCACAGAATTAGCAGAATATATTGCAGAGAAAGAAAGATACAGCCATTAATTTCCCTGGCATACATTGGCAAAAGGGCACCATTCAGGTGGAAACCAGAGATCCTGCTCTAAGAATACCATTAACAAAAATCTGAGGGAATAGTGTACACTGTCTGGGTGAGGTCCCATTTATTCCCTTCCATCCCTTTTTGCTCCTCATGTGCCTCTCTCATTGTGAGGACAGATCATGGCACTGGTTGTAAACAGGAACTGGACTGGTGGAATGAAGGAGAGAAAAAAGGGACGATTATCCACTGTGGCTCCAGAGTCCAAGCTGTGGTGGACCACTTCTCTATGTGCAGATGAATAGAGTTACCAGTATGTAACCAGTATGCCCTTTTCAGAGCTTCTTTTTTTTTTGGTTGTGATTTTGGTTTTCCCTAATAGTTTCTTCTTTGATCTCTGGAGTAAGGAAGGGTGCCTTTCTTCCCCCAAATAGCTTTTGGCTCATCTGCACTTTTTGGTTTTCTAGGATTTTAAAACCCTTGTGTTCCTGAGGAAATGGCTCCTTTCCTTCTCAAAATTGCATCTCTTCCTCTAATTTAAACAGTTAGTTTCCAATCACTTAGATACTTGGCTTTGCCACTTAACATGTGTGATCTTTTTCTTTTGCCAAAATTATCCTGAGGGCAGGGGAAGAAGATATTTTAGCTTTCAGCAAGCCATCTTGCACTTAGGAAAAACCACATAAAAGTTTATCTAGGAAAAAAGAATGTGTGAAAATGTCTGTTGGTATGCGCTCACTCTTAAATTTTTATTATTCTCCCACAACTCTAAGTATCTCTCCTTCTATATCCTGAGCATTACCCAAAGGTGCTCTGCAGTAAAATTAATTCAGGCAGTATTGACTTCTATTCTTACCCCATTTTCCATTCTTATTTCAGTCTGTTGGGTCTGTCTGTACACTGGCAGACAGGATCTGCTTGCTGTCACAGCAATGGAAATCCAGACTAACACTGTAATTTCAGTAGAACTAGAGCTGTGAGCATACTGAAAGAGCTAAAAATGCCATTTGGCCATGTTTGGGAAAAAGAATGTTTCCATCCCATCACAAAATGGCTGACATTGCAGTCCTAGAGAAGTAAATTAAAGGTTTGTAAATAGCTTTCCAGGGTACACAAGAATCTAGAATGTGGGTTTGGGCTTTTTTGCTCATCACCATGTGTAAATAAAACAACAGTCTAGGTATTTGATCATAGCTTTTCACGCTTACTCTTAAAAAATCAAGCACTGACAGGAGCTATGCCCTGAGTTTCAGGGAAATCTAGCAGAATCCAGTATGGTTTCTCAAGGAAAATATTTTTCTAATAGATTTCTGAAGGATATTTCTGGATATCTTTCAGAGTACCAAGAAATCCCAAACAGGCTGACAGTTTGCCTTTACATTAAAGAATGAGGAGGTAATGACCCATATATACTCAGCCAAGTGTTCAGCTGTTAAAGTCAAGAAAGACATTCCAGATTTGTTATGATTAAACAAGTGGATAGTTTAGAAGGTAATTTTAAAATAAATGAAGTCTCCCTTCAGTCATTGGAAGTTGCATAGTGCCATAATTGTTCCCAGCACATACTCCTCTACTCAAGCAAATAAAAATGTATATGCATGCTAGAAAAATAATTGCATTCAATATACTAACATTCACTTATTTCTGAAGACTCCAGTTTGATGGGAGACAGTAGGTCTCTAAAATTTCCTTTTAACTATCAATAGACAATTTTTATGTCCCTATACTGTCCTGCAACTACAAAGTAAGATTGAATTTAACAGTTGTCTTAGACACTCTTCCACTTGCTTCCCTACCATAAAGAATCGTGGCACAGACCTTGAGTGAGTAGTCTAGGTAGGCGTTCTTTTGCTTGTTCTGCATGCTTGTATGCTGTCAGCTGCTAAAGTTAATGCTTTCTTTCTTACAACTGCAATTCTTAAAACATCTTGATTCTTCCACTGCTGCTCTGAGTAATGATTTGTTTTGAACAGTGCTATCCACCCTTGGTACAGATGGAAGGCTGATTCTTTCACATCTTGTGTATAAGCAAGTGTGCTTTAAGTAGCTGCTATAGGGGTGCAGAAGTAGGGTGACACAAAGAGTGTAACAAACTGACATGTTATTCTTAACTAGGAAGACAGTAAATTATGTATGTTATTCTCCTCCGACTATGTCCAGTAAGTTGGCCCTAGGAGTTATGTTGCATTTGTTACCTGAAGCTCTTCATAAAGTGACATGTTGTTATCTTCACTTTACAGATGGAGAATGGAATCACAGCAAGGTGAAGAGATATGCCCAAGGACATGCCTTAGGTTAGTGGCAGAGCTAGGAATCTCTATGGTAAGCTGTGTAACTTGCAAGGTCTGACCAGTTTTCTGATGGCCTTCATTCCATTTTGTCATTTCCCATGCACACTGATAAATTTTCACCATGTTCCAAGTGGTTTTATACCCTTCTTTCTGGGAGTCCAGGTACCTTTATATCACAAGTGCAAGCATTACCCTTAGAGGAAAGTATCAATGTACTCCAGAAGAGGGAATTTTAAGTTGTTTTTCTATAACTTAAAATGTTACAGCTAATGTCTGGTACATAGGAACCTTCCAGGACCAGAACTCAATATGACATGTCATGGTGGAAAGGGAACTTTCTCTTTATAAAGATGTGAAATTTTTGTTTTCAGTCCTCGATATGGCAGTCCTAATGTGTCACTAACATAGGACTAATCACTGCTATCAAACACACACAAACCTGAAAGAGAGCTTGAGAGAAGCCTTCCCTATTTGAGGAAAGAAACATTTCCTTGACAGACCGAATATTTTTAATGCTAGTAGATGAAGCTGTTCATTTGTGTTTGTTGGGAAAGGGGCAGAAGTTCACACATGTACATTCCTGGCTCTTTTTAAGTTAAAGATCTTGTCCAAGTTTCAAAGTTGTAACCATTTCTTCTGGGTGTACATATTCCTGATTTGAACTGTTAGAACAAGCCTTAAAGGAGGTAGGTTAATGAGTAGGGGGAGAATGGCTCAAAGCTGTGTGATTAACTCCATCTGTCACCTGCCTGTAACCTGACATATGGCTGCTGCTTTATTAGAGGCCAGTGTTTAGGTAAGAACACCTGAAATAAGGCCCACAGGTGAGTACATATGTATGCTAAATGTTCTGTGATAAAAGCATTTAGAGATTAGAGCTACAAGGATTTTTATTGACTGCACTGCCTGGTGCTTTTTCTTCTTGGGTAGAGAAGGTGGAGAACTGTACGTATTACTGTGGAATATATGGCAACAAAGCAGTGTGTTCCTGTACAGGAAGGAATTTGGCATGTCTAGTTCTTTCAAAGGGAGGGAATTTATTTTCTTCTTCTTTGTTCTGCTTAAGAGATTAATAAGCACTGCAGATGTATTATAAACAATTTTAAATAAGAGGAAGCATCTTCCAAAGAACTTAGGACCTAGAAATCTTGAGCAGACAAATTCAAAATTCATCTTTGTGCAAAAAGACAACTTCCACACCTGACTGTCTGCATCTTTTCTGGAGAATTTAGGTCAATCTCTAAATGCCAGTACAAAGATTTCTGTCTGCTAGGACTGTATTTTCATATCTGAGGGCAAGGTGGAGTGTCATGGGAGGTCCTGTCTGAAGATTTGTACAGGGCTGCTAAAGGAAGAAGGCTTTCTGGGGCTGTGCTGAATGGCAGTCCCATGGAACAGGAGCCCAAGCCAGGGAATTACACATCCAATATGATCTGACTATACTAGGTTCCTCTGCCATCTGTGCCAGCATTTCCTTTTGGAGGGAAATAATTGACCAAAATTTTTGCTGCCAAAAGCAGCACATGAATGGAATGGATAATCAGGAATCCAGAGCCCTGAGGCAAAGTAAGAATGTAATCAAACTGGTGAGGTAGACACTTGAGTCACTTGGCAAATGTTACCCATAGTAAGGAATGCTGTAGCTGAGGCTTCCAAGGAATTGTCTTTATTTGTAGAGAACAGTCTGTATTGCCTGTATTTATGGATAAAGCCTTAGCTAGAGAAAACTCTTCCACCTCCTCTGGGTTCATTAGAACCAGCACAGCTCAGGCTCAGCTCAGCATATTAAGTTTTAAGACTGCCATGTCCAAGCTCATTTTAAAAGCTTTAACTCTTTCACTTCCTCATTTTACTGTTTGTCTTACTCTGCATTTCACAATGACGGCAGTAGTGCTATCAGTACATTGCATGCATGGTGAAGCACTGCATTTTTACAGTTCTTCCCATTTACACAAACTTGGAAGGAAGCATTACTCATGTTTATGAACAATTGAAGCTAGAATAGAGCACTCCACACAATGACAGCCCCTTTGAGGAAGTGTCAAAGGGCTGCCCAGCAACGTCACTCATCCAATGGAATATATTCTTTGAGATTACTTCATTCTGGATAGTCCTCACAGGAAATAATTATTTTGGTAGACACTAGCACATTAACTTGTTGGATAAGCATTTCCAAATTACTCCTTTCCCTGAAGACAGTGGCTTCTTTACGCCTAGGCAAACCTAGCTGAACATCCAAATTCAACAACTTTCTGCCTGAGAAGTGCCCTATTCTTAAACTGTGATGTTGCCAACACCAACCCACAGAGTTGTTTTCTGCCAAAATACTATGAGAAACAGACTTTTCATTGTATTTATGCTACTTCAAAAAAGTACTGAGTCATAGCACACTGGAAATGTTTGTCCAGGGCTGCATAGGAAAACATCATAAACACATTAGAAAGAGTTTTAAATATTTCCACATAGGAACTAAGGACCAATATTCCCGATTCTTAACTGGAAAGTGCTGAAAGCAGAGAGGAGTTCATTTCAAATCACAATATGAAGCATCTGCTTACTCATTTGGAGATGCATGTGAATTCTGATAAGTGCTTATTAATTTTAGAATGGATTTTTTCCTTAGAAAATAAATCCTGCATTTTTTTCAGCATGCCAGCATTCCCTTAAACTATTCCTTTAAACAGGAAATTGAAAACAATCGCTTTGCTGTTTACAAAGACCTTGCTGGGTTCAGAGTGTAGGAGTCCTTGCTGCTTTAAAGAGGAGAAAAGAATTGTATGATGGTTTATTAGAAGTCACATCCACACAAGAAGCAATCCTTTATTTCATCCTTTATTTCAGAGGTGTCCAGCCTGTCTACTGGTGCAAGCACTAGGGTCCAGTAGGGAGCCACCTGAATGTTTAGGTATCTCTCCTAATGTCTCTTGAGCCTAAGAAGTATTGGTCCCCCAGACATGCCAGTGGCACATCCCTCAGTGAAGGAGCAGCACAGCCTTGTAATGCAAAGGGCCACTCACTGTCCTTGGCATGGCCGCTGCCCAGGGGCTCCCAGCAGACAGCACAACTTGTGCTTACGAGCTAAACCTCACATGGAGATCATCCCAAACTGCCTGACAAACAAGCACCATGTGCCAGAACTGTCTGGGAAATATGTGCCCATAGGCAGTTATTAGGGTTGGAAAGTTTTTACTTCATATTGCTGCTGCCTTGTATGCTTACATAGTCCTCTCTAATAAAACCAGAATAATCTCATCTCTTCCTATACACAAAGTTTAAGCCTGAAGAAGTCCTGCTACATATTGCTTATTGCGCATGTTGGATAATCTTTCCGATGATGTTAAAATACAATCAAGTTCTAATATCTCACAAAGCTTCGGAGGTTATTAAAAGCAATGTAAAACCTCTGGTTTTGCTGATTTCAGGACAGTCTGAGAGTTTATAAAAATTGAAATACATTTTTGCAGCCAGCTCTATTAAGGTTTTATGATAAAATTAGAGTTCCTGATTAAATTTCTGAGCTTTTAGTTTTATACCTCAGAAACCTGAAATTTTCTACTGTCATTTTTCTATGGCTTCAGCAGATTATTGTTGATGACTCTATTAACCCTAATTCTGCATTCCACTTGTGCATGCATTTTTTAAAAGAAATATTCTCACAAGTCTCCAACATGTCCGTGTGGTTCATAAAAAGGCAAAAATTAATTCAGTCCTCCTTTCATAATAAGAAGCAATTTTGTAAATGTTTTTTACAAAACAAAATATTCTATATAGCATTTTGCCTGTTCAGCCAAATTTCCCTTAGTATTACTTAAATTTCTATTACTAGTTACATGTGGGTTTTATATTATATATAGTATCCTTGGAGGTTTTCACAGACCAGCACTGTAGGATAATAGACAAATTAGAAGTAGCAGTTTTTGGAAATAGAAGAAAGTAATTCATGACTACTGTCATGATCCCATCTCACTCCTGGTCTCCAGGGGTCATGTTTATTTAAACTGTTAGTTTAACAATGTATTTGAGAGTCCTAAACATTTTGTAAACAATTTTTAATGCAGATTAGTATTAATAATTATTATCTGTTCAGTAACTGATATGCTTCCATCACTATTCTCCTATTTTAAGGGTTTTACTTCCTCTGTCACAAACGATGGCATGTGAATTATGCAAACAACCACATACCCTTGGGGGCTTAAAAAGGAATTTGGGTATCTTCAGAGACATTGGTCTGCAAACAACTCATCAATTGAAATGTATTTGTATAATCTGTTTGGTGAATATTTATGATTAGTCCTACAAACACAGGAGTCAGGATAATGTGATGGTCAAGTCACAAGTAGGAAAAATGTACTAAATTAAACGAATCACTTATTACCATAAACAGTTCATCCAGCTCTGGGTCTGGGAACTAACAAAGCTGTTAGAAATGGGGTTCTCTTTTTTCTGAATGCCTAGAGGGGATTAACTGTGTGAGGACATACCTGTATGAAGAAAGTAAATATCTTTGATTGTAGCAGGGAAACCATTTGGAAAAGCCCAATCTCTCGTTCTGCTATAATAATTGAAAGGAGAAAAAGTGTTTAGCTCTTTATTTGACCTTTGTTGGAGTAAAGGAGCAGCCTTCCCTTTCAGTCTTTCCACTTGACTGTTTAGTAAAGAGGTTGAACTGACATCGTCACTTTGATATTTCTTGGCTCTAGACTCTTCCTTTCGTCCCTGGGAATAGGTTATTCTAGTTTTCCTTGGTTCATTAGCCTAAAGTAATGCACTGAGTTTAAGCTAATATCAGAGTGCTAGAACCAACATCAGTTGTGGACAGGCAGAAGCCTACAAAGGTGTGGAGAGCTAGAGCCAGCACAGGAGCTCTTGAATTGTCTCTGCAGCCTGGCTGTAAACACTGGCAGGAAGTAAGAAGAGCACACACCGTACTCAAGTCAGGCATGCACAGGCAGCCTGCGGGCAGGTGGAGTGCACTGTTCAGCTGTAGCCAGCTGAAGTGGGGAAGCATTAAGACCGCAGCGTACATCTCAAAGCAGAAGGAACAAATGCACAGTCACGATCCAGGTTGCCCCCTCGCTAGGAATGCCTGTTTGTTGTGGTCCTGTCTTTTGAGGAAGAGCAGTGATTGTGAGCTAAGCAGCTGGGAGAGAGCAAAGTACCTGGGGCCCGGGTGCCAGTGTGTTGGAGTTCCAGAAAACCCCACTCAGCTCTTGCAAACAGAATTGGCCTCTTTTAATCTGCTCAACAGGGAGACCTCTTCAGTTCCTGAGTGGGATTTGAGTTCATTGCATCTTGCTGAGAAAAATCTAACTCGTGTGGATCTAGAGAGTTATGGGCTTCCGTAACAAAATGCATAGCTTTAAAGGGCACACTCCTTGGCCACTGTTTGCCTGCACTGCAGTGTGTTTCTTTGTCCATGCCTTCATCTACACTGTGCATGCTGGAACAGCAGCCCATTTTACCTGACAGCAAAGTTGCCTATGTGTATTTCCTTGCTCAAAAACATTCCAGTTTGTTTGAATATGAATGTATAAATGTCTAAAGCACTGTATTATATTTGCTGCTTTTAAAAAAAGGTCAGCATTTAGACACAGTGTGACCAGTCCTAGTCCCAGAAAAATCTATGGGATTTTTGTCATGGATTTAATTGGGTCAAGATTTCATACCCATTCATTATTTGACCTATTGAATTCTGTTAAACTGGTAAGCCTGGACTGCAGAACCTATGAGAACACTGTATTCCCACATTTTTACATTTTGTTTTCTGGAATATTCCATCCTAGTCAGAAATGTTCTAAAACTTTTATGCTTTCCCACCCTCTCCCCCGCTTTGTAATAACTAGCTAATCCTGATTCCAGTTCAGTTCTAGGACAGGACATGGAAGCAAGAAGAGATGTATGTGTTCTTCAGTTAATGTAAAGATGCAAATTTTTACTTTAGGTTGGCTCTCCCTAATGTTTGCAGATACTCAGGTTTTGTGTGAGACATATTAGCTGCAGGCTGTGGTATTATTGTGTGGTTACATCATGCTTTAGGAAGCGTGCTGGAAGGATGTAGATTAGCTTGTTGATTTGTTATTCGGTTTTGGTTGTTCTGTCAGCATTTCATTGTTCAAGTAAGACATATATGGGCTGAATTTTGATGACTTCAGACATATCATCTCACATGTTGTAGATATAGGCACCAGCTGAAAGGCTTGAGATCAGTTTCTAATCCAAACAGATGAGAACTTGAAAAATATCCAGAGTTCAGTTCTTGAAACCATAAGGTCTAATACCTTCTAGATGTGCACTTTCACCACAGAGCAAATTCACAGATCTTCTCCAGTATATCAGCTAAATTTTCAAAGCCATTGTTGCTATCAGGTAGCAGATGTGTTTAAGTGAAATACAATTTCAGGAAGATACAGTTGTGCTACATTGCAGGCAGTTGACATTGATTATTTATATACTTGGGTAAATGCATTTTAATGGATATAGCTAAAAATCCATGGAGACAATTGTATGTCTCTCAGCAAGACCAAATGTGTCTGAGAGTGACATAGTCAATTGTCTCTGTAGCACTTGTGAAAACTTTGATGATATGAGGCTCTTTTTTGTCACAGGGACTAGAAGCACAAGACACTTCTGTAGCTGGAGATGCTGCCATTTTTTTAAAACTTTCACAAAGCACTCTCTGCACCTTGCATCAGATACCATGCACAGATAAGAATGCATGAGAGGCATGTGCACTTTGTTGCCATCTGGCAGAAAATATCTCTACATGCTGAAGAAACCGGAGAGAGCTCTTCTTGCTGTTAGTTAAAATGCTGGCCTTGTGATCAGAATAATAAAAACATGACCAACATCTTATTTTCAAAGAAGGCAAGTGCTTCCAGCTTCCATGGCCTTCTTTTGGAAATTGAAAGAGAAGGAATGAAACAGAGTGTAGACCTCCAGAATGCATATTTTAAAACGTTCAGAGATTTAATTGGGAAGCTCCTGCTCTGGACAGATATAAAGGAAAGGCTGCTAAGAAAAAAAATGGGTGTTAAGAACACAGAGGAGTGCTGAAGATGAGAATACAAGCATGGTACTAGCATATAGAACTGAAACATAACTGAAAGAGCACAAAATGAAGTAACATGAGTAAATTATGTAAAGACTGAGAAGAAACACTTCTGCAGGTACACAAAAGAAATATACAGTAAAACAAATCGCAGGGAAATGGCTCATTACTGAAGAGAAAGGGGAAATGTTACTCAAAAAACCACGTGCTGTTTTCGACACAGGGGCTTCAGGGCTCAGCTGCAGGCAGATAACCAGCACAACAGACACCACAGCAAAAGTAGTATGATCTGCATCTAGGATAAGGAGAGAAGTAGTTGGAAATGGCATAAAAAAGCCAATTATATTCCGCTGAACTGGTCTTGATGAATTATAGCTCAGAATACTTTGAGAATTACCTGATGTAATTTCAGAACCATTTATGGTTCTCTCAAGAAAGCTGAGGTATCAAGAATGAAACAGGGCAAACAAAATACTCATTTTTTCTCTCTTTTTAAAGAGAAGCCAGGGTATTAGAGATAGCTCAGCTTTTTTCAGTTCCTGAAAAAATACTGGAAAAATTAGTCAAGCCATTATTCATAAGTACTGAAAGGAAAAATCATGGCTCTCTGAAGAACAAACTGCATCAAAACATCCGATTTCATCATTGGATGAGGTAATCCTTACCATACTGACAAGGACAAGCAGTAAATGCCATATATCTTGATTTTCCATAGGCTTTTGGGAGAGCTTTTTGTAAGCAAGAAAGAAAAACATGGTCAGATGAAAGTATCAAACTGGTTGGAAACAAGGCTCAGTAGTTACTGGCAATTTGCTGTCAAATAGAGGGGTAAACTGAGCTTCTTGGTTCTGAGTTCCATAAGAGTCTGTTTTGGCCTGGCACTGTTCATTACTTTCATTACTAACTTGGATGATGAATAGAGTCTGCTTTTCAAACCTGGACACATAGTGCTGGGTGAGAGGAAACTGCAGGTGTATCGGGGGACAGGGTTCAAATGGTGAAAACTGAACAAACTATAGAACTGGTCTTACACAAAACCAGTAAAGTGCAAGGTTCACCAGCCATGCAGGAGCAGTCTGCAGCACAAGTACACAGTGAGGAACAACAGGTAAGGTAACAGCTCTGCGGTGGGAAAAAATGGTCTGTGAGGATCTGCATCAGCCGTGCCTTTAGCTGGAGCACCAAATGGTGGTTGGGACACTGTGTAGACAGAAAGCTGTGCCCAGCTGGAAGGAGATGGGAGAAGTGCAGTAAGATCAGTCAGAAGTCTGGAAAGCATTGAGGAGTGTGTGTTCACTCACAGAAGAAGGGACTGAGGGGAGAACAGCAGTCATTGAATACACAAAAGGCTGCTGCAGAGGAAGGAAATCGTGTGTCCTTCATGTCTATCATAGGCAATGCAAGAACTGATGGGATTGCACTGCAGCAAGTCAGACTTCAGCATTAGGAAAAACTCTCTGAAGAGCAAGACCACCCCAGAAGAGCAGCAGAGTGACCACAGGTTTTCATCTCTAGTGCTGGAGTCTTTTAACTGGTTAGTCATCCCTCCAGAGTGGTTTAGATGTTGGAAACAATCCTTTATTGGATCACAATTCCCTCATGCCTCTTTTTCTATTGACATTGAAAAGTGTGTAACACACCTCAGTGAGCAGGTATGGCACTTGTGAAGCTTTGTGAATCTTTTGTAGGCAAGTCTGTTCATTTTACTGCAAGATCATAAATGTAGGGAGAATATTTGCACACAGCATCCTGCCAGACGTGGAACAAATGACCTGGTTTTCTTTGAAATACTTCATGTAAAAAGAGGTTCCTTGACTGACTTAAAATTAGAATAGTACACATCACGTGTAGTTTTTAGCATTACAGCAATTGTTCACTAGCTTGTTGAACCCATTACATTTTTAGTGAGGACTGCTCTCAGTTTTGGAATTTTTAATTCAAGAACAGTCTATCCAGGGAAGAAACCCTGCTAAAATATGAGTCAGGTAGATGGTGGCAAGTTATTACATATGATTATAAATCTAATGGCAAGTTGTAGACATCAAAAGGGCAAGCTCACTAGCTAAACATGGCTTGTTCACAAACACTCATGGCTCATGCAGCTGGAAGTTTCTTTTATAGGAAAAAGATTTATTTGAAGATTTCCTGTACTCCTGGGCTTCCATTCCATAAAATCCAACAAAACAGCTGTTGTTGTGGTATTTTTCTGTTATTCCTGCTTGCAGACTCAGTTGAAACTGGGATGTGTGCATAATAGCACAGGAATGGGAGCATACAGATGCAAGGCATCTCAAACTGCCACATTCAGCCAAGTCACCCCAGAGAAAAGGCTGGCCAGTGGCCTCACGGTCCCTATGTCATCACAGGGTGTTCCTTATGTACTCAACTTTTTTTCCTGGAAAGGGAGGCTCTACTTGAAGCAATACAAGTCTTACTATAAGTAGTGTTTATTCAGAACGGAAAATACCCATCCCAGTCTTAAACTCCCACATAACCTGTGATAGGATGCTTGGGGTGGGGGGGGGGGGGGGGGGCGGGGCGGAATTAAAAAAGAGCCAGACAACTCCAACTATTTATGATTTAGTGACCTAGTGACCTAGCAGGGTTCACTCTGCTTTTTGCTGGCCCCAGTGGTTTCCTAAACGAATTCCTAAATTTTTCTTGCTCTAAGAATTAGTACCTTCAGTTTACAGCTCTGTGGTACCTGCTTCTCTGGCAGCTAGTATTATCTCTCAGGGGAGCCTGCCCTTCTCCAAAACCATGGGCCTGGAAACCTTCTGAGAGTTCTTTGGGAATATACACATGACTGTGATCACCTGATACACAAGGCAGTGCAGTCCTCATCTGCAATAAAATATGTATCCTGCTCTTCTTCATGTATAGGGAGCACCTCTCTCTCCGGTCTCCTCCATTCACCTCTTTGTTTTTTTATTCCCTTCTGCCTTTCTTCACTGTACAGGATTGCACACCATGGAACACTTTTTTCCAGCCACTGCCCTGCCTCGTTCCTTTTGTTGACGTTTTTCTTATTTGCCTCATACCCTTTCCTCTAGACTTGGTAGAGGCCCTTAGAAAATGAGTGCATTTCTACCAGTTTCTGTGGTTTCTTTTGCAGAGGACAGCCTGTCCCCAAGTCCAGCCAGATGCTTGCAGACATTTATTCAAGCTGCCAAAACCCTTGAGGTTTGCCCATTTAATTTCTAGCCAGTGTGCTGGAGTTGTTTGCAAAATGCCATGGTAACAGTGGAAAACACTGCTGTGTCATTTCATGCTAAGGAACGGTCTGAGGAGCTGGGTCTGACAGTCTCAGTGGTCTTCTTCACTCTCTTTTTATCCATTTCTCATAACCCTTTGCACAAGGATGTTTCTGTATCAAGAAATGGCCAGCCCAGACAAACACCATCTGTTCAGGTCAAGTAGACATGATTGCAATACAAGTAATAGGACATGTCAAGATAATTGTAGGTAGCAGATGTATCACAGCACTTCTGCAACTTCTGGGCTACATGGAAACAATATTGCCCAATGGGCATGTTGAAGAAGATTCTTCTAGGTGATCAGTGAGATAAAAATGATTGTTAAATCTGCAAGGTGTAAATAAAATACTATTCACTGGCTTTTATCTACAAAGTTAATTAACCAAATGTCTTTTAAAAGAATAGGATTGTGCTACTAAGGTGAAAAACTGAAATCCCCCAGGAAATTCTCTCTGTTCTTCATGTGTTTTTGGTGCTGCACCAAACAACAGCAGTAACTTCACCAGAGGAATGACTGCTTGTTAGAGCGTAGCAGAGATCTTCAAGGTACTATTTTCTACCAGTTTTGAATCAGGTACAGCTTGACCTTTTCTCACTACTTGATGTTGTCTCTGAGTTGAGTGTACTGATGTGTTCTGCTACAACATAATAATTCTCTTGGTGCAAGTGCAGACCCATGAAGCAAAAGAGTCCCTTTGACTTTTTAACACCTTAGTAGTTTGAGTCACAGCACCACAACATCAGAGAACATAGCCTCTAATGCTGTAAATATAGACCATTCTTAGTATGCCCTTAGTATCTTCCTTATTGTCATTTTGGGTTTGTTTCATTGTGGTCCATTTTGAAGACACTGGATTTTATCTATAAGACAGAGACAAATACTGCTGTTTAGAAAACCTGCCTTATACTGTTGTTTTCCTAATTAAAAACAGATAACATAAGACAAAGTTTGTTTTGGGTTTGCAACGAGTTTTGTATAAAGTTTCAACTTCATGTTTGCTTTATCTAGGCAGATTGCTTCTGTACACAAATTACTGCTATCAGTTTCCTGGAGCATCTCATTAGTAAATTCAGTAATTTGTGTTGCCATTAGACTGCACAGGATCCTAGCTTAGAGGTTCACCTGCTCACAGGAGTGTAATGAGCATCAATCTTTCAGGTATGAATGATTTTTACCACAAAAAAGGCACTATTTTCTAGCCTACATCCCACAGGATAATCATAACTAGGGTACAGCCCTCAAATCACAGTGTAGTCTCAGGATGGGTCTGTGGAAAACTTCGAATTTTCAGAAGTCAAAGATAAATATTTTTTTTTTCAGCTGCTACCTGAATTTCTCTATGTGCATTTTCTCTTTAATATAAATGATCCTCAGCTGTCTGTCAGCATAGCACAGTTTAGTTCTGATCTGAAAATGAATCTAACCCATCCTGCAGCAAATCCCGACACTCTATTCCTGTACAACTGAAAACCCCAATGAAGCAATATAAACTCAGTAATAATAACAAATAATGACCACAGCTTAATGAGGGGTGACAATTCTGCTCTGGGGAGATACTTAATGGATGTGACTGTTCTGGTAGCTTGATCTTGAGCCAGTTCTCTTCCCTTCATGTTTGTTCATCCCTATCTTGTTGTACAGACAAAACTGGGGGGTGGGGGTGGGCACCCTCCAGTGTGGGGAGGAAGGCCAGCATACCAATGCTGTGCTTGGCCTGGAACTCCCAAGCCAGCCTGGCCTAAGGTCTCCTTTCCTTTGGAATGAGGCAAAAAGCAGGTGTGTTTTTATCCCTATATGAAGAAATTAGCTTTTTTCTGCATTATCTATGAGCTGGAACATTGCTTTCAAAGCACTGGTGTCTTGTTTAATTTGGTGTTTCAATTACTGAGTGCAATGGGCTGCTCACTATGTGAATTGAGCAATTGAAAGGAATCTGTTATGTGTTTTCAAAACTGCGCTGAAAAACAGTGAGGCTAGAAATCAGGACACAGAACACACATGCATTCAGTCTAATAGATCTTTAATACCAGAGCTAGAAAACAAAACAAAACTGAAAAGAAAAGAAAGGTTTCTCCTTCTCCTCTTTATCTTAATTTACAGTTACTTGTCCTCACTCTAGACTGACCACTCAGGGTAGGCAAATGTTTTCTGTCTCTCCTTGCTTTTGAGGCTGATGCCTTCAAACCAAATTAACAGTACTGGATACACAGCTGTCTTGAAATTCAAAGATATCTCAGTAAAGAGCACATACCGGCCTCTGTGAAGGACCTTGCTTCAGACCAAAAGTAAATAGCCAGTGTCACACAAACCTGCATAGTGATCAAACACTGGAAAACATAACCGGATATTTTCCTTAGTCATGAAAGGTTAGACTTGTTAAAATTACCTTCTTTGTACGATGCTTTAAGGCAGTGAATAGAACCCAGAAGAGAGATTTTAAGCATTAACCACTGAAAACACAAGCAACTCTTTGTTTTAGAAATCTTTTTTGGGAGTAGCCTTTCCTGTTTAATACTGTTAATAATATTGTTAATAATTAACCTAATTATTGTTAATAATTCAGAAGTAGATGATCTTTGCTACCATACCTCCATTCAAACATTATAATAAGCAACAGTCTTTACAGGCTCATTTGTTATTTCTTTTGTCATAATTTAGTGTATTTTTAAAACCCTGCAGGAGCTTTCACTACAGATAAATAAGTTCGTCTTTACTCCTTCATCCTCCTTGTAGCATTGCCTTTATCAAAGCAAAACACATCTATTTATTTATTTATTTATTTATTTGTAAATATCTGATTGATTGTCCTTAGAAAGATCAGGTCAACAAACATGCACTAATTCCACTCCTAACTCCATTTCCTGAAATCCTTTCCCAGCTGGGAACAAGAATTAACTTAGAGAGTCCTGCTCCAGCAGCACAGCAAGGAAAAAACCAAATTTGACACTTATGCTGTACTTACTATGTGATACCTGAGATAATAATCTCTTCCTGTCTATGCATATACTATTTTAGGTATATACTAACAAAAGCTAAGGCAAGCGTTACTCAGATCTTTGACTTGTTGATGCTGTGTAGATTTCAACTTCTTGAATATTTAAGGGAAGAATGACTTAGTGGTTAAACACAAGTCTAGGAGTCAAGAGGTCTGGACTCTATTTCTATGCTGTTCCAAGGTTTCCTATACACTTTTTGACCACTTATACGGCCCCTTCGCATTTTTATACCTATTTTTATTCCCATCTACTAAATGGGGAATAATCATTGCTTCATACATGCTGCTGCTGTGAGATTTAATTCATGTTCCTCTGAAAGTGTTTCAGGTTCTTCAGAAGCAAAGCACTTCAGAAATAGAACTTCATCTCAGATTTAATATTCCTTGAGCTGTCTAGCTTAAATGTAACCTCGCCCAAAGGGAATGGTATTTGTAAATGTCATCCTTAAAACGAAAAATCTGTTCTTCTTTTTCTGCACCTCCATGCCTTTTCCACTTCCCTTCTTTCTCTTCCAGCAAGCTGCAGCATTCTTAAAATACCTCCTCATCCTCTGGGACACCCAGCTGATCACAAACCTGGGTGTGGGGTTTGTTTTATGTGGAGATGTCCATTCACTTACATTGCAACTTTATTTTCTCTGTCTCTGATGAGGCAAACAGCTCTGCAGAAAGAATAGAGCATATCTGCATTTGATTTAAACAGGCATTTGGAACAAGCTGAGCATTTCAGGGAAATGATTGGTCTTTAGTTTAATTTAAAACAAAGGGATTCCTAGACATTCCTATGGACTTGGGCTTTTTAATAATCTCTTGAGGGTTTCTGAAGACATGAGATACTACAATGCTCTTGGACATGAATGTTTCAGTTAATGACTGATTACTGAATGTTCTGTTACTGAAAGAGGAGAGGGGAGGGGATGGGAGGGGAGGGGAGAGCTGGATATGTTGTCTAGACCTGATAAACGAATCAGAAGCTTTTATTATTGGTACAAGTGTTCAATTAGTGTCATCTTTGTGCTGGCTAGGCCAAGTGTGGCCCTGCACAAAGGCTCCATCAGTTTTAAGGCTAGTTTTAAGGCTAGGCAAGGAACGCAAATTCTCATGGGAGTTGTGAGATCCAGGCCCTAATTCTGAGCATGCTGGATATCGCAGCACCTGCTCAGGCTGACCTGAGGATGGTGGTGATCAGGGTGATCCTGCTGGTCCCCAGGATGCAAAAATAGCACCAGGAATGAATAGGAGACGAAGGCCTTTGCACCCAGAACACGATTGCACCCTGATTGCTCTGGACTAATTGAGTAGCCCAGAGGACGCAGAGCAGTGATGCACTGGTGAAGTTGCTATATAGTTGCTCATATAGTTGCTATATAGTTGTTCTCTTGAAAGCCTCATTGTGCACTGCTCAGGAAAGGGGTCCTTGCATTTAATATGCACATATAGAGCTGTCAATGCCTCAGAAAGACAGTCAGTTCACTGATCTGCATGAGATAACCACTGATTTTCAAATTTGTAAGATCCTTCTGCATATAACAGAATGACTACTGAGACACTCAGTGTATTTTGGGGAACATCATTGTTGTAAATGCTTTGCCAGAGAGAGACTGTCAAGCAGAATAAGCATAAAAAAGAGTGTGGCATAAAATTTGGCATGTAAAGAAGAAAGGAAGAGCAAGTTGCTACCAGTAGGTATAAATGCTGATGCAACAAAAGACTTGATGTTTGAAAGACGTGAAGAAGCCTTCATCAGAAATAAGAAAAGAAAAACAGAGGAGCAAGGTTTGAAACATTGAGAGCCATGAAAACAAGGAGAGGAAGTTGGAGCTTGCTGCAAAAGGGAGAGGAAGCAGGAGGCAGAGCAAGCAGGAAGCCAGGATTAAGAGAAGGCACACACAAGTTCAATGTCCCATATTCCCATGCATTGGCTGCCAAGCATCACCGGCTATCACTGGTTTATGTGTGGGTAGGCTGGTTATCATATGAAGAACTTTTGCTTTCTGCCCATTTCTCCTTTTCTCTGTTAGTTAGGAAGGGGAGATGTTGAGGGAGTCACTTTTTG
This sequence comes from Catharus ustulatus, assembly GCF_009819885.2. NCBI lineage: Eukaryota > Metazoa > Chordata > Aves > Passeriformes > Turdidae > Catharus > Catharus ustulatus. The sequence continues at coordinate 13,668,915 of NC_046227.1, forward strand.
CATGCTGTGAATATTAGCTGTCAGAGCTGCAGCACTCAAACCATTCACTGTCATCAGGGAACACAGGGCTCCTTTTTAGTAACTTTAGGAATTTGCATTGATCTGTGGGAAATCTATTAAAAGGCTAAATGGATACATTTATGGTATTTGGCCTGCCATAAATTGTCTCACTCCAAACATTTTCATTTTCCACTCAGTGTTCTCCTGGGGATTAAAACATACAGCTCTCAAAGTGACAGACTTGGGAGACCCTGGGAAAGCAGTGATATTGCAAAAACTATGTGGCCCTCCTACACCTTCAGTACATTCTTCTCATTACCACAAACTGTCCCCAGGAACACTTGATCTGAATTAACTACTAGCTCTGCATAATTTTAAAGATCTCTCTAGGCTGTTTCCTGCCCTCCCCATGGTCTCTTACTTGGGCAGATATCCCAGTGAAGGGCCATGGGAGTTTTGCTTGAGACATCTGTTCAGATTTCTATTTCTTCTTTTCAGCCAATATTTTGCTCCTTTCCTTTGACTCCTTGTTATTCTCCCCTTGTTGCTTAGTGGAAACTGAGGAGAAGAAATGACTAGATGATACAAAAAGAGACGAAGAAACCTGTAAGAAAGGAGCAGAAAGGACTCAGATTAATGGGAAGGACTAGAAACCAGGAAAAATTAATTTCTTAATACCTCTCGATAATGCTGGACACAGATGGTTTGGTGTATACACTTTTAGTTTGGCTATCCAATTCTTGTCCCACTAAACACATCCTTTTGGCTTGTAATGTAATTACCAGGTCAAAAGTAGCTTAATTAGGTGTGATGAAAAAGGCAATCTGTTGAATGGGCAGCTGCCCCTTGCATTATTTCAGGTCTGGCAAGGTTTGGTCTTAAAGCAACACTAGGGCAGAATTGGATTTCTGTAAGTCTGAGCTACCTTTTTAGTGTCTTCTCAGAAGGTGCCTATGCTTTTGTACATCACGCAACTCACTGCATCAACTCAGCAGATAAAACAGCCACTCAAAAAGAAATGGCAGGTAAAATGAAAATACAATTAATTCTTCTTGATTATTTGAACCACCAGAGAAATTTGTTTTCCTCATCAGAAGAGACACATTGCGGCACTTCAGCCAGGAAGCAGGTGAAAGTCAGAGATGTAGCTATGCTTATTTCTTTTTCTGTGATGAGTTACATATCCTTGTATAGACATGTAGGTGGCTGTATACCTTTTTTCTCATTTAAACATATCTAGCAGCCACTTGGTTTCGCTTTCCAAGATGCGTTTAGGTTTATTTCATTTTTCAATTCCGACATGAGAAATTCCCAACTAGCTTCTTGTCACAAATATTCTGCTTCATGTTTGTACTGCAGAGTGAGTGTTGCTTAAATATTTTAGGGATTCAATTGCTTCACTTATGAATTTCTGTCTCCATGACAACCCCTTTATGCTTTGTAATACCTTTGGCGAACACAGTGGAACTCATTATTATTTATTTCAAACTAAGTAATGTTTAGCAGTGAAGACACAAAGGAAAATGGAATAAAAACCAAAATACCCAAAGGGCTAATTCACATAATTTCCTTTGAAAGTAATTTTCACATGATGACCACATCATTTACTCTATGGAAACCTTGGTCATGTTAAAAAATGCCTATTTTTTTCTCAAAACTCACTTCTATGCCTGTTCTTTTCTCCCCATTGTGTCCTGATACAGACAGGTTGCAGAGTCTGGCCTTCAGTGTCATCTCCATGACCATTAGCATTCTGTGAAAGTTAACTTCCTATTGAAAGTGCTTTCCAAGCATTATATAATTTTTTTCATAGGCATCCAACTCAAGTGGTACCAAACTGCAAAAAAAACAGAAGTCTATTCCTGTCTGAGATGATTGATCTGCCACATCATGGAAGGTGTGGCAGGGTCACATAGCTCTTGTGAAATTCAAAAAAGATTCCATACTTCCGTCATTTGGAAATTCAGATATGCAAATAATATCCTATGTGTGGAATTTCAGTTCTGTTGTCTATTGCCCTGTTTGGATTCTAATAATAAAATACCACTTACAGTAATTTGGCTAGGTTTTTTCCCACTGCATTCATAGACACATTCCTACATTTGTACCTTTCTTTTTCTTTCTGATAGTGTTCCGTATCTGTCTGAATTTTCTAGTTTATGTCTGATTCATATAGGCAGGTTAACCTGCACACCTGCCAGATGTCAGACTTCTGACAGTTGCAGTTAGCACAAGCTCTGTGAATGAAGCTCTTAACAGGAATATATTTGAGTAGTAGCTTGACTTGTGGGTGCACCTGGAGATGCATCAAAACAAGGTCTTATTTTCATGTGATATTAAATGCCAGGGTCTCTATAAATCAGACTGCACAAAAGCATTACAAGTTGGCTGTGCTGTGTTACCAGTCTGTGCTGAGGGACCTTCTGTGTAATGTCTCTCATACCTCTGAAGAGCATACCTCTGAAGCACTCTCATACCTCTGAAGAACAGCAACAATGGGCAAAGACTCTGTTGCTGGCCTGCTCATGTATCATGCTGGAACTTTCTCAGAAAAATAAGGAGCCAGAAATTACATGTGACCCAGGCATTTTGATAAGATATCCATAATCGCAGTGTTGTTTGTATTAAAAATACCGTCTACCTGATAAACCTTTCCTTTCTTTTCCTGCTCTGTTGTGAAAATGAAGGCACATTTAGAGCTTCATGCTGAGTACATAATTCAGAAACACTGTTAATGTAGATGTTTTCTGTTGTCTAAGCCACCCTCTAAATACATAATGGTGTTTCACAAAATCCCCGACAATAGAGGCTCAGAAGTCTCCCATGTTCTCCTTTCTTCTCTCTTGATTTCTGAAGACACTCTTCTCCGTCTCTCTGTCTCCTCCTATTTACCAAGCACTGTAGTGCTCTGTCATGAGAGAACTACTATAATTTTGAGTTTTAATGACTCCAGGTCGTGCCACCTTAAATAAAAAAGCAATCTAATTAGGCCACCTTCTGGCTGAATCTGCTTTAGTCTTTGACTCCAGAGAGACAAGGAAGACAAGTGAGCCTGTGTATATAATACTGACTCCAAAAGACCAGACGTTGCTGAAAACATTTCTCTTTTGTTTTCATTGTTTCCTTGTGCTTGAAGCATCTACAGAAAATCTTGGTGTAATATGATATAGTACTTAGGACAAGCAGGGTGATTATAAATGGCTCTTGCCTTACTTCTGGATCCAACAGATGTTACTGCATGAGGTTTGGTTCTCCCTGATTCTGTAATTTGATTTTAATGGCTAGATACCATTGAAGCATGCAAGTCCTACAGACAATAGTGTCCTTTTACATTCAGAAACATCTGTTAGCTAAGTGCTCTCCTACAGCCTGAACTCTAAATGAGCAAATCTGTGTTTGACCACCAGCATTTATACCAACCTGGCAGACAACATTCACAGGGGAAACAAAGTCTAATATGTCTTTTTTCATTTGGTAGAGCTCTTTTCTTTTCACTTTCCTTCATGTTTCTCTATTTATCATCCACTGCTTCAAGAGATATGAAGTTTGAGTGCCTTTTCTAAGGACTTAGTGCAGCCTGAGGACTGAATGTGTAATTCTAATAATGGTGTTTCACTACTCCCTCAAAGAACAGGATAGAACTGGCGCCACTCAGAGCGATATTTTGGGCTGTCATCATTTGATCAAAGAACTTGGACTGGATCTGCCAGTGTTAATGCTTTTAGGATGGATGACTTCTTTGCTTTAGAACGAGTTTCCAGTAACTGAAGGCAACACATCTTTGAAATTTCAGTATTTACAGAGTAGTGAACTCTCCATGGTAGTGCATTTCAAGCCCCCTCTGGGGAAGAAACAGGTTAGAGAGCTCACTGGCACATACCTCCTTTTCCCTCTCTAATTTGTGCTTCTTCCAGTTTGGTCTTGTTTCTGTAGTTTCCCATAGCATGCAGCGTGGGGAACAAGCCTGAACTCAGGCCCAGCAAGCAGTTTACTCATAGCCATAGGCTGTAAGTTTTAAAGGTGCCTGTGTGTTCTTTGGGGTTGAAACCACAGCACTGCTTTGTCAGTTGAGTCTATACCTTAAGTGCTGTACAGTAAGTGTTCTTTATAAAACAGCATATCATGTGTACTATTAATGCCTGCAGATTAAAACAGCTGCCAGGAAGCAAAACTATTGCATGCAGAAAAATCAGACACTCAAATTTAAAGCTTAAATTATTTCTCTCTTTGGGAGCTGTGAATCTTAAGGGAACTTCAAACAAAGAATCTTACAGAGATTTAGAAACTAAAATCACAGCAATTGTTCTCAACCTGTTTCTAGTGTGGAGGCCAGCCACTTTTATTCTAGACTTCAAGAAAACTTGGCTGGTTTTCCAATTATATTGGTCTAATAAATGTCATTACTGCTCCTTAAAAACACTGCCTCACATAAACTATAGTTAGGTCATAATAAAGCCACTACCAGGTGTGCTTGGAGCAAAGCCACTTAACACGTTCTGCTTTGTATTTGGAGTATCTCCCTGTGAAACAGCAACAGTTACAGCTTTCCAGGGAGGTTAGCAATAACTGAGAAGGCACATGTACTTTTATACACCAGCCAACTGCCTACTTACTTTTCAAGTAAGTCACTGCAGTCAGTTACTAGATTTTTGTTTAGAGTATTTATAAATAAAATAATATTAACTTCACAGTTTGTCTATTTAACTGTTAATGTAAATTATCAGTTTGAAATTTATGTTCAGTAGAGCTAATTCCGGAAACCATATGTAAAATTCATATAAAGATCCAACAAAGGTAACTTCCCTGCCATCATGCTCAGGGTCATTTCTTTGTATCACTTTCCCTCTGTATTGACAGAAAAAAATTTTTTAAAAGTATTATTATTCCTTCACTGGGCAGCAGATAGGTACATTTGGCAAACGAAACACATTATGAGCTCTACAAAGTGTAACACACAGGGAAGACAAAAGAAATTGGGATTCTCCAGAACTTCTCTTTGCAAAACTTCATTTCCATTTGTCACATTTGAATTTTAAACACAATGTTGTATGTTTTGCCACTAGACTTTGTTGTACCTCAGATTCTCGCTATCTCATAGTCCATAGGCAGTTCCCAAAGTATCAATATTCAGTGTTTCTTCCTTGCCTCTCAACAGATTGAATTGATCTGCTCCCACCTACCTTCCTAAGACAAAAGTTATTTAATCTATGGCTGACATACATTTCACAGATAACATTTTAATCTAGTCCCACTGGTCATGGCTTTCATAAACTTGATTTACTGTCTGGTTTATTGACCTCACTTTGCAAGGCTTTGCCTCCCTTCGTAACAGCTGTGAACACATTGCCACAACATGAGTTTGCCTTCTGTACACCAGAAATTTGCCCTTTCATGTTCTGAAATCTCCAGAGAAACACTGGTGATGTTAATCTTTAATTCCTGAGAGCCTACCTCATATTTAAGACACTGAGCATCTTAATAAAAATTTAACAAAGGAAATAATTTAGGATAACTGAGCTTCAAGAATAGAAATTATATTTTGTATAAGAAAAATCATGAAGAATACAAATTATATTTTCCAAGCAAATTATTTCTTGAGAGTAATATCCTTGCTCTCCAAATGAGTTGGAATTTAAAATAGACAAGTATATATTTGGGGATATACAGGGCATACATGTGACTAGTTTGCTCATGCCTATCTGCACCTTTATATTCTCCCATGTCAATGGATTTCTATTCCACATACCTATTGAAATATAAGGTACTGAGATCTCTGCAGCTGAAGAGCTACTCAAGAGCTGATTGGATCAATATATATGTATTTGTAAACTCCCACTGTATATGTGGAAATAGCAATAGGAGTCTACTGCATATGCGGGGAAATAGAGAGATGGCAGCTAGGGAATGAAGGGAAATGGCATTTCAAGGGGCAAGAGGAAATGACTAAGAACTGTAGCAGAGGTGAGATCACGCCAGTACACAGGCTAAGAAATAGAAACACAGAAAGGCAAACCAAAGGTGGAGAGGATGTGGGAAGATAAGGAGAAGACCATAGGATGTACAGAAGTAGAAGGCAGGGAATGCTCTTTTGGCTTAAATAACTTTTTTCAAATTGAAAAGCAGTTCTACTCGTTGAAACTTAAGAAAGCCAAGGCAAAGATGCAAAAATACATAGAAAAAGGGGGAAATTGAGTGGAAATAGTAATTTGTGATGCCAGTAGACAGTGGTACTGAGTAGCTTGCCTACAAAAAAGAAGATATGTGGATATCAGGCATGAATTCCCACATCCAGTGGTGTTTCTCTCAAAGATCTCCTTTCCTGTAGAAAGGCCATAATTTTGTTCTAGATGACCAAAATTAATCAAAACAAGGAAAATTACAGGCAGCAGTATTATTGATTTGGAATCCACAGGAAGAAGCTTGCAAAGAAGAGTTTAGTGCCGGGCTCAGTGGGAGAGAGGTTAAGTGGCAAGGGGCAGAGTGAGGGGCGGACATAATGTAGGCAGTAGCCTCCCAAACTGCAGCTTCCTGCCTGCTGCTCCCTCTGCTCAGCAGTGTGCTGAACAGCCCCTCAGCAGAACTTCCCAAACTTCTTTTCTGTTGCTTCTTTATCAGCATTTTGTTACAATAGCTTGTTGGCACTCCTGAACTGATAAATGTTTCCATGAAGCACCTCTTTCTGTGTTTCTATAAGTTACAGACTTGCTTTGCTGTGGAATTAGCTTATGGACTTTCAAAGGCAAATTATAAGAAATATCTTGGAAGCACATGAGAGTCACTTCTCATCCCAGCCCTTATCCCAGCCCTGCTGCTCTGTCATGTGTGCACAGCAGGTAATTTCACGATTATAAGCCACACCATTTTGACTAAAATTTTGATCCGAACCCAGAAGTGCGGCTTATAATCAGGTGCGGCTTATATACGGACAAAGAACAAAAAGTTACTGTTTTAGTTTGGAGGAGAGGTATCTGCTGAGAAAGACAGGAACTTCTCTTTGAAATGGAGAATGTAAAGCCCCTCCCTCCAAATTATTATAATTTTGAAATCAAGGGGCTTTCAGGCAAAAATCTGGGAATTAGGAATAACAGTTCTTTTCTAGGGAAATTAAAATAGAAATACAGTACTACAAAGAAACAGACTCCAAACCCTGACAAAGTCAGAGTACAACCTGACACCCCGTCAGGCAGGGTGTTGGTAGCAGTCCCATTAAATGGTGGCTGCATCCTCCTGCAGTGACAGATGTGGATCAGTTGGAGCAGTGCTCCTGTACAAGGTGCAGTTTCCCTCCGGAGGTCCAGTGGTGATGTGGAGAAATCCAGTTTTCCTCTGGAGTCCAGTGGAGAAAGGGGCTCCCGTAGTGTCCCAAAACCTCTGTTTTTATCTTGGTAAGAAATGTTGGGCTCTTCCCCCTGGCTGGAGCAACTTCCAATGGGATGCAGTAATTTTATCAGTCATACAGTGGGACTCAATGGCCATTAGCAGAAAATGACTCTCTGGAGGAAGGATGGGTTGTGAAAAGATAAAGAACAATGCCCCGCCTGGTTTCAATGGATGGCCCATTAGCAGAATATCTGCTGTGGAGATAAGGATCACTGCCCCCACCCTCAACAGATGGTGATAGAACAGATACGTTTTATCACACTCTGTATTGTAATGTGCAGCTTATAATCAGCTGCGGCTTATGTATGGACAAAGAATGAAAAGTTGCTGGCACCCGGAAGTGTGGCATATACTCAGTGCGGCTTATAATCGTGCAATTACTGTACTCATGCAGAGTGCAGTGTCTCCTAGTTTGGTTTGCAGGGTAAAACATTCTAAGATGATAATATTTAACTGGGTCATGATGAGAGGTTTGTGGTTGAAAAAAAAAGTCTTCAATTATTTGTATCCTGTCAGGGGAAAAAAAGCCATATAATATTGGATTATGCATATTTTATCATCAAGTTGTATAAGTGAGCTATTAAACTGCATACAATTCTTCCAAGTCTTTGTTTTATAGATTAGTTCTACAAAGCATTTTGTGTTCCTGCTGAACATAAACAGCCTCTCATATCTCCACCTACTCCACCAAGTATTCTCCTGATTAATTCATGAAGTCTATAATCAAAAGGAACTAGGGAGCAAAAACTAGATTTTAAGCCCTTTCCTAGCTTTGGCAGAGCAAACTATCTGTGTTCAAGTCAGGAAAGCAGATTATTTGATCATTCTCATTCAAGACAGCGTGCATTGTTCTATCATTAGCACCATGTCTGGTCCTCTGTCTTTGCAAAGAATACACAGAAGTTCAGCTACACAGGAGCTGTGGTGATGGCTCTCACAGGTTATCATCACTAGGCTAGTGTTAGAAATGGAGGAAGCATCCAGGAAAAAATCAGCCTTACTCGAAACCTTCATGCACAAGTAGGTGAAACCCCAAACTTCTGTTCTTCCCAGATGGGAGGGCGCTGGCACCCCTCAGTACAGTGGCTGGACACAATGGCACTCACAGCTACATCATGGCAGAGGGAAAGGACAGACACTCAGTGAGGAGGTTTAGAGGCTCCTCAAGCAGGTGGGTAGAGCACCATGGCAGACAGAGCTTCCTCAGCACTCGTTGCTCTGATCTCCCTTGGGCTTTTGCCTCAGAGTCCCTCCACCTTGAAGCATGTTGGGTGAATGTAAGTTAATGCCCAGGCATAAAAAATAGCTCCTGAGACTTCAAGGATGGGATGTCAGAAAGAGTAAACTTCCCCAGGAGCAAGGACAGCTGTTTCACAACTAGTTTATGACCAAATATAATGCCATCTCAAATAGGTATTTGCTTATCCATAGATGTCTTCCAGGGCTTGGACCAAAGGATACTCCATCTGTAGTATCTTGTTTTTACAAAACTGATTATCACAGGCTCAGCCTGGCTGGCCACAGGCATGCAAGGAAGCCAGAACAGCAATCCCAGTATTTCTGACCAGCCCACTTAGGGAAGTATCAGCAGAAATGAGGGGAAAGCCCACTCTCCTTAGGCTTTGCCAGCCCCAAATTGTTGGCTGTCTCACAAAAGGTTGAGTATTGAACTCAGCCAAACACCCCTTGGAATTTCACTGCTTGTTGGACAGCTCTTGGAAAACCTCTGTCTGAAGAAGGAGGTGGAAAACCAGTACCTCATTCTCCATGTCAGTTTTTCTGATGGGCTGTAGGTGTAATGCAGCAGCAGGACATCTGTGTAAGAGATATTGCTTCGGGAAGTATCTGGAGAACAGTTTTGTGATGTCTTTATATTGTCTATAGTCTGGCAGGAATGAGCAGGAGGCAGGGAAAGGTTGGTTCAAGGTGCTGGCTGTTGTATCCTCATCTACGCATTGATTTCTGTAAGAAACTGGGTATCTGTGCTCTTGCACTGATGATAAGATGGGCTTACCCAATGTTTTAAGAGCTCAGTTCAAAGCAGATGTTCTGCTAAATTAATGAGACATTTAAAAATAAATCACATGACTATTACTGGTATTGATATCCTTAGCCCCCAGAGGCTCCAGGTGCTATTAATTCTCACTGGAGTGCTTCTGAACTCTTTCAGAAAAAAGGAAAAAACCTTAACAAAGAAAGGTTAAGTATGTTCAACTCACAAATTTTGGCAATGTCCCTTTAACTCAGGTGTCAGTTGGAGGGGCTCTTTTCTTGCCACAATTTCTTCTGTTATTCTCTTAAAATCCCTCTAGATACCATAGCAACAGCTGGATCACATGCTCCTCAGTGTGCTCCCTGCAAGCAGATGTGAACAACGCTGGCTAACAAAGGCTCAGCAAGTGTTGGACAGGGAAAGGACTGAATTCAGCCTCTACAGTTTTTAATGACTCACAGCAAAGGCTTTCTGTCATCTCTTATGACACAGGTAAATCCAGATCCAAATGAAAAACAGATTCAAATTACTTCATTGCCTAATAAAAAGATCATCAAGATAGCTGAAATTTTTCAACTATTTTCTCCCTATCCTATGTAAGGAATTCATTAAAGTCTGAGGCTGAAATATATTTCCATATTCAAAGTGTTTACAGTCCCTGGATGAATACTGTCTGCTCTATTGATGGGTTATTCCTGGTATTAAATGGATTGCATTCTTTGTTATTGTTTGAAACTTTGTTCAAAGAAGGAATTCAGAACTATTCATCTGTCAATGAATGATCTAAATTCAATTGTACTCTAACATTTCAAGTTAAACAGGTCTGTTTGGCCTAATAACTATGTCGTTGTTTTTTAAATCACAGAATAAAGCTTCTCACATGTCAAATGAGCATTTAATAATGCCTTTGCTTAGAGGAAGCATTCATAATCCTTTTCCTTGACTAATGCAGAAAATCTGTATACAACCTTATTTATGTTCATATTTAGGAGAGCAAAAAATTATAATTCTCTCCTTTAATCTGATTTCTGCTTCCAAGTATCTCCCATAAATTTCTCCCATGTAACACCAAACCATATGCAGTCTCAGCTGTGTCACATTCCCTAGATTCAAAACCCACTTGCAGCGCAGAGAGTCTGTAGCTATGTCAGACATTGTGTAATCAATGTGTACTTTAATTATGGGTTCTTACAAGGACAAATAAATCATACCTCCTTGTAGCATGATGGAAGGGCTAAAATCCAAATCAGGGAAAGAGAATATTTAATTTGTTCTGTTATGCAACTAGATTGAGGGTTAGTAAGAAATCAATGCTAATACTTCTGATGAAAATCTTGACTAGATTCTGTGATTTGTAAAATATAAAGTGTCTCTGAAATTGAAGATGCCTATGGAGCTCTTAGACTAATACTTGTTTATAGTGTCTGCGTCAATTTAGATGCAAAAACAGAAGGAATCTAATTATTTTCCTTCTCTTTTACAAAGTCTCTTTTCATTACATGCCATTAAGTTAGAAATCCAGGGCGGAAATATTAAGCAGTAAAATCTACTGCTGATTTTAGCTCTCTTTTCTAGATGAAGACTGACGAGTGTGTGTGTGTGTGTGTGTGTGTGTGTGCGCGCGCGCGCGCGCCTTACACTTCTGCCACCCTCTTGGAGGTGATGCAGGAGGTTTTTGGTGATACTTGAACATGCTCACTGGTAAGGTCAGAGTAAGGGAAATGGCCTCGAGTCAAGTAAAATGATAGTCCCTGCTCCAAAGCCTGAGATCGTTGTATAGCACACTGTCTGACAGGCACTTTTATGCATGGCTTCCATGGGTCTGGAGCGGGCTCTGAGCTGTGTAAAAAGACACTGGTGCTTTAACAGGATGTGCATGAAGGGTGAAAGGAACACACGATATTAATAGCATTATGTTTATGTGGCTGGGCAGATGAAGGTTTAGGTGGTGTCTGGCATACACAGGGGCTGTGTCTGAGCCTCTCCCGCATGTCTCTGGGACAACCGGGCATAAATGGAAGGGACTTTCCTGGCAGGCAAGGAGGAGACACCAAGGGAGTATCCTAATGGCTCAGGACAGTTCAGGCAGTCTCCTCCGGGACTGCCTGCCACTCCCACAGGCCTCTGTGTAGCTTGTCACAGCAAACAGGCTGGAGGGTGACCCACACTGCCTGGCTGCAGGACAAATCAGCCAGGCCAGGTAGGCCAAGGGTGCTTGTCCTGCTCCTGCCCCTTGAGGGGAGACACAAGTCTATGCTCCCTAGACTGCTGGTTCAGCATTTCTCCCAAGAACAGCAGATGAGGTTGGAACAATGACTTTATGAAAAATCAGAGCAGTTCAGGCTAAAGAGATGAGATCTTCCATACAAGCTGGAGGGGCTGTTAGCCCCTGCCCTGGCACCAGGGACTGGTCTTCCCTGCCAAACCATCCAGCTTCAGGGAGGACACAGGCACAGGCCTTTAAATTGATACTGCACTTAAGTGATTACAGGCTCTTCACCTTCAGCCGTATTGCAGCTGACTTGAGGAAAAGCAAGTTCAGAAATCTAGTTCTGTCTGTATAAGGGTTGCTGAATAACGGGGCTAGTTAAACCAGGCCAAATTAGAAATTAACAGGAATTGCCCTGGGGATGGTCTTACAACCCATAAGTAAAGGAAACAGGCAAGCAATCATCAGCAAAGCCTAAGAGGATGAATCACATACAGATAGGCTTAAACTCAGAAATAGCAATTGTGTTTATAAGTGGAAATTATTTGTTTTATTTGTAGTCATTGTACACTAGCATTTTTGCTCAAAACTTCTGGACAGCCCATGTATGTTGTGTTTGTGGAAGGACAAAATCATTCTTTAAGTATAACCATAATCACAAAAGAGATTGTTTCATCTCAGATATGTTTACTGATCTTTCACCACCAGAAAATGTTATTGTACTGCAGTCTGTGGCAAGAGAAATTCCGGAGAATTGTAATGGGTGCAATTAACAGTGGGTCAACATTGTAACTAGTGTAATTCAGGGTGGCTACAGCTTGGAGATACAGTTACATACATCAACTGAGTGTCTGGCCCCAAGAATGTAAAATAAGATCTGCTCAGCAGAATGAGACCACTGTTACTGAGGAACCCGTGACTAGCCTCTATGTGAGAAAATGCACAGTTAATAGGATTTTACTGTTAGCAAATTTGATCTGATACTGTGCTTTATTTTATTTCAGATCAGCCTGGCAGATATTTAGCCCCAACAAAGCCAAGATTGTAAGAGCATTTTTTTACCTATTGCGAACATTTTCCTGCATGTCCTGTTACTCCCCAGGAAGCAGGAGCCTGCAAGTGGCTGGGCTGCAGGCAATATCACAGGGTGGTCTTGGGCAGCCTTAGTCCATCAAGAGTGACCTGGACTTGAGGCTGCCAGTTCAGCTCTGGCACAATCACAGTCCTTGCAAATGTTGAAATGCAAACCAGAAAAACCAATCTGCACCTTTTCATTTCTTGATAAGTACTTTAAATAGAAATACTCTGACCTATTTTTTTTAACACTACTCCTGTCTTGATATTCTCATGTAGAAAAAAGCCATGTGTCACTCTTTGCAGCAGCGCTGTTCGCAAAGGCTTAGGGCTGGATTCAGCCCAGAGCCCTGTTCTGGGGAACAGCCACCCAGCCACACCAAAAGCAAGGGCTATTTGACGATGGCTCAGGACAAACCTTTTCAAGCCTTGAAGAGCACAACAACTGAAATAATAGTCACTGCCTGCTTTGCTCTTTTCATGCTCACTCCTACCTTGGCACTGTAATAATAAAAAACCTCCTTTAGAAGGTAGCACACATTCTGTGTCGCTCACCCTTCCTGTAATTTATAGGAGCTAAGAGCACCAGAAAAACCCAAGAATAATGGGCATTTCTGCTGCATTTGAAGATACCTCAACAAAGCCTTCTGACAGATTAGAAGAAAACATAAGCAGTTTTAATGCAGTCCCCAGGCACCATCACCCACATCTGGCTTAGAATGTCAGTGAAGCCAATCTTGAAGAAGGCTTTGCCAGTACAGTGGCTGGTGCCTCTGTGCCTCAGGGCAACAGAGCAGAGAAGAGAAACTCTTCAGAAGTAAATGCCTGAGGATCAGTGCTCAGCTAGGCAAGAGCCTGACCCAGGAGTACCCTCAGTGCTGGCTGTGGGTGGGCAAAGCTCTCTCCTCATATAACAGTCTGAGGACTGGATACAGCATCCAGCAGAGCTGAGCATCTCTCATGTTTTATGGAGCCTCTGTTCTTGCTTCCCACCAGCTGCTGCATCCTCTCACACACAGTGCTTTCCTTGTTCCTCTGAAGCAAGGACAAGCTTTTCCTTCTCCTCCCACTAATGGTGGAAAATCCATAAGCCAGCATTGTAACACTCATCATTGCAGGATAGGAGCTTTTCTTCTGGCTGAACTTCTTTATATCTCTCTGAGATGTTCAGAGACAGGAAGAGAACTGTCCTTTCCTGATACCTTGTCTGATGACATGACAGCCTGGACTATCATCACAGGGCAGATGTTTTCTGCAGCAGCTGAGGAAAAATAATTAGTACAGCAGAGGTATAAGCAATCTTGCATTTTCTGTTCCTCAGCAACAGAGGCTTTAGACTTTGGTTGCCTGAGCAGCAACAGGAAAAGTGAGATAGTTTGAGAGATCTATTACACCAGTCTGAATTTAGCTTGCACAATTTGATCATTCAACTGATTGAAAGCACCCATCTTTGACCTTACTTGCTTCTCAGTTAATGCCTTCTGCTCCTCCTTTGTACCAGCATGAGTAAAACAGAAGCCTTCTGGAGGGGAAAATAGAGGTCCTTAATCTGCAGCACAAACTGTAGTATCTGGACTTAGACGGGCATTCCCTTGCCAGAGTGGAATTTGTTTTTCTTTTCATGGGTTACAGCTGCTACTGAGCAAACTTTTCTCTCCTTCTCTTGTTTGTATAGCAGACTACAAACTTTTCAGGCTACTTCAAATAGTGATCTGGTTGAACATAAAATCCTTGCCACCAGGAGATCTGTCATTTGGCAGATGAGTAGCATCATTGCTAAAGTTTTAAAAGAAATAATAAATCTTCCACCCTCTGTGTCTTACAGTTATCCTGAGTCTGTAGAGCTGACAGCTCCACACTCTTTGAGGAGGGAGACAGACTTATATAGGGAACTAATGTACATATAAATCTCTTTCTCATGTATGTTGCCTCCTCCTGTGTTGACTCTTGGACTTGGTATGAACTGATACAACACTCAGAACTTTTTTGCATTGATGGAAGTGACTGTCCACTGTGAAGCCACTCCTCTTTCGGGTCTCCCTTAATTGGGGGAGGAATAAAAACTAATTAAAATATAGCATTACAATCAGTATTACATTCCTACTGATCAGATTCAGAAACATTCATATTGAAAGTCTGCAGACTGTTCCTCTCTCTGCCTAACTGCTGTTACATAAATTGATGGAGGATAAGGACTTTTTATCTATATGGGATCTTCCAAATAGAGGTCCTTATAATTCTGCCAGGTTCTTATCTCACTCATTTGAATATTGCCCCTTGTCTTCAGAAGAAGCATAAATTTCAATTTACTGTTAAGGTTTATTCTTACCCATAGAGAATTTTCATTACATGTGATACAGATGCTGTTCCACATTTATACTTGAGGTTTCAAGGTTTCAGAACAGACTGCAAATGCTAAGAGAAACAATTCCATGATAGAACATAGGTCTAGCAAAAAAAGAATCATTGAGCACATAAGGGTATAAATGCAGAGACTACCAGGCTGACCACTGTCTGAATCTGGTGGCTACTTTCGCCTGGATGGTACCATCCTGCCCACAAGGCTTGCTGTAGAGGAGCTGCCACTCCCTGCTTCTGTAAAACCAGAGAGGGGAAGGACTGGATCTGTCTCCTACTGCCTGTCAGAGCCAGCTTATCAAAACTGGGGCTGCTGGCACTGCAGCACAGCTCATGAGTGGATGCCCAGTATGCACTGATCATGATACAGGAGGCATCTGGAAGTGTATGCATCTTCCAGGAAGCCCACGGAAATCTAGGAATGCTCAGTGACTTCAGTCTTTGGTGTCCAGGAAGGAGGACAAAAGGTGAGAGTTGTTGTGCAGTGTGGCTGCAATTTCTTTAACTCCAGCCAGAGGCTGTTCATTTATAGAACAGCATCATTCCTCTCTCATATGTGCCAATTCAGGAGATGAAATTTCTTCCAGTACAAAAGGACCTGTTGCCTATTCGCTTTTTCCTTCTGTGCTGGATGAATCCAAATGCAGTGCTAACTCAGACTAATACCTTGAATGCAAACTTTATTTCACCTTCAAGAAAGGGTCAAAGTCTGGATCTGTTATGCTGTAAGCCATCATCATAAGCAGCCTATTTTCCAGTATCAGTACATCCCAAGAATGGCAAATACCTGCAATTGGTTTACCAGGCTCTAGCACTGACAGATCAGAAAATATGTCCAACTTTAAATCCACTACAAATTACTCTGAGCCTAGACCAAACAGTATACCCTGTCTCAAACACAAGAGAGGAGCTCCACCCTTCAAAAATAGTTTAACCTGTTATGACCTACATACTGAAAAGCATCTGCTGGCCCTTGCATGCTGATTTAAACAAAATCAAGATGCTGATGAACTAAAATTAAGATGCATAGGGAACAGAAGAGGCCTCTTCTATTTCTTACTTTGTATTGCACAAAAAAAAAAAAAAAAAAAAAAAAAGAAGAATGAGGAGATATGCCTTTTCTTTTCTCTTTGTTGTTTTTTGTTTTGTTATCACAGTATTACATGGGAAAAACTAATCCCTTTCATATAGCAAATCCATTTTGTTTCTTGGAGGGTTAAATCCTGCTTGCCTCAAACAAATGAGTAATCCAATTGGCTTCAATGTGACAACTCCCAAAAGGCAAATAGGATTTGATTCCCTCCAGAATGCAGTGCACAGATTTTTGTGAATGAGCTGTTTGAAATGCTGAATACTTTGTGTGCTAGCTCTGGTGCTGCCCTGTAAACCCATGACTCTGTCAGCCAGTTTTTCTTGTGCTAAAGGTTTAAATGGCTTCCTATGGCTCTAAATTTAAAATAAGGCCTCCGACTACAAAGCAAAAATTTGACCGTGTTGATTTTGTCAGAGGGAGACATGAGGGAGAAGGAAGTAGTCTCTGAAAGTAGTAGTTAGGGCTAATTTACTGAATGTTTTAATTTGTTGAGAACCACATGATCTCCTAGGACTCTTGCAAAACTGTTAGCTCTCTATCTAACATGAGAGATCAAGAGTGTTTGAGCCACATTGTATAAACCTCCCCAGTTTGCTGACACCAGGAGCTCTCTCAACTCTTCGCTGACTGAATTTTTTTATTCTTATTAAGACTTTTCACAAGAAAGCAGACAATTAACCTTGTATTTGTCTCACATTTGCTACTGAGAGTGCAGGCTGTTTTCAGAGTAGCTTGAATTTCTCTTGTTTAACACCTCTGATTACTTCACAAAAGACAACTAGACACCTCCCAGCACCCACCTGCAATGCCTGAGCCACAAGAGAAGAGAGATCCCTTGACAAAAGTATTCACACTGGCAGGAGACCAGATCAAGAAGGTAGTCAACAGTCCATATGCATGAAACCCATTCAAGGAAAATAGCTTCAGTGATCAAACTTCGAGAGCTGAAAAAAAAAGTGGAAAAATTGCCCATTGGCACTTTAAAAACAGTCAGATGCGTAGAGGCATCAAGTCTAAATAGCAAGGAAGGGGAGAGAAAATCACAACAAATACTGTGCCAAACACATTTTATGTTGATTTAACCAAGCCAAAACACAGACTAAGTGCAATCAGACAATTTCATGCCCTAAACTCCTATTTACTTGCCCTGATTGCTTGAAGTGTGGTCTCCCACTGCCCCATATCCTTTAAAAGGTAGCAAGGACCAGGCAACTTGCGTTTTAGGAGAATATTTGTACTCTCTAATTCTCTTTTTTTTTTTTCAGAGTATAGCTTACAGAAGGAGAGGGGGAGCAGAGAAAGTTGTTATGTAAGCAGTGAGGGTAGGAAGTTCTGATTAGGCTTGTACTCTGGGCTGCAAAATAAATGATCAGATAAAATGAGGATGCAAGGGCTTACACCAGGACCAAATACAGTTTAGGGTTTTGTTTCCTGGGCACTTCTTCCCTGATAATGCAGATACAGGGAAGGTATTGCAAACTGGCATAGTCGTTTTTAACATGCACTGTTCATTACTAAATTCAAATATTGTATTTTAAAGAAAAATCTTTGTATTCAGGATGGGCCTCAAAACAAAATGTTGGATGTGAATACCTCCTGTCTGCTGTACAAAGCTTGATTTAGGACCACTGTGGAGCAAAGGACTCTGTATTCCTATGCTCTGCCCAGGCTGTGGGGATGACAGGAACGACAGCCCTATGGCAGGAGGAGGGCTCTGTGGCCAATCTTGTCCTGCCCTTGGCAGAATAAAATGGTGGAAATTTAGGGCAAGTTTGCAGGCTGTGCCATTCTCTCCAGAGAAATTTCACAGACAGGACCATGCAATCCACAATCATTTGAAGAAGAAGACTGTTGCTCACCTTCTTAAATTACTTATAAGGATTTTGATTTCAGTAATATAATAGATTTCACTTTGGTAAACATGAAGCAGACTCCCAAACCTTCAAAGAGCAAATATTATTGGAAAAGAATACAGAAGTCATCTGTGAGCTAATTTGAGACAGTTCCCTGGAGTCTATTTTTTTTAAGATATTTTTTTACTCCAGTCTAGTCAAATGCGATAATTAATAGATCTCAGTAGAAATAAACCCCACAAAATTAAAATAATACAAATCTCATGGTATGATCTGAAGTGCTTTCCAGTTCTAGCGTGTGAAATTTGCCTCCCAACAGTACGTGGGAAACCCTGCAAGCTTCACTCCTGCAGGGGCAGTGTAGAGGTGGACTGGGGTAAGGTGAAGCTGTAGGAAGCTCTACAAACCTCATCCGTGTGAGTCTCCCAGGTTTTGGGGGTGAAGGGGAGAGGAGGGGGGATTCTTTGTCACATGGAGAGCATTTCCAAGCGACCTTCTGGGAAATTACTACCTCAAATCTTGTTCATTGGAACTAGGTATTTCAAATCCCCTACTTAGCCCTACAAATCTTTAATCTTCTAAAAATTTTTAAAATCTTTGTCTTAAAGGCTGTAAAAGACAAAACAGTGTTCAGCTGCTGTCTCCTGAAATCCTGTTGAAATTGGAGTGAGATACCAGGCTGAAGGTGATTTAAAGGGAAAGGAAGAAGACAGGACATTTATAGTTACAATCATGACTGTTTAAAGGTTAAAAACTTCTGGTTTGAGGATTTGCAGTGTAGGAGGAGTGCAACAGGGCTGTAACCATGAACCCAGCTAGTCAGCCAACAGGCTGCACTTACAGAAGATTCAGTCCAGTAAAAAACTACTGATTTCTTTCCTGTGAAAAAGAGCAATTATTTCAGTAAAAATTTCCCGCTTTTCAACAAATACATGTCTAGAAATATGGGTTTTTTTTCCAATGCTAACTGCCAGTAAGTACTATAAACATATACAAGAAGAAATAGAGGAACAAAAAACAATCTTTTTGCTGGAAGATATCAAGAGTTCAGCTGAGATGTCTGAGCACATTTGGTTGCCAGTGGTGCTGGATTCTAATCCTTTCCAGATAACTCTTGAAAGAAAGCAAGCTTAACCCCATTTGACCTGTGCTTACTCCGGGTGTCTTTCCACTCCAACAGCTTGAGCCACATACAAAGGACCTTGTTTTTGCAATGATTTTAATAGATTTTCAGGGAAGCAAATGTGCTTGATTCTGAGGGAAGGCTGATGTGGTTTGTGCCTCTGGAAGTTGACTTGCAGTTCATTAACCCTAGTTGCAGCTGTTGAAGTCTGTTGTGCCAAAATAATGAAATGCAGCCCCGATTTCCTTTCTTCTGGGTCAGGTCTTGACAGCGAGTGACGTTCTCAGCTCTGAGAGCAGCTGGGGTCACTGGCTCTCAGAGAATTAGGCTCTCTGTCTCCTATGGAAAGTATTTGGTATGTTGTGGTTGTTGCTTTGATTTTCTAGTGATGTGTATTTTTATACATGTCTGTAAAAATAAACACAGTTTACCCTACTACCACACAGATCCCTTGCAATCCCTCATCAATAATGTCAAGCCAATGTAACACTCAAGCCCAGGAATGACTCATTTTTTACAACTGTGGTCTTCTGAGAACATTATAAAGGCTGCAGCGGAATGCTTTAATTCAGAAGTATTTCCTGCATCACCATCAGTGGCTTATTTTTCCTGAGTCTCCATTTTTCTTTGCTTTTCCAATAGTTTGGGTGTTCTATTTTTAGCCAGTTACTGAAGCACACGTGGGTAACTGAACTAAGTGCTTATACAAAAGCTTTCCTCCTGAATTTTTGCCTTCGTAGTAGAATCCCCTGTAATTTTACTGTCTTGAACTCCCACTCATCTCTGCTGAATACAGCTGTGTAAGATTTTAGCAGTTCATACTGCATTTTTAATTTACTGTGTGCCTCTCCCTCAAACGAGAAGCAGATGACATCTGCTGCCAGGGTGACTCAGCACGCGAAGAACTGCAATCACAACCTATCAGCCTATGCTAAATGACCTGACCCATTTATACTTTGAAAGTCAGTCAAATCTAAATGCCAGATACTAGATTAAGGTGTGGGTGGGTGGGGATTGGAATGAGCCTAGGAGAGGTGAGAGAAGGGACAGATGGTGTCCCTGAACTACACAGGCAAGTAGAGGAATAGGGACTGATGCAGGGTGATGCCTGGACCCCTACCCTGCCATCCTGGGCAGAGCTGCGCTGGTTTTTAGCCCACCCAAACAAACATAGCAGGCAAAGGTATTACTGCAGTTGGAGGGGGAGAGAGAGATGTGCAGGGGTGGACTGGGGGAGCCTGTATGAACCTGCCTTCTGCTGCAGGAAGTATACAAGAAGGTAAAATGACTGGTTTCACAGGTGGCTCTGAGAGGATGGCCTGCAGGCAGTAGAAGCTTGCAGGGAGCAGTTGCTCACTTTATCTTCAGCAGTATTTTGGAAGGGAGAAGAGAGGGCACAATGCAGTACAGCTTTGGCATATGAATGAAAGACATTAGGTAGTCAGCACTTAATCCAGTGAAAAGGTGCTTCCTTGCCTTGGTAACAATGGGTTTTCATTTCTAAGTGGACAAGATCTTTGAAGGGATAAGAGATTAACAATCTAATGCTTCTCTGTCTGCCAGACCAAGAGTAATTTTCCAGTACTGCTTATCAGTGTCCAGACTTGTTTTTCGTTGGAATGTAACGTTTTTACAAGGTCATGTATGGCAGCTGAGCCTTGAGAGGTCCTGTATGTGTGAAGATGTTGTTGATTTTAGCATATCCACTGGAAGGTGCTGAAGACTGTTGCAGGGAAGCTGGGTTTAGTGCTGCTTTTTTCGTGTGTGTCACAACATTGTCATATACTTGTCATGTTTTCCTTCAGAGTTCTTCCTCCAGGGTTCTCTGTAAGTCCTGATGGCTTTGATTATACAGTGTTCCAATGTGTGAGTGAGAAGACGTGGAGGCAGCTGGCATTCATTCCAGAAATACGTGGGCACTGGACTTTGCCAGGGCCACGCCTGGGAATGTCTCAGCTCTTCCGCTGCAGGGATGCAAAAACACAGGCTGTTTCTTCCTTAGAGCTAGTTAGTTCAATCTGCCAAACTTACCTAATTCTCTTCTTGGAAAATGGTTTTGTGCTTTAAAGGTCCTTAACCTTCAAAAGTGTCTGAGTCTTAGCACACATTCAGTTAGAGAGTGATCTGGAAAAGGAGAGCTTTTGGCCAAGATGTACGTGACAAAAGACAGCCATAAAAAGGGTTTTAGTTTCAAAATGCCACATCATATGCATTACAAAATGATATAAAAAGCTACAGCTGCTCTGCTAATAATACTTCACATGCTTTAAAATGAAACACTTCATGAACTTGCTATCTTTCTTAGATATCCTTTATCACAATCTCAATGTAGCAGCCTCAAGTTAGCTACATTATCATATCAATAAACAGTGTCCATCTTGCTGTCTCTTCCACACAGATAGCCTTTATGAAACTAGCAGCCCCTCTGAAGTCATTTAAGCCACTTGTATGCATGAAAACATTTGCAGTGAAATTTCAAGGGTCAGTCCCAGCTTTCATTTTGTTTGATTACGTTTCATAGACACACACTCAGCCATTTTCCCAGCCGTTATCTAGAAATCATCCGCCCCTCTATTTACATGAGAAGAAATAAAGAAAAGAGCAAACTACAACATGAGGGCGCTTCAAAGGCAGGGAGTAGTGCTATCTGCAGAGAAACACATACCCACAGCCTGCTGCCCATAAGGAGCAGTCTGAAAAGACTAAAGCAGCACAGAGGGAAAAAGTAAGATAGAGAAGGCCAGCTGTGTCTTGAGGCATGGTTTCGGTTGTCATGTCTACTGTGGTATAGAATACATATTCTATGTAGTATAGATACACCTTATTTTCATTAGGATGAAATGAAGTTGAGATGCCAGGCAGTGCCTTTAGATCCTGAGCGCACTCACCAAACACAACATGTAATCAATGCATGAAACAGTTCTACTTGAATGGTGCAGCCGTTCACAGTGTGCACTGTGATTACCCTGTGGTTTCATGGCCAGCTCTGTTGCAGCTCTCCTGTCTGAGCCTGTGTCATTGGGGACTGGAAGGGATGTTGGCCACTGCCCAGCCCTCCCAAGCAGTATATACAGACAACTGAGGACAAGAAGTGTGTCAGAGATCTAAGCTGCCCATCAGATCATTGAAACGTGAGATCTTTAAAGAAGAGTGAAAATACAAACTGTGTTTATTCAGTAGTATACCACAAAAACATTGTGTGAGTTTTGTTGTAAGTAATCAATACTCAGTGTCACAACGAGCCTTTCATGGTTTCAGAAATACCATCTTAAAGGTACAAAGCACACAAAGGATTAAAAATAATCTTTACGTGTCCTGCTAAGATAAACGGGGGATGTTTGCACTAGGTTGATCCTTTTGTGTTACACTCAGGCTGTAGCACACAAGACAGTGTTCTATTGTCTTATACTTCAAAAACCATATTCTTCTCCACTAAAACAGGAATAATCCTAATTTGAAATTAGCAACTCCATCATCATTTTAAGGTGAAGAAAACAGAGTCACACCACAGATTCCTTTGTCTTCAAGTAACAGCTTCCTGTATTTACCCCTGAAGTTCTCACACATAGTTGATCTGCTGGGGAATAAACAGTATATCAGCACTGGAAAGCCAGGCATTAGGCACACATGAACTGATCACATTAACGCGTAATTACCACATAATTTTCCAGCGAACCCATATGGTTCCAATCATATTACCAACAGCAGCACATCATATCATCCAAAACAAGCAGGTCAAGCCCTGACCTTTTTCTAGGATACATGTTTTGATAATAATAGATATTATTTTAGGCTAGAAGAAGATTTATGCTGTAATTTATTACCCACTTTTGTTGTTGTTTTTTTTCCTTAAGAGTGAATGTTCTCTTTGATGATCTTGGTGGTGATGTCTGCTATCTTGCTGCTGTGGCCGGCAATAACATAACAAAGCCGACTAGATCATCAGCTCAGTCTTACAACTGAGTAAGAGTCTGGCATTTTACCAGCTCAAATAGTGCTGCACTGGCTGCAGGGCACAGGAAAAAAATGCAAATATTTTAGCTGTGTAGACGTCTATACAAATAGCAAAGCAGACAAGGCAGCTCCATCTGGGAAGACAAAAGATGTATGTGATGACCTTCTTCCTTCAAGTTAGACAAGTAAAATCTTATCCTGGGTTATTGACACAAGTTCCTCTCCTCTTCTCTGAGTGTGCACAAAGAGCAGTGACTATATCTGCAACTTGGCAGCATGACAAGAGCCCAGGGAGGATGTTTTGCAGTTGGGTCTCACTGTGCCCTGCCTGTGTGCCTGCTCTGTGTGTGTGGTCAAGGTGCCAATGGCTGACTGTGGACACAAGGCAGCAAATGCCAGTTCCAGATGTCACATTTTCTTCCACTCTGCCTCTGCTCCTCAACCAGCATCTTTGATGTTGCTATTTCATGTTGACATTCCATGTGTTTGCTCTACCACCCTGTTGTGCCCTGCTTTTCTTGCACTCTCATTTTTTCTTGAAGGAGCACTGAAGTTTTTCAGGACAAGTGGAAGCTGCCTACTTTCTGCTGCATGTCCAGTATTTTGGTCACTCTCCCTTTTTGGCAAGGTAGACATGGAGTTGGGGTGTGATAGAGGATTCTTTGCCCATTTCTGTCTATCAGGTCTGGCACAATGAGCAGTCTGAGCTGAGATATTTTTGGCTGACAGTGTTCCAACATGCAATGCATGGCGCAATTTACTTGGCTTTGCTTCTTCCCACAGAAATTAACAAAATCCATAGGATACTTCTTGCCTGTCAGGAAGCTATACTCTGCATTAATCTCTCATTCGGGAGACAGGCTATGTGACAGAGAAGATTAATCCTAACCACAGATAACGCTTCCTGTCTTTAAATAGTTTCGGTAGATAAGTAACTTCTATAATGAAACCCTATCCCACAGTGGGGTTTTGGTCTAAGCCAGGAACCTTTGAGTTTTAATTCTGGCCTTCAGACAAAATCTCCTTGTGGATAAAAGTAAGTAGAAGCCTGGTTTGGGTTTTTTGTGGTTTTTTGACAGAGAAGGTACACCCTCAGCTTTTTTCACACTCATCAAAAGTTCCAACTCTTCAGCACCAATGCATCCCTGCTTCTCTTGCTACTTCTTTTCCTATAATCTAGTCATGGAGTTTTCCCTGCAGATGTATTGCAAGAATTAATTACCCAATGTCAGAAAGATTTCTGAAGATGCAGGTCATGGCTTGAGGCAGATTCAGTCATGCAGTACTCTGAGGTTGCTCTAGGGAGCCTGCATTGTATCATTTGTATCATGGTCCCCACTAGTACTCAGTATTTACCTGTAAAATGTACCCAGCAGACCTCATTCTTGAATCTGGGTCACACTGACCTTCACTACTACTCATGGGTAAGATCTGGTCCAAAACCCATTAAAATCAGAGTCTTTCCTATGTTAGATGGGTTGGAGTCAGGGCTTTGCAGAATGCATGAATCCTCCGCACTTCTAAACAGCACAGTGCTGACCTAACACACAGCTGCTTTCTGGGGAAGTCCTGGCCTCTAGAGCATAAAGGACCCTACCATAGCCGCTGTCCAAACAGGATTCAGACCCCTGCAAACTCTTGGCAGTATTTGCTATTTAAATCCTTTTACAAAGCCTGCTGAAATAGACCCTGCATTGTAGTGATTTTCCTCGATTTCCTTCCATCAGACAAATCAGGGAGAGCTGGCTGTGACCACCAGGTCTTGGTGCTAGGGCAGAAATAAATGGAAACAGATAACTTTGTGTGTTTGCTCATATGTAAGCATGTGTTGTGCACATGCTCATGTGTAAGCATGAGAAATCTCATGCTTACAAGGACATTTCAAAACAAGGGTTGGTGAGGTAAATTATTTGAAAGAACTTGTATTTAAGGGACCTTTTCTATTCTAGCATGCAAAATAATGGGCTACATGCTAGAAGTTCATGCTAAACATAGTTGTGCAGATCACAAGAGTATCACTGAGACTCCAGAAGCACTGTAACTGCAATTTAAACTTAAACTAGCATCAAATGACAATCTCCACATCCCTGTGGCTGTGCTCCTGCTTCTGCTGGGCCCCGAGCCAGCTACACAGCACTGAAGAGACTTGCCTGGGACTGCTAGTACCTACAGTACCTTATTAAACACAGGCCAAAATATCAAGCAAAGATTGGTTTCTGCATTCATAAAACTGGTAGCCATGAGCAGAGCTGTGTGTGATGCTCTGATGAGTGTTTGAATTACTAACCCAATATTCTTCCTTAATGATGAGAGAATGAACTCTATGGTGGTGACTGCGAAGTAGTGCTATGGCTTCTAATGTCCCAGGTGACAAACAGAAAGATAAAGCCTGTGGCATAATGACTTTTCCTGGTGCAAATGAAGGCACAATGATCTCAATGACTGAAGGGAAGTGGTCTTTTTTCAGAGTTAAGTGGGAAATATGAACCAGTGCTCCTCCTTGACAGGAGCCAATCGCTATAGTAATGGTTAACCAAAAGAGCAGATCACCTGTTCACCTCGCAGGCCAAGCAGTGAGAAGCAAATAAGGTTTCTATTTCATGGATTAGGAGTAGGGAAACTCCTTTATCTGTGTTTGCTTTTGGCTAGGCCTTTACTGGCAAAGGACTTGGGCAATGTGATTGAATGATGATGCCACTTCAGCCCTGCCTGTGAGCAGCTGCTCAGGGTGATTTCCCCGAAACCCTTGGCCTTCCCCCACTTGGAAGTCCACACAGCAGGGCTGCAGAGCAGTACCTCTGCCAGGATGGAAACTGCACAGCCACTCTTTCTGGCTTTTTTGAGTCTTTCTTTTAAACCAAATGTACCAAACTGAACTTAATAACAATTGCATTCAAATTAAATGGAAATACTGACTGTTAGGGCTAATATCCATGAAGAATCTTGTTGTAGAAAGGGTTTCCGAGAAGAGTTCTCAAATAAAGTTTTTCAGTTAGCAGCCTAGGCTACAGCTAAGGTATCTCAGTATAAGGGTAATGTTTTTGGGGGTGGTGAGGGGTCAGCATAGGAATCATTTATCTTAGTTAACTGTAATCTCTAGCACTAAATCAGACATCCTACTTTAAAATAGGCTTTAGATACTCTGACTTTTAACTCTAGTGGTTGAAATTTAAGCTCCAAGTATTTAAACTCCTAAATACAAGTGGCCTGGTTTTCCAGGGTGTTAAGTGTATGCAATGCCTATTGATTTCAATGAGAATTTGGATGCCTGGCAACCATTTTGGAAAACCAGACCATTGCATTTAGTCATTGGTACATAGATTCCTAACTTTAAGCAACCAGGTTTGAGACCTTTTCTACCTTCATGCGATTCAGCTTCAGCTTCAGCAAAAACTCACTTTCATGAGGTGAACCCTTAAGAACCCTTGGCTTGCCCCCTTCCAGCCCTATCTTCCATGCTGTGGTAAGTATTCACTTAAGGCTGATTTTGCAGAAGCAAACAACACCACCACATACGTTTAAAATATTGCTTGAGTGACCTTATTTTTATACAACAATAAATACTAAGGCAGAGGGAATTTGTGCTGCCAAAGTATTCTCTTTAGTACAGATTACACATTTCAGTGGGAAAGGCAAAGTTAAATGCATCGTAAAGTTGAATACAAACTCTAGGATCCAGCTATATTTGGACTGTATCACAAACTAAATAATATGAGAAAAATTAAAATGACCACTGCTTCTCTGCTGTAGTCTAGATTTATTGTGCTAATCCCACATGATACTTGATCAGAAAGGAACAGGAATGGATGTAGCAGGAAACTATGTGCCAGGTCTGTGCTAGATTGAATCTACCAACTGTTCAAACACAGTCCTTCTGCAGGACATCTAAGGAACAACACTGCAAAAGAAAATAAATATGCTTTAACCCATGTAGCTTACACTAGCTCGGTATTAGCCACAGTGACCAAAATACTTTCCTCCAAGGACACTCACTTATATGTTATAAATGCTGTCAAAATTTCCTTTCTCTGACTGATATTCATATAATGGCATAGGCTTTCAATAGACTTAGCCTTGATCTTAGACTTTTAGAAAGAATTAGCAGCATGTGTTGCTTGCATACATCTCGTTGTCACCTGTGGACTCTTTAGGTTCAAAGGAGACAGCAAATACATCAACACTTAGGGAGCCGTTTGCATCTTGAAATCCTAAAGTGGGAAGCACTTATAGAAGGTTGCAAGGAGACTGAACCTTCACACTCGAGTGAATGATGTATATTAGGCTGTCCATATATGGGTCAACAGAAACAGCAAACTGATTAGACATACCTTACAGAGAGCAAGGGTAAGATGGGGACAGAGCAAGTGGGGTTAGGGATATTTTGGAGACCAAAGGATGTAGTTGAAAGAGATTATCTTTTTTGAAAGGAGGACATTTGTTGCAACGGGACGAGTCTGAGCTTCCATCCATACACTGTTCTGCACACAACTTTCTGAGCAGCAGTAATTGAGGCTCTGGGCACATTCTCATCTGGAAGAGAAGTTATGCTTCTTTCTTCAGTATACCCCAGGATGGGATTCTTGTGAGTCCACTGTCACCCACTGAGAGGTGGAGCTGCACAGGAGCAGTCAGATGAGGAGGGAGTAGGTAACAGCAGTTGTGCTATTGGCTGCTTAACACAAGGCACTGCCAGGTTTACTCAGTGAAAGGGAAATCTAGAACAACAGTGATGTGGGCTTGGCATGCTGAGAATCTGGTTGCAATCTGACACTTGTATTTAGTGGCAGGATTTCTATTTAGCTAGCTAAAATTGTTTACAGTGATGTAAGAATAGCTCAGAACACCCATTTTTCTGACTTTTCAGACACAGCCATAATGTTTTAAACACAGGTGTTGGGCTCAGTCTCATGTCTTTGACAATGTACACAACGAACCCATGACACAGTCATAGCTAGAGCCTAAGTAAACCTGTACAATAAACATGCCCAAGCAAACAAAAGACAAGGAACATATGGGGTGCTGCTGGGGCTGGTTTCTGCTTGGTTGTAAAACAAAACCCAAAATGAACACCACTCATAAACTATTTAAAGGAGACACAGCTGCAGTTTGAATCTTCACTTCCCTAGCCTGGCCCAGCTGCAGAAACCCTACTCACCACCGGTTTTTGGCTGTGGTAGAGGAGAATTTCTCAGGAAGTGTCTCAGTGCATTAAGAGCCTTGCCACATCCAGTGCATCAAGAGCCTTCCACATCCTCTTGCAGCTGCAAGGGACCTGGCACCACCCCTCAATCTCCTGCTCTGCAGTCCCAGCAGAGGAGTGGGTAGTGCAGGACGCTGCCTGCTACAGCAGACATGCAGCCCAGCTTACAGAGCTGTGATCCCCACTGCCACCATGACACAGCCTGCCTTGGGGACAGGCCTGCAGCTGCAGCCCAGATCCCATTTCTGGTGAGACTTGAGCACAGCCTGTCACCTTGAATGTTTTTCTATGCATTTGTAAATCAGCAGGGGTAAGACCCTAAAAGACCGGGCTTCTTTTGTACCATTTATTATTGTACTGGAGCAGAACTCAGGCTCCTGTGCAAAAATTTTGTCATGATGGAATAAGATGGATGGAGGTATTTGTCTGGAGCTACTGAAGCAGCCCTGCAGGAGCTGTCACCCTGGCCAGGTAGCTCAGTAGCTGATGGTCTCCAGGCTGGCCACTTTAACCAGACCAGCTGCCCACTGTGTCTGGGGACACCAGGTATAGTGCTCGCACGCTGGCTGTTAGGGCAGCCAGTCTGTTGTACAGCTGATGCAGCCTGGATCTGTGGGATTTGCTGCCTGCTGCCTGAGTCAGTATTGACAGCACAGGCAGCAGTAGGGGTGTGGTAACCCAGATCCTGCCTTTGCTCTCAGTGCTTGTTTGTGCCAGATACTCACACATATGTGACAAGGGACATATGTTTTGCTAAGGAGCTGAAATGAGTTTTGACACAATGAAAGAATGGAAAAATATCCTGTGGAGGAAATGGGAAAGGAAGGACAAGAATAGCAAAAACAAAACCGGCAGCTGCACACATAGATTTTGTTCACTGTAAGCATTGACAGATTGCTACATTTGTATTCCTACTGGTTGCTTTGGTGGTGTTATCAACTTTATAGATGTCAGAATGGAATGCATATGGAAGAGGTTTGTAAGGGACTGTGCAAGGGCTTCATAGATTGGTCCAAAGACCTTATTTGAGAGCACAAAGTAGAAGATAGCTTGTAGTTATAGGAGGACTATTAATCAGTAGAAGTGGAAGAGATGGTTAGATTTAATGAGTTTTACAAGAATTTGAAGTTTATGTGAAGAGGGTGTACTGGGCTGGGCAAATTGGTTAACATTAATGGACCTCCAGGAGGATCTGCAGGCCCTGGAGGGACTAACAGGACAGCAGAATCACCTGGCATACACAGCTTAAGAAAGAGAAGTGCCAGTCAGGTGCTTCCAAGGTGACCAGAAGAACTCGTTGAGGTAGGTAAGCATGAACTGGGCTACACTAGCTAAATACCAAACCGCAGAGTTGCTGGGGAACCATGGGCTCTGTTCTTTGATGTTATTTTCACACTGTGTTACCCAGTTTTTTACTAGTTGGCATATAGAATAGATTTTGCAAGTTTTTCCATATCTGTTTTAAGCCTAGTTGTCAGCTAAATAATCAGGAAAATCACGGGGTTTTAAATCAAATTTCACAAATAACTTTTTAAAATAAATGTATAAATTTTTTGTTTGAAAATCTGTCACTTCAGTGTAGGCTTATGAGCTTTCTAGTCACATTTATAAAAATACGTTTAATAAGAAGGCACATCCAGTTATGATTGTAGTGTGACTTACAGAAAACCTACCTGAGATAACATGAGTCAAAAGAATCCACTGGGTCTTCTCTTTCTGTACATGTACACATTGATACAGTACAAGTGAAAAATGAGTTTCAAGATTTGAATAAAAGACAAGTTAACTTTCACTTAGTATAATTTTACAGGATTTGTCTCATTACCTGTGAAACTTTATGCCTTTCAGTTCTTTCCTCAGAAAGCTTGTCCACACAGACTTAGAAGTAATCCCCTAATGAGCAATATAAGTGTGGTAGAGTAAGATGGAGGGGGATTTTATTTTCAGCTTTCTTAACACCATATGTTCACTTAATCCCACTCTTCATTTAGTTAAGGTAATCCCTGAGTACTTGAGAACAAATTGAATGCAAACATGCATTATGTGTATGGGTGATCTGTATATAACTCTGCAGATGTGTCTTAGACTAAGAGAAATCCCAGTGATAGCTAGGGCAGTTGAGTTTTCCTATACAGATACTCCCAAGTCATCTACCTCAAAAGTACACACTAAGATTCAAGAAGGAAATTTTCTCTGAAGGAATTACTAATGAGGATTGCTTAGATTTTTGCTCATCAAATCATGAATAAAAATCCTCAAAGTTATTCTGAAGTGCCATTTAATTTTTCCTACTTCATCACTAAAATTATTCAAAAAATCATGATAGCTCTTTTTGATAAGTCCAGAAACATCACACAGACCACATTAAACATCTCAAAATATTTTTTTTCCACTTTTCAATTCAGAACAGTAGTTTTTTAAAAAAAATTGTAGAGTTTCAAAATACAATGTTAAAAATGCTGAAATTTACTGTTCAAAATCTACTGTCCAGTTATCTACATCTGTTCAAAAAAATAATCTGAAACTTCCCACAACTATTTTCAGTCACTCACAGAAAGAACAACGGCACCAATTTAAACTACTTATTTTAAAAAATTTTAGCAGTCCAGCCAATGTTACTTAAATGGTCAAGACAGAAATTCCAGTAAATTCCAGTATGATTTACAAGATACATGTCAAATATTTCATATATGCATAAAAAATTACAAGAAAAGAAAATAGTTCTGCTCTGTAAACATTTGGTATAGTTAAATAACAGAACTTCTGGAGAAAGTCTTGCAACCTAATTAGTGCCAGCTACCTGACACAGCAACTTAATTAGTGCCAGCTGTCTCCTGAAATGAAAAGTCTATTTGAGCAGGTCACTTTCCAGAATGAGATCTGAGGACAAGATGTGGCTGAAGGTATTTGGGGAACAGCAGTTAATAGTAACTGGAAAACCAAACCACTGCCAGTACTGCATATACCAGAGATGTGTCAATCTATCTCTGCAGCTCCAGAAACTGTGTCACATTGCTGCAGTGCATCCACACAAAGCTTCCCCTGTAATTGTGGCCAGTCCATAAATGGGTTTGACTGAATTTCCCTCTGGAAAGAAAGAAAACTAAATGTAGTCTTTTGGATTTTCACAGTGATCTTTTTTGAAGATCCACTATTCGGTTCTGTCTCAGGCAGCAATGTAACAAATAACTCTATTTTATTGCACATTGAAAAAATAATTTACACTTTAAG
Organism: Catharus ustulatus; assembly: GCF_009819885.2. NCBI lineage: Eukaryota > Metazoa > Chordata > Aves > Passeriformes > Turdidae > Catharus > Catharus ustulatus. The sequence goes on from NC_046227.1 coordinate 13,700,383, forward strand.
AATTATTAAATCAGATCTAGCAGGTAATTATCCTGTAATGAACATTAACTGCATATAAAGTATTTGGTGTGGAAGGACATTTCAATATTTTCAACATTTACATTAAAATGCCCTTTTTCTACCTCAGTAAACAAAAGATGTCACTTCTGAAGTGAACCGAATTTTCAGTGTAAAAGGAGAAACGTCATGGAGGAAGTAAAAATAGGTTAACAGTAATCTGAAAAGTAAATGACTACTTGTTGTTTTCTTTTATGCTTTACTCTGTAATGGTAACAGATAATAATTATGGTAATGGTAGATAACATGAACTCCAAAGATCTTCTGAGAAGAGTTTTCCAGCCTGACCCAGCAAAATGCCTAATGCAGGCCCCTGAGTTATACTGTGACTCTTCCAGTTTGGTATCAAGCACAGCTTTTATTTCTAAAGAGTCAGTATAATCATATCAAGGTCCTTGCAAGAAGAGAAGAACTTTTCAGGAAAAATTTGAATCACAAAGTAGAAGTAGCAAGTAGAAACAAACTGAGTTTCTTTTCCCACCCCACTCGGCCACTCACCTCCCTCAGTATTTTAAACATATTGTGGACTTGATTCTTTCATGTAAAGCAGTGATTCTCAAGACTGCAGAACTTCTGGTATTCTGCTGTCATTTCACTGCAATGTTAATGACCAAACCTCTACCATTACACTATAGCAATGGGATCTTTTGAAGTGGTGATGTTTGCCACTATGCTTGAAATTCTAGTGTTGTTTGAATAAATGTATGAAAAAGAATCACTATTTGTATTTTAAGTGAATAATGTGCCAGAACCTCAGTATTTTTATGAATGAGTAATCTCATAGTTTTCAGAGACAGCTAAAGACTATTTATTTGTAGAGTTTGCAAACTTGTTGCCATAGCTTTGCTTCCTTTTTTTAGAGCACACTTACCCTGTAGTGACCTCTCCACAAACTGACCATAACAGAGGCAATGTCCTCTACTTTGGCATGTGTTTACATCATCCCCCTTCCTATTGTTTACACCTCATTCCGGTTCATGCCACTTTTTCTTCTCCATGTTAATGGCCATTTTCCAATTCTTTTTCACCACTGAAATTTCTTTCTCTTGGTTTTAAAGGTACAGTCATATAGAAAAGCATTGGTTCTCCCATCTCCACGAAGATGATGAAAAACTTTGTTTTACAATAGTCAGTGCATCTGCTGTGATTGACACCCATACTGACATTTTTTTTCCCTTGTAATCATGTTAAGTCAGCTGAAGGAAAAAGAAGGGCAGCAAGAGATCATTAACAGATTCTTGGGAGGGGTGTGATAGATCTGAAGGCCTGTAACTGCTGCAGAAAATCACTCATTTATTTGCCTTTCAGTAAAAGTCTCTAGAAATAGAAGCATTTTACATTATTTTGTTCCTAAGGATATAAAAATACATACATTCTAATTGCACTTTGGAGAAGGAAAATTAATAAAGACAACTGCGCCATTCCCCATTAGTGGAAATGCCTGCAGTTAACCTGCCTCAAGCACTTTCAATATCACTGAATCCCTTGGGTGGGATTTTCCAAAGTGCCAGCATTAGCTCAGCCCTGCTCCCATTAAAATCAATTACTGACTTCAGCCTGGGAGGAGAGTCCAGAGAGTCCCTGTGGTGCTCTGTATGCTGGAAGATCCTAATCTGTGTGTGTGTTGCTCCTTCCCTATATTTATGTGCATGGCTGCACAGGTGCTCTGATACATTCATGAGGGCCAGAGTTTACCTCAGAGGACTTCAAAAGGAGCCAGAAAGTTAACTGTGCAGAATAAAGAGTAGTGGAGGGTAGCAGAGATCATGGAGGCAAGCGGAACTTCACATAAGATTAAATTTCATCAAGTATGTATTGAAGTCAGCTAATTGCAGCCTCTATGCCCCAATTCATGGAGCTAAACCTTTCAGAACACATTTTCAATACAATTTCACACAATATATTTTCTGTCTATGGAATCCAATTGTCATGGGCAGTCATCAAGGCAAAGAGTTGAGTAGAATTAAAAAAGGGATTTAAGAAGCTTTGTGAACAAAGACAACATTTGCAGCTGTATGCACCAGATTACAACAATGCAGGGGACAAACAAGCTTCCTGCTTCAGCAGCATAAGCTGATTGCTTTGAGAGACAAGAAGAAATGTTTTTTTGGCATGTGTTAGCCATGCTGATTTATTGAGATGTGTGATGGCATGGTTTGAGTCTACATTAAAAGGACTGATAATGATACCGAATGCTATAGATAGATTATTTGCTAGTCTGCAATGCTGACATTTCCATAAAAAGCGTATCAATAGTAACCCTGTAATGAAGTCCTCTCCCAAGTAAGGGACTGATTTGGCATTGGAGAGCAGAATTCAGACCTTGGCTATGAACAAGGCTTCCTTTCTCGCTCTAACGAAGTAGCTTCTTCTCTCACCGCCTGAGAAAGACAATGAATGCTTCTCTAGTTCTCAAAGGTGGAATGGAGGGAAAGTGCATAGAAAAAAGAATGGTAATATTTTCATCCACAGACATTTTCTGCTTTGGATTCAGAGCTGTCAAGCTCTGGAAATAGCCAAGATTTTTCTCATTAGTCCAGAAAATGGTGTTTTCATTCTGTGTTTGTGCTGGTGCTCCTCTGAACTTGTTCCCCCATGCCAATATCAGCAGCCTTCCCACTAAACAGTAGCCCTGAGAAAGCTTAGAGGAGCCTTAAACTAGAACATGAGGAGTTTCTGCAATGGATTGTGTATCATGCTGGCTGGCTGGCTTGAAAACCCAGAAGCTCCTGTCCAAGTCTGCATTCCTATTACAGGAACTGCTGTCATCATACTAGTTGCTGCAAGGTCAGAACTCCTTCAAGACATCCTTGTTTATGAACAGCAGATAAGATCTGAGAAAAGACATTTTTAACCTAAGTCTGGAAGAGCTGAATTATTGATGTTAATGGCTATGGGTGCTGTACCTGTTGCTAAGAAATACTGTAATACTTTGTCAGAATTCCCATTTGGAAATGCCATTATAGCTAGGTGAGCATCAATAGATACAGTATAGGCTGAGCAAGCTATTGATGAACAGGAAAGGCTTTTTAATGATTTTGTGCCATGAACCCTGTAGCTGGCAAAAGAAATTCATAAAGAAGCAGGTAACAAGAGTCAGACTGCTTTTTTGCTTGTTAGAGCTGGCAGGCATCATAGGTGCTCAAGGTTCCATGATGGTGTAGTTGCATGGATATATAGATGTACCTATTTATATACACACATATAGTTTTGACCAGCAGACCCAGCAGATCTTCACCAAAATGTGAAATTTCTACTGCACAATTCATTGAGCTTTCTTAGGTCCAACAAAGCAATCAAGATGAGAGGTTTTTGTTAATTTTAACTCTCCTATTTCCAGCCCTTGCTTGGTGTGTCCTTCATAGAAATTCTTCCAACTGTCTAATGATCCGGAAGCCTATGTAACCTTTGCTTATTTATGTTTTCTTATTCAGAATTATTTAAATACAGAAAATAAAACCTTTGAAGGATTCAAAATTAAGCTCAGCTGCTAGCAGTGCTTAGCTATATGTAAAATTGAGATTGATAGACAGCATTTGGGGAGAAGAAAGGGTCAACAGCCATGGAATTATTGCCCTGATTTTAAAAAAATCGTCCATTTTATCCTTTTTTATTTCAATGCAGATATACATTTAAGCCGACCTTTTAATCTACTTAAAAGGATTCACTTATTTTAATTCATTACCTGTTAATTTCATTGGCAGATGTATGACTAAATTTCCTGCGCTACTTTGAAAACCTTACCCAACGTCTGCTGCAGGTATGTACTGTTTCCATGGCCTGGGGGATGATTTTACATTACTAACTTACGTCTGTAATTGGATAGTGGTTTTGTAGGATGCACACAGATCCAATCTGGTCCTCAAGCTTAAAATGGTCTAGCTCCGATCTCTACCCTACATTAAATTAACTTTGTTGTCTACTGTCTGCTCGGGCTCAGGGACAACTCAGCAAGTTTGATATAAGGCAATAATATTTCCCCATGCCAAAAGCAGAGTATGCAGTAGCCAGCTGCAGCCTCTTTTTCATTCTGAGAGAATTTCATAGCTGAGGGTATGAAGCTTTGCACACTTCATGGCCATGCAGTTCCTGAGCTGCAGTGGTGCTGCCATAAGGAACCTGGCTATGGCACACCCAAGTTGCTCCTTGCATTGCCCGTGAACTCCCTGTGCTTCCTCCAGCAATCTGAAATCTGCTTCTGGGAGAGGTGTTGTCATTCTAATCCCTTCAGGGTCATGGAGGACCAGTAGGAAAGTGTGGTGGGATTAATACAACCTGCAGACCAAAACCTGCTGATAACATCAGATACATAGTCTCTGCCAGCTCACTCTCACTGCTGATATGCAGCAAGTACAGAACAGCACTGAAAACCGAAGTATTTACCACTTTTATTAAATAATATGAGCCCAGACACCTTTTAATTGTGGAACTTCACAGACTATGAAGCAATTTATCAGTAGCAGTCTAGAATTTGGAATGGTTGGATTAAAAATACTTAATTCGCAACTCCAGAAGACTACTGTAGTCTCTTAGTGATGAATGCATGTATTTTTGTTCCATGTTGATAATTTATATATTTCTGTATCCACAACTTTGATCTTTACTTCTCTGGGATGTTGTTAATTGGCAATGTTTTATTATGTTGACAAGAATTTGTGATTACATGTTAAGGTGACTTTATATAGCTAAGGTTTTAGATGTTAGAATTATATGGGTGAACTTTGTTTTTCTAATTACTTAATTGTATGTACACATGAAAATAATTTTCTCCATGTTCTAGCTTGTATTTTAAACAGATCTTCATGTTGCTATTGACCTAGCTTGTAATCTCATTGGTCCATTAGCACAGCAGTAAAACAACAAGCATCATTTGCATAATTGTTCACATTTATGGAAAATACTGTAGTCCAACTGATTTAAGTTTTCTGCCTGTCAAATAGTGACAGATAAACGCTGATGTAAAACATGCCTGTGCTCTGTCACAATAGACAGCGGGTGTAGCAGAGAAGCACGTTCCCGGCGGAAGGCAGCGGGGATGCCACCTCTCCTGCGCTGTAGCTTGAAGCCCCCAGGCAATAAACTGCATTTAAGCGATTCTCCTCTCCTTTAGCACTACCTACAGCAGCAAGCAATGCGTTTATCCCATTTTGTAAAAAACTTTAAAAATGGTGATCCCGGCCCCGAAGCTGTGGTGGGATGAGAAACGGGGGCAAACTCTCCGCCGGGGCAAAGAGTAGCCAAAACGGAGCGGTCCGCGGCTGGGGCACACGGGACACACGACCGAGGATTTCGGTAGGATTTGGTAATTTACTGATAACAGAAACCTTCGGTCTGGGAACAGGGAACGTCCCACAGCGCCTTTACCTGCGGACGGAACCGCAGCCCCAGGCTGCCTGGAGCGCGGGCAGCGCCCGCCGAGAGCGCGCCGGCCACCGCCCGGGGCGGGCGGACCCGCTCAGCGGGCAATGGCACCGCAGGGATCGATCGGCACCGGCGGATCGGCTCCGGGGGGATCGATCGGTTCTGTGGGAATCGGGACCAGTGGATCGGCTCCGCGGGGATCGATGGGCTCCGCGCGCGCCACCCGCCCCTCGCGTGCCCAACGGCCGCTCGCGCGCCCAACCGTCCCCCGCGCGCCCAACGGCCGCTCCAGCGCTGCGGGGCCGTGGCCGCCCCCCGTGGCTGGCGCCGGTCCCGGCAGGGCGGGGCGAGGCGCGGCCCGCGCGCCGGAAGTGAGCGGCGGGGGGAGCCCGGAGCGGCGGCGGTGTTGGGGCGGTAGCGGCGTGCGGGGAGCGGCGTCTCCGCTGCTGGGCAGGGACGCGCCTCGGCCGCCGGGCGGAGGCGGTTCCGCGCTCGGCGGAAACAAGGAACGGGAAAGGAAGGGAGCGGCGAAAGGAACCGGTATCGGCGGCCACCATTAGTGGCGGCAGGAGGAGCAGCCGCCGCCGAGGGGGTCTGCGGGCGGAGCAGACCGGGTGCCGCCGCCGGCAGCGAGCGGGAGCGAACGCGGCGCCTCGCCCCTCTGTTCTGTGGGGTGTCGCCGCTGCCCGCCGGGGCTCCCCCGGAGCCGGGGCGAGGTGAGTGGCGGAGCCGCCTTCGTGTCGCTCATTTCTGGGGGGCGGCGGTGGCGGCAGGGGCGGCGGGCGCTGTTTCCTGCCGCGTCCCCTCGGCCCCCGAGCCACCGCCGGGCTGGGCGGGAGCACCGGAGCGAAGGGGTGCGGGAGGGGCGCGCATTTACCAGCCCGCGTTTATGCCTCTCCACGCCCCAGACACCATCGGGTGTTTTTTTTCTGGAGGGGCTCTGGTGTCTGGCAGAGGCTTCTTGTGTGTTCCCCGGGTTTTCCCCGAATGAGGCATGCCTCGGAAGAGGCTGGGCAGTCGGCCGGGGATGCGCAGGGATGTAGTGTGTGGCATGCAGACAATGTCAGCTTGGGTGAGTCTCCACCCTGTGCAGCCGCAGGCAGTCGGGTCCCCAGCGCAGGCATCGCCGAGGCGCGCGCTGCCACCCGCGGAACAAAACGCGCAAATCCTCGTTCCTGGTGCGAGAAGGAATGATGGGTTAAAAACCAAACACCAAACCTGAAATCTGTTGAGCTTTTTTTAGCCGTACGACTTACAGAAGGCAGACTGGTTTGCGAAGAGCCTCCCATGCAAGCTTGGTGCCTGCGTTGATTTGCATGAAACTGGGAGAATGGTATATTATTTTTTCTACATGGGGAAAATTATTGATGGAGGAAGAGAAAGGAGGAGTGTCTGTATACACGAGTGTCACATGACCTTGTAAAATTCATATGGCTATACTTATTTTTCTCCTGCACTCATGCTGGTTGTCTTAAGAAGCCAATGACTTACCTGTTCATTTTGGAAGATTAATTTTTTTAAATTTGTTATTTTATGGGGCAGAAAACCCCATAAATCACCTGCATGTTTGAACACTGTCTCTGTATTTTATCATTTTTACTAGTATTTTATATTTTTGCTGGGCTATACTTTGGAAGGGGATGAACAGTAGTCTGTGTAGTACAATTTATATTTTACTGGTGGATTACAGGTACACTCCATTTGGCAAATGTAAACTATTTCATATGGCTGATATCTTTACATTACCATTCATGTGGTAGATGAATGTTTTGTGAGACTGTAGACTCACACCCACTCCATTTTGAACGAATTGCCTCTTTTTGTCTGTTCCGCCTAGTGCCCTCCAGACATGGATACATTGGCTTGTTAAGCACCTTGGAGAAGAAGAATTAATTGATTCATTCTAGGTGTTTATTGAAACAATATGTCTAGAGCAACAAATCTTCCAATTTTGTTGGAAGCTTTAATAAAATAGAGGAATGGGAAAATTACTAGATAAATCATCTCAAAGAACAAAAGTATAGGTTGTAATTAGGGAGTACTTTCCACATAAATTCTATAAAGATCTAGACATATCCATATTTAATACACTGACATCATTCCTGGGTGGGTGTGGTGGATAGTGGAACACACAGCTGGTTTTCTGCACCTAAGTTGGTATGTGATTTTTCATATCACTGGGTGATACTCAAATTGCCGTACAGAAATCCACGATACAGGAGCTTTTTGCTTTTATACAGCAGAAAGGTAAGTGGCACTAAAGAATTTATTTATTTTTTGTCCTTGTACAGTCTTCATTTTCAGATAGATATTTCCTTAAAATGGCCTAATTTTTATGCTCAAATGATATGCAGTGAAGCATCCTTCTACCACTGCTTCTCTGACTCAGCATGTGGTGACAGGGAGAAGAGTATTAGTAAGCGATAAACCACAGCTAAGGAATGCAGTACAATGTACTGGCTGTTAATTTCTTGAAAGAGCATAAAAAATAATGTGAAAGAGAACACTGACAAATTTTATATAATCTTCAGTCTGCCTTTCTTGCATAGTATCTTGAGACTACTGCCTTCAGGTTCGAATTTAAAGTAGTTTTTTCACAGTAGACATAAACTGTTTTCAGTTTCCTGTGTGTTGAAGCCTGTTCCTTTCTTAGTAAAGTAAGTCTGGGTATGGGGAACACCTGTTGGTTTAAAGTGCTGTGTGAAACTGCTGCAATGCCCTTGGCAGGTAATGGTTCACGGGGGCTGATTTTAAGAGACTTTGTTATTCAAAAGGTTTTCTGTGTTCTGCCTATCAAAATATATGGATATTGCCTTGTTTCCCTCAAACCACTACTGTTTAGCAATTGCTTCTTTGTTTGAATTTGATCCTTTGTCTATTCCTTCAACATTAAGGTTTTTGATAGCATCAACTGGCTTTTCTAGCTAGAAATAGTTAATTCTTTGTGCTTTAAATTGTAGATCTTTATCCTGTGTTGGTCTCATCTTTACTGGCCATACTTGCCTTCCTTCTTTGAATGTTTGTCAGCCACTGGAGGAGGAAGTATAAACCTATCAAACTGGGACAGAGTTAAATCTGAGTGACTAAGCGAGTTAGGTAAATACTAGGAAGAATGGTACTGAAGATCTCAGCCATTAAGTAATTTACATCACCTTCTGAATAGAAGAAGAATCCAAATCACTTGTGTTACAAATGAAGCCAAAGATTGCAAAATAATCACACTCTGCCTTTTCTGTTATGTTAAACAATAGTTTTATTATGGAATTTTCAAGTAGAACTAAAATAATGTACTTCACAACTTCCCATTAACATCTGTTCTTACTGGAGATCCTGCTGATTAAATCTAGAACTTGTTATGAACACTTACCAAAGCCAGAAATGTCCAATTTCTGTTTCTGGCCCCAACAATAAGCCATTTTGTCAAGTTTCACACATTTTCTCTGGAATTGCTAGAAGAAAATATGTTGGTATACAGCTGAATCAGGCAATTTCAGATTAACAAGCCTTACTAAAAGGTGCATTCCAGATCCGTTTTATTGCTAAGGGTTAGTAATACATTGAAATGACAGCAGACTGCTTGAGTAATCAGGTTTAACCCATTTCTATGGGGAGTGTTTATTTTGTTTCAGAAAACATAAATTATGAAAGAAAAGTTGACATATTAAGTAATTCCTGTTAAGAATTCAAAAAATACCTTTGATAATTGACAGTCACAGATTTTGAGTATGCACGGAATGTTTTCTACCTTTAGGAATGTCTCCGAGGTTAGGTAATGCCAGTAAAGAAACTTGCACTATAATTGCCCTTTGTAGTTGTTCTTCAGATTAGGAAGGGATTTAAGTTTCTCTTGTTATTCTGCAAGTGTTATCACTTCTAAAAAGTGTCCATTTGAAATGGCATATTAGTTTTTATATGTTAATACTAGAAATTAGTAATATCTACTCAGTTAAACAAATGAGACCCTGTGAGAAAGAACTGTAATTTAATAATGATAGAGGTTGCTTATAAACCTTCATATGGGAAAATTGTATAAAGACTAAGAAAAGTATCTTCAGAATATTTTTATGCCATTTGATCCAGTTATATTGACTGATATTTTCTGATATTTTAATGAATTAAAGTTACTTTTCTGTTTTGTTTCAAGTAGGAGTTTTAGTTATTTGCTATGTCCAGCTTTAGCAGAAGTGTTTCGTGTAAGATGTAAAATAGTTTGTTGAACTTGTTTTTTAAAATCCGTATGTTAATGAAAAGCTCTTGGAATGTTTTGGTCTGTGAGCTATCACTGTACTTGTATTGTAAAGAGGAAGATGATGTACATGAGAATTTGAAACTGTCCTGATGTTAAATATTAGGAAAATAATTTGTTGCCGTCTTATTTCATGATGAGTTAGTTGGATTCTAGGGGGTGTGGGGGGAGGGAGGCATGCCTGGGAGTGGTGAAAGGAATTCCCAGGATGATATAAAAATAGTCAGAGAACATAGCATGTTACTGAATTTCTAGTCTCAAAATATTCATCAAAATAATTTAAACAACTTATTGCAGTTTAGACATGCTAAGACAGTTTTGCCCAACTGTATTGTTTCAATTAGTGATAAAAAAGTGATTTTTTTTGTCTGTGGATTTCTTTAAAATAGTTCCATTGATTTTTATGGTAAAATATTATATCTAAAATGCTGATTTGATTGGTTTAACCACTGGGAAAGTATATTGAAACTATGTTTGACAGATTTTTCTCTCTGTCAAAGAACCTGTAGATTTGGAGAGGAGCTCTTACGTTTAACGGTGAAGTTGCTGAATTGATCCTTGTGGTACACCAGTATGGAAAAGATGTGATGTCACTACAGGCTTGGAGTTGCTGTAGGAGATAGCAGTAGCAAAACAAATGTGCACGTTTTTTGAAAGAAGTGAAGCTCCTGATGTGTTGTTTATATATTTGTTCCAATCATTAATCTCTGTACAGGTGCATTTGCTAAGCCCAGAATAGTCCCTGTTTGCATCTCTGACAGTGCTGACCCAATCTCAAGAACTGTATGTTTCACTCAGTGGGCTTTTTTTTTCTTCCTTGTAGAAGAAATGGTATTAAATGGTACCTTAAAGAAATGGTATTAGCAAGAGCATAAGAGAAGCAGTGGAGCCCAGAGAACTCTTTCTCACCTTACACTTTTCTTGACAGAATTATCCTTAGGTAGCTTTAGAGATCAGCAAAGTATTGTGCATTAAAAAATACTCATAAAAAACCCAGAGACAGGCAATATCGAATCCATGTAAATTCTGTGATCCAGTTAACAGCATAATCCATAGTGTACCAAAATGAGGTGATGATGAGGTGATGTGTTGAGAGCTGCTGAAAGAAGAGAAGCTGCATCCTTCTATCCATCTTCCTGGACCATGATTATATATTGTTTTGCAGAATTCAGGGTTCTTTTACTTCTGGGATGTAAAGGCATTTTAAAAAATACGGACAAACTCCTTTCCAGGTTGCTCTTTGCATCTTACCAGTATGAAAAAGCATCTGTCCAGGCTTTCAGAATTTGTTATAGGAAATGTTTTACCCTGTGGCTTTGTAAATAATTTCATATCTAGATGGTTTATGTTATCTATACTTATTTAGACAAATAAGTCTCATAAGTTTTGCTTTCCGAACTGGGATAGGTTCTATCTCAGTATTGAAAAGAGTAAGTTTTTAGCTTTCAAACATCTTAGGAACAAGACTGACTTTTGCATCCTAATGATGATCTTCCAGAGGTGAAATTGGCATGGGAAGCTTATTAGCTTTGCAGAAATACTTGCATACTAATTGCCTTAATTTTAATCCCATGGGATTTTTTTCTACTTTTGTCTGAACTCATTGTTTGTTATTCTTTTACAATTTAGAACAAGTAGTATTGAATTAGGTAAGAAGAGAAGTACTCTAACAAATGTGAAACCATTTCATTATGACTATGACAGTGTTCCCTCAGGTTTTCTCTCATATTTTTGCCAGAGAGTACTTGAAGATAAGATCTGAACTTCTTAAATTGTGTTAACTCTGAGACTCTGTGTCTACAAGAACAAGACACCCTATGTAAAATAAATGCAGTATCTACTTTAGATTCCTGCAGAAGCAATAGCAGTGTTCACTACCCAGGGAGATTTCTCACAGTTTTTCTGTGGGAGGTACAATACTTATGGATTCTGTCTGGACTTTAAGCCTCAGTCTTTGGTATTACACTGTTGGCTGTTCCTCAGCAATTTCTCACTCATGTATACTTGTTCTTGATTTCATCCTGACTTGCCTGGTTCATGCCTGTATAGTGATGAGGCATCTTGCATAGGATTTTTGATTCTATGCCAGAAGCCAAGCATTCCAAGCTGTCCTTATTTATAGAATCATAGAATCGTTTAGGTTGGAAAAGATCTTTAAGATTGAGTCCAACCAATAACTTAGTACTGCCAAGTCCACTGCTAAACCATGCTTGAGTTGACTTTGTATATGTAAAGGTCACTGGAGGCTAGGTGTAAGAAAAACATGCACAAAATCCCCCAAACATGCTAAGCACCTACTTATCCTTACCTTACTAATTTTGCTTCTTGTTCTGCTCCTTGTAAGAAGGATCACTGTGAACTTGTTTCACCACATAAATTGAGTTAATCATTGTTAGAATTTGTTTTTATACACTAGTGCAAGTTTAGACTTCCAAGGTGTCAGTAATCATTCTTCTTTGCAGATGACTAAAGACTTAGTACAAATGTGGTTTATAGTGCATTTTCAAAATAGTCCCCATCATGAAAAATCTCATTAGGTTGTTCTAAGCCTTTAAATAAAAATGCCATACAAATTTCTGTTCTTGAAGGAAGTTGTCACTTAGATCTTTAATGCATGACTCAAGAGCATGACCTTTTACTTGAGCATGTAGGTCTGAGTGGCTTTGACAGAAACATGGGTGGTTGCATGCTGGGAAAGCATTCTGCAAGTTGTGTGTATCAGTGCACATTTCTGGTACTCTGGAGTTGGGACAACAGTAATTGTGTGTTCTAATAGATAGTTCTTCTATCTATTAAATGGGGACATTTTATTTAGGGGTGGAGGAAGGAAGTCAGTAGCTTTCAGTCGCTAGTAACCTTGCAAAGAAATAATGTTGGCTGAAACTTAATCTGTCTCTGAGCATGTCACAGGTCAGGAGAACTGCTCTACTGAACCTGGGTAGAGAGAAGATCACTTTTTCTTTCACCTCTACTCTGTTGTGTCTATTAATAAGTAACTTAGTGATATGATCAGTTCTGTGGAACTGAAAGGCTGTTTGTCAGATTGATGTGAGTGTCACAAATAAATTCCTGTCTAGGGTAAAAAGAATGAATTATTTTAATGAAGAAATCTTCAGTTGTTCTGGATTAGAGACTTCTGAGATACTTCCTAAGAAGCACAGCAAAAGAGAGAAATCTCATTTTCAGCAATTGCATTAGATGGAGAAGGGTCCCATAGAAAAATGGGAGTGTTTTTTTCCTTTCTGGCAGCTTGCAGAGCAAAAAATGAGAACAGGGAAATGAGTGAAATTTTCAAGAGGAACCACATATCTACATCATAATTGTTAAAGTGAAATATACAGTGTCTTTATGAAGAATGCTCTGTTACCTGCTATCCAGTTAACAGTGCAGCATTCAGCTTACCCTTCTATGCTTCCTATCCGTTAGTGAAAATCAGAGATGTTCTAGTTAAAAAGAAAAGGGAAAGCAAACCCCAAAAAACTCCTTGTAATTAGCTTGAATGAAACTTTCTGTTTTGATACTGTTTATATCTGTTCAGCTCCAGTGTGGGCAAAAACTTCAGAAGGTTCTCAAAACCAACAAGTTAAAAAAAAAAAAAAAAGCCCTTGGATTAGTTATTACTGCTGTATAATGAATCTTGAATTATCTTTTATCAACTGAGATGGAATATTTCTGGAATGACTGGCGTGTTATTCTGAAGTTGAAAGTCCAGCACCAAGTAAACAAAGTATTTTCAGACTATGCACTTTCAACGTCAGTGGTGTTTCATTTATGAACTGTGATGATTTAGGTGCTTCTCTTTTTGCAGAGAGGTGTCAATCTTCAATCTCCTGAAGGATCAGATAGTTAATGTATTTACAGGTATCATGTAGGAAGTTAACTTGGCTAGATTGTGAGGCCTAAAAGCTTAGGTAGTGATTTTATGGGGTTTTTATTTTTCTAGATCATTTTAAAGTATGTTGGCTTTGTGTGACCTTTAGATTTAAAATATACATAGTGTAGGAAAAAACATTCACTTGATGCAGATTCCTTTGATTTAATGTATATGCTGTCTTGCTGTCCTTTTCATGGGAAGAATTTAAATTGAACCTGTTGTTGCTTGCTTTATGGCCTAAAGACTGATCTGAGTGCACTACATAAGGCAAGTTATGGTATTATCTTTCACTTTTTAAATCATTCCTCATTATTTAGTACTTCTCATGATTAATGTTTTGCAGTAATTCTTGTGAAATGTATACTTGCTAATTTTGAAGATGGCAACGCAAATTCTGTCCTGTATAATGTGACCATGGGCCAACCTCATGTCTTGTTATACTTTAGTGTAAAAGATGCATTAACCAGTAATAAAATAGGTTTGCAAAACAGGAGAATGTGCTTTGAAGCAGTGACTTCCTAACACTTTATCTAGTTTCTTTATTTTGTACAGGTTAATGTAGCCCCTTCTGAGCTTGAATTCCACCTGTGTTATTTTTCTAATCCTGCAGGTACATGGTCTTCCTTTTGTTCAGAATGTACATCACCTGAAACTAGGATACCAGAATTTTTTTTTGTTTTCTTTTGTTTTTTTTTTATTTTTCTGAGGTAAGGTTAATCTGGCATGCTCTTTAATACTACTTGACAGGCTGTGAGCATTTGAGAACATTTCTGTTCACGTGATCTGATGAAACATGATAAAATGCTACAAGATATTGATGTGGCTTGTGTAGTGCATTATTCTAGTTAAAGCTGCCTACATTTTTTTTTTCTATTTTAGAGTGAGTTGAAAAGCAAGATAAAGAACCGTTGTTCTCATGTAAAGTGTAAAAATTGCAGCTGACCTTATGTTGTCTCATTCATTTTGCCTTCCAGTGTGGATTTAAGTATTTGAGTTTACAACTGTGCATGCCTTCACTATGTTACGAAGTACCCGTAAGAGTTGAGAAGGCGTAGCCTGCTGATAGATTCAGCAGCTGCTGCTTCATTTCTAAAATGACTTCTGCTGGATTGCAGTGAACTGTTGGTTTTTAGCATGATTCAGGCAGTATTCCTGTAAGGAATATTGAACTAACATATATTCAAAAGTACAGCTTTTCTTATTTTTGCAGTATGACTAAATATTTGATATTTGGATACTACCCATCATAAATTATTGCCTTTTATTATGTGTGTTTATTCCAAGTCACTCATAGTGAAGTATCAAACTTTCTGGAGTATAGTAATAGCCATTGTTTGAAATGGTGGTAAGTAGAATATGAAGTTGTTTTGGTTTTTTTAGTTGAATTTGGAATATGTAGATGGCTAACTATTTAAGGTATTGTATTATTGGTTCACTTTTTGAAAATAAAGCTTAAAATTTTGTGTGACGTGACTCATTGTGGAGAGATGTAATACTATGAGGTATACTATGATAACTATAATGATCGTGTATTAAACTGAAGAGCATGGAACTGTGAGGTGATTGAAGGTCCACTAAAAGACACTTGTAGTTTACATAATATTTCTGCCATAATTTCTGAAGTTCTGTGTACATCCGTAATGTGATGGGTAACATTTCCCTGGGGAGGGTAGCAGCCGTCTGGTTCTGTGTGCATCAGGAATCATCTGTGTAGCTACGTGGAGCTAGTTTGACTGTATGGTTTGAGGCTTATATTTCAACAGTAGCAAATAGTAATGATCTTTGTGTCATTAAGTGTGCATGCAGAAGCCTACTGTTTAATGGCATACAGATAGACAACTATGTGGTTTTCATAATTTTTATCACCACTGTACTGCCAATATATTTTATAGATTGTATTTAGAAAATATATTTGTAAGTAACTCTGATCTCTTACATTTCAGAAGCGATCAAAGTAAGTACTGAAATAATATCCATGACTTTACATTTTGTAAAAAATCAATTTGTGCCCTCTCTGTATTGCTGAGCATTTATAGTGTCTTGAGGAACAGGACATTATTTTAAAATAGGAAGTTAGGTCTGCCACAGAGGAAGCATTATATTACGGATTAAATACTGTCCTTGTCATCTTTGAAACATACTTCTTCTGCTGTCTTGCTACATTGACCATTTTTTTTCTTCATACAGTCTTCCAGTTCTTTAGTGGAGTTGCAAACAACGAGTAGTTTTGAAAATTGTCTGTGTAGCTCTCTTGTCCTCTTTTTGGGAATTGATCTTGGAACGTTTGCTACTGAAATGCTTCTTCATTTGAAGTTGGATAGGTAAAAAAATGCTTTTTTTTCTGTGCTCAGTTATTTCCTGCACTCAGGTTTATGTTTGTATGCATGCTCTTAGATGCTGTTGGCTAGAACTGTCCCACACAAGATATTCTGTCCACTGAGAACTGGGCAGGATATTGTTCTTGGTATTCCCTATCTTGAAATGCACATGGTGGGATATTGGATAATATTTATGAGCTGTGTTAGTCCTGTGCTTTGTGCATATTCTCCTCAGCTGGGATGAGTTCTTAGATGATGTGGAAGAATTGGGAAGAGGGGCTGAGAACTTGGAGTCTGTGACTTGACTGAGTTTTTTAAAAGAGGGTTTTTTAGCTGTTAGGAATCATGGAGCTGGAAAGAGGTGCTGTTAGAATTGATCTAGCTACTTATAACAGGCTATGAATGATTCCACAGATGTATTTCTCTTTTACTTGTTTTCTTCTGAGAGAAGGTTGTGACATCAGATGACAAGTTGAGACCAGGAGCAAACAAGGTCTTGGGATGCATCCCATTTGGTTTTTACAGGTATTGCTTCTTGAATGATGTTGTGGAGCACACTCTGGCTTGTGATTGAGCTGTTTCATTTCCAGAGCTCTTAAGTGGTTGCACTGAACAGAAAGACACAGTGCCATTGAAACAGTGCTGGCAGTCATGCATGGATTCCTGGTAGGCATTCTCAGTGGTGTTGCCATAGGACCACAACCAGGCAATTCCCTTCATAAGCTTGAAGGTCCGCTAGCAGCTCTGACAGAGCAAATGGTGCTTGTGGCATACTAGCACCTCATTGGAGTCATTCGCTGATTGTTCTAGCTACTGGCCATTAAATAATGAGTTTTGACTAGTTGCTTGACTAAAATTGCCATGTTCATGTTTGTTCATGGTCAGGCTTTCAAAGAGTGGTTATTACACTAACTTTTAACTGGTCACAGTTACAGCAGGCTTTTGCTATACTGCTGTGTAATCAGACAGTATCAGAATGTGAGGTTAAGGTTCTGGAGTTCTGTTGAACAATAAAACGACGACAAAACAACATGATCCATACCTGTGGCTTTCTCTAAGTTTGGTAAAATGGAATTGTTTTTAAGACTTCTTTCAATATTATGGGGAAATTACCCAGGAAATTTCTTCCTTATCAATTCCATTTCTATGTATTGTCCTTCAAAGTGTGTTGCAAGATTTCTGTTAAATGCAAAGGAGCATTTTCAGATGGTTGTCAAATCCAACTGTATGAAAACAGTTGTTTTAGCTTCACAATAAAATCTACCTTGTATATAAATAATTTGTTGAGTTAAAAAAAAAAAAACCCAAACCAACCCTGAAATCCAACTATGTCTTAAAGACTTTGGTGGGACTTAAGTATCTGTGGAGTCTGGGAATGGAATATGTTGGTATACTATGTGCCTTGTTACTAGTGCTGTTTATAAGCAAGTGTGCAAAAAGTATATTGGTGTGAAAAAAAGGGTTTTTTCTTTTCTGGCTTTCTGAACTTCTTCATACATTTGCAGCTAGAAAATTATAGCAGTGAGTACTAGGAATGCATTCTTGGTGCATGCTACCACCAGTGTTTAGCATTGCAACAACAGCAATGTGGAAGTCCTTCCAATTTTCTTCCACTGATTCTTGGGCATGTTTTTCTTTTTCCTGCAGAAAGTGGATTTGTCTCATTTGCTTTCCTTTACTTGCAAAGGGGTGGAGAGTCTCATGGTTGGGGTTTTTTTGGTGTTTGTTTGTGATCACTTGGCTTTTTTAAGACAAAGCTGTTGAGGTCTTCCTTCCAGTCTTTGACTTGTAAAATTATTATTTAAATGGTATCAGCTGTCTTTTGTATGTGTGTAACATTGTCCAGTCCCAAGTACACTAACCTTTCTTGACTTAAGTCTTTCTTCTTTCTGTTATCACGTCCTCTTGCAAAACAGTGTCTTACTTGCTTAAGATGAATCAGAAGATTTATTTAGATAAACTTGGGCATTCTAACTTTTTATATACAAGTTGTTTGGATTGTCAGCTGTGCCCTACAAATAGTTTAGTTTTAACCTTTTTCTTATGCAGAAAAGGAGAGGTCTTCCTGCTTCATTCAGTACTTGATTATGAGAGGGGAGTAATGTTGTATTTATACCTATAGGAACTTTGCATGAAGAAATCTCCAGTACCATAATTAAGAGATTGGAATTAATAACTTTTAATACTTTTATTAGTATATTTCAGCTTATTTTTATACAGCATGAGCTGTGAACTGAACTTCTGGATGCGTTATTCATAACATTTTAAGCTATTTTTTGTTTGGTTGTTTTCTTTTTTTGTATCCTGAAGTTATTTTGGATACAGCATCTGAAATATTTTGCATAGTAGTGTCAAAAAGCATAGGGTTTTATTTCTAAGAAAAATCCACCTTTTCCTTTGTTCTTTATTAAATGTTTGGGCTGTCCTTGATCTGATTTTATGTCTGATTTTTGTCCCATCCCAGCCTGCAAAATCAATGTGGCGATTAACTTCTTGATCATCAACATATGTAGAGGCTACATGCACTCTGTTGAGCCTAGATACCTAACTCAGTGTGGATGTTTCTGTTTTTATAAAATGGCTTGTGAACGTGTTTAAAAAAACTGTTGCTTTGACTTACGTCAAATCTTTTCTGCTGCTGAGTCACAAATAATATAACGTAGTCTCTTGTTTCCTAATGCACCTGTGTGCTGTTCAAATTCAAATGTCTTGTCTGTTTCTGGGCAGACTCTCTTATGGGTGTCTATTACTTTATTTTAAAGACCCAAACATAACTTCCCTTCTGTATGCTAGAAACAACCAACTTGTCTTTTATCAGGCTGTGGTCTGAAAAAATCTTTTCTCATTAAAGATTTACATCTCAAGTCGAATGTGGCACGATTCCTGTCACATTACTAGAAGTCTTCCTGAAAAGCATTGATGAAAGCGTTCTTGGATGCTAGATTTGGAATCAGAAAGCACTGATTATGTTTCACTGAAGTTAGACTACTCATTTTAAATTAGATTTCATTGTTTGTTGGCTTTACTGATGTGTCATACCAGTCGAAGGGCTGTTCTATCTTGCCCTGATTTTTCCAGCTTTTAAAAAAGATAGTTTGCTTTTACAGTCAGGAACCAAAAGGTTTTGTTAGTTTTAATTCTGTTTCTACTACTGAATAGAAGGAGAGGGGAGATTAATGTAATGATTTCATTTCTGGTGACTGGACCATGTTGCCCCTCTTGCATGTTCTAGAGTTAGTAAGGGAACTGCTTGATGTGGTGTAAGTGAACGAGATACCCTGAACTGTATGAATGCACTTTAACATGTTTCTTGTGGAGGTGGAAAAAAGTTGGAAGAAGGTGATGCTTTAATAGGAAGAGCCATAACACCTCCTTTTTTTGATGGACTACCATCTCCAGTTCTGAAGGGTGAAGATAGATGAAGGTCCTCACCTGTGTTTTCAGGTGTTCCCCTTCTGCTAGTGGAAACCAATGTGTGGGGCTGTCAAAATGCAGCATTCCTTTACAGTCTGGACCTGGACCCTGGTATAAGTTACTCATAAATAAATATGCACAAGGAATTCAGCTGTATGTTTAATTAGTTATGAGCTACTTTTACTGCTTAGATTTGTTGAGTTGAAGAGAGAATGTGCAGAAAGCTCCCGTTGAATGGAATTTATAACTCTGCAAAAATGATTTTTTGTTGGTTTTTTTTGGCTTTTAAATGTGTTCTGATTTATTATAAACTGGCCCTTCAGAGTATCCTAGGCTGTAGTTGCTATCAGCAAAACTTTATAAATTCTTTGGAAAAGTGATAGGAAGAAGGTGCCAGGAGGGCTTAGACCTGAATGGGCATTTAAAGGTCTAAGGAAGATAGAAAAATTATAAAAACCATGAAATAATTCTTCTTTTTAAAGCTTCATTGTAAGTCTTTTCATGGTGCTGCTGCTTTGATTTGATTCCACATGAGATAGAGACCTAAGATTCAAAAATCTTTTCTACAAAAAATGAAGCTCTAAAAATCGACCATGCAATTCACATTGTACTACTAGCAATCCAAGGAAATGAGGCTGTAGGCTAATGGAATAGGTGACAAACTCCTGCATCTGCATCAACTTTTTCATAGAGCAGTAGACAAAACACAACTAGGAAATTATTTTAATTTTAAATATTGGTTATACTGAATTAAGAGATTCATTATTACGTGGCTTTTAAACTGATCACTGTCACCTACATTTTAAATAACTACTCTTGCTGCTTTGTGCCTCATTTTGGCTACAGCAAATTAATGCCAGATCAGTTCTTTCTTGCCAACCCTTGTCCTTATGAAGACGTGAACATGGTCCAAATAATTAGCATTTCTAGCATCACAAATTACATTCCTTATACAGTGTGGTCAACTCAGCTGCTTTAGCAGTAAAAATAGTCATTGTGGTTCACATTCCACTTTCAGTATTGTATTCTGTAGTTTATTCATCTGGCTCAGTCCTTAGAGAGGTCTTTATACCAAAGAAGATATGTTCCAGGAAACAAAAATAATTGTTCTTTTGGGATGTTCGGAAAAAAAACTTTACTCAGACGCTTGCCAAATTCTTACACAGCTGCTAAGATGATATAATGTTTTTTTTGTTGTTTGACTAAGATTGTAAATATGAACTTCCTTCCTCCTGCATTTATAATTATTCTAGCTCTATGCAGAATTTGTGATAAATCTCTTCCAAATTTCTGTTGAGGGAGAGTGTCTATGAAATGCTTACAGACTTCAACATGCAGTTTATATTTGCTTATGAAATGGGTGACCTAATTTTCTGTGAGCTGGATATAACCTCCTCCCATAGTCTTGCCAGAAAAATGTATGTCTAGAATAAGAGTTTGTCCTGATTTTAGATAGCAGGAAACTCTTGAGCTGTGAGAATTGATGACCAAAATAGCTTTAATCCTGAGAGGTGTTCACTGTGGTTAGGTTGCAGATTTGGTCACACTTCAAAAACCAGCTCAGAGCGGGCTGTAGGTTCTGTTTTATTTGTGTATGTCCGGTATTCCTGCGTTTGTTGTGAGCCGTGTTTCCTGCTGCTTTCCGAATTGCTCTGAAGGAAATGACAGCACTGACCATAAACCTTGTGGACACAGACTTAAGTATTTTGGAAAGGAACTGGGCCTGGCTGCACCAGTGATGTAAACTGAGGTTGTATTTGCTTTAGGAAGGGGCATGGCTCTTGGCGCATGGTGCAAACTCAGTATGCAATATGGTATTAAGCTCAATTTTAGCCCTGGTTTTCTAACTGGATTTTAATGCTTGAAATTGTATGTAATTGTTTTCATACGAAGACGTTTTTATGTTCTTATTAAAAACTGAAATAGCGTGTGTTAGTAGTAATGTAACACATCTACAAAAGTTTTGAGTTTTTTAAACATTATCAGTGTCTGTAAAAGGTATTATGTTTTGTTGTTTAAGCAATATCTTGGTAATACCATTACATTTCTATTAGAGAAAGATTAATAAAATGCCGGGCTAGTTAAGAAGCCATCTATGTAGAGTTTCTATGAACTTCCATTTTCCCATTGATTTCAGGAAAGAATCAGCCTTGATGGCATCTGATATTAAGATGTGATGGCAAAAAAAGTAGGAATGTTTCTTTCTTGACAAACTGTTGCTTACTCCAAGTTTTCTGACATTTGTGTTGGACTCTGAATTGTATAACAGAATAACAGTAAATACAGTATATAAGTTTTGTGATGGTCTTTAGAGCCAGATGGTTTTAACAGCAACAAGATATTTATGCAGAGTATCATAAGGAACTCCAGCCATAGCCGAGAGTACAGTTGGCTGGTAGCTTTGTTTGATTACTGAGCTCTGTACACCTCTTGAAACCAAAAATTTCTAAGATACCATTTGCATTAGGAAAGCCTTAAGAATATCCTGGAGGGATAAGTCTCTGCTGGAAAAGGACAATGGAAAATAGTCATTCTCCCTTTTCCAGAAAGCAGAATATAAGGATCCTTCTTCATCTCTCTGTAAGAGAAAAATAATTGCAAACATTGAAAAACAAAAATTGGGTGTAGTTGCAATTAGAGTTCTATTAAAAACTTAGAATTAAGGTATTAGAGATGTACAGCAGAGTAGCAGAGTTCTTGTGAGTGCTTTTTACTCCAAGTGAAGGTGTAACAAGATATTTTAAAAGTGTCATTCCAAAGGAGTTTTGCAGTCTTGCCTTTGGCGATGTGGTGAAAAATTTTAGAAAATTTTTGCTTTGCCTGAGTTACTTCAGACTTATGTAGTTTGGCACTTTTACTTTCTGGTCATTACACAGAATTTTGTGAACCCTTACTATTCCTTACACCTGGAATTATGAGTGATCCCAGTATTCTTATGAAAAAATTTGAATTTAGCTCTTTCTGAAAATACTACAGTATAGCATTAACCTTTCATGCTGCCCACCTCACCCCTGCCTCTTCCCCACTCCCCCCAAACCAAATGGAGTTTTACTGGCATATAAGGGTTTCAGAATTTCATGGTGTGTTCTGGAGGGCTGTGAAGAGGTGTAAGAGGAAGGGTGCTCTCTTGCTTCTGCCTGAAGCTCATTGCTTACTGCACTCAGAGGCACTTAGCTGGGTGCTGGTGGTGCCAGCTGATTGTGAATACTCACCTGAATAAAGCCACATACAAACATTAAAACAAATGTGAACTCAAGGATTATGGCATAATCATTTTTGTATAAATGCTGCAGAATATTTCTTATGCTGCCAGAAAAGGCAACCTTTATCAGCTAGTTAATATGTATGGTTCAGACTACAAGAAACTGAAGTGGCTTTAACTTCATGCCTACTACTTAGTAGTAAACTGCATGGTTGTAGCTGCATCCAGAGGAGTTATTCATAGAATTACAGTTTATCTCAAGTTGGAAGGGACCCAGTAAGGATCATCGAGTCCAACTCCCTGTGCCTCATAGGACTACCTAAACCAAAACCATATGACATGACTTCAGAGCATCATCCAGATGCTCCTTAAACTCTGGCAGGCTTGGTGCTATGACCGTGCCCTTGGGGAGCCTGTTCTAGTGTCCAACCACCCTTGCTGTGAAGAACCTTTTCCTGATGTTTAATCTGAACTTCCTCTGGTGCAGCTTCATGCCATTTCATACCTTTTCATGTGGCAAAGGTACATTTGCATTCAAGGGAAGGTTGTCTTGTTTGTTCCTGACAACTTGGGAAAAGAGCTCTACAAAGACAGGCCTGTTAAACTGTCAGCCCCTTCCAATTGTACTGTTTAATTGGAATTGATGTTGCAACAGCTATTCAGTTGTACCTTTGTCATCAGTTCTATGGTGCTTTTTTCTGTGGGCCTTTGCTCATGTACAAACATTCAAATGTTATAAATACTTGGAGACTATTCTAGTGATTAGCTTACATTGAAAAGACTTTTATTATATAAATAGTATATATTTTTAAGTTACAAATATCTATACAGACATATTTTCGAATAGGCATGTTGCCTTTGGGTTGCTTCTGAGATAACTCCACAGATACATGCAAGGTTCTGTGCTTACAGAATAAAGTTTTAGTTTGCAGAAACATCTGACCTGTGCTTGTAAGCATTTAATGAAAAAGTGCAAAAGGTAAGATGATGTTTTTGTGTTTAGCTACTAATTTGAAAGCTAATAGCATGGGCATGCTATGTTTTCATATCTTGCGCCTCAGTGCTACAGAGTTTAAACTGGAAGTTTTCTGTGTTCAGAAATCTTAATCTGTTTATGGATGGTAATGCTTTGTGGGTTTTTTTCCTTGTTCCTACTTCTGTGTCATCTTCTCTGGGAATCAACTTGATATTGAAAAGTACTGAAACGTGAAGTGCTTGTAATAAAAAGTACAAGCTTTAAACATGTCTGTAAAGTACTTAATTCATTAAGACTTGTCATTTTACTCATTTGGTAAAAATTGATCCAATTTTAACATAATGCAAATTCAGCAAAATTATACTGTTTTTTTCAGTACCATACATATGTGATTCCATGTGCTCTATGGCAGGTAGCATTTGAAAATTTCCCTGTACTAAAGGCAAAGATAGGCTTTTCTGTTTATTCTGAGCTTAAGAACATAAAAAATTGCTTGAATCTTACAGTACGCTCTGAACTTGAAGTGGAGTTGCAGGTTACAGGTGAGCCTGTTACAGGTGAACTTGCTGTTCAAAAAGGAGAAGTCCCACGTGTTTCTTTCCCTGTGCCTTCTCCCAGCTGTCTGGTATGAAACCAAAAGAATGTGTTGGCTCTAAAATTTGTCCAGTCACAGGGCAATCTATTGCTGCTTTGCGGCCTCAGCAGAAAGACTGTTTTGGTGCTGCGAGTGTTGAGTGGGTTTTCTGATGGTTTAGAAGATTGAGCAGGTTTGGTGATGTTCTAGGGCAACATACTAATGGATGGAGAGAGAAGAAATTTCTTCCTTTTCGTAACAGCAGCGAGGTGTTAGCTTGGCTCAGTCTTTAATATGTAAATTGTTGTTTTGAACTGGAGGAATGGGAGCTTAATAAAAGTAAAAGGCACCAGGAAGGTTTGTAGAGACATTTTTCCAAAGTCTCCTTTGAAAGTTACTGTAGAAAGTTTACCCTAGAATAGAGAGAAAGATAACTTCATAATTTTATTGCTTCTGAGCCAGTTGTGTTAGTGTTTTCTAAATGCAAAGAAAACCTCTATCCAAAATGTGTTGTGGTTTGTTTGTTGTTTTTCATGAAATATTCTGCAGCACTTAAATGCTGATCACAATAAGAAATTGAGTGAATTTCACAAATGTGTTGCTAAAAAGTGTGTGCAGATTTATTCAGCTGATAATGGTTGGGGGTGTACTTGATGAATGCATTGATGCTGCAGAGCAATGCAGGCTACCCCTTTGCCATTGACATGTTTCTGAGAATAGGGCAAACCGCAAGGATTTGCTACTGGAAGTGCTATAACCTTGGTGCTCAGCTACTTCATCTGAACAGATGGCATATTTATCCAAGGGGAGGACAGGAAGGAAGGAGGAAGAATGTGCTGCAGCCCCTCCTTTCCTATGTGACTGTAACTCTTGGGTATGCACAGCTCAGTGTGTGTTTTCAGGTGAATTTGTTTCTGGAGGGGCAAGCACAAATGACCTGCTACCTTTAGCATTTTACACAGCCTGCTCCCAGCTTTCCTTTGGGAAACTTGAATGTGGGCCGTTGAAATTATTTTGAAAGTTACTCCCTTATCTATCTTGAGAAATAGATAAGTTGTGTTCACCTGTGGCTTCTCAGTGAGTAGCACATCCAAAATGCAGCGTGATGGAGGAGAGCCTCTCTGGGCTGCCAGGATGACAGTCACAGAGTAGCATCTATCAAAAGAAATAATCCTGCCTTTCGCTGCTGAGCATTCTGTGGAAAGGTGCTCTGTGCTAAAGCCCATGAGCTGCCCTGCTGAGCACCATTCTTAACTGCTTGGAAGCTGCTGGACCCTTGAGGTTCACAGTTCAGCAGTGAGAGGAGGTTATCCATCCCCAGTCTGATGACTGCCATGAAGTGTCTCATTCCTGTCCCTCTGAATTTATATCTCAGCATGGAAATGAGAATAGTACATAGTATTTTTCAGACAGTGTGACCCTTGCTTGGAAGGCCCGATGTCGAAAAAAGCTCAGTCATTTTTGTTGTATGTGAAAAAGGAAAGAAAGTTGCACATAAAACAAGTTGAAGTGTTACTTTAAGATGCTTTTGTATCAATCTGGTCTAAGAAATATTACTTTTAAATACTTTTTTTTTTTAACTTTAAGATTATTTTAGTCAGCCTATGCGGTTCTTTTTTATTTTCATCTAAATCTATCCTACCTTTACCACAGCATCAGACTTGGGTAGGAAATAGAATAATTGAATATTAAGTGACAGAATTTCCAAGAATGTTTGTAAGCAAAACATAAAGTGAAACATAATGCACAGCATGTATCTATCTGTGTGTATAATAGCTGCTCTGAGCCACCTGCTTAGGATTATCCTCCACTGAACTAAAAATGTCTTTAGTTTAAATGTTTGAGGAAAGATAATTTGAGGAAGAAAATTTGAAACTTAGGATTTTATGTGGCAGTATGGGCTCTGCTGATTTACTTGGTTATTTCCTCTTTCTCCCCTGCCCCCTGTTGCAGTAGCAAAACACTCTGTCTTTAGTTTTCATATGCAAGAAAAGCTTCATTCACAAAGCTACCAAGTGTGGTGGCAGCAGACTTTACAGTAGTTGTTTATGTGACTCAGTTGCTGAGCTGCTTAGACAAGGTCTCTGCAGCTTAAGATCTGAACAGCATTTCTTAGGAATGCTGGCCTAATCCCTTGAGTTTAAATACTTCTGTTTAAAGTCCTTCTTTAACAAAACCCAGCTGTCAGCTCCATCTTCCATGATTCTTTTAATGTGTAGAAATTTCATGTTTGCTTCCTCAGTGACATAACTTACACTGTATTTTTTTTCTTTTTGCTATGGAAGGTAATTTCCTTACTTTTTCAGGAATGTGTGCTTTAAAACATTGATTCTGTGTTAAATATTTACATTTGGTCTTAATCTTGAGGCAATTAAATTCTAGATAAAGTCTTTTGGTATGCATCAGTTGGTGTTAACTGGCTTTTAGACTTCTCTAACCTTTGACATAGCAAAACTTTTTTATGTTGAGGCTGCTTTCTTGCTTTAAATGCTTTTTTTTCCAACGATTGGTACCCAGTAGTAGTGTTTCTCCCTGCTTCTCTCCCTCACTTTCTGGTGCCAAGATTTACTTAGAAATTGAAGTAATGCAGCTTTTCAGTATGAACATACATCTTTAGAGAATATCTTAAGTAGACAAAATTAATTTAAAAATTTTAAAATAGTTTCAGGAGGCTTATAAGCTAGAGATCAAGGTCAGTGTTCAATAGGCAATGTTTAGATTCCTGTTGAAAGTCTGTGACAAATTTCATAGCCTTGTACCTCCAATTGCTAATACTGGCTTGAGCTATTATGTGGACTTCTTGCTTTAAGATCATTAAAACATCATTGAGAAAAAGGATGTTGAATTAACAGTAGAAGAAAAATCCCTAGAGAAGAAAGTATTAAAAAGAAAAAAATGCCAGGAGAACTAGTGTCAGTTTTCTCTGGGATTTTTGTTTGGTTTAATTTTGGGGGTGGGACATTGTTTCTTTTGCTGGGGTTGTTTTTGTGGGGAGGGGTCAGGAGCTTTGGAGAGAGTTCTTCAGTGACTTTCTGCTAAAATGATAAATAAAAATTAAGTTGTATTTTCTACTTTTATCAACGATGGGCATGTCTTTCTAAATCTGCTCAAGACTTTCTCCTCTTCAGGAATTTGTGCAGGCTTTACTAGACAAAAGTGGTGGCATCCAGCTGTGGCATCTTGCTCAACTAGATGTCACTTAAAATTGCTTTGTGGATTAATTTCACTTCTGGAATGGCTTCTCTTTTACTTTCTGAGGAGGAAAAAAGAAGAGTTGAGCAAGCGTAGGACTTCCTTCAGGTGATTTTTTTTTTTTCCCCACTCACCTGGTAGAATTCTCAAAATACTGGATTCTTAAAATATCACCAAGGTAAATGGTGAATTAAAGTTCATGCAACAAGATGTTGACTTTCTGTCTTACTATTGTGTGTGGGTGTCTGAAATTTTCCTTAATCACCTATAAGACCCAAGAGAAGATGCTGATAAAATACTCTCTCTCAGCAATGATTTTCCTGCAGTTTTGACATTCATATTTTTCCACCTATATGCATATCATGAGGAACTTGTCTGTAGTTTCTCCTTTTCATGCCACATAATTGCTGCCAAATTCCATTGTGTGGCAGGGACCCCTTCAGCCTACATGCCTCCCATCACTGTGTAGTGAGCAGTGCTGATTTACTGCCAAATGATCCCCTCCCCTTTTCTTTCATAGAAAACTACCCCTTTCCTTCCAGTTTTGACTGCTGGGACTCATCTCTGTCCAGAGCCTCACATCTTTCTTCTAGATACACAAGGCTCTCTCTCAAGCCCTTCTCTCTCGGCTCTGCTCGTTAAATGCAGTCCTTCCAAGCCTCCCACAAGACACAGCTCTTGCATGAAAAACCTCTCCTTACATAGTAATTCCATTTCTCATGGTAACCTCGTGGTGCAGTATGTGCTTCCTCTTTTTTGTCCCCCCTTGTCTACCTCTCACACTTTATTAAACACATGTCCTTCTGCGCAGCAGTTGGTGATGCAAAGGAGTGATGGGAATAGGAAGGGGTTTATGTCTCTCCTTACAGTTTGCTATGAAGTTGGAGGATGAAAGTTGACTGCCAATTGCAGTACTTAATCTGGTCTTATTAGTGGCTTAAAATATAAAATTAGTTGAGCCGGGGTAGCCTGTTGTAAGGGTTTAGATGTGTTTATTTTTGGTGTAAGGTAGTGTTCTTCTGCTCAATTTGTTAGATGTGGGTTTACAGTAAATCAGATGTCTTCTAAATCAAATATACTTTGTCCGTCTTAAAGAAATGTTTTGACCAAAAGATTATTTCTCTATTCATTCTCTAAATGTTTTTCTATGTGATGTCTTTTAAGGTCATGCTGTTTTGTCATGGCTAGTTGTAAACAACAAAATGTATTGACTCTCAAATGCTGAGAATGAAATACCTATATTCTTTAGAGGAATCAAACATTCATTTTGTGAGTCTTTGAACAATACACAATTGTGGGTTTGATTTTTTATTTTTTTTTTTTTTTTTTTTTTTTTTTTAGTGTAAGAAATATATACCCTGACATAAAAGCAACCTGTGAAGAATGTTGTTTATTTATCATAGCTAAGGCATTACTCATCTTCTGTTTTTTGAGCCATGGTTCACAGACTGTCACTAGGTCCTTGTGGAAAGGGGTTTGGCAACTACTTCTGAGTCTAGATATTACCCACATCATAGAGATTGCCAGTGCCTGCTGTGGTATCTTAAGTGAGCATTGGCATAATGCTTATTTTTAACCTTTGAGAGAGTACAGTAAATTCACGAATACAAGCCGCACTGAGTATAAGCCGCATCTCTGGGTGTTGGCAAACATTTCGGTTTTTGTCCATAGATAAGCCGCACCCGAATATAAGCCGCTTTGTCGTTCGCAGCGAGGACCCGCGTGCAATTAGTAACAGAACGGTGGGAGGGCGGGGTTTACTGGCTGAGCTAAGGCTGTGCAGGCTCGGCCCGCTAGGGGCTGCTGACGGGGCCAGGTGGCCCAGCACAGTGCTGCAGCTCGGGGCCGGCCACCGCTGCCACTGGGCTCGGTCACCCCGGGTCGGCGCTGCCCCACGGTGGCAGGCAGGGACGGAGCTTCCCCCGCTCCTACGGCAGCGGCGGCGGGCGGGGACGGAGCTTTCCCGCGCCCGTGGCGCCGGCGGCGGGCAGGGATGGAGTTTCCCCGCTCCTGCCGCGGCGGCGGCGGGCGGGGACAAAGCACCCCGTCGGCTCCCCGAGCTGCGGCAATGGCTGCGCGGGGCTCCCGTCGGCTCCCCGGGCCACAGCAATGGCTGCGCGGGGCTCCTGTCGGCTCCCCGAGCCGCAGCAATGGCGGCGCGGGCTTCTCCCCCCCTCCCCGCGCCGCGGTAGGGGCGGCCCGGGTCCCCCCTCTCCTCCCCGGGCCGCGGCAATGGCGGCGCCGGGCCCCCCCCCGTTTCTCCCCTGGGCTGTGGCAGAGGAGGAAAGAGAGCTCTCCCGCCTCTCTCCCCGCCCCCCGTGCTGCCTACAGGGAGCCAGGCTCCACCCGCAGTGCAACAGAGTAGCGATTTGTAACAATCGCAAAATGCCGACTTTGCAGCTACTCGGCTCAGCACTCTGGCAGGCACTTCTGAGGTTGTATTAGCTGCTCCTGTTTATTAGCCGCATTTCTGGTTTAGGAGCAAAATCTTAGTCAAATTGGTGCGGCTTGTATTCGTGAAATTACTGTACCTTGAACAAAAATTATTTTTAAAATGTTCTAAAGCACAGAGTAGCTCAGTCTTATGAGGAAGTACTCTCACCTTCATTGTAACTTGACCTATGACCTAAGTTATTTTCTTACATTTCCCTTTTCCTGGTTGGTTTGATCATTTATTTATACCATTGGTAACAGTAAGCACTGTTGAGATATTCAACTTTTATGGGTAGTTGACAATTGCTTGGTTTATTTTGCGTTCTTATAGTTGAAAGAAAGCTTAGTGTATGTATAAAACTTAGTTTCTTTGAATATTTATTCCTGGTGGAAAAAGACCCCTTACAGACACAATAGACCAGTCTGTAAAAGGATGTGAATCTTTGAGTGGTTGGTTGGCCAATGCTTCTTCTCAAGTGCAGCATGATCCTGAAAGTGCTGCTGTTAGCCTGGTCATTATTATTATTGGGCCACAGCTGCAGGAATATTTGGGTATTCCCTGAGATCTGTGCGTAAGGCCAGATATTAGAACTGAATTCATACCTATTCTCAGTCTGCTTGTTCATATTTATTGTTCTTTTTTGGGCATCATTCCAAAGATAAAACTGAATGCAAAGAGATGCTACAGCAGTGTTTGCGTTACAATAACCATATGATGCAGATTGTGGAAAATTGGCACTAATGTAGTTTCTGAGTGTAGTCTGCCTACTGAAGACAGGCTATATACTGAAAATTATCTGGTCTCAGCTGGTAAATCTAAGATGTTGGCTTCTGCAACTAATTTGTGTTACTTTACAGAATGTTATTTTCCTTTCTACTTGAAAAATACTTTAGCTAAGTCAAGTTTTATTTTTATGATCTAATTTTTGTTATATAGTTTTCTTCAGGTTGTCTTCATAAAGACTGTTTAGTGAGACATGATGTAATCTAGGATGCTCTTTCTGTAGGAATTCTTTTAATGTCCACTTGGGTACTCTGGCTGGCATCTTGGTTCAGGAAATGGGATACTGTGATTGATAAAGCCCCTTCTTTTCAAGGCAGCATCTGTTTGGCTAGATGTGAGTCAGGCAGTGCTGAAATATATTGGAGAGAATAAAGGTTTTACTGTGTGCCTTCCCAACAGCGCAAATTTCAAATGTAGTTAGATTCTTGTCCTGACATTTCTGTAATTTTTGGTGTTTCCCTTATCACACAGGGAAGAAGATCTTATAAATGTATTTCAGGGCACGAGGAGGCACACTTTGGGCACAAATTTAAAATTTCAGGTTGCAATTATGGAAAGGAAGAGTAAATATAAAATAATAGTAATACAAAAAAGCTTAAAACCAGAAACCAGCCATATGGAATACAGGATATTCTACTTGATGCACTTTTCATTTTATCTCTCAAAGCTTTCAGGCAAAGAAGGGGTGGATGGGTGGGTATTTTGTGGGTGGTTTTGCTGTGGCACATCAGAATGATTACCCACTGCTAGAAATCAAGATGATGAAGTAAGCATTCTGGTATCTTCAGTGTGTTTATTCCAGGAAATTGTGTGTGCTAATGTCAACTAAAGTTAGGGAGTGTACAAATTCTACTTAAATACAAACAGAGCTGCTAAGGATGTGAATATGGAAAATAATGATTTTCTATTTCTTCATGCTGCTAGCCAAAAAGAGCTTGATTCTTTCATATACTCTGTGAAGAATACTGAGTTGTCATATCTGTGTCTGCTTTGTTCTAAAGATTTGGTATTAAATCTGTGGAAGACCAGGGAGCAACTCTAGTATGTTTTATTTTCCTGGTTAGAATCTCTGGGGGTGGTTGAACAGTCTGTTAGAATCTGAAAGGGAAAAGAGTGCTTTCATGAACAGCTCTAAGTTTCAGAAAACCTGTATTTGCTGTATACAGCACTGATGTGTTTTGGGAGATTCCAAAAGCAGTGAGACAATTTGCTTTGATGTTACAATCCAGTATCTGGTGAAGATTTTTTTTCTTCTTACAGTTGCTTTTTCTAGCAATTGTTTCATTAGCAGTTGTTAAAATGTAAGTTATGTGTTCACTTGTGTGCCATAAATATTTATATAACAAACTTATAAATAATGTAAAGAAAAATATTTTTATGAGCTTAGTGAAAAAGGTTGTTGTTTGACTGGGCTTGAAATACAAACAGCTTGAGGCAAAGGCAAGTTCTTGTACAGGCATGTGCCTAATTTTAAGAGGAGCATTAGAAATCACGCTGTGGATGTTTGAATAGCTGTTACTTTCAGCAACCTTCGTTGATCTTTTATTAAAACTGTAGCTTGTGTGCAGTTCAAAACATGCATTTTCAGACAGCACATTTCTTTTCTGTGGTTTCAGAGGTACATTCTTGCAAGTTGCGCAGATCAGTGGGCAAAGGAGGGAATATTGTGGGCTGTCCAGTTTTGCATCTCCCAGTTAAACCTGAAAATAAGACCATAAAGTAAAGATACTTGGTTTTCAGACATGCTGGAGTTCTGCAATCTAGACAAACTGCCTGATACAAAGTAAAAGACTTAAAAAGAGATATATTCAAACTGTACATAGCTTTGAAACTCTTTAAGTGTACTCTGGTATTGTCTTTCTTCTCCCAACTCTGAATAAGTCTTGTACATTGCATATTCTGCCCTTGACTTCCTCTGTTTGAAAAATAGTAGTTATTGCTAAAGTACAATGACCTGTTTTAATTTTGAAGAACAACTTAAAGACCCCAAATGTGTAAACATTTGTTTCTTTTTTTTTGTTTGTTTTTGCCAATGCTATTTTCAAGTTGCTACTAATTAGTTTATTTTTAAAAATAAGTGTAGAATTAAATAAAAGTAATTTTCCAGAGCTATATTGAGTCCCTTCCTTAACAGTTGGAATGTAGTTGAGTTGGACAGGACAGATCAATTGAATTGTGGCAGATAATGTGCTGATATAAAGAAAAACACTTTAATCGGCTGAGAATTAAGGGAAGAAAGGTAGAAAATAGATAGTAGACTTAAATCCAAGTCTGTCACAGGAATAATGAATGCTTCATACATACACCTTAATTATATCTGCAGCCTATTGACATGTGACTGAATTTTGTGAAACTTACGTTGATGTCCAGGGTTTCAAGAGTTTGCCCACAGTATTTCAGAATATTCATTATGAAAGGTCTCTTTGCTTTTAATGAAGTGTCTGAAGATTTATCTTTTATCAGACATTCAGTGTGTTTTCACCTTGTTCTGTTAGTACCAAGTCTGAAAAACTATTGCCTGAAGCATGGTTTAAAAAAAAGAAAAATGAAACTCAAAGTTGGCTAGAAATAGCATATTGAAACAGACTTTCACTTGACATAAGATTTTTTTCATTTGGAATGTTCTGAATTTGAATTTTTTTGGCTGACAGATTTGTATCTCAGTTTTTGAATCTGAGAGGCATTGGAATGTCTGTGCTCCAGAAGCCTTGGGATGTATTCAGCTATTACTATGCTATTTGAAGCTTAAAGAAAACAAATGCTCTTTTGTTCGGGTTTTCATCTGGATTACTTTTAACATAAACTGGGTTATAGAACATTGGATAATGCACAAAGGCCTTCCTATAACTTCTAATCCCCCTCCAAATATGTCTTTCAGGAGTAATTATTTTCAGAATACTTTATGCTTATTAAGAAGAAACACAGAAATACTAAAACAAGTGATCTGCACTGTCATTGGCTCAGTGTGCTGTGGTATTAAATTCAAAGGAGTGTTAGTGTCAGTTATAGCATAAGAATCTCTGACTGAAAAGTGTGCTAGATCTGATTGGTCCCTGTCACATGGGCAGAGTATTAATGTATGCAAATAAATGTACATGCTTAGAGTACCTATTGTTATTTACCATGACTTTAAATATGGAAATGTCTAGAAACATGGAAGAGGGATGTGAGCTTTACCTGTCAGTTTTATGACAGCATTTTAGGGTTATTTTCTGTTCAAGTAGCCTTGTTTCTTTAAGCAGTCAGGTGACTGAGTATTGGAAAACCTGCTAGAATCCTACTGTGATACTTATGTATGCACTTGGTGCTTATGTGCTCATGTGGTATATTAGTGTAGTGTTCTATCGTGTACAACTTTTTAGCCAAAATGGAGATTGTTATAATAATACAGGAATGATCACAAGTGAAGCAACTTGGGTGTCCAGATGAGGTCTATAGAGAGTACATTTCCCCAGCTAGGCTATGCTGTATAGTTCTTGAGGCTAGATTTTAAAATGCAGAAAATCAGTTATTTCTTGAGATGTTGTTTCAGACATTTGTGTCTTGTCTACTGCATCTCTAAAATAGCTTTTTAACAAATGTAGTAGTTGTTTTTAGAATGCAAATTGTTTTTTCAAGAACAAGCTGGACCTTGTGGAAGCTTGTATTTAAATTATAAGAAAGGTTGGAGTTGGAAACATCAGTTGCCTGAAAGATGGTATATTTTCATTTTGGGGTTTTATGCTGTTAGTTGATTTTGAACATACTTAAGCATCTTTAATTCAAAATTCTTACTACACTGCTTCTGAAATTCTAGCTACTAAACACATTCTTGTTGCCAACCCTTTATGCACATTAGTGTTTCCAGTTGAACTCAGAATTCTGTTTTTCTTTCTCTTAGTCTTTGCATCATCAGTGAATTGCGGTATAGAGGAAGCCTGCAACTTAATTATTTTACAACAGCTTTTTTTTTCAGTGCGGAGTGTTTTCTTTATAAGGAGATATGGTTAATATAATAAAAAATTCATTTATCTCAGTCAACTTGGTTGATTTAAGGTAGGATCTAATGTGTCAACATGCAAATGTGCAGGATAGAGTCTCAGTGCAAGACACTTCCCTCATGCCAGAGTCTCAGTGAAAGTCACTTAAGATACACTTCTGATAACTCTGTCCCAAAGCTTTTGATATAATACAAACTGTTTCTTAGTTTCAGAATTCTGTGGTGGTGTGTTTTCTTGAAAATGTTGAAATGGTATATCTGAAGTGTTGCTCTTGGGCTTTCCATCTTTTCTCATGTGTTTTAATACGTCTTGCGTGTCCTGGCATACTAAGAATGTAAAAATCCTCTTGAAAGAGTAAATATTTCTAGTTTTTTCCCATAAAGTTTTTGTTAGTTTTGTTTCTTTACACTGTAATTTAAAATAGTAGGTTGTGATTAAATGTTACAACTGGTAACTTCTAATGAAAGCCTTAATATTTTTTCATAATCTAGTATTAGAATACTGAGCTTCATGCATTTAAAGGTAAAATCTAATGAACTGTTTTGGAAACTAGACCACTGACATAGTTATTATGACTCTACCTGTTTAAATAGCGTTTCAGACACACAGAACTGACTGTCACAGTCCAGAGTGGATAATGAAATGATGCATAGACCATGCTTTAGTGCAGGAAGCCTCACTTCCATGTGAAAGACTACATTGTGTTGATACTGTATTTTATCTAGGTTTCCCAGAATGATGCTGCTCATTTTTAATGTTATACTTCGACATACACTTGAAAGAATAGAAGGTGAAGTGTTGAAAAATAACTTGAATCCTGAAGTTACTTTGGCATGCCATCTGGTTTGAGCTAGGCAGAAATAAAAACTATTTAATCTGCCCCCCTGCAAATGTTTTAGGAATGTAAGTGGCTTACTTTATGGCGTCACATCAGAACCATGATCCTTTCTGCATTTTTTTCATCTGATTGAATTACTCCTTTAACAAAAAAACCCCAACCCTACTAAACAGAACACACACGACCTCTTACCCTTATGCTGGTTTTATTTCTTGTTATATATAAAGATGTTGCATCCTTAGAAAGGTGTCATAACTCCTGCGTAGATCATAATGTAC
Organism: Catharus ustulatus; assembly: GCF_009819885.2. Classification (NCBI taxonomy): domain Eukaryota; kingdom Metazoa; phylum Chordata; class Aves; order Passeriformes; family Turdidae; genus Catharus; species Catharus ustulatus. The sequence continues at coordinate 13,735,910 of NC_046227.1, forward strand.
TAAAGTGCAGTGCATATTAGCTGTGATCAACAACAGTGAGAAAGAAAATGGCTATAAAAAGGAAAATTTGAAGTTTTTAATTGGAACGTGCACTTTTTTGAAGTGGTTAATGTTTTGAGTTCTTATGCCAAGAAGTTCACATACTGCTTTCTGAGCATTTTATCTCTGCCCTCATTTATTAAATTAATTCTTTAATTAATGTCCTTTGGGATATCTTCCAGTTCTGGAACTTGTACTAAGATTTCCTTTTACAGAACTTGCAACTTAATATTAGCTGTTTCTGAAGCGAAACACTAACCTCTGTGTGCCTTTTGCAAGTAAATGTTGACAGACTCATAGGAAATGCAGCTGACGTTAGGAAGCTTGGGTGGGGACTACAAGGAGCTGGCAAATACTACGGGGTTCAGTGCCAGACATGCTGACACAACAGTACTTCACTTGTAAAAGTTTTCTTTAGGCTGCTAATTCTGTCTTCAGAGTAACTGGAACCAAAGCAGTGTCTGTGATGCCAAGTTAAAATAGCTAAAGTAACAGTTTATTGGAAATTCAGAACGCTTTCCATGGCTTAGATCCTCAGAAATATTAGTAAAAAGAGCAAGCTTCCTTGTTAATGAAAGGGTGAGTTATGAACAGTGCCATACAATGAATGCGCTGCAAAACAAGTCCATCTTACTAGAGTGAGTGTCAAAAACAGCTCAAAAGAGGGAAAGGCTAGCATTGTAAAGTATCTGTAAATACTGTGTTCTGAGTGATTTATATCACAGTTTCCATTTATTTGAATTGCCAGTTCGTAGTCATATTTTATAAGGCACCCTTTAAATAGCTTCCTTTAGCTTTCAGATAAAAATTCTTTTCTTCAAATGTATCTGGACATTGAGAAATGCTATGTGAGCACTACTACTGCAGTTTGACCATGTCACCTTAAGAATAATGTGTTTTGTCTTGAACTTACAGTATTTTTGGTCCATGTAAGAGCTTAAGAAGTAGTAAGGCAAAGCTTTGAAGCGAGGATAAAAGTGGAATACAGCTTAGGTTTGCTTTGCAGAAGTTCGGGAGAGTATGAGTTGCCGCTGCCATACTGTCTCCAGTTTTGTATGTGGGAGGACTTGCAGGAGGCATCATGAAGAAGAATGCTGGGGAAGGCATGCCTGGCTTACAGAATATAAAAACTGCTGCAGACTTGGTGGGAGAATGCAGCAATATTACATAAGCTTTTTTATATTTGTTTTAATTTCATCACCCTTAGATTTCAGGAAGTGCTTCCTTTTATTCCTTGGAGTGCAGGACTCAAAGCAAGTATAGAAGAAAGGAAATTCAGGAGGTGAATTTAATCTGTCCAGTGTTTGTGCAGTGTGCCATGAAAAGTTAGCTTTAATGTTATTGCCTCTTTTAAGGTAGGCACATGCATTGTGCTCTCCCACAAAAGTAGAAGTTCAAATAGGAGACTGGAGCAGCCTTGCCTAGAACAGCTGGATGGCAGTATCTTGTGTCCGTGGGAGACATTGGCTTCTGCTGGCCTCAGAATTACAGATCACCTCTGAAGTTTCCTATGACCTATTTTATCAAGTTAAAATGAAATAAAAACAATATAATAAGAAAAGACTATTTTTAAATCTTGAAGGGGTTTTTTTGCATGAAAACTGTCATATAAAATAAAAAGTGGTTTAACCAGCTTTTTCTCTGAGATCACCTTAGTCATTTTTCATAACATGCCTTATCAGTTTGACTATGTGATGTTGGACATTGATGTCTTTCAGACCAAGATTTATCTTTTCCTGAAGAGTAGCTCTTAGTTCATTTTTAAATCTACAAAATGTAAACTGGTGCTTTCTGAAACCTAGGTAGCAAGGAACTGTGTAGCCCATGACTTGACTAAATCAAGCTATTCAACTCACCATTGATTTTTTTTTGTATAGCTCTTGCTGGGGATGTGTTCTCATGTCTCTGGACATTATGTATACCTAACTGCTTCAAAATTATTACCTAGATTGTTACCTCCCCCCAAGTATGCAAATTCTCTTCCTGAACCAGATCCTGTCTTTGCCAGTATGAGTGTACATAGAAAGGCATGTGTGTCTTAGCTGTATAAAAGGGGCTGGAAGGCATGTTTGGAAAAGAGATTTAAACAAAAGGTTATTTTTCTTTGAGATAGTAACAGAGAAACTTCAGAGGACATTATCTTGGTCACAAATTTGTTAAATGAAGGAGGATCTGAGAGATGTTGTGGTGACTCTTTGCTTCCGGAGAGAAGTTCCTTTGTTGAATAAAAATAGTGCAGTATCACTGAAGTGATCTGGTCAGTGTCCAAGATTTGAACTGTCTCAGGAGATGTATTGCTGACATTCTCTGTGGACTGTTCAAGCATTTTTGTTTACAGATTTGTAGAGTGATCTATTTGCAGTGCAGTGAGACTGCACTTCCTGTGGTTAAATGCTGTTGCTTAACTGTAGCCAGCTGAATTCCTTGGACAAGAGTTGGGTATTTGTAATGTAATGTCAATAGGTTTTGCCAACAATAGCTGGCAATGAAGGCACATGCAAGGCTAGCATGAATTTCTGATGGTATATTAGATACTGTGAACTCTGTTCTTAATAATTTTCTGCATCATTCTGACAAAAGTGAGCTGCAAAAATGGCTTTGCAATTATCTATTACAACTTCCATACTAAGTCTTTACCAGTAAGCAGGAGTTTTTAAGAAGTTTATGGATGGACATTGGCTTTGATTTAGGACCACTTTCAGAAACATGGTAGCTGACACCAGTTTTCTTAGGCACTGATAAGAAAGTCTGAGTATCAACCTTTTTTTTTTTTTAACCCCAGATGGAGCAATTGTCAGATGAAGAGCTTGACCATGGTGCAGAAGAAGATAGTGATAAGGAAGATCAGGATCTCGACAAGATGTTTGGGGCCTGGCTGGGTGAACTGGACAAACTCACACAGGTGAGGGGTGTTTCAATTATCTCACAGAACAATTTTTTTAGTTAGTATTATGTTTCTTTTCAGTTGGATCCCAACTGCTTGACACTGTCACTTGCAGCAAGGCAGACCGTAGTCTGTGACCAGTTCAGTAGTCTTTAAATGTTTATAAACTGGCTCGTATTCCCCATGCCAAGGTTGTTATTCATTTTGCACAACTTGCTAGTTTGATGTATCACAAAGGGTATAGTTCCTTCTGAGAATTGCTATTTTGTCCTTATGTATGTAGAGCAACATGGACTTCAGCTGACAAGAGAGAGGCTGTGTCTCAAAACACCTGGTTTGACATGGTCCAGCTGTGGCAGCATTTATTTGTTGCACCTGAACAGCAGTAAGAAGAAATTGTGAATGTTGCCACCAATGACATAAGAAGATACCCTGATACACCCTCAAGGACTCACCATTGTTCCTGAATACTCCTCCTGCATCTGTGAAGCAGCTGATAGGACATCTTTCAGTCCTTCCTTCTTTCTAGTGCTTTTCCTTTGCTTCACAAGCAGATACTGCATTTTGCATGGTATGCTGCATTCCTGGGGTGATCAGCCATTTCTCTGTGACTGCCTGCAGGGATGTTTCAGCTGTGTGAACTGGCCTTCCTGAATACCGTATTTAATCTTCTCCCTGTTTGTCAAGTAGAATTAAGCAGAGGTGTGATAACTGAAGGTTCATTAAGCTAGAGAAGAGGCAGTTTTTCTTATCTTCATCTTACCTGAAGACTGAAGGAAAATTGAGCTAATCATGTAGCAGGTTTTCAAATTCATACTCATCTCTTGCTGTCTTTGCCAGCAAGTTCTAAATGTATATAGCACTACAGGGGAAATTTTTTTTTTTTTCCTGAACTCACATATGTGGGGCAATAAAGAATCCTGCCTTCTGAGATGAATGGAAAAGTGTGACATGAATCTGTAGTAATTCTTGCTGGTTTTTAATGGGTTATAAAGGGTTTTCAACCCTTACTTTGAAGAATTTTTAATGGTGTGAAACATTTTGAGGACATGGGTGTTGTAAATCGCCTTGAGTGAGGATATTCACAGAGGAGCACAATGGGTCTTAGACCATTAAGCATTGCTTAATTTCAGATGTTCTGTAGACCTGTTGAGCTTCAGGGACAGTGAGATTCCCCATGTAACACATTCCACTGCAGGGACAGTGGCTTCTGACCCTGTCATGAACTTCTTGAGTCAGCAGCTGGATCACAGTTGCCCTGCTGCTTGCTACTTATAAAAATCCTAGTATTTATTATAGCCATCATACTAGCCACCATAACATAACAATTCAGTGGGTCTTGCACCCTTTGTTCTCTGCCCCATTTTTTAAAGGTATGAGCAGCCCAAAAATATAAGTATACTTGGGGCTTATAGCTACACTATTGACATGCAGTCTTCAGGGTGATGTCTCAGTTTGTTGCTGGTCCATGCAAATTTCTTAAAACCTACTAAGAGGTACTTAATGGTAGGACCCACATTATTTGTTTGTTACCTTCATATTGCTGTTCAAGACAGTCTGCAACATAGCCTGACAGTTGCCCTTCTATCTTTCGCAACTACTGAGAAATGACATTTCCCCCAAAACTTTGAATGACCTCACATTGTTCTGTATACACAAATTAACGGAGTTGGTTGTGTCTCAGTTCATTTATTTGGACAATCATCAAGTCTTGAGGGAGTTGATTAGAGTTAGTGAAATCCAAAGTGCGTTTTCCTCTAGTTTCAGCATTTGTTGATATCTATCAGCTGGACTTCAAGAGCAGTAGAGACAAGGGTTTTGTCCCTGAGATCCTTGATCTTTAACTTCTTTTTAGGTTTCCTAAATGTTTATTTTGAGGAGATTTAAAGTAAGACCCAGATGTAGGTGCTTTTTAAAAGATCTGAAATTGTTTAAATGCCCCTGGGAATAATTTGAATTCGCTTTCTCTCTTTAACCCTTTGTCTAACAAAAGCATTATAAAACAAAGTCACAACATCTGCAGCATGTGTTAGCAATATTTGGTGTTGATGAAGGGTGTCTTAATATTTACTGTGCTTAAGTTATCCTGCTGTATGGTGCAGTTAAATGAAAACAAAATTACCTTGCTTCTTGTGATTATTTAGAATTAAGCTTTTGGTGCTGTTGCAGTTTTTAGCAGTTATAGAGAATGTGCTCAGATAATAGTGAGGGCATAGCACGTGTGTTTCCAATGAATTGCAATAACTTTATTAAAGCCAGTAAAACACTGCTGAGCTGCTTTTAACCAGAATATATTTCCTTCCCAGGAAATCTTTTGTAGCAGTCTGTGGATTCAGTCTGAAGGAACGGGGCCTAACTTGCCTCTTTTGTCTTCATTTTCACTGGTGTCTCTAGGGCTATAGTAGTTTGCTTTTTTTTTAAGGTCTAAGCCAAGCTAAGGAGAGAAGGGAGCTCAGGAATAATAAATATTAGGGGAAAAAGTAGTGCATTTGATCTTCTTAACAAAGGTTTGAGTAAAGATGTAGAAAATGAACATAAAAAGTTTAGGCAAAAAACTTTATTCTGTTAGAACTAGAAGATGCTTTTCTTCAGGTCAGGAACTCTTTATCAGCGCAAGCATTCCCTAATTTCAGATGGTCTGCAGGCCTGTTGAGCTTCAGTGACAGCAAAAGCTGAATTCCCCATGTAACACATTCCATTCCAGGGCCAGCAGCTCCTGACCCTGTACTTCTTGGGTCAGCAGCTGTATCACTGTACCCTACTGCTAGCTACTTACAAAAATCCTGGTATTTATTGTAGTGCTATACCCACATTAACCATCATAACATAACAACTCAGTGTATTGGTTAGAAAGAGTGTCTTTTTTTAACCAATGCTAGTTTTCCTAAAAAAAAGTGTCCTACATAAACTGGCTGATGTTGGTTTTCATAACTTAATGTTATTCACAGGAAATACTGTTGAAAAAAAAAAATCTGAATTTAGTGCATTTAAATCCCTGTTAATGAAATAAAATTCTTCACTGAATGTTTGCAAGCACTTATGCCGTAATTATGCTCATAAGCTAATGGTGGATATCTTAGACCATATCTTAGACTCTTATCCCAGTTTGAATGTTGTGCAGTTTCCTGCAGAGAAATAGTTACAGGTAAGTCAGCTGTCTGTTTCAAAATGAGCTAGTGTCTAACACCACTGAAAGAAGCATTTGGAAAATGCTTCTCTCCTTTTGATTCTGGAAACAAGCAGAATGCGTTTAACAACTTTTCTTCACTGCTTACCTGAAGTTAAATCTCTGTAGGATGGCAATGTTTGTTTTCAGTCTAAAGCCTGTAAAACTGGGGTTCTTTGATATATACACCAGTAACTTTTGAAAAATTTATCGTAGAAAAAATAATTCTCATTCGTCTTAAAGATTTGCTTGTCCAGTTCCTTGACAAATTTTATTTTCCCCTTTTTTTTGCAGAGTTTGGATGCAGACAAGCCTGTGGCACCAGTGAAGAGGTCACCTCTCCGCCAGGAAACCAATCTTGCCAACTTCTCATATCGCTTCTCCATGTACAATTTGAATGGTTTGTTGAATTATTTACCAGATGTAGTTTAAGAAAAGTACTAGTGTAAGAAAAAAACCTACTCCAACTATAAATTAAAGTGTTGTAAAATATAAGAACATTTGAATACGCTTGTACCTGAGGTGAGAGCATAATTGCTGAAGGCATTGCTATCTGGTGTCCTTTTTTTCAAGAATTTGAGTCTCCTAAAGTAGTATCTTTTACAACACCTAGTACCTAAGAACTGTAGAGCAGTATTTATATAAAAAAGCTTATTCTGGGATCTGGTCTCACGAAGAATGAATTAATGTGTATCTGTTAACCAGGAAAGAGCATCTTGTTTTATGGAACAAGATGCAGAAATATAGCTACAGAATGCTTTCAAGATGAGCAGACGGAAACCTTCATTTAAAGGTTTGAGTCTGTATATAGTATTTTTGTTTTGGTTTTGCTTTTTTAGAATCAGTTGCATTGCTCAGCAGAAAATGCTTAGCAAAACATCTGCACTTTTTTGAAAAGTGAGGCGTGCTCTGCAAATGCATTTTTACATTCTGTTCATAGGAAAGAAGTTTAAACTTTTCAGATGTAATCTGAGCTTTCATAGACTTATTTTGCTGACAAATGAGTTTAACCTAAATAGTGTGAAAGTTGCACTGGTCAAGGATGGTAGTGCCAATGAATTTCTTTTCAGCAGTGTGCAAATATTTTACAACACCGATGGGAAGAGAAAATACTGCTTCCTTTGCTCTCTTAACCATTAGATTTTGATAACACAAAGTGGTTCATTCTGAATTAAATAACTCTGCATGTACTACTGCTCTGACTGCTCTTGTTTGTTGCAGAAGCCCTGAATCAGGGGGAGACTGTGGATCTGGATGCCCTGATGGCTGATCTCTGTTCCATAGAGCAGGAGCTCAGCAGCTTCGGCTCTCATTCAGCGAACAATGCTGCAGTGAAACGCCTTGCCACAGAGCCCAAAACTCAGAAACCACCTGCTAGTCGACCTTCCACTAAGCACAGCAGCGTGAAAGGATTGCCCTCCTCCTCTGCTAAGGTGACTAAACCGTCACCTGCCAACGTGTCTCTGGATGACATCACTGCACAGTTAGAGAAGGCCTCTTTGAGCATGGATGAAGCAGCCCAGCAGTCTGTTGCAGAAGACACCAAGCCAGGGGTTACTGGCCAGCACAGGAGGACAGCGTCTGCTGGCACAGTGAGCGATGCTGAGGTGCGCTCCATCAGTAACTCCTCCCGTTCCAGCGTGACCTCGGCAGCTTCCAGCATGGACTCTTTGGATATCGATAAGGTGACGAGACCGCAGGAACTGGACTTGACATCACAAGGGCAGCCAATCAGTGAGGTAGGTACAGCTAATTCAAGATTGTTTGGTTTGGGTTTTTCACTTCAAACATACACCTCATCCCCTGTGCTAAACTTCTGCAGTGCAGTGAGGTTGATTGAAGACTTGCTTTTGCAGCAAGTAAACTGCCTATGTTGTAGCTACTTCTTTCTCTGGTTTTGGTTTTGTCTGCAGGGAAACTTCTTACAAAGAATGTGTTTGGTTTTGGTTTTCTTCAGAGCTTTCCCCATCTTCTCCTCCTCTCAAGCCAATCATGCATTTTAATGTTTTTAAAGTTAATTTTTTTTTTCAAAGTAAATATCACCTATTGCCTGTAATTTAAATCTGAGAAGTGCATAGCTGAGGAAAAAAGAAAGCATATTTAACAAAACTCCATTCCTGTTATAGTACAGTTAATACCTGAAATACATGGAGCAATCTATGAGTGTCTATCTGGAGCTATATTATACCAGTAATTTGCTGCTACTTGAAATTCTTGTTTAATGTATGACAGGAAAAGCTGTTTGAAGCAATACACAACACAGAAAAATAACTGGGCTGCAATACATTAGCAGATATTCATTTGGGGTTTTGATGCTTTGACATTGATTAATCAGAGAGGAAACTTCACTAACAGCCAGTTCAGTGAAGTGCAAGTTCTGGTGACTTGTGAGAGAAAATGTGGAAAATGTTCCAGTGAATTTTGAGAACTTAAACATAGAAATTCTCTTGTAGAACTACTCTCTGAAACAGAAATTTGACCTGTTAAAATGTTGTACAAATATGCATGTTCTCTTTCATGAGAGAAAACCAGAACAAGCTGAGTTTATTCCAGTCAATAATGAAAACTAATCTGAATGGGCTGTACTGAAAGCATGGTTCTGCATATCTGCAACCAAAGTTCATCTGATGTAAAGTGAACCATGCAGGCTTGTCAGTCTTATGATCAACTCATTGAGGTCACACTTTGATTTAAATCTTTATCTGAAGTGGTGAGAAATGAATTACAGTTTAGGTCAACTTTCTTTTTGTATAAAAAGTTTGTGTTCAGTATGCTTTTATTGGAGATCTCATATTGAGTGAAGCAAAACAAATAGAAGTATGCCCTTTGCTCTTTGGAAAGTTAAAATGCAAACCTTTGCATTATTGCTGTAGGCCTAAGTGTTCAAGCCCAGCCTATGACAGTCATTGATTATATTGTTGTTTGTTTGAGAATTGTTTTCTTTTTATGGTATGACAAGCCTTTTTGGTTGGGTTTTTTTGGTGGGGTTTTTGTTTGTTTGTTTGTTTGTTTGGGTTTTTTTTGCATCTCCAGCTGTTAATCATGATTATATGTCTGTCCTTATGATGTAGAAAGGCAGTCTTGCATTTTGGTCTCAGGCTAAAAAGAAGACTTTCGTGAATTAGTTGCTCTAGCTTGCATAGCATAAGAGAAGTGTGAATGTTTTGGTTTTTTATTTTTAATGCAAGGTGTTTTCTGCACTTGATCATCTTGCAGGTCTCCCTCTAGATTCTCTCTTTTACTTTGGGAGTTATGTGCATGAGCATCAGTAAAATTGCCCTTCTTGTCTCCCAGATTTTTCCAATCCTTTGTGTCATGAGTAACCAACAAACCACCTGCTGCCCTTGATTACCTTGATGTTGGTGAATCAAGGGACAGAGGTCAAGAAGTTGCTTTGTATTTACAGGAAGCTAATCTGTAGTGCTGCACGTGTTGCAGTTGCTGTTTCAGTTGCTTTCTGAGCTCTTGGCCACTGACTGAAAGACTCAGACTCATCCCCAAAAAGTTTTTCTCAAAGACATGTGAAGGCTGTTTTTGTACAAACCCAGTGATTGCTTCTCATATGAGAATGTGCCTATTGTTTCTCTGCCCAGATAAGTTGATAAGAATGATTGATTCCGATTCCTTTGTAGGAGGTAACCAGAAAGTGTCAGTAATTTGAGATCCAAATTCTGCTCTGCTCTTGAGAACAGAAACCTCTGCACTCCTTAACCATGCTGTTTGCTTTGTCTCTATTCTTCTTAATTTCAGTAGCCTGAGGAAGGTGTTCAATTTTGAGAAATTGTCCCCAGGTTTACAGAATTGGTATTCAACTATTCAGTATTAAGATTGTTATGTGATGGGATGGGACTTCTTACTGAGAAGTAAGTTTATTTTCTCATCACTGGTGAACAGAGAAAGAGAAATCACTTTTTTTTTGAGTTTGTGACAGATTCTGTGATGTTGTTTTTTAAATTAATTTAGCTTTTAAATGGATTCTTTGGAAGAATCATTTGGTATCAACAAAGTTGTTTATTGCCTATGTCATTCATTTAGTGCCCAAAACTAGTTTAAATCAAAATCACCTTTTACTAGTAGGGCTGAATTGTACCCTCCCACCCACACAGTTGACTCAATGGTACTGTTTCTAATAGAAAACATCCCTCTGAGTAAATAGCCTTTGAAGGCATCTTCATGCAGAAAGTGGGAGAGGCTATTTATTCATGGTCATAGCTGATCTGTTTTGAGATTTATTATTCTGAAGTAGTGCTTCGAGTTAGCTCTTTTATTTTTCCTGTCTTCCTTGAGACTGCTTGTAGGTGAGCTGACCTTTAAAATTTTTCTTTACTGCTGTGGGTCTTCTGAAAGAGGTCAGTGTCTTGGCAGCTCTACCCTTTTGACCGATGCTTTCTGTCTTCTCCAGACAGTATAGGTACTTTAAAACGTCATCCTTTCTGCTGCAACTTCATGTTATGCTTTTCCTGAGAAAAATGGAAGACAGTTTTGATGGGAGAGAATGCTTGTCTGAAAAAGAAAATTAGGCTTTGCAGTTACAAACTACAGTATTCTATCTTAAAAAATAGTTTTGCTCTTTATTTAAGAGCTCTGTGAGCTGGAAGTGCAGGGAAATCCTGTAAAAGAGCAGTCATGCAATGGCCCACTGAAGGAAGATGTTACCTGGTATTCTGTCTGGCTGGTAATAGAGACCAATATTACAGAAAAAGGCTGCAATTCCACAACTACCAGAAGTGGGAGGATATGACTTCTCTTTCCTCTCATCCTTCCTTCCTCACAGTTCTTTATTACACTCTCATCTCCTCCCTTGTCCCAGCTGTGGCGCTTAGTGTGTGCACCAATACTTGGTGCTTCTATTCTGGGTCTCATTCTGTGTTATTTAGGTGAACTGCTGAGGCTTAGAGGACTGATGGATGTGAGCAGGGTTGTAGCTGAGGACTGAAGACTGGTAGGGAGAGCAGGAACTCATTGGTGGTAATTGATTATTCAGAACTTCTTGCCTGAGCATTTGGACAGGCACCATAGTGTCTTATCTTCCTCTGAGCAGCCTGTGCTGTAGGAAATTCCTGGGGTTGAAAATAAATCAGCATGATGACAGGTGATCACTCTCAGGGTCATATTGGCCAGGACCATTCTTGTACTCATTCTGAATTTGTCTTTAGGCCACTTTCAGGGGAATTGACTGAAGTCCCCTTGGTTGTGTAAAACTGTGGGTTTATTAGTTGTCATCATGGTTTAATTTGCTTCCTTTCTTCCTTGCCTTTCTTAGTACTATCTCTTTAGACATTGTGAATGTTGATGTTTTCAAAGACTATCGCTCTGTAGTCTTGAGACCTTATCTTGGTGGTACTAAGTGTTTTCTGACTGCACTTATGTTCTTGTCTTCAGTCTCCCCTTAAGTATTGTTGAATAAAAAGAAAAGTTGTCTCCACCCCACTCTAACCCCCAAAATTTTTTACTAAATTGAAATTTGTCTTTGGCAAAATGACTTCACAGATCCTTGCTTGGACAGTACTCTTTCCTAAATTGGTGGGTTGCATTTCATTTTCTATGCTTTTAGTTGTGTAATGAGGAGCACGCACCTTAAAATGTTGTTTTTGTGGGGAGTTACTTTACTTGTATGTAGACCAAATCATTGAAGTAATAACATGAGTTGAAGGTAGGGGAAATGATGTCTCTATGACTTGTTGCCTCCACCCACATCATCTTTTTCTTCTTCCTTTGGTCCCTCTGCCAGCAAGAAGTTGTCTCTGTTTTCAGTGAGCTGTGTTAGAGCAGAAAGAGAAGAAAGCAGAGGGGAGAGAACAGAGAACTGTGTTGATGATGCTTATGTAGCAGTTTGTGTCTGGTGGATGAAAGGCTCCATTCATGGGCAGTCATTGTTACTGTCCTGCACACACTCAGTGAAGAGGTTGAAGATAAGTTTGAAGTCTACCATCTGGTCTGGCACAGTTCAGCATCACCCCCCACCCTCTTTATGTCTGTAACCCAGTTTGCACAGCTGAGAGATTCTGCACATACAAAGATAAGGGAAAATTTAGCTGTAACACTACATGATTGAATTGCATTTTATTTTTTAACTTTTACTTAAATTCATTGTAGATTTATACTTTATATGTGAGGAGTAAAAATCATGAGAAGAAGAGAGTGCCAGTACAATAAAGCCACATGTTTTTTGCTTCATTTGACAGAGAAGACAGTGTAGAGTAAATATTAATACTTCTTTCAGGGCAAGAAAGGGAACTTTGGAGGCATAACAGTTAGTAGCAATTGTCCTGTAAGCTCAGCACACATAAATAAATCTGTACTGGATAAAAGATCCTGTAGGATAAAATGGAAAACTTGAAATGGGCATAAGGGATAATAAAGTTTGTGTTTCATGGCAATTTTGCTATAGTTCTTAGATGGGCACATTAAGATTTCATTTGCTTGTGCAGTGGTATAACACAGAAGTTTTGGTACCCATTTAAAATTATTGAGGGTCATGTTTTATGTGGGATTGCTAAATGTTGTGTTGTATGAAAGGCAGTTAACTGTTAATGTATGCAGACAAATAAACTGATGATATATATGGTCTTTGTTAGGCAATGGTGTCTTAAAATAGAGTTGGACTGCTGAATCTCATCTGTCATTTGTAGGTGGTTTAAAGAAGAACTGTGGTCTGTTTTAGCTCTTGCAGAAATAAACCATTATTGGCTATTGTATTTTGGGAACTTGAAGTTTGAGCACTTTTCCTTATGGTCCATGTGTTGTGTGGTTAGCAGATGTGAAGGATGTTGGACTCCAATTTGTGAGAGTAGTCACAGATAAGCAACAGATAAGGCAAGGCAGAGGTTTGATTGGTGTTTGTTCTAAAGACTTTAAAAAAAAATCCATTTTCTGCCAGTTGTGTTATGTCCTTAGTTCAGAACACAAAGTCTGTTCTGGAGCATTTCCAGTTCCGCTTTTCCTAAGCTGAAAATAGTCAATGGAAAGACTTAATTTGAAACACAATTAAACCATTTCTTCCTCTTTCTTTTTTTCCCAATTATTAGTCACAAAGCGTTCTTTAATAAGTCAACAGTAAGGGAAAATTGTGCATATCTATCATCCTGAAGAGTTACTTTGGCTTCCAGTTTTGTTGGCATAAGAAGTGTGAGCCATCCATTTTTCAAATGTTCTTGAAATACATGTAAAATGATTCCTCATTTGCCAGATTTTTGGAAGCATTCAAAGCATTTTCTGAGATAAACATATGATTTTGTAAAATATAAACAGTATTTATGGATTTCAAATAATCAAATGTGGTTGGCTATACATAATTGCTATATGATGCACTAGAACCCAAGGATTGCTAACACACTCTTCCCAGTGTGTGCAAACTAACACATGAACTTTTTTTCCTATTACACTTATGATGGGAAAGGATATTTTTATTTTTTTTAAGCATTTTCAATTGAGATCCAAAGGAAGCATTCTAGAAGTTTTGTTTACTGCACATGCATGGAATGGTAGGTTTCAAAAATTGGCGTAAATAGACTTAAAATATATGAAAGGGAAATAACAATTTAAACATTATCCTTGCGTTGGTAAATCTTGATTCTCCATTCAGTGTATATGACTTATTTTATAGCTACGGACTTAAAATTTATCCTGTAACTTTTCAACATAGGAGATAACTAATCAAAGTGTAGTAGAAACCATAGAACATGTAAGAATAGTTTCTCTTCTGCCAGCTTTGCCTCACACTGATGAGTTAGAAACAGATTGCTTGTTTGTCCTTGTTTGAAATTTGGGACAGGTGACAAAAATTAAGAGCACAACCACCAGTTGTGGAACATTAAACACATAAGAGGAGAAAATGATTTGTTGTTTTCCTCAGTAATGTATAGTCCTAAACTATGGTGTGAAAACTAGGGTTTTTGAAGTTTTTAAAGGAGTTTGAACCCCCTCAAAAATAAGACTTATGTTCTGGAGAGGCAATTGAGAGCTGACCTTTTAGCTGTGTCAGTTTTGAGCATGCTACTTTAGTTTGCTGTATTGTAATAAAGTATTTAGTGTTTAGTTTGTTATACTATAATGAAAGTCTGCAATTACAAAGAAAAGCTTTCACAGCTTTGGGTGGTTTCTTGTGTTGGACACTTATTAGTCATATTTTTCAAGTTATTCAATATGTTAGACCAGACACATCAGTGCCTTACTTTATGAATGCAGGTTTTATTTCATTAATGTGGCTTACCTGCTTTTAACAAATAGGGTAGATTTGTGACTTTCAGCTCCCCAGCTGTGTATATACTTTCTTTTATAGTGGTTGATCTTTGGATGATTTTATGTCTACAGTCATTTTGGGCAGAATTTATAGTTTAGAAGTCCTAAAATCAAATTTTTCTTAGTACAGTTACTTCTAAGAGTATAAGGCAGCAGATTCAAACTAAATTATAGCATCATTTAAAGCTATATATACTCTTATATATACTCTTATTCCGGAGGTTTCTTAGCTACTTTGATGTTTTCTTTCCAGGATGAAATCTCTGATATTCTGTAAGTAATGCAGTTAGGAATCAATTAGTCATAGTTAGGGGGTTTTTCCCTTTCTTATTCAGATCTTCCATTTAGTGTGCCTTTTTTTAGACTGATCAGACATGATTTTCTGTGAAATTGTACTCCATCTTATTTTTTCTTGGGATTTTCTTGACGCTTCCTCCCTGCAGACAAACTATATTTGGGATTTCATGTTTGGTTTATGCTGTTTAGATCCATACTACTGAGGAATTGGGCAACCTTGCCCTATCTTGTGTTGGAGCTGTTGTTTATGCAGCTGTTTATGCCTAGTGATTTGAAGCAGCTTTCCCTGGAAAGTAATCCTTGTGAATTAGCTGTTTATTGATCCATTGGACCACATGGTCAAAATTATTGCTATCCACAAGAGACATGAGAGCACATGGTTGGGGGAATGGCAGGACTGCCTCTTTCTTGCAGCAGTTTAGTCTTAAATTTCTAAAAAGCAATGGTGAAATGAAGATTGAACTGAATGTTCACTGGCTTTTGCAATCCTTTCTGTCCTGCTCTGTCTTAAGTAACTTAAGTTCAGCAGGGGAGCATCCCAGCCTGACCTAGGAGGTGATGGACTAGCACTGAGTGCCCCTCATGCACACAGAGCAGCAGTTAGTTCATTTGAGATGTCCACAGACATGTTACTTAAATTACAGTGAATTTCAATGGGCTTGGTCTGTCAGGACTGGCATGAAGTTATAAACATCCCTAATATTTAATAAATACTTGCTGTAAGTTAAGATTAAAAATATTTTTTATTCCAGTTGCTTTCAATGAAATGGAGTCACAGGAGTCCTAGGAGGGAGGGTAGGCTACCCCTGAGCACAGAATAATTGCACCAGGTTATCCCTTGTCTTGTCTGGCTCCAACATATTTTGCAGCAGCCAGGTACTGCAGCTTAAAGAAGACTGCTGTACTCTGCCACTGTGGACCCAGGCCTGTCTTTGTTTCAAGAGTAAAGTGTGCAATCCAGCTGAAGGGATGGCCAGTGCTCTGAGAGAGGTTCTGGTCTCGAGGTCTTTTTAGTTGTGATGCTTCAGGCTTCGCTGAGACTTACAGACTACAATTTTAATTCTGAAGGCTTAGACGAAAAATTTAGCTATCTTCTCATGGGAAAGCAAAAAGCTTAGATTATTGGCAGGAGCATCATCTTTTTCATGGTTACATCTGCAGAGGTCTTTAAAAACATCTGTATTTTAAATGACACACACCTTCCTTTCCTTTCTTGGGAATACTGTGTCTAATGTAGATGACTAGTAATCACCCAGTGTCCAATCATGGAAAATCCCTTCTAGTAGTATCATTTGACAAAATTTATGAGCAGCTCTAGGATGACCCTGCTAGAGCAAGGAAGGTTGAGCTAGGTGACCAAGTGTGGTCCCTTCCAGCCTTATTCACTCTGATTCTGTGAAAACATGTTGTGTGCGAAGGGTCAGGCAGCTCTGTTACCCAATGCTGCTGTTTCAGTTTCTCAATGCCTATTTTTCCTTTTCTGAGGTTTTAAAAAGAATAAGCTATAAGTCCTTTTGCAACAATCTTTTTTTTTCTAATATCTGATCTAAACCTCCTCTGGTGCAACTTGAGGCTTTTTATCTTCCCCTATCTCTTGTTACTTGCTAGAAGAATCTGTCACCTACTTGTCTACACCTCCTTTTAGGTGGTTACAGAGAGTAAGGTGTCCCCTGAGCCTCTTTTTTGCTAGGTTAAGCAACACCTTTTGCAAAGGAAAGCAGAAAATTGATATTTTTAGTTAGATGTTTCTCATATTGTGTCCATATTAATAAGTTTCATATGAATAGATAATCTCTAAGAGAATAGGAAAAAATTCACTGTTCTTCCCCATCTTTGGGTCAAAATTACAGCAATAATTTTTAATCTTTAAAATCTTTCTTTTGGAAATAGTGGATTCTAATTCTGGAGTCTAAATAATTCCGTGTAGGGATGTAGTTGAAATGGAAGCTATAGTAAACTTTTCAACAAAGTTTTGCAAGAATATGGAACACTGTATTGAGTTATATATATTAATGATTTATTATTTATATATAAAAATAATATATATTATATGTATTATTTATAATTATATCTATATAATATATCTTGTCTAGAATTATAATATATACAATATATCTCTCTTGAACACTGTATACTGAGTTTCCCTGTTTTTTAATTTGTTTCTTAGGGACAGGGAATGCATTTAAAAAAGGATTTTGTAGTTTTTTTCAACCGTGATATTAAATCCAAAATAGTGGCACAAGAGTGCCACCAGCTGGTTTAATTAAACATGTATTTATTAAACTATTAAAGAGTTTTGCAAGAAGCATAGTAAGATGCACAAGTCCTCCGGGTGCTTTTATTGCCTTTTTTTTGAACTGAGGTAAAAAGATACTGCTGTACATACCTTGAGTGAATGATGGCTTTGAATGTACAGACAATATCTAACAAGAAAGAAAGTTTTCTATTTAACGTGTTTGAGGCATTACAACAGCAAGATAAAATACTTCAGAGGATCACCAGGTCATCTTTTTCTTACTACTCCCACCCCAGTTTTTGATTATTATTTGTAAACTGTCAGTGTAAAGAACGTATGTGACACCTTTCAGACTGTATTGTACTGTTTTTAAACTCTGTATGCCTCTATTCTCAGTCTTTACCTTAAAATCAGAGGAATTAGGTACAACTCAGTCTCTTAGGGATGGGGCAGAATCCTAAATTGATCCCACTTTTCTGTACTAAGTGATCATCAAACAACAAGAAAATAGATCAGTGTTCAGATTTTGCAAAAATATGCAAGTAGAATTGAAGAAAGGCCGTGTGTAATACGACATCTTGTGAACCAATGGGCTGCTACCATGGCAGGATGGGCTACAGGGCCTTCATGCTTCAGACCTCAGCTGGACAGCTCGGTTTATCACCTCTTCTTAAACGCTTTTCTTAAAATCCAGCCATCAGTTACAGCAGTCTGTAAAAAATAAATCTAATATACTCCGTAATTCTGTGATAGTTTAGAAATCATTTCAGTTTTGGAGTGTTTTGAAACTGACTTTCAGCTCAAGACCTCTTAATCTCAAGAATTAAAACTACCCAGTGCGCATTACATAATGGAACTGACAAGGATAATAGGTGAGAAAATCTTGAGGTTTTAGCTATATAGAGCATTACTGGTCATTTAGTTTAGTGCAACAAATTATATTCTGAAAATCTGAAAGGTATTTTCATTTTCCTGGTAGCTCATCTGTTCTATCATGTTTAGCAAATATGCTTTGTAGGTATAGGATTGGTGATGAGTATAAATATTTCAGAATTGAAAAAACTATCTGGCATAAGCAGCTGCTGTGTATTTAAGTACTGTGTTGAGTTTCTTGAAAACAGTGAAAGGCAGTTTTCAGCAGCTGGTCCATGAATGTCTGGTATTTAGATCTGAAGGTAGTGGATGTTACTTTTCTGTCTTCAAAGAGAGGATATAGGAAATCTTTGATGTTCAAAACATAATTTGGAACAAGGCTTTGGTCCATATTCTTATAAACATCAAGGCTTGCTGTCTTTACTGAATGCACTGCACATGAACACTATTAATTTTTTCGACCGTACAGTGTCTAGAACTCTTAAGTGTTAATGCTAATTTTACTCAAATCTAGTCTTCTATGTTACTGATTATCCTCAGCAGCTAAAGTTTGTTACAGAGACATTAGTAGCCTTATTTATTTGGTTTTGTTACTTCAGATATTTTAATCATCATATCTGAATTTTTGTAAGTAATATTGTTTTTGCACAAAATATTTCTGTGCACTGCTGTTTTGACATCCCTTGAGAAAGGCATACTTTAAATTTTATAAAAAGTTAGTTTTCCAATCAGCTCGTATTTTTTAGTGTTTTGAGGATTTTTTTTATTATTAAACATCCATGGTTTTCAGTGTGACTTGAAATAATTGCTAATAGCAGTTAAAATATGACACAGTTCAAAACAGTCATCACTGACTGCTTCTACATGGTATAAAATGGTTTTCCTGGCTTTGATAAGTTTTCTTTCATTATTTTTCATTGTTCAAGTTTTTAAACTAGGTTGAGTTCCTGCAACTTAGTTTGAAGTCTGTTCCATATTATGAGGAAGGACTAAGCCAGAAGTGAATAGCTTCCTATATATTGTGTTAAAGTTGTCTCCAAAAGAAGTGATTTTGGCTCAGAGAAGTTGTAAACACATTTGGTACCTGATGGTAGGCTTCATCTTTGCTTGCTATAGGGAAAGAAGAGTACTTTTTGAAAATCATATAAAGAAACAAACTGAATGAGTTTTGGGCCACAGTGTTACTGCCTGTCCCAGCTTCCTGTCATGAAGTTGTGTAGCAGGATTTATATTGACAGATTCCCTGGGACAAAAGGAAACCTCGCGTTGTCTCTTAAGAGTCCTCTTAAAGCCCTGACACTTTCTCCTTCCTGGATGCTCACTGGGCCTGTGGTGTTTTGAGTTCTGCCTGAGTAGTAGTGATGCTGGATTTACTGGGAATGTTGAGTGGAATCTGGCTCCCTAATAATTCTTTAAAATATCAAAGGATAACTTTTGGTTTAAAATTCTTCTAGTGACAGATAGATCCCTTTTAGTAGAAGATTTTAACACCTGTTAGTGTCTGTTAAGTGAATGGGTTTTTTAATAGATACAATGGAAATAACTTTAACAAGCTCTTTGATTTTTACTGCATTTGCAGTAATAATTTTATGCAAAAGCTTATGACAAGATATGGCTCTTACTAATGGCTGGATTTCAAGAAAGCTATGCTACACATAAAAAACACAATTTAAAAAAACCCAACATCCAGTAGAAGTAAAGAATTGTAAGTAGCCTTAGACTGTTCACATGTTGTATGCTCTTTGTGCTTGCCCCCGAGTGCTGACCTAGAGATATGTGATCTTTCAAAGAATTTGGTAAATTCGTGTTGAATTAGCTGCACTGAGTATTTTAGTGACTATAGGAATTAAATACTCTTTCAGCATTTTAAAATCTGCTTCTTCTACAATTTCATGCTTAGTGTAAAGGACTGCATAGTTTTGTCTTCTCTGAAGCTGTTATCAATTTTGATGCTTCCATTGTGTTTCAGACTAGTTTTACCTTTTAACCACATTTAATTCTGGTAGCGTGACAGTTAAAAAAAACCCTTTAAACTGAACATAGCCCTTATGAGAAATGATGGCCTGAGGAAGCAGTCAGGATAGAAAAATGCATAGCACTGCATGAGTGGGAGGGACACACACTAGCTTTTGGAACTGGTTCTATATCCTGGATGAATCTAAGGTGAGGCACGGGGGAGAGATGACTTTGTTGAGCTTGAGTTCTCATTGTTGTGATGGGAGCAGGTGGAAGAACAGATGCTTTTCATGGTGGAAGAGACTAGAAATGTCTCCCTAGGAGTAATTAATGTTTTGGTTTTCCTGGATGTCATTGCTATTCTTTTCGTCTAGTGAGCTACTTGGGGAAGAAAAGTAGGTTAATTTGTTTGGCAAGATCAGGCATTTATATTGTCAGAGCTTTGATACATATTTCAAGTCCTTAAGTGGAGAGGAAGAGTGGTCTAGTGGTTTAGATCTTCTGTGTGAACCATTGTGATTGTACTATCTAGAAAAAAAAAATAAATTATTTATCTTCCCCCAAACAGTGGAATATTCTAAGAGCAGCATCTGTTTCCCTCAAAGCTTGATGTTTGAGCTGAAGTCTTTCTTTGAAATAGACAAAATGCTTTAAAATTGGAATGTGAAAATAATGCATTGTTCTAAAATGAAATTTAATTTTTATATACTGCTTTGTGCATGGCAAATATCTTTAAAATTTTATGTGCATGTAGTTACAGTTTAGCTGAGCTATAATTTCTAGAACTTGGGCTTTCCTGTTCCTTTACTACTTTTTCTCACTAACTTTTGCTATGTGCAGTACTGCCAAATTTGTTATAGGGTAGGAAGAAGCCATGCACAAAAAATGTCTGGAAAAGTGCTGTTACTTTTCTTTTTCTAGGCGTGTTAGCTCTGCACCTCCAATTCACAAAGGTAGTTGTCATCACACTGGTGTACCACGTTTTACTGGCCAGCCCCTATTCCCATAAAATATCATTATCAAAGTTTCAAGTGGCTGCTATGTTGTAAGAAGAATATGGCATTCCCATTTTTGAGTAGTTCCTTAATAGTATAGATAAAGTAGTTAGCTTAGTAGTAGAGATAATGTAGTCAAATGCAAGATAGAAGCAGCCAAGATGACCAAGCTAGGAGTAAGTTAATTGGCCTGCCTTCCCTGCAGAAGAAATATTCTCCAGCAAAAAGTATTTCCTTTAAGGAGACATTCAATATCCTGTATTTATCCTGACACTATTGTTGACTTGCAGACTAAGGCAGAAGGTGACTAAACTCTAAGGAAGAGGCTCCAAGTATAGTACATGGTAGTGTTCATTCTACTGCAGTGCTTTATTAACTAAGAAAGTGATCCATATTAATCAGTCCATGATGATTGACAAGAACTCTATGAAGAAATACTTAGAAGAATTTCCTTGAACTTTTCACTGGATTTTTATGTATACTTTTGGGTTTGAATTGAGCCAAACATTTTGTTCTGCAAGTTGTGTAGCAATATGCTGTTATGAAACTATCCTAAACTGACTCTGTGGGAAGTTAAAGCCTCTGTGTAAGAAAGGATACAACTCAGTATGACTGTAAATAATGGTATTTTTTACAAACCCTCAGTAGTGTGGCTTGAGCTGGCAGCATTAAAACATATGATGTAAATACAGACAGTAATTAATATGCAAGCAGAAAAATCATTTACTCTGTAACATAACCTGTATCTATATTAGTGGCTGAATACTCAGGTGGAGCTTTGGCTGGAGCCTGGTTTAGCTTCAAATGCTGTATAGTCTTCCCTGAGGTGTAACTTTTAAAGCCTCCTTGAGATCCTTAATTGCTCCTCCCAGCATGTGGCAGTCACATCAAGTAGACTCTCTCCCTGCAGGAACTGTATTATCCAAACTATTTGATACTGCCTTGCAGGAAGTTGCAGACATGGGTCTTTTATTTTTTTTTTTTTTGAGACTACACCCTATTGTGGCACTGGAGAAGAGGTGGGATTCTGTATTGCTAATTACTAAGCAAAAGTATATAGGGATGTGTAGTTGTCATGCCTTCTTCTGTATAGCATTGAAACAAATGAAACAAGGCTGAGACAATCGTAACCACATGGGACAAAGCTTGCAGTGTGGTGGTGGTACACAGATTTGCTTCATGCTCTTTTAAGTTGGTTAAATGATCTTGTTAAGCACCACAGTTCTAGGCTAATATCCTTAGCAGACTGGACTGTGTGGTTCTTCAAATCACTGCATGATGGTTTTGTTGCCTGTAGCAGGTGCTGGAGAAGATAATCGCTCTGGGATCTGTCCTTAACTGATTTCTGTCTTTCTCTACTGGTTACTTCCCTTCTATTGATTTTGCTTCCCATTTTGAAAACAGATGAAAATATATTTTCTGCTAATTTATCTTCTCAAGAGAAGCATGGAGATTTGTCATTTTATAAAATAAATACAAGAGAAAAGAGGCTTAAGTACTTCTGAAAAAAAGGGGCATGAATGTCATGAATTTTAAGTCAGATTGGTTTATTGTTGTGGTAATAGCTTTCTTCTTTAAGAATGAAGCAGCAACCCGTGTAGAAAGCGTAAAAACCAGGATGATTCCCAGATGACCAGTTTATAGTGGCTCTATGTTTGTGTAGTGGAAGGACAATGTTTAGTTTTAGAAAACTGGACAGGATTTTGAAAAACATTGTAAGAGCATATTTTCTTACTTTTATGGTTTTAAATGTCTTTATAAAAAAGTTTTCTTTTGCAGAAAAGAAACCAGTGGCAGGTAAGCAAAAGTTTTCTTAATTCTATTGTGTGACATTTTGTACAGGAGAAGATTAAAATAGTGTCTTCTATTAGCACAAATATTATTAATATAATATTAGCTTTTACGTCAGTGTATCAGGCTCATAGTATTTGGGAATGTTTATGTTTTTATGGGAGTGGAAGAAAGTAGGGTTTTTTTTCTTTTAAACTCCGCTTTATCTTCTGTAATCAAGACACCATAAAATTACTATACTGACTTCCTTTGACTTATGTTCTTTCTCTTTCTTTCTGCACAAGCACTCCTATTTGGACAGGGAAACCTCCCTTCTTCTGAGAAACATTGCAGGAAAGCCTTCTCATTTGCTGACCAAGGTGATGATGCTTCTTTCTACTGTATGTGACTATTTCTATGTAGAAAGAATGCTTTTGGTGTGTGCTATGCTTCTCCACCCCTGCCCTTTCCAGGAACTTCTGCATTTACTTACATGATTTTTCTGATTACCAAGGTGCTTTTAAAGGCTGAAATGTATTGTTTGTTTCTGCAGATTTATCAAAGTGTTCAAGTTCTTGACAAATACTTAATAGTCATATTAGCAGGTAAAATGCTGTAGTTGAAAAAGAATTGTACTGAACTGGAAGTTATTTTATTCCTATTGCTGTTCACTAGTTAAAAAAAGTTCCTAGGTGTGAATAATATGGGAGTGTTTAGTAGTTTTAAAAGCCATTAGTAGCCTTAAATAAGTTCTCTTGCTGTATTGAGGACAAACTATGGGATATTTTTTATAACACTTTGAATGTTGACTGAATGTAATGTGGGGAGAATATCCTAGGAAGACAGTGGTCTAATGAGCCAGGTATGTACCAATTTTGATTATAAATTCAGTTTCTTTACAGGAAAGAGGTCACTAATGTACTAGGAGATCAAAAATTGTCATTCAATTTGCTAAGAATTATATCTTCTATATGTATTTCCTTTTGAAACTAGGGGACAAAGGATGGAGCAAGCTATAAATCGGATGAAAATACAAAGTGGGATGAAGGACAAACAGCTTCATGTAGCTCAGAACTTTGAATATTTGGTAGCTGAGATGTCAGATGTCTCTGCTAATACATACTGCAGAACCATTTCTGTGTTTTGGTTTTTTTAATTCATGGACATTCTAGTGGAGAGACCTCAGGCAGACCTGAAGTAACAAAATGCAGTTTGGTGACCTCAAAACAATAAGGATGATGTTCACTGGGCATAAGTAGTCTGTATTTAGCAAAAAACGTTTAGAACTAGTTTACTGCTTTATCATAAATACATTATTATTCTTCTTAAAATGCTAAGCGTGTATCTTGACAACAGATTTTCAGGCTGTCTTCTAGAGGAGTACAAGCAGCCAAGAGCAAGTAATCATCTGCTCTTGTGATTGTTTTGCTTAAATTTTAAGTCTATTCCTCTGCCTTAACCCGCCCCCAATAGCTCTTGGCCCCCATGCACTGCCCAACAAAGCAAACAGCCACCAAAGCAGCAATTGGCTTGATGGCAAATAGATTAAAAACAGCTGTGGCACAAATAGAAACCACAATTCTCTTTCATCTCCATGTGTCTTCAGATCCTCCCTTCTAGTTGTTTATATGTGGGAGGAGTGTTAGTTACCATACAGTAACTTAATTTTAAAAAGTGCATTAAATGATCCCTTTGTGTCATACAACCACGGAGTAGCTGCTGTCAAGCGTTCTAATACGCTCCAAAGTTATACGCTTGTATTTATAAATCTTTGTGTTGGCTAATTAGGCTTCATAGCTCTTTGATTCAGGTGCTTTTGGTGAGCCTTCTCTTCTGGTTTCCTGAGGGTAATGTTGGTCAGCTTGTGACTGTTGCAGTACAGCTGTGCCTTCCACTTCTGACTCTTGAGCGCACAGGCCTGGTGTGGAACTTAGTGGTTCCCTACTGACCTCCTGCAAGCAGAAATACCTTTAGCAAAATGATGAAATGGAAGTCTGCTTTGCTGCTTAGATCTCTTCAGCCTGCTGTAACACTGGATAAGCCTCTCTGAGTGAAGCATTCCCAAGAAATGGGGCATTTCCTTCTACCAAGGTGATAGATTAGTTGACTGTAGGATCATATTGCATGTCTATGCTGCTGTCCCTGGTGTGTCAACTATTTCTTATTGTCTTTACCTGTTTCTTTCCCTTCCTGGTATGTCTGCATCTTATATTGAGAGTAGAACCATTTTTGTCCTCTACTAATATAACTAATTGTAAGAATTCTAGCCGTGGACTAGATCCCTTCTGCATCACAACCATGCACACACACAGTTCTTGTTGCAGCAGATGACAGATCACAGAATATTATGTATTTGTTTTGGTGAGCTCTTCATTTTTAAATACAATTCCAGGTGTTACTATTCACACAGCATTCAAACCTTTTTTGAAAACAGAAAGTGAAAGCATAAATGTAAAGTAAATTATTGAATATTGAAAATAAAGCAGTGTAGCTTTACTGTTAAGTCTGCAAACTTGTTTCCCTATAATGAATATTGAAAGCTAAGCTTAGTACTGTGAAATTAGAGTACGTGCAAATAATTTTGAGAGAATATTCAAATACATCTCCATTTTTGCCATGAAAACAGTAGTGTAACATGCTGGATTTTGAAGTGAGCATTTCTTCTACTGTTCTGATGCATGTGAAACTATATTCAGGAAGACAGATGATAGTGATTTAGTGAGATAATGATTCAGATAGTATGTCAGCATCTGGAGGGAGAGGAACCATGTTATACCTTTCCTTCCCAAATAGCAGGTATGTAATTTTTCTTCTTTACTTGAAAGACACAAATTCTTCTTATGGATGTTCATTCCCTTGCTTTGTAGATTTTGGTTCCTGCACACTGTAATTCCATCAGTCTTTTGATTAAATTAGTTGTGATGTTGGCTTCAGGCATTTTCGGCCACTGTGATTCAGATATGCTCATTCTTGAATTAAGCATCTGTTTGAGATTTTTTTAAATGCAATTCAAAAATGCAGCAATTGATTTCTAATCTGCAAAGAATGTAAGGACAAGCTAAAAACTTTCTGAGGAAGTTGTCATGTCTTATGTAACTTTAATGTCACCTTTTATCTTTTTTATTATGGTAACGATAATACATAGTTTGTCATTATAATAAAAACATAATTTATATATTATTTATATTAATTTATTGTAGTTGCATTGTAAGATAATCACCCAGTGTTCTGAAATCTTTCTGCCCTGTTCTGCATATCCCTTGAACTTTTTGTCCGACTAAAACTCCTTGCCTGTTAGTTGTAATGTCTCCTCTATTACACTGTAGTCATCTTTCCACTCTCAGACTTCCTTTCTGTGGTTTCTAGGGCCTGGTTTGTTTGGGTTTCTTCCCCTCCCCTTCACTGTTTTTCTCCTGGTCCTAGATCCCAGTACTGTATCTTGTATAACTGTTTGCCCTGGTGAGAAGCTTGGCCTAGAGCTGTTACTAGGCAGGTGGATGATAATGTAGTGCAGATGGTTGCTTCAAGGTATAAAGAGCCAGTGAAATTCCTTTGGATTTTTTATTTCATCACCACAAGCTTTGTCAAATGCAGTGTGAGTAGTCTTTCAGGCAGACAGCACGTCTCTGCTGATTAAGGTTCTGTTTTGCCATACCTTGAAGCATAACTTCAAAAGGGCACAAGTCTGCTTGGAGGTATTAACCACTGGTGCACCTGAGAGGTCAATACCAGATGCAGGAGTTTTCAGCATCTTCCTCTGTGATATGGGGCCTTCTTTGCACTTAGAGGCTGTGGGGAAGAAGATCCCTTCTGTGGGAAATTGTGACAAGAGCCAGTGTGACTTTGAGATACGTTTAAAATGTGGCTGCTGCTTTCCAATTTCCATTCAGAAGCCATCTTCTGTGTTTGAGTTAGGCTTCTAATAGCAAAAAGTTTGTGAATAGTTGTCCCAGTTTAAAGGGACAGTATTACCAGGAAAAGGAAATTCGGGAACTCGCAGGCACAAAAAAAGGTATAGGTTGGGAATAACAGTTCTTTACTGATATATTTGTAAGACAAACAAAAACAGCATCAGCTATATGAAAGAAAAAAAAACACAGTGACAGAACAGAACGGAATTTAGTCCCAGTCCCTTTTTCAGTCACCGATGGCTCTCCGATGGAGCAGGGCGGGCGGCTTCTCAGTCGCGGCTGCTGCAGGGGCAGGGGAGGGGGCCAGGTGGCCTCACCGCCCCAGGTGGAAGAAAGGGTGAGGAAGGGACTCTGCTCACCGCGGGCGTCCCACATTCCCAGTTGTTCAGAGGAAGCAGGAAGCTTTAGCAGTCCAAATCCAAGAAGCCTGATCCCAACAGGAGAAAAGGAACCTCTCTCCTCCAGTTCGGCCAGCGAGCTGTAGAGTTCTCCTACCCCCAGTGTCCTCTTACTTGCCGAAAACAAAAGCAGGACTCCACCTTTCCCTAATGGCGCCATCAGGTTGCTTCAGCTAGTCCTTTGTCTCCAGCTCTTAACGGCCAATAGGAGAGCCATCCCGGCTAGCTTAACATAATAATGGGAAAAATTTCTAAACCTCTGCCAACCCACAACAATAGTGAACAAAGAAGTGGAACAAAAATGGTACTACCCAAGTGTACTAACATTTTAATACCTGAGACCTTTTCAGGTGAATAATTCTCAGACACAAAACAATAACCTAAAACAATAGTACCACTTCACAGCCATTTCCATATTTAGTAGCATAATGCAATATGGTGGCAGTGTCAGGAATGTTCCAGAGGTATAGAAAGGTCTGTACTAAACTGGAAAGGAAGAAGGGAGAAATTTGTGGGGAGTCTGCATTACGGAGGATGAACCCCCTATGGGTGTGCACACACACATTTAGTGATCTTTCAGATACTCATGTCTGGCTTCCCTTTCTGCTTTACCCAGATAGAGGTTATTCAGAGTTATTATGAGAAGAAATGCAATAAACATATGTTTCGAGAATGGCCATGAAATACTGCTGTAAACACAAGTTCAATGTTTATAAATGGACTGTGCCACAGTTGGAACATTTTTAGGGTAGGAGTGTTCTGCTTGTCCAAATGAGTTTATGAGAAATACAGAAGAACTGCTCTTAATATTCACACCTTTGGTTTTAGTGCTGATCACATACACCCTTTTTCTAGCATTCTTATTAATAATAAATTAAAGCAATCAACAGAAAAACTTCATTAATGAGATTAATATTCAGACTGATATACATTAAACATGAGGCTAATAAAGACATCTTGAAGTTTTGGGTAATTAGGTACAAATGGAGATGTTAATATGGTAACAAGAACCTCTGTTTCAGTACGAGCTCTACAAGGCGAGTCCTTACAAAACAGGTGATTGCCTTTCTACCCAAGGCTCGATTGTAGTTGGGAAAATAAACAGTAGCTATCTGATTTTAGTCCTTCACAAGTCAGTGCTACTTGTGTATTTAGTTATCTTCTTATCTGCATTCAGAGAAAAAAATCAGAGGAAAAAAAAAGCAAATGCTAGACAGAAGAAATTTCTTAATGTTATACATTTTGTAGTTCACATACCTTGCTAACTTAAGTAAAATGTGGATTTTGTTACTTAACTCTTACCATTTAATTACTGGCTTTTCTAAGTCTTACCTTTGTTAATTGATGCCCTCTCTTTTTTTTCCCATTCCATTTGTTTTATCTGTAAAAGAGATTAGTTAATAACGCTTTTAAAAAGTAAAATGAAAGAAAAAAAACCCTAACCTAGAAATGTGAGGCACAAAATTGTTTGAGCAAGGTCAGCTTCACCATTGCACGCATCTTGAATCTTTAATGCTAAGACGCAGCTGGAATGTCTTGTAACTGCATATTTAATTGGAAACTGGAGGAGGAAACAGTGTTTGTCCTTATATTACAGAAATCTAACTGATTTTTTTGTGTTATTCTTTCAGATATTTCACTGTAGGCTAAAATTATTCAAAACTTAGTTCTGATATGTAAATGCAAAGAAGGTCATTAATTTGAGACCATTGCACTGAAGAGATATGCATTTTCCATTTTGGTGTACAATGTGTTTGAATATTTTGGATTAACAGGTTCTATACATAAGTATGTTGCCAAGCAGTCTTTAAATCAGGTGCATTGTTTTCCGTAACCAAAAGTAAGCTTAGCTCAAAGCTTCAAAATACAAGTGTAAGTTACAATTTGATGGTGATGCATATTGCTGTTATAAGAAAATACCCCTTTCCTGCCAGAGGTGGAAATGACTCTCATTATGTTTTATGTTTTTATAAAGTATGTGTATGTATCTCCTTGGTGTGTTTCCAAGGCTTGCCTGTGCCTGTAAAGGCAGTCTAACCAGGAGTGGGTTCTGCTGAATCTTTCCTGCTGTGTCAGTTCTGCAGATCAGTGTGTGCTGGAGCCATGTGCCGGCAGCGTTGGGAGTGCTCTGTGAGCAGCAGTGCTGTGCAAGGGAGGCAGCTGCATGGCCACAGCAGGGACTGACATTGTGTGTACCCCCTGGGAAGCTGAGACAGTCCTGCCATTTACCTGCATCTTTGTAATCCTTTAGCAACTCCAGCACTGTTGCCAGTATTTGCTAGCTAAAGAAAAACAAATACTGAGGTAGATGTGGCTGGACTGGATGTGCTGGCCTTGTTTAGTTGGTGGCATTGAACAGTTTAAATAGTTTGCAGTTGCAGTCAGGTATTTTTGCCACCTGTCACCTGTCTCCCTGTGCAGTGAAAAGGGTTGTTAGCTTATTAGCACAAGCTGCTGGACTGCTCATGCTTCCTCCTGGATAGAAGCTGTGCTACTTTCATGTACAGGGCAGAGACCTGTGTTTGTGTCTATGTGCTGTTCTCGGGTGGCTTTGATGGGCAGGGCACTGTTTTCTTGGGCCATTAGGAGAGAAACAGAATACATGGTTGTGAGTTTTGGGCAGTGATTAAATGATTTTATTGAGAAATCAAAATACATAGTTCTTCCTCCTTCTCCCATGAGACATTGCTTGCCGCATCAGCAATGATGCAGCAGTGCCTTGAGCTTGGTTTATTCCTGCTCAAAATAGCTTAAAATCTTTGACTACTGTATGCTTTCAGAAATGTTGAATGCTTGCTTTCTTTTCCTTGCTGTGTTTTCCAGTTAGTAAATTCAGACCTCTTTTTATAATTTTTTTCTTGTTGAAACCAGTTCTTACTTTGATAATTGTAATTCTGTTTTGATTTGGGTTTTTTTAATTTAAACTGATTATGTTAAACTCTAATAAAGCATAAGGAATCCTGATCTCTGGACTCATGTTAAATTGAGTAGGAAATGAAAAGTAATTGGTACACATTAAAATAGTAAGTCCTTAAAATCTTCTTTGGTTTACGTATTTATCTGTTTTCAGAAGTATTTTAGGGAATGATGGATTATAAACTTTGAGGTCACCAAGAATATTTTAGCTGTATTGACACGGGCATATGAGAGGCCACAGCTGCTTGTTGCTTGCCCTGGAGTTGTTGCCTGTGCCCTGTGACAGTGCTTTGCACTGGTGTACAATGAAATGGGCTGGAAAACTGTGCTGAATGGGTTAATGAGCAGCTTCTTTAAACTATTAATTACAGTTTCTCCAAATGCATGATAAGTCTTTTGCTTTTACTGATTTCATGATGAACAGGTGCATAGCATCACTTCTAGAAACTTCCATGTCAGTCTTAGAATCCCTGAACAAGCTGAGTTGGAAGTGACCCACAAGGATCACTGAGTCCAGCTACTGGCCCTGCACAGGACATCCCCAAGAGTCACCCATGTGCCTGAGAGCATTGTCCAAATGCTCCTTGGCCTCTGTCAGGCTTGGTGCTGTGAAGCCTCATTTTTTAGTAATGATTTATTTCTGCACATTGAAATTGTTAATCTTAATGAATAGGAAAAATAAGTGATTCTTGCTATCCTGGCATGGTTTGTTTTTCAAAGAATGCTAATCTGATTTAACCTTTCTAAGCTATAGGACACCATTGCTATTGTGCATAAAAAGCCATAGTTCCTTGTAGACTAGTAAAAGCAATGTTCCTGAGTAATTCAGTGCCCAGATAAGGTTTCAGGCTCACATTATTTCTGCTCGTGTCAATTTACTGGTTCATTTTATTGAAAAGAATTATGTTTCTCACAAGGCAGCATGCTGCTCTGTCCAGCTGATATTTTTTCTGGTGCACAGGATGGCCACAGATATGAAGAATCAAAACCTACTGAGAATGCAATAAATAACAAGGGAATGTTCTTTAGCAGTTGGTATGAATATTAGTAATTTATTGAGAAGTCAAAAACGTAATCTCTGTGGATTTCAGAATAGCTGAATCTTGACTTTAGCAAGAAAAGCAACCATCTAAACACATGGTAAAGAAACTATGAATTACATTCATAGAAGAAAGCAATAGAGAACTAAATGTTTATAGCATGCTGAATGTTGTGATGGGATGTGGTACTTTGGCTCTGGGAAAAATATTAATTATTCATTTTTAAGGATACTGAATATTTTGGAAGGGATTTGTGTGGTTTTTAATAGACTTGCTTGTGCTGGAAATTTTAAAGTAATTATGATGCTTTTATTTAATAATCACATTGAAGATCTGCAGTTTAAGATTTTGAAAATCTGAAAACTGCGTATTTCATTTTTAAAACAGTGATTGCATTTTAGCTGCATGTTTTAAATGCAATTTCAGCAGAAATATCTATAATCTCCAGAATTTAAAAATCTTTATTACTAGTAATAAAAAGACAGATGTTTTTGTAGCATCAGCAAATAGATTTAAGCTCCCTGAATTTTTAATGTATTTCCAATTGTAATAAAAATAGATTATGTAGTAGAGCAAAAAAATGCTTATTTACCTTGTGTCTTATAATACTGTAAATAATGAGAAACACTGTTTGGATTTAGTAAAGACAAAACAAGTGTTCAAACCTCTTATTGCAAATTGATTTAACAGTTTAAAATCTTTCAAACTAATGCATGTAGTATGGAATCCTAGTTATCAGATTTGTTCCCATACTTTCTGTGTGCTGTTAAATTTGGATAGTTCTTGGCATGCTATCTGTGTTTTATGTTGATCAGCCAAAAATCTATTGAGTGTACTCCATTGTATGTTGCTGTTTAATATGTATTGTCTGACCTCTGACTGTAAATATACAATATGCTGAAATATTTGATAGCATAAGGCTATTTACAGTACAGGAGAACAGAGAAATGCCAAATGTCTATACAAAATATGTACCTCCAGTATGTTCCTTTGAACTTAATGGCAGTTGTATCTCTAAATATTAGAGAGGAATACTTTTTGTCTTAAAAAGTAATAGTTTTCATCATCACTAAGAAATAGTTGGAGATTTATACATGAGCAAATCAGCATTTTAGTTCATATTTTAAAGCATGGTAGCCTCAAACTTAAACCCACTGAAACCTGACTGAAGTTTGTGTTAACTGAAATTGTGTGTTGTGTCCCCCTAGGAGGAGCAGGCTGCTAAACTGAAAGCTGAGAAAATTAGGGTTGCATTAGAGAAGATTAAAGAAGCACAAGTGAAAAAGGTAAGTTAGTTATAACAATTCATAAGGTCCTTATTTTCATTTTTTTAACCTGGAAAATGCGGCAAACTTCATTTGTATATATTATCCTTAAGTTGCCCTTTATGAAATAGGAACACTGTAGTGTTCTAATCTTCAATGGTAATGTGCTTTCCCATCTAGACTGGACCGAATCGGGAGAATCCTAGGATATGGAATAACATTGTTTTTCTTAAGGAATAGCTTGTTTTTCAGCTAGTACTCATTGGGAAGATTTTACCAACTTCTATCCAGAAATGAAATGAAGGTTCAGCCTCCTGAGATTGTTGATTCTGTGCCTGTTTTCTTCACAGCCTCTTCTGCACAAGCCTTTTCCCCTTATGCATAGCAGGACTTGCCAGTGCTAAATGGAAGAGAAGTATTCCAGACTAAAGACAGAGATTACCAAATGGAGAAAGTTTACTGCCATTACTTCATGTACTCTCATATAGAGTTGCCTTAAAATTTTTATTTTTATTTTATGACTGGAGTTTTTTAGTGACTTAAAATACTTTTTTCATTAATTGTTTGTAGATCAAAAGCTGAAAAACTGTCTTGACTGGAAGATAGGAATTAACAAGGCAACCAGTGTACTACAGCTAGTAGGTTTTATCTTATCCAGCTGAACAACATGTAAAAATGGAAATAATAATGATTTGCAACAAGAATCTGTTGTCTTAAGTATTTTGATTGGTTTAAAAAATTGCTGGATTTTTGTTTCTGGACAGTGACATCTTTAAAAAGCCTATGAAAAACCATTGTGTTCTAAAAGCAGATTTTTTCACGCTACTGCTTCATATTCCCAGAAAAGTAGGGTTTAGTATTGCTATATTGTTTACATGATAACCATTTTTAGAAAATACTATAGAAAGTGGGCAGAAAGCTTAAACTGCACATCTGAATTCTGATTCTTTGTAAGCTTATGCAGAGCTCTGTATCTACGTTTGTTCCACCCAGATATTGTCTGAAAGAAACTCAATTATCAGAACAGGAATACTTCGACAGGAATGATGTTTTTTCCTTTTTAACACACAACTGAAGGACTTTCTCATTGTGTTGGAAAGACCTTTATATTTACTTTCTTGTGCTGAAGGAGAGCAATATCTTGTTAAGTGTCTGTGATACAAATATCTAGCCATCATTTATTACTTCTTACATTTTGAGGGAGTGTTTGAATTGAATTTTTACTACTGCAAGAAAACCTTAGAAGAATAGACAAGATCTTAGAAACTTTACTTTTATTTGAAATGGTAGATTAATCTTCTTTTTGTTTTCTTAATTTTCTTCTTAACAGTTGGTGATCAGAGTCCATATGTCTGACGATAGCTCAAAAACAATGATGGTGGATGAGAGGCAAACAGTGAGACAAGTATTAGACAATCTGATGGACAAATCACATTGTGGCTACAGTTTAGACTGGTCATTGGTGGAAACCATCTCTGAATTGCAAATGGGTAAGTAATAATTATAAGCATTTCTAATTCTTATTTTTTGATGCAGCAGTAGTCTGACTCTCAGAACGATTTAAATACTTGTCTTCATAATGTTCATCATCCCAGTCATTAATGTAGTAAATGCTAATTAATGTAATAAAGCTCATGATTGACTTTGTTTCAGAATGATCTGAAAATTACTTCTTTTATGTTAAAAGCACGGCTACATTCTGTGGTGTGATATATAAATCTTACTAGTGTGGTCACTGAGCCTCTTGGTTTTGGTGTGTTCTTCACAGACACATCTGTGCTTCTTTCTTCTTGTAGATAGTATTTTGAACTGATCCTAATAACTCCTATTGTATAAAGCTATCTGCATTTTTCCCTGTTAAATATTTTAATGCAATTAGTAGTATTCCTCTAAAAGCAGTTAAGGCTTCTTTGCACATACCACATTGTTTATTTAGCCAAAAGATATAGCACCTTAATGGAAAATAAGGGGAATGGGTAAGGTCTCTTATCTATTGACTTTGATTAAAGAAATTCACAGAACTGAAGCCAAATGCCTTGATGTCAAATTACAATGGAAGTTATTGTTTCCTCTCTCTTTTAGTGAAACCTTGTATATTATAAATAGTGTTGCATGCCAAATGGTTGTTAAGGGCTGACAGGGTCTTATTTGAATTTTCTACCTATCACATAAAAACTAACATCTTACTAGGCTCAAAAAAGTTTAGGCTCAAAGTTTAATAAACTATGTTCTTTCAATGAGAGTTGATATGTTTTGAAAGCTATCCAGTTTCACTAATGAAACCTTAGTGAAATGGAAACTGTTGTATCATGGTCATCTGAAGCTTTTTTGTTTTATTCTTCTGTTAGGTAATGACTTTTTTACTTTACTGGGAGACACTGTAGCTGTGTTGTTACAGAGC
The DNA here is from genome assembly GCF_009819885.2 of Catharus ustulatus. NCBI lineage: Eukaryota > Metazoa > Chordata > Aves > Passeriformes > Turdidae > Catharus > Catharus ustulatus. Next base: position 13,770,298 of record NC_046227.1, read on the forward strand.
TTGATGGAAGTAATGAATTGTAACTTAGAAGCTTCTTAGAAAGAACTCAGAGACTGCAGTAATGTGTAGCCATCTGACACTCCCTGCAGATGACATTTTGTTGCATTCACACTAAGATGTTGAGATGTCATCTGTCACCTGAGTCCTCATTAGCAATAGCTTCTAGGTTGTGATCAGCCGTATGCACACTGTAAGAATGTGGGGAAATTGATTTTGTGGGAAAAAAATCATGTTCTGCTTTCAAGTGCAATTGAAAGGTCAAGCAGGTCCCAGAGGATTCTGAAAAAATTAATTTCCTGAAATGCCACTGTGTGGCCTATATGAAGAAGAAACAAATTGTAAAGAGCTAGATTCTACTTAAGTGTGTTTAAAAGGATGAGAAAGTTGGTCAAGTGGTTTCCTAAAAATTTCTTCTTATTTATTTTGCAATGAGACTTTTCAGCTATTTTCAACCATTTCAGTAATTTTTCCTGTTTTTCTTTAGTCTCTTCTATTCTGTCTATTTTCAGTATTCTGAAGTGTTATACTAGTGCACTAGTGGTAACTTTTTCAATGGAGAGTCAAAGCTCAGAGCTTTGACTGAGAACCAAAGTTCTCAGAAGCTGTTGATACATCATTTATTGAGCAGCAGAGATCATAGGAAGTAGACAGTGTCAGTTTTCAGACTTCTTTACAACACCCCTACTAGCCATAGGTATTCTGCATTTCAGAAGCATCTTGTTTTCCTTCTGATCATTGCCCACTACTTTTTGATACTTTATGAGTGAGATAGTCATTCAACACAAATTTTGTGTTGAGAAAGCTGCCTGATCCATTCCTCTGGGAATTGTGTAGACCAGATAACATATAAATGCGATTACCTTGTTTGTGCTCATAAACTTTGAAATGTTATCCTTTGAATGCAGTGTTCCTGTGCAATGGTAGGCCTTCTCAGATAAAATAAATAAAAACCATTTCATATGTTGATGGAACTATAAGCTTGAAGATACGGGAAGTCCGTGTTGAGTGACTGGATGTAAAAAAATTAAACCAGGCATATCTGGAAGTGGACTAAGTTCTTTTAGTCTCTTAGCATAAACTTCTTCCCCACTGTAGTAGATCTTGAACTCTTGTTTTCTCTACATATATGCCTTGTCTCTTAGAAATACTAAAGATTAGTTTCTATCACCAAATGTGACAGATTCCAATGTATTTGCTCACTTGTTATTGCTGCAGAAAGGATCTTCGAAGATCATGAAAATTTAGTTGAAAATCTGTTGAACTGGACAAGAGATAGTCAAAACAAACTAATGTTTGTGGAACGTATAGAGAAATACGCACTTTTCAAGAACCCACAGGTAAGCCTGAGATCCGTGCTGAATGTGTGTGTAGCTGACTGCAAGCTCTTACTTACTTGGTAGCAATTAATTTCCATACTTTCATTTTGGTGCTTGTGTATGTGTTAAAATGCCAGGCAACTTTACACTTTAGCACTATGTACGTCCACAGTGTTATTGGCACAAAGTCAATCCCCAAGAGACAACGATGATCTGAAGCAATCTGTTTTCTAATGTGTTTGTAAGTAGTTCTAACGCACATGAAGGCAGGCAGTTTCCAGGGATTTACACCCATGCTTAGTGCTGCTCAATTATGTAAATATGCAAGAAAGGTGTTGACAGATACGCTAATAGTAATGTCTCTCCACTGTGCATTCTTACATTGCTGGCAAGAAGGGGAAGAAAGGAAAGAGGGAAATCTGAGAATAGCTACTCCATGATCAGATGGCAAGTGAAGAGAAGAGAGTGTGTGTCCCCTCCTGTGGAAGTTGGGACCTGCCTATTTTCACCTGTGTTTCCTGCTCCCTAGATGAGAAACCAAAGGCCCCTCTTCCTCTCAAATAGCGTCAAAGATATCTCTTCTCTCGAATGGTAGCTACAGACTTGGTATCTGGCAACACTTCAGTATTCTCGGGGAGTGGAGGAAAGGAAACAGAAAAGCAGAAGATGGCTCTTGGAAGAATTTGCATTGAAAATTCACTTGATCGTTGTCTGTAGTATCATTTGATCTCTGTCTTAACTCTTAGCTAATTTATTCCCTTTTGAGTTGATAGATTATCAACTAGATAATCTAGATAGATTATCTGTATGGCATCTATTGCTAATTTACTGGATTTCAACTGTATCAGTTTTACATGTTCACTCTATGGGACATCAGTTTACTTGATTTTATTTATTTTTAAGCAAGAACTAAAAACCAAGTCTTATGCAAGTGCTTTGCACTGAAGTACCAAAACTCTACATTCTTTTTTAAAGTTTGGAGATTATAGGTTTACTATCAGTATATATAGTAGGTTCTGTCATAGGTGTGATGTACCAGTATAAACCAAATATTTCTCCTTGATTTAAAATATTGAACTGACAAAACTTTGTGAATATTTGGGGTTTTTTTCCAGTATTAGAGTTAGGGGTTAGGAAAATGTTTTTCATTGTTCCAGTCTTTTCCAAACTGAGTAAGAGTAAAATACTTATTAAATAAGATATGGTCCTGTGCATAATTTGGTTCCTTTTAAGAAGTTGACAAGTATTTTATTTAGTAATTCTTTATGAAAACAAATATTTATATTCAGCAAAACTCAGGTGAAAATGTGGAAAGAAGTATATTGCTTCTGTGTCTGCTTCTTTGAAAACAGAAATAATGACAGTATGTAAGAGATCTCTAGTGGGTTTTTATATTTTTATTGTGGTATTTACAAGTTCATAGTATTTTTATTTCTGGATGCATTGTAGCAGAGAGCTGTTTGATCCATGGAAAGGCAGGATGATGTTGTTATGAGGCCGTTAGGTAAGAGTATGGACTGATTGATATTTCTGGTAAAGATGATTATAAGTTACTTCAATACATTATTTAGCAGTCTGACAGTTTCAGTTAGTCTACAAAGCTTTATTCTAATTGCTACACAAAAGTTAACAAGAAATCCCATTTGGCTTGATTTTAGAATGCCTATGGAAATATTAAATTTCCTTTTGTTACAGAACTATCTTCTGGGGAAGAAAGAAACCTCTGAGATGGCAGACAGAAATAAAGAGGTGCTTCTAGAGGTAAGAATGTCAAACCAAAAAGGATACAATGGTCATTTTGCAGCTTGAAGACAAATTGCAAAAGGTTAAGGTGATTAAAATTGGTGGACAAACCTGAATGCAATTCTGGAAGACTGTGAATGGAATATGTTATATTTGAGATAAATGGCTGTTTTAATATAACTTTGTTTCAGATGCGATCAGTTAAAAAAAAGTTTCTGTATTTAGTTTAGTATCTAAAATACCATACACAATGATAATCAAATTGAGGTTGCCTGTAGGTATGGCTAAAACCATTAATTTCAAATTTAAATTTGCAGAACTGTCGCCTGGCTTTTTTTGACCTGTGATGGTAGAGAATTTTTACTGCACTTTCCAAATTTTTGTTTCTACAGAATTCCAGAGCATGGGTCTGGAGACTGGTCTAAGTTAATATTTCAAAATTTGATAACAAGTGAAGTAGTAAATTTTTTCAATTACATTTCAAAATAAAAAATCCAAATATTTAGTTTTAATAAATACATGACAGAAAACTAGTTATTATCAAGCACATTAATCAGTGTACAGAAATAAGGGCACAAAAGCGTGGCACAAATAAAGCAAACAGTAAATTATAGCCTTCATAAGCTGAAAATGAAATATTTTAGTGATATGGCTGAAGTGCCATAGGTTCCAGATAGATTTCCAGAATAATGATTAGGATTTATTTAGTTGCTCAAAAGTAAATATTTGGGGTATTTAATTTTGGATTAAAATTAAAACAGTTTGATTTACAAGTAGCATATGCATGTTATTAGTACATTGGTAGTATGGGTTTTAATAAGTGTTTGTATGTATACTGTGGATAGAAAGAAATAGCCACAACATGCAGAGAATTGTAATTCAGCTTAATTCTTTCTGCCTTCTGGGATTATTCATAAGCCTCTGGGCTGTACATTTATCTGGAGTGTATTTAAAGCATTTGGTTTTCTCTAGTTCTTTATAAATAGAACCTTAGCAGAAGTTGCAGAGTTGTGGGCAGTTAGTAGCAGTGAAGTACTTCTGGAATGAATGGCACTGTGTCTGATGGATGCACAGTTAGGTTTGTGTGTGCTTATACATATGAGGCTATATGGGGTGACCTTATAAGGACCTTGTGACCTTAAAGCTGCTAAAGCCTTTAGCTAAAGCTAAAGGATCTATTACTGAGAAGCAGTGGTTAGAAAATCTTTACAGTAACTGCTAATATTTTTTTGTCATTGTTGCACTGACCAAATGCCCAGACATCCCATCATGTTTCTCTGAATTACCTTATTGCTTCTATGATTAATCTGCAGTTCATATCTCATGTGAAAAAAGAGCTGTCCTTGTTACGAGTGCATTCCTTGGATAAAGAATTTCAGTCATTCAAAACAAACCACTGCATGCTCTCTGTTCTGTCTGTTTCCCAAACCACTGTGTTTATTGGCAGGAATGCTTCTGTGGAAGTTCTGTAACTGTGCCAGAGATTGAGGGAGTTTTGTGGCTGAAAGAGGATGGTAAGAAATCTTGGAAGAAACGTTACTTCCTTCTTCGGGCTTCTGGAATCTACTATGTCCCTAAGGGGAAGGCAAAGGTATGCTTTAAAGCAATTGCACTGAATTCTTTTTTGGTGTTAAACAGTGCACACAAGAGTTGGCTTTAAGAGTTGGCTTTAAGTTTTGGCTTAGCTGTGCCTTTCCAAGTGCCACATCCCTTAATTAAAAGGCTGGCTTTATCATGGAAATATTGTGAGAATTTTTGTGGCAGCACTTGATGTGAAGGGTTTAACCCCAGTTTAAAAATACAAGAGTACAGGAGTCTGCTTCTTGAGTTAGCTTAGGGTTAGGTGTTCAGAAGTACTTGAGGAAAAGCTTTTGGTGAAGCTAAGAAGCTGGTCTTTGCTCAAGCAGAATTCAGATGGAGGACCAAATGGCTCTGCAAATGTCAATCATGAAGTATCAGACCAGCTCCACAGTCTGCATAATTTCATTGTGTTTAGTTCATATAGATGGGATTCTTTTTGGACCAATTGGTGCTACATTTTTTGAACCTGGTAAATGTAATTCCATTTCTTCCGGAATTACTGCTTCTTCAAAACTTAACTGCTGTTCTCTGTATCAGTAATGTAAATTAAGTAGAAAGCCACTACAAATACAGTACAGCTTCAGGGCTGAACTTCTGTGAGTTTAAGTTATCCATCATCAGTCTTGACAGCATCAGATGATTCCCAGTACAGGAAGTCCCCTCCCACACATCTGGGAACAAAGAGGAAATCTCTATCAACACAACAGCTTCTTTTAGAGCTGAATGCATGTCAGATGTTCTTTCCATAATGTTTTGCTTCATTAAAACAATCTGTATGCAAGTAGCCTGTTGAAATTCTTTGCCCTACACTCACTGCCAAACATCTTTAGAATTCTACTCAGTCACACTGGAATTTGGACACCTTGATTATTACCAAGGTGAAATGTAACCAGCAGCTGATAACTTCTTGATCAATCAATCATACTTTCTCCTGATACCTGCTCTGAGTAAACATCAGTAGTTCAGTGTAAAATATTGTCAAAGGCAAAATACAGACAAAACACAAAAACCAGACTGAATTCAGTTAAAAATGAAGGTGTGATGAAAGAGTTTATGCATAGCTGTATCTCCTCCTTGTGTTGGTAGTTTTTGAATCAGATTGAAACTAATATATGACTTTAACTTAATCTTATATTAGTATTGATCATAGCATTAGACTGATTGTGTCAATGTGTGTGGATTTTTATGAAGATGCTTTGTAAATGACTGGTTTTGTATTTCCTAGGTCTCCCGGGATCTTGTGTGCTTTCTACAGCTGGACCACGTCAGTGTTTACTATGGGCAGGACTATCGGAACAAATACAAGGCACCCACAGACTATTGTTTAGTGCTAAAGGTAATGCTGCAGCAGTTGGCTACACCTTGAATACACTCTTAGTTGTTCTGAACCATCAGCTCCTTGTCATTTCATTTTCCTCTAGTTCTTGTATACAGTGTGAACAGTTGGTGAACAATTGTTGCCTGTTCTCTGTGCTGGTCATGACTTCATAAACCTTTTCATATTACCCTGAATTGTTTTATTTCCAGACTGATGAGTGACAGTCTATTTAATTGTTCATTATACTCTAAAACATACACTAAAGTCTTTTTTCCATTTGGCAACTCTATACCCTACAGATATTTAGGTCCAAAAAGATAATACCCCTTGAAATGCCAAATCCAGGGAGTTATCTTCTCAATGTACGTCCAGAGTAGTGCAGAAATTGATATTAAAGATTCGAGTCTAGCCTTTGTAGACCAACCTGATGGAAAAGGGATGCTGTAAAGGAGGCATCTTCTAAATATGAAGGACAGGTAGAAAGAATAAGTAGCAAAAACTGTTATAAAACCAGTGGCCTGATCTTAAACGGATCTAATGACTGGAGTGCATCAAGTTATTTTAATTGCATCAACGCATCTAGTTTCTGTTGACTCCCACATAGTGTTCAGAATGGTGTCAGTTCCTGCAAGATAGCTGAGTACCAAGCTATTTTAGAACAGGCTTTCACACTGTGTTCACAGCAAGTAACGTGTTTTCATGGATTTTAAATGGTGCCGGTAACAAGAGACGGTTATAGTTGCACTTTTCCCCTCCCTGCTCTGGAGTTACATGTCAGTACATTGGACCATTTACTGTGCCAGGAGTGTCCACTGCCTGAAAAAGGATTTCATTTTCCAGTGGACGGACAACAAGTCTTTGAGCCCACTGAGGAGACACTGAATATTAACTATGGGACACATTAGTGGAGAATGTACACAGCTGAAACCAGAAGTATTTTCCATGTTCTTAAAGGTCATGAAATGCAAACAAAAATGTCAATATTCAGAGCTATGTATAAATTCCTTGAAGTAAATTGATTTTTTTTCTACTTACACATCACTTCTGTCTACATCATTTGGACAGGTTAATAGTATGTTATTTTTTCAGACTTTTTGACCACACAAAATAGATTTAAAAAAGAAAAAGATTATTGCTATTCTGAGCATAAAATTTAATGGTAACATTAATGAAGACACAAAAATGTGTAGAAATTGTTCCTCATTAAATTAGTGGGGTAGTTTTAGTTGGGTAGCTTACACCAAGTGAAGCTGTATTTTTTGTGGAGCTGACAAGTCACCAAATTGTTGCATTTAGCAGGATTCAGTTCTGCCTTCATTGGTTCTTATCAGGGTTCTTACATCAATGTTTTCAGTTAGTACAAATGTATAGAAACCACACAGTTTTTAAAACAGAAATAAGAGTTTTGTGCCACTTCCTAGCTTAGTAAGCCTTTGTATCTCCTTTGCAAATGGCAAAGGTGAATGGCAAATACAAACTGAAGGCCCAGTTCTCTACTGACATCCAGACTGGATTTCTCTTTACCTTCACTCCTTTATTTATATCAAAACTTAGTGTGCTTAAGTTAGGTGTTAGCTGTGCTATTGCTAAATGTAACATTTGTGTGCTAGTATATAAAGTTAACTCCTTGGTCTTAGATGTCAGATTTCTGAGAAGTTCTTTTATTTCTATATAACCAAATTTTTTTTTTAATAAGTCCAGGAAGAAGCTGTCTTGTTAGTGAAGTAATTGTATTTGCTTCTATAGACTCTTTTTTAATACAGCATTAGGTTTATAGGTATAACCTCAAGAAATAAATGCTTTCCTATCTACAAAAACATTGATGAGAGTGCACAATTTTTTGCAGCATCCTCAGATCCAGAAGAAGTCGCAGTATATCAAATATCTTTGCTGTGATGATGTAAGAACTCTACACCAGTGGATCAATGGCATCCGCATTGCTAAGGTAACCCCCAGGCAGTCTTACACTGTTGTCATGAGTAGTTGTCATCACCTGCTTAAAACCATTTACAGTTACTTAGCAAAATACATGGTAAATCTAATGTCCCTCTCTTTAACTATTCTGAACATGAACTCTAAAATAGTTTTGCATTTTTTATTCCTTAGCAAAATTATTAGGCTTTGTTATAATAGTTCAGTAATTGGGCCTTTTCTTGTTTCTACTGCACCTCTATCACATGACACAATTCTGACTTGCATCATGGATAGATTTTAGCCAGCTCCTTTCAGATTTTAAAAAAGAAGGCTTATGAAAAAAGAGAATTTAGAAAATAGAGTTGATTTCCAAGATCCTCAGCTTGTCTTAGTTTATTCACTGGGCCGTTTCTTGCTTGACACTGTCTCTTCTACCATAAATAAATTGGTTTTTGTTCTTTCAGCAATTCACTAATACTATTAATATTGCCTGAACTCCTTAACATAGAGCCTGTGCTGCTTTGGGGGGACTGGCAGGAGGAAAGATGTAGTAGAGAAGCCAGAGGTAGAGCTCAACAGTCTGAAAAGAGTGGACAGCCTATATAGAGTGGTTAAACTTGTTTGTCATTTTGTTTAGTATGGGAAGCAGCTATACATGAACTATCAGGAAGCATTGAAGAGAACAGAATCAGCATATGACTGGACCTCCTTGTCTAGCTCCAGTATCAAGTCAGGATCCAGCTCATCTAGTTTGCCAGGTAACAATGTGATCTATCTCATAATACAAAGATTCAATTGCCTTTGTTATCATCTCATGCCTGGGTGCCTCAAGAGAGACTATTGCAGGAAATGGACTGTTTCTCCAAAGTCTATTATGCTGTGTTTAGTCTAAAACATAGACTTTATCTATAACATTCATCTGTATATGTAAACACAAACAGGTAAAAACCTATTTTGCCATATTACTTGCAGGGATGTATGTATTTGAAATATGCAGCACTTTCTTGTTCACCTCCAGAAACCAATGTTTTTCTTATACGGAGAGGAGGAATCATCATTTCAAATTCCTGAAGCCTCTGTGTTCATCTATTTGAAAAATCAAATTTATATTGTAATGATGCATGGAATATATACATGTATTTCTTAAACTGCTTTCTGGACTGAAATATTTGAAACTGGAAAATGAGAAATAGCCTTTGCCCAAATGCAAAGATCCAAACAATCTTTTTAGAGAAAACTTTGAAAATACTGTTTCTGTTCCCATGTCAAATTGTGCATGCCTGCATTAATGTGCTCCTGTTTATGTCTCACCAGAACTGGGGCTGGTTTCTTGTTGCATGTAACAGTTTAAATATTGATAAATTGTTTATACAGTGTAATTTCACTGTTCAGAGCTGACTGATGCTTCGGTGGGTTATTCAGAACCTTCAGGGGCTAGGCTCTTTATTGAAAACATGCTCTTGTGTGAAGGTGTTTAGTCTGCCACAGGTACAGGTTGAGAAGTAATTCTACTGAATTGGACAGGGTCAGAAAGTAGCCTGTAAGAATGAGCTAAGCAAGTGCAGTCTAACTGGGAAGGTACCTTGCTGCTTAAACTGTGTGGCATAGCAGTAAATTCTTTGTTACTGATGATTTCTCCATCTGGGCTGGGTGTTTATCTTTCTGATAAAGTGTCAATATTGTAGGGAGCTGAGCCACAGCCCACCAGCCGTGTGTGTTCTGCCAAAGTTGCATTCCAACTTGTGCCAGGACAGTTTGGGATTACACAGAAAGCAAGTGCCAGGCTGAAAAAATTGGTCTGGCAGTGCCTGCTGCTGTCTTGTCAAGACTCCCTGTGGACCAGAGCATCATCTGTGTTGGCTACTTGCAGGATGCACACTAGTCCCTCTCTTGTGTTGAGGAGTGGGTCATTGGAAGCAGTGTCCTACCTTGGCCGGTGCAGTTTTTCTGTCCATGCCCTGTGCCCACGGTCCATTTTTAAGGTTGTGCTGAGAGGGAGTGTTGGAGAGAGCAGGCTGCATGCATTGCATGAAATGGGGCTTTTCCCAAAGTGTAGGGATGTGGCATGGTTCAGAACCCATACAGCTGCAGTGTGATTTTACTTTGAAACATATCTGATGTGCTCTCATCCTTGTGCAGCTTCAGGTTTGGTTAGTACCAGGCATCTGTTGCACTGTTATATTTTCCAGGTGGTCATGGCCTGGATGTGAGCTAGAGCTTATGCAGTCATTACTGGGAGCAGTGTCCTCTGGGGGCAAGTTTAACAAGTCAGACAGAGTTGCATTATAAGCGTAATGACATTACTCTTACATTCAGAAACATGTGCTAACTGTACCTTAACTTTTTTTCTGAACAGAATCTCAATCAAATCATTCTAATCAGTCTGACAGTGGAGTTTCTGACACCCAGACAGCTGGACACGTCCGTTCCCAAAGCATTGTCAGCTCCATGTTCTCTGAGGCCTGGAAACGAGGCACTCAACTGGAGGAATCCAGCAAGGTAACAAGAAGACTTTAATTTGAGAACCAACACCCGACAAAATGTATGAGACAGGGTGTTGTATCCTCTCCACCTCTGTCTTGAGTGGCATTTCTTCTCTGTTTTACAAGGTTGATTTACACTGCTATATAATTGTTTTTTAGGTTTCACTTTTTCAGGTAATTCAGCGCTGCAACTTTCTGTTCTTTTATTTGTGTGCATAGAAGCTTTGTTCTTTGAAGGCATTATACAGCTCCTCTCACAATCCTATTTACTAATGTTGAATGAAGACAAAATAAAAAGATAAGCTGTTTACAAGTTGAATGAAATTCTTTCACTTAAGGTCTTTCTCCAGTTAAGTAGCCACATCTTTCTTTTGAAAAGATGTGAATAACTGGGGCCTGAAAGCAGGTATATGTATTTTGAAGTACTTCAGTAGTTTTTACTCAAAAGCTTTCTGTTATATTAGGTGGAAATGGAACCAGTAACCTCAGATATTGTCAAAACAAAAGTACTGGCATTGTGAGCAGTTGTGGTATCTCGTATTGCTGGTAGAGAGTTACAAGACTTTAACCCATTGAGGCTGGGGCTCAGGTCTGTTGTGGTTTGGTTAGTTTTCTGTTATTTCTGTGATAAATGGCTGTAGTTCCTGGGGAAGATTTCCATGCACAGGAGAAATTCTGCTGAAGCTGGTTTGTTGTCAGGTTTGAAGGAATTTCCAGGTTCCTGAACAGCCTTGATGTCATTGACTGTAGCAACTATGTGTGGAAGTGCACTATAAGAAGCTGTCATTATTTTGGGCAGATTTGAATCTTCCCCAGACCCCAGGTTCAAGCTAGAGAAGCAAACTTTTTAAAACTAAAACGAGAGGTCAATACACCTGGCACTGGTGCTTCAGATGAATGACTAAAAATAAGATAACACATCACCTTTTCAAATGAGAAAGCATATGACAGTGTGAAAGCTTAACTTTTCTGCAATGCCTGCTGGCTTGGAAGTTGTCTGATTCTAATAGTAATGTAATAGTAATAGTAATTCAGTCCAGGAATGTAGCTTGCTAAATTGTGATCCAAGTTTTTCTACTGCATGAGTGCAACACGTAGTGCATGTCCATCAGCAGATGGCTTCTGTGTGGGTACAGGATGCATCATTTCTGCAGGAGTGAGCTGCACGAGATGGGGCATTTGCTAGCAGGTATCCAGCAGAGGTGAAAGAGTACTGCTGTGAAAATGATAATGTTACCATTTCCTCAGGTTTTGGGTTCAGTGTAAATCCTACTGCTACATACACTCACTGTGAGATTTTAAGCAAAAGTTTAATGTTTACTACCTTGGGGTTACTGTTGTTCTTTATCAAGTCTGTAGTGCTGCTGGCAATTGCTCTTCTAAATAAACCCCAAGAATTTTAATGCTACCTGATTAAAGCCATGTTAAAAATAAAATATTCAGAATGCTTCCTGTTAAGGGCCATCCATGCATCAAGATTTCATCAATTTTAATTCCTTTCTGCAAATCCAAGAAAAGGTTTATTTCTTCATCTCATGCTTAACACAGGTAAATGAATTGCCCTAAAACTTCCAAGGAATCCAAATGAAAGGAACTGTGTAAACTTGCAGAAGCTGTGTTAAAGAATTGAGTGAATTGGTGACAAATTTACTTTCAGTGAAACTACAGTGTAAATCTGGCCCAGGGAACTTGAATAACTAGGAAATCAGACAGGCAGTAAAAAATGTTAAACTGTGTGGAAAGAAAGGCAATGGCAGTGTTGAAGAATTGTAATTTACATGAGAAGGTGTTAACAGTGATAGTGAGATGTGCTTTAGTCAGATTAGTCTCCAGTTACCTCAGAGGCAGCTTTGCTGGTTCAAGAAGTTCATGTGGGCAGGTTTCTGCCAAGTGGCAAAAGTTTCCTGCATGTCCCTTCCCCTTGTGCACCAGCTCTCTCCCACCTTGTCAGCCTTGGCTCATTCCCCTGGGCAAGCAGGGCAGAACAGAGCATGCTGTGTCTCAGCAGGGAGAGGACACTGGTGTTCTTTCCAGCCAGGGTATTGTACTAGTGCCTCAACAAATTCATAATGGGTGAGTTCTGCCCACTTTTTCCTCATTTACCAGTTACCAGTAACTTCATAACAATTTCTTGAAGTTGAAAGCATACTGAGATTTCTAGAGATCTGTCCTATTTGACCTAAATTTGCATACAAAAGGTATGGGAGAAGAGATGGCAAACAGTTCAGTTGCAAGAGTTTGTTTTCTTAGGAAAAAACAGCTAAAAAAAAGGCACAGTTGATATAAAAAGAGATACTATTGTTTTCATACCATTTTTTTAGAATTTCAGATAGTCATGAAGATGCATATTATAAATAGGAATTGCTAGTATGCAATAAGTAATTTCTCAAGATACACGGAAGGACATCAAGTAATTATAAGGGCAAAAAATGGACAAATTAATCTTTCTCAAGGTTCTTCTGTAAACAAAGTATCACAGAATGTTTCTGGATGTTGAAATTTAATTTGATTCTGTGGAGATGGGAGGGGGTCCCCCTCCTAAGATGCCCAATACTCTTTTCTCTGTCCTGAGCGTTTAATTTGTTCACTTGTTAATTTGTGAAGATGACTGTCTTCAATGGGTATAAGGAAAACACTTCCCTGTTTCCAATATATCTAAGGTTAAAGAAAAACTCATCCCAAAATGCAGATAATCCATCTGCTTCATATTTTGAAAGATTGCTCTTTGCCCAAAGAATACTTAATTCATTTGTTCCCAGTTGGGCAGTGAAGAGCTCATTAAGTCTCATTTTGCTTGTTAGATTTTGAACACATTCATTCAAACAGTATGCTACAACAAATACCTAAATGCATACTCAATGTGTTTGCTTTAAGGGACAAATTCAAGATTCCCCAAGGTCTTGCCATTCAGGGATAGCTATTCTGTTATGCCTTCAGCTCCCTCTCTGTCTGTTTATGCCGCCTTTATTTTTCCTGTTGCCTTTTGCTGTCTCAGGTGTCAAAAGTGAAGCTCAGCACAACTAAGGGCAGCACACCCATGGTGCCTTATACAGGGCACAATTAAGGTCAGGTGTGCTAACTGAAAATTCATTAACCTGGGTGATTGGGAGAATGGTAATTTACAGACTAACACTTGCAAGAGATCAAGATTTCTGTTTTCTAATGTGAACATCTTGATTTAGTTCCAGACCTGTTAATATTCTTGTCTTCCAGACCTAATGTGACAGGTAGAGGCACACCCCATGTTTGTTGTAAAATCACTGTTTATTGCTTCTGACTCTAATCCTTTTGATGGAGTTCTGCATATATAGACACTGTGCACTGTATTTAGAACAAAGCAATATGCAGATGTGCTCTTGCTGTGCAGATGAGCCTAACTGGGCTAACTTATTGCAAAGTGTCTACTAATGAGGTATAGGTACCCAGTGTGGTCAGTTGCCATGGTGGTGGTGTATTTCTAATGCATGTTTCTGTGCTGTGCACTGTGACATTCACAACTTGGCTTGTAGCCAAAACACTTTGTATTAGGAGGATGTTTATAAATTTGAGTAATACAATTATCATTTTAATTTTTAAGAGGAATATAGCCTTACAGTTTTTGAGAAACAACTTACCTTGAGCACCCAATGAGTAGACTAAAATACTGCCTGCTCCTTTCCCATTGATTTTTCCATTAGTCAGCTTTTCTGTGGTTTTCCTTATGTTTTTCTGCTTAACGTACAAGTTGCATGTGTAACTTTCCTTTCCCAAATTTACTTTGTTTTGCAGATGTCTAAACATTTTCTTCTGGGGAAATTTCACTGGGAAAACATGGTTCTCCTTCTTTTCCCCTATTTTTTCCTTGTCAGTCATGGATAGCAGAGCATGTGAAGGAAAAATATCTCAGTACTATTCCTGTGCAGAGCTTGCTTTGGGTGTATTTTAGAGCAGTTCAGGGTTTCTGCATTTAGTAACACTGAATAGTGTAAGGCCTGAACTAACAGATGTAAGGATTTGACATGCTCTGGGAGACAGTGTGTGGTTTGATTCCAGTCATACTGAGCTGAGATGTCCACAGAGTCTCTGTCTTCTGTCATGGCCTGGGGTGCTCTGGGGGGCTCTGTTTGGGTCATTACGCTTGCCCAAAGGAATTCTCACTGGGTCCCACTGCCTGCCCCACAGAAGTGACAAGGCTGGTGGGCGTGTTTCTCCTCTGACAGTCAGCCTCGCCTGGAGCAGAACTGGCTCCACTGACTTTTGCCAGCTTCCCTCCCATCCTGCCCCATCCCTTTGCATGGTCCAGTCTTGCCAGTGTATGGAATTGTCTCTTGCTCCAGTGTCTTGCATGCTGTAATCTGTCACTTAATTTTTAATGTTGGGCACATTTAGACCTTGACTTTATAATCTCTTTGTCTCTTTCCCTCTCTCCCTCCTTCCCTCTCTGTTCTTTTTCTCCCTTTGCACTTTCACTAAAAATCCCTTCCCCATAGGCCCGAGCGGAGCCTGTAGGTCGGCCCTTCGTGTCCGTCGCAGCTCCCGTGTCCCCGCAGACGAAAGCGGTGACCCCGTACACAGCATCGCAGCCGTCCCCGCCGCTGCCACCGCCCCCGCCGCCGCCCCCTCCGCCCCCGCCGCCGCCGCCCCCGCCGCCCCCGCCCCTGCCCAGCCAGGCCGCCCCGTCCGCGGGCTCGCCCGCCACCATGTTCGTCAAGTACAGCACCATCACCCGGCTGCAGAACGCGGCCCAGCACGGCGGCCCTTTCTCCAAAGCCCCTGCTGCACAGCAGGCCCCGCCGCCGCCCCCGGCCTCGGCCAAGCCTCAGATCCCCGTACCTCCCAACGGGGTCATGCCGCCTCCCCCGCCCCCGCCGCCGCCCCCCACACCGGGCTCGGCCATGGCACAACTGAAGCCGGCACCTTGTGCCCCCTCCGTGCCGCAGTTCACACCGCCACCACCGCCCCCCAAGATACATCAGGTTCAACCAAATATAAGCCAGGCCGCTGCTGCCTCGTTGCCACCACCGCCTCCTCCCCTGCCGGCCCCCCCACCACCCCAGGCACCCCCAAAGCCTGTCATGGGAGCTCTGCCCACTCAGCCTAGCGGGAAGGCAGCGTCACCAGGGGTCACGCATGTCACTCCTCCTGTCACTGCACCCTTGCCCCCTGCAATAAAGAAACAACCAAGTGTCACTTCTCCCCAGGTGCCTCCTCTACCCCCAGCCCCTCCTGGCCCCACTCCCCCTGCAACGTTCCCAAAGCAGCAGAGTTTCTCAGTAAAGCCTCCTCCATCCCCTCAGTCCCCAGTGCCCTCGGTGGTGAAGCAGATAGTCAGCCAGTTCCCCCCTCCTCCCACGCCACCTGCCGCTGAGCCCCAGCCTCTGAAACCCCTTCCACTGAGTGTGGCTCCACAGTCACCTCCAGCAGTGAAGGCAAAGCCTAAATGGCAGCCTGCTGCTGTTCCTTCTCCAGATTTCCCCCCTCCTCCACCAGAGAGCAGTTTAGTGTTTCCTCCTCCACCTCCTTCCCCAGCTTCCTCTGCAGGTTCTCCCCCGCCTGACAAATCAGGGTCTCCAGTCAAAAAGGCTGGCAAGACATCAAGCCCTGGAGGGAAGAAGCCGCCTCCAACACCTCAGCGCAACTCCAGCATCAAGTCCACAAGCTCCACTGAGTACCACGAGTCCAAGAGGCCTTCAGTGGACCGCCTTGTCAGCAAATTTGCACACTCACCAGAGCCGTCAGGATCTCCTTCCAAGGAGTCATCACCTCCTCCAGCCCCTCCAAAGCCAGGAAAGCTCAACCTTTCTGGTGTGAGCCTGCCCATTGTCCTTCCACAAGGTGGGATCCCAGCCAAGGCTTCTGTTCCGAGTGTGTCTGGAAAGGAACCTGTGGTTGAATTCCCTTCGCCACCATCCGATTCAGACTTCCCACCACCACCACCTGAAATAGATCTTCCTCCCCCTCCAGTAGAAATTCCATCTGTGTTTTCAGGCAGCACCTCCCCAAAAGTTGCTGTTGTAAATCCCCAGCCACAGACGTGGTCAAAACCATCTGTGAAAAAAGCCCCACCACCCACACGCCCGAAGCGGAACGACAGCACCCGACTGACACAGGCAGAGGTCGCGGAGCCCCCAGGGTCAGCTGGCCCACAAGTGCCCACGTCACCCAAGTCCAGCCTTAGCGTTCAGCCGGGATTCCTGGCAGACCTCAACCGGACGCTGCAGCGGAAATCCATCACCCGGCACGGCTCCCTCTCCTCCGCGCGGATGTCCCGAACGGAGCCCACGGCCACCATGGACGACATGGCCCTGCCTCCGCCCCCGCCAGAGCTGCTGGCTGACCAGCAGAAGACCAGCAGCTTTGGGGGCAGTCATATATCTGGCTATGCAACGTTACGGAGGGGCCCACCCCCCGCACCCCCCAAAAGGGATCAGAACACCAAGCTGTCACGGGACTGGTAGTCAGTCTCCGGGGCCAGCGCTCTCCATGACTTGTGGGCTGCTCTGTGATCGGCCAGCCCATGATCTTGGGCACATGGAGAGGATGTGGGGATGTATAGCCCCGTTAAAAGAGGTGATCTCAAACTGCAGCTGTGGCTAAATGTAAAGACATTCCTCTTTCATGGCTAGGTTAAAAAAGTTGGGGGATTAGGGGTGTTGATGCTTTATTGGGAAAAGTGGGTAGAGAGATGTTGGCTTCATTCTTTCAGTTTCTTTTACCCTTCTTATGGATGGGACCAAACCCCCATTTTCTTACTTTTTCTGCATTTAGGGGAGGGGGAGGGAGATAATTTTTTTGTAGTATCTGTCCACGTGAGACATGTTTGTGCATGTATAATAAGTGTAGGTATATAATATATTGTGATATATTTCATCGCAATTATAGAAGATAACCAGAATGTTTTTGTAGAACCGTATTTATTGTTTCAGTCAGTATATTATCTGGAATCAGATTCTAACTGGTCAAATCTTACCATAAAGATGGAGATGTAGGGGGCACTTTAAAGAAAGGAAATAAAAAACCCAAACCCACAAACTTCTCAGCAGTTTGTGGTGGGTAAATTCTGCAAAGCTGAGGTGTTTGGCTGGTAACTGTACATTGTCCATTGATTGAAAAGTACAGATGCAACATACCAAAACATTCTGGTCATAATACTACTGAAAATGAGTATGTTCAGAGGAAAGAAATAGATTTTATATATAGTGGGCTGGAGTGAAATATATTTATACTGTAAAGAGCCTCCCCCTCCTTTCAAATAGTTTAAAAATATACACTGATACAAATTATTTCAAACTTATTTGTCCATGCAGTTAAGTAGGATAAATATATATTATTCCAAGCCATTATGCATTTTAACTGACAGTAGGCTCAATCATTTGTTTCTGTGGCTCAAGATGAATATATTTGTGTTAACCCCTTCTGAAAGCTGCCAGGAGTCCTACAATCAAAAATCCTGCCAATCCCCAAGGCTGACCCACGCCGATGGTGAGCTGTCCGTGTAACTGTTACCCTGAATGAACAGGTAGGTTTTTGTAGAAAGCGCTGTGTGCTCACACAGGCATGCACAGCGTCCAGTCTCACCTGGTCTGTGCTGCTAAGATGTAGCATCTTCACAAAAACAAGTGTCTGCAATTGTGTAAAGAAAGTATTGTTTGTAATTGATTAGAAATTGTCAAGAGACACTGCCTTCTGGAAAGAGAGAAAGGAGCAGCAATTTCAGGATAAGCAGAGTAGGAATTCTCTCTCTTTCCTTTGAACCGCCAGAGACTGTGACCAGTGCATAAACCTGTTTTATTACAAAGTTGCACTTCTAGCAGTCAAGGAAGAAGACTGGAAATAAAACAACCTTAAAGAGGCAATAACATTTGCTAGGAATTTCATCTAAGGACCCATATGAGTAGAAAATATTGACTTGCTTGGGTTTTTTGTTAGTGACTGATTTACAATCAGTCACCAGATCAAGTATGACAGTCTTTTTTCTTCAGCAGCTACTTCAGTAGCTTGATTGTACAGTCCCACCCACCTATTCAGGCCTTGTGATAAGGTAATGTAAGTGGTCTTACATATCATTGCACATTCCTTGCAGGGTGGTGGGACACAGCCTTTGTAAAACAACTAAAATACCTGGACTGTAACAACCCCATCTTCAGCTGTTACAGCTTTCCTTGTCACCATGGGGATACTGTCAATAGGCTCATAGGGCAAATAATTTCACTGTTTGCATACTTCTTCTCTGAAAGCAATCTTTAGATGCTTTATTTTTCCATAAGCATGAAACAAAGACAGCAGCTTGACCTGGCAGTATCCTCACATGTGTAAAACCAATATAAATTAATCTTTCACTAGTTAATTCAGGGTGATAGATTTAAGAAATATTGTGACAGTGTCCCCCATTCCTTTTTTTTTATAAAGTTTTTTTTTTAAATCCAGATAATTAAATAAATGTCTTTGTGAATATTTTATGAATAGGAAAAAAGTTTTGCTAATTTGAGAAAATTACACATCTGTAAC
Source organism: Catharus ustulatus (assembly GCF_009819885.2). NCBI lineage: Eukaryota > Metazoa > Chordata > Aves > Passeriformes > Turdidae > Catharus > Catharus ustulatus. The sequence continues at coordinate 13,789,140 of NC_046227.1, forward strand.
TATATAGTTTTAAATAGGTGCATCATGAAAAGAGAAAAATTAGTGGTGCTGTCTCTGCCGACCTGTTTCATATGATTTTTTTAAAATCTGTTTCAGCACCTCTGGAAATTGTTTTAATATTTCAGACTAGATTTTTTGAGCAATAAGAGTATATACCATTGTGTGCATTTTTAAAGCACTGCTATGGAAAGGCACTTTTTTGTATCTTTCAAATTGTTCACCAAGTTTTTTGTTTCTACTATTTTTGTGCTTACAAAGTGTCCTTAAAAGCATTTGCATTGTTGATTTTAAGCATGCTCAGTGTAGCTGGTGGCTAACTTCACAGGAGGGTTGCTAAGCTATACTGCAGTCCATGGGTGCTGTAATTTTCACCATTGGTCCTCTTGCTGCTTTGTCCTGTGTGCAGCTCCTGGGGCTCAGACACACCAGTGAGCAAAAGGTGCTGGGCCCTTAGCCATGACAGGTCAGTGGGCACAGTCTCCTACTCCTGGCAAGATGCACCTGGGCTGATGCAGCGTGTGCTCTCAGGTGAGAGCAGTCTGGGAATTCTGTTTGCCCCACCTGTTTTTCTTTTCCCCAAGACAGCCTCACTGGTGTGTGTCAGTTCCAGCCCTTTTACTTTAGTTCATTCAGTGCGGGTACCTCTGGGCTTTGGACTCGGCACATCAGCGTTTTGAGTGCAATTTCTTCAGAGGCATTTGAGCTTTGTTTTCATTTTCATTTCCTCAGTATCTCTCCCTAGGCAATTAATCCATGCTTACTACTGCAGGCTATCCACAGCTTGTTGGGAGACAGCTGTGTAACTCCTAAGTCTGCAGCAAAAAGAAAGAATGTCAGCAAGGGTGGCACCCTGTATTCTTTTAGTCTCCTTCCTAAGGCAGTAGTGATCCAGTGAGTGGCTGCTGCTTGCTTTCTCTCAGCTGAGCATGGAAATTTGGCTAGAGTGAGGTTCAGACAACCTGGTTGCCTTGTCAGGTTATGAGATACTCTCCACTGTAACTTGCTTTTCCAGTATATTTACTGGTTTTGTGACAGTAAATGTTTACACCTTATTTTGCAAGTAAGTTATTTGCCCCCATGTGCAGTCATCTCATAATTGCACCATAATATTTATTAAATCTGAAAATTTAGGGGCTGGATTTCAGGCACCTAGGAAGGTGTGTTTCCTGCTACAGCCATGCGCAGTAATACTTCTGGCAGTGTTACAATGGGCATGTGGAGGCCGAGTGTTCATACTCTAGACACAGAAGCGTTTTGATCCCAACATAGACGGAGTGTAGGGCTGGAGCTGCGTTACCTGAGGCAGTGCACAGGCTGGGCACTTGTTAAGGTGGGTGTCAGGCTGCTGCTGCAAGGGCAGCTGAGAGGGCTCAGCTGTGTTTGTTGATCTTTTCTACATTTGGTCTTCATTTCCCCTCTGCTATGCAGTGTGGCAACCACCTCTGAGTACCAGAGCCCTGTTCAGCTGGGTGTCTGTGCCTGCAGCCCAGGTGTAGAAAGCAGGGAGCTATTCTCAGACACATCACAATTGAGGTGTTGGGGAGTTGCTTTGAAAGGGAAAACTAGGCTCTTCTTGCAGCACTAAGCTTAGATGAGAAATTATTTTTAAAACCAAAAAGACCACAGGTTCTAAACAACCCATAGCTAACATGTTTCAGGTGGCTGTTTAGTCTTTTAACACCTGTAGCTGAGAGAGGATGATAGGCACAAGTGTCTAAATAATTCTCTTATTTTCTGTGGAAGGGGAAGTTTCCTGCTTCACCCTGCACAGTGGTTTCCTCCTGCAGCAAACCACTACTGACTGCTCTGACTTGGTGATGACCTCAAAGCCAAAGAGCTCCTCTCCTGAGCTTCATCTGCAGTTGTCTGCAGGGCAACAGTGAGTGACACATCAGGGAAACAAAGTGCAGGTACCTGGATTATTTGGTTTCAGGTCTGAGGGAAGAGGAAGCAGTTTTTTCAACAAGTGCATTTTAACATTTACCGTTCTGGGCTTGCACATTTAAAGGTTTTCTAATTCCTTCTTTCTGTGCTCTTTAGGCAACCAGATAAATCATATCAGCTCATAAAGTGTGGCCAGTCTTCCTCTCAGTAAAAAAAAAAAATTTCCCCCACAGTTTAAGGAACCAAAAGTGTGATTTCAACAGCAGGTCAAAAAGAGAAATTTTCTGCTTTTTACAGGAAACAGCACAGTCCCAAATTGTTTTGCTACAGTAGTACCATGACAGGTAAATTTATTTCTTATTCAAAATAAGATTATAAATGGGTCCTAACTAAAATGAGTACTACTTCAACTAGTGTCATGTTAAAAACAGTTGCACTCCAGTGAAGCAGAAAGTAGTGAGGATGCAGCCAGAACATAGAGTTTTTTTCTTTTTTAGCATTGTTAAGATATAGACTACATAGTCACACAGTGCTCCTCAACTGCAGGTGAGCCTTACTACTTTGGGGCCCATTTGTGGTACCTGGTGTTGAGCTCTGCATTCATTCCATTGCATCACCAAGGCAGACTCCAAACCAGAGAGGATTTAACACTACAAAGGATAGTTTCTCTTGGAAGCTTTTTGCCACATGCTGGTGGGGTTTTAAGCTTTCTTCTGGAATTCTGAGTTTGTGTAAGTTGAGTGCTGAATTTTCTTTCCTTCAATTAAAAAAGGCCCATGAAGACTGACCAAACCAGGGTTTTGTTGCAAGGGGCAGCACTTACTAATACTGTGACACAGGCTTGGTCTAGTTTTGAGAAGTTTAAGACACTAAACTGCAAATGAGATGATAAACACATGCTTGTCCAGCACCATGTAAATTACTTGAATTGCTACTAACAAACCACGGGGAAAATAGTGGGTACTGATCATTTGGTGCTCTGAGGCACTCAGTGGGGCTGGGACTCACTCAGTGAACTCTGCTCAGCAGATGGATCTTAGGTAAAGGAGAGTTTAGAGAAGGTAGATCGGGAGAAACAGGAGTTAGTGCTGTAGAAATGAGTGAGAAGGATCTTCAGTAACAGACTGTGGACACTACCCACCCTTACTTAAATGCTTGGAGGCAACTTGTCTTTCAAGAGATTTCTCTTTTAGATTTTGGAATTCAACCTTTTGCTACAGTGGAAAATAATTTCCTTCCAGCTTTCCCAAGATGCCAAAGATGCATTCTGAGCTAAATTCCAGGTATGCAGATGTGTGTACACCAGTCTCTTGTTGCCAGGGACAAAGCTATTAAAAGCTGCTGATCTCTAGCACGTCTGGTGAGAGAACACTCTTAGATGTTGTGTGTCCTTTGCCTTTAACCAATGCTGACAACTGGGTACACTCTTGCAAAGGACAGTTCAGCAAACAAAGCCGTGCCCATGGCACCCTGCTGGCTGATTTGGTGCAGCACAATAGCGCCTGCACTTCTAAAAGAAAAACAGAGGGTTTTGTTAGAAGTTGTAATTGGGAATCTTAGGCCTCCTAGTGGACTGCAATGGACCAGAAATGAACTGAAGCAGCAGTTTGGTTTATGGCTTACACTAATTGTTACCAGTCACTGGGAATATTCTGTATAATACTGGAGATGCAAGTGTAAGAAGTGTCATTGCAATGATGATTTGTCTGTGCAGCAAATTTGTGCTGAGTGCTGTAAATACATTCATGTTTACTGCTTTAAAAAGAAAATTGCACATTTTATCTTTCAATGGGATTGCCTCCCCTCTTCTTCCCTTTCCAAAAAAGAAAAAAAATAAAATTCAAAGCTCTTTTAGACTGATAATTTCAGGTTGGGGGGAGCTTTGCCATATTATAAATATATATAAATATATGTATAAATATACTTTTTTAAGCATGAGAGAGGACAAAAGAAATACTACATTATAGAGTACCCAATATAGATCATTATACAATGGAATATGCACAATTCAATAAAGATGTAGTTAAATTTAATACTCTGTTTTAATCCTCTGTCTTGCCTTTTGCATGAGCTCAGAACCCACACTGTGTTTTCAGGTCATCAGTGGTTCCTCGTGGCAGGGGTCAGGTAGCTGTTGGCCAGCAGCTGTACGTACCGTGTCTGTGCTCACTCCAGTGGAACTGCTGTTACTCCTTTGCAGTTATTTCCGTGGGTCAGAACTGGCTGTACCAGCCCTGTGTTGCACACCACTTACAGGTCTAAAGAGGACCCTGTGTGAAGGCTCACCTTTTCCATCTGCTCCTTGCTCAGGCTTGCAGGGTCCTGTGCAGCTCTGCTCACACAGAACAGCTGCTGGCTGGCAAGTGCTACTGTGGCCCCACTCTGGGGCTGTAGGAACACAGCTGGGAAATGCTCTTGGCCTCACCCTGCCACCTCAGCAGCAGACATTTGAGGATTACATTAGCAAATGCAGGAAGGGGTAAGTCCCACAGAGGTTAAGGAGCTGCTGAAGGCAGCAGGCTGGATGCCAAGGTTTGTACCTTTGCTGTGGGAAGTGCTGTGTCAGAGATCTTCAGGGACAGGGTTCCTGCATGCACAAGCCACGAGCCCTGGGCCTAGTGCTTTTGAACTCTGTAGCCAAAGACAAGAAATGTGACACCGCTGTGGCACGCTCACAGAACACATGAAGTGTGCTTTGTTCTTTTATTTAGGGCTCATAACAAGAGGGTTTAGTACACAGCAACAGTTAATTCCAAGTACAATTAAAAAAATTTAAAAATTGGGTTTTGCACTCACTGGAAGGTGGTTCAAATGGCACACACACTAAAACATTACTGGCGGCATACAGCTCCCCAGAGTCCTGCGGGCTTGGTCATTTACAGTGGGCTCTGCATCCATCCACTGCATCAGCAGTGCCAAAAGCAAAAGCACAGAGTGCTGCTCCAACTGCAAACCAAAGTGGGGGTATCTGCTTTCAGAAAAAAGTGCATGGACAAAATCCATGTTAGACACTGACATCTCCAGAGAATTCATAGAAACTACTTGTCCATGCAAGTTGCAAAAGACACTTTTTCAAATGTGAAAAGAAGCACTTGTTGTTTACAAAAAAATCTCGGACATGTCAGCACTTACCGAGGCGCTGTAATGGAAATAAATTCGTACATAGCTCTTCCTATTAGTCAATAGTGGTAGGATTCTTCGGAGGTGTAAAATGAAACTGGAACAAATGTACTGCACCCATTTCAGCAGGGTCCCCATGTCAGAATTCAGCAGCTTCCTTGGTGTAGGCTTACCTCTGGACAGCAGGTTGCTGCTGCCATTACTGTCTTGTAATAAGCACAGGTGCTAATAAAATTAGTATATTTAGAGTACAAAAAAAAGCCCCAAACCTCTTCCATCATGGGCTGGAGATTATACAAAACACATGGGTGGGTTTTTTTCAAATTAAAGTAGCAGAACACCATGATCTGTGAATTACTCTTAACAGCAGTTGTCAAACCTTGGCTGCACTAAGCTTTCAGCATGTCCCCATGGACATGAGGTGGGGGGTCCCACTATGCTTGAAGTCTGAACATCAGAAGTAGGTTAATAGGGCTGTTACTACACATTGACTTCAGCTACTGCAGGAGAAAATCTCCAAAACAAACCACACATTGTTCCCTTCTTGTACTGTTCTGACCTCTGTGTAATAACCATTTTATCTACAAAATGCAGCTGTGCCAAATACTGGGAGATGCCAGAAGCTGGGGAAGGTGAATACTCTAAGTACAGTAAATTCTTGTAACTGGCACCCCAGAATCTGTAGCCCATGATCCTGCTGGTGCTCAGTTTTCACAAACACCTTCCCTAGAGGTTCGTGTTGTAAATACCTGCCTTAGTGAATGCAACAGTGCTGTATGTATTCTACTGCCACAGTTGCCAACATAGGTACTGAAGTCTCTGCATGGGTTTGTAATGCTGCCTGCAATGCTGCAGTGCTTCACCAGTGACTCCCAATACTCTGGATCAAGACTATCCTGAATGCAACTACTACTCCTAGTAAAGCCACAGCACTATGGTCTTTTCAACAGCAGCTTCTGAAACAGGCCTGCAGAGAATACAGTGTCACCTGTTTTACAAAATGTCCTGTTACACCTCTGGGAGGAGAAGCTCTATAAATGCTCCCAGTTTACTAAACCACATAAAGTTCCATCTTTTCCAGAAAGGAAAACATGGAAGTTTTGCTCTATGCATGGAGCCCAGAGATGTAACTAATGAAAAAGCAAGCTCATTTCCAGCAGAGGCGCATCCACAGCATCTGCCAGGAGCGGTAGAAGTTGCTAGGAAGAGCACAGCATTAAGTCACAATCAAGCACAGGTGGGAGACACCACAGAAGTGCAACATTGTCAGTACACAGTCCTCTTCCACCTCTAGTCAACAATGTGCACATTCACAGCAGGCAGGCAGCCCACACAGCCACTGCTGGAAAAGGCTCCTCAGTCCTGATACTTCCTTGCTTGTTTTTCATGATCAACTGATACATCCCAGGTAAAAGTGGCACTTTTCAGAAGCTGCAGTTACTGCCACTGTCAACTTTGGCTGTCACCAAGAACCCTCAGCAGCAAAAAAAGAAAATGCCCAGCAGCTGTGAAAGAATAAACTGCTCTAGCAAGAACTAGCTGGGTCTAAGCCTTTCTGGCACCCACAAGTAAGCCACCCAGACACACACCACAGGTCCTGTGCTTCACACCAGCAGACATCTCCAGACACTTTCATGACATCCAACTCAACTATCTGCAAGGACAAGCTGAATTCCAGGAACATGGTCAACCTCCTGGTAACACAAGTTCTGTCATCTGCCTCAGGGCCAAGCCACAGCTTGTCCTCTAGTGAGAGCAGTGGCTCTTCAGTGCCTCAGTCTGTCTGTGTCTAACCGGTCACACCAGTGAGTGATCCAGCACTGCTTCAGCTCCCTGGTGCCCAGTGCACATGGACACACCCTCAGACACAGAAGTTGCTGATTGCCTCTCCTGCCCCTCTCAGCCCTCTGCTGCAACAGCTGGGGGTAAGAGGAAAAGGAGGAGAAAGAATGGGTGAGACACATGCAACCTCAGCTATCTCTCCTTGGCTGGAATGAAGACACCAAAATGACCCTGCTTCAGCACTAGATGTGGACAGACTCAGTCAGAGCTCCTCTCACGCGGACATGTGACAGAGGGGCAGCTGTAGTTAATAGCTTTGTCCCTGGCACCAAGAGAAAGGAAGAAACCTTTGCTACACAGCAAACCAAGGCAAAATACACCGCTAGAGGATGCTGAACAATTTCTGTGCACAATGAAAACAGCTGGCTGGGCTAAGGCAGTTCTCACAAAGGGAGAAACATAAACATTTTGGCCATTCAGCACTCTTTGGGCTATGCTGGAGTGTCTCCTTCCCCCACCTCTTATGCATACACACTCCCGCTTCAACAGCCTGTGATGCAGAACACCATGAGCTGTGGCAGCAAAACTCAGCAGTGAAGAGATGTTGTGCAGCTTATTTAAAATACGGAGGTGTTTCTCCCCCACCCCCCATCTGCCACCCCCTTTTAAACCAAACCTGTAAATTAAAAAGGGGGTGGGGAAGAGAAGGTTTTGGACAAGGAGAAGTACAAGGGACAAAACTGGAAACACAACCCTCACTGACTTTACTAGCATGCAATCTATGTAACATTAATATACAAAGCCTGTTTACCTTGGCCTGGTCTATGACCATTACATCACATCATCCCCAAACAAGCAACAGAATTAAAATCTGTACAAAATAAAAATATGCATAAAACTCAACAAATTGCTTTACATATTAGTACTGCATAATAAAGCATAAAACCAGCAGGAGGTGACCCAGAAATTCCATCCACAGCAGTTCTTGCAGGATAAACAATTCCATGTACTATCAGCAGAGACCAAACTAACCCCTGGCACATCAGACCAAAGCCAGTTCTTCAGGAGCTGTCACACACTTTCAGGGTTTTGCAGCCTCATCTTCTGTGCTGGGCTGTGGCACGTGATCATCTCACACTGCGTTCTCTGGTCTCACAACACAAAAAACTTGTAAGACGACAAACCAGCTGATTGAAGATTAAGTATCACACACAGTGGGAGTACACACCAGCCCACCCACCTGCCAGAAGTGTTCAAGCACAAGCCTTGCTCAGACTGGGTTAAGACATGTTCCACTAAAGTGTGATCTACCAGCTGCAGCTTGGTTCAGCTCTCACTTAGGAGCTCATTAAGCTGCCCTAACAATGCCACAAACATATCCAAGGCAGGAGAAGCCAGGAAAGCTCTGATATTCCTGGCAAACACAGCCGTCCTGTAAGTACCAAATGCTTGTGAATGCTGCTGTTCAATCACCTTTGCTACAAGCACCATCTTCCTGAGCCAAAAGCTTAGACCTGCCCAATGACACTAGAAACAGTTACTCCAGTGACTGTACAACCAGTGGTTCTGGACTTGCTTCCACAGAAATAATGGGCTGAGGGAACTGAATATGGCTGCTTCTCTTAGTCTTGCTGCAAGAAAGCTTTTTAGACAGTAAAAGGCTTAAAGGGTATCTGTTCTGGCACTCATCCCAAACAATGTTGTCAGCTTCCAGAAAGAAGACAACATGTGGATTAGCAAGGGAGAAAGCAACTTCTACCTGCACACAAGTTTAGTCAAAGTTGTCCTTCCTGCAGACTTTAACCAAACCAGTTTCTTGTGCGCTGTCACAGGAGTTCCACAAGCTTACAGCAGGTGATCACATTCCTCCATGGCCTACAAACACACCTATTTGTTTCTCCATTCTCCCCCTCTGAGCAGCTATGGCACCTCCCTGCCCAGGCTGGCACCTCTGTGCTGGTACTGCACTAACTACCAAGCAAGGGGCTGGGTCAGTTACCTGTACTGGTGCCAGTGCCACCACACAGCCAGCCCCGCGTTCTGTGCACTGCTCTGTTCTAACACCGGTCTCTCCAGCTGCAGCACTGTCTCACCTTGCACAAGCTACCCTTGGTGCCAGCTAGAACTTGGCCAGGTGACAGTCTAAAGCTGCCCAGGAAGATGCCATTGCCCAGGAGGCTCTTGCAATCAAGATCAGCTCAATTTGCACGCTAACAAGACTCAACAGGAAATTTAATTAGTTAATGCATGATATCTGCCCAAAGGTAACATTCAGATGTTCCTAAGGGCAGATGAGTACAACCATCACTTACAGTGATCTGCTGTGTACAATCACTGAGCAGAATTTTTAACTGAGACTAGATTAGAAAGCCAAGTATCATCACAAGGGGCTACAGAGCCTTCACTTGGTATTACTCCACCCCAAGCCACCAGTACAGCTCAAAATATCTATTATAATAAACAATGGAGAGGGCTAGGGAAAGAGCTAGGACTACTACTAGTTACTGCTTGGATTTCCATGGGAAACCAGTACACACAACAGCCCTTTTTGCTTCCTCTGAAGACATTTTGGCAACAGACATGAAGACAACAATTGCCGTTTGTCCTGCCTCTGCACAGGGCTCTCACAGTACATATGCAAATCTAGTCATCAAGTACAAAATAGCCAATTTACAATACCTGATTGGATTTTTAAGATTATATTGTGCATAAAACTAAAGTTGGGGGCAAGTTTCTCTAGTGCAAGCAGGCATGAGTGGATTTGAACCTTAGATCACACCCCCTAGAGTTAATCCTCAGACCCCAGGAGGACCTGTAAACTTTGTTTCGCCTTCACCATCAACGGCATCTGTGAGTTCTGTTTGAACTGGCAGCAACCGTGGCAAGGAGCTCACTGTGGAGAGGAGCACAGTTACATCAGTGCAGAACACAAAACAAATATGTGGCATTCAGAAGATGAGAAATAAGGGTCCTCTGGGCTGCAGCCATCTGAATTGTCTAAACTGAAAGGTGAGTGAATGAAAGCTGGCTCTGTGTGCCCTGTGTCAGCCTACACGTGCAGAGCGGCTGCAGAAGTGTTTAAGCTAAAGATGCATCCAGCTATCTAGAAGTCAGTTATAGGGACATCTCTGTGTAGAAATCCCAGTGTTTGCTAGCACAACTGTTCTTCCAGCTGCACAGGAGTGTAGTGTAGAAACAGGAGGGATGTCCACTGGCCAGTAACCTTCACCGCAAGCATCCAGGACATTCCCAATGCCAGGAACTGTTTCCAACAGTAGTACCGTGAGGGCACACAGGATTCCTGAGACAGATCCCAAGACCTGTCAGAAGTCAGAATTCGAGTGAAGTATGACCTAATCAACAAGTTTGTTACATCTGAATGGGTCAGCTTAATTCAAAGTCAGATAGCTCAGGATAGCCTCTGCTGGCAGATGAAGAGCCATTTGTTCAAACAACTCAAATCACTATTGTCTTATCATGAGGGAGAAAAGAAAAAGAAAAACCAAACCAAACCCAAAAGAGTGGTTGTTACAATTATCCTTCATTCAGTTATACTGGATGGGGCCGCAGAGGCTGGTGGAGATCTGGGAAGCCCTGACAGCTCCTGCAGCAGGAGATGCAGTGTTTTGTCCTCTGTCTTCACTCTGAGTAATGCATGATCGACTCCACATAGTTCCCCGGGAACAGCCCCGTCACTCCGTTCATGACCCCCTCATACCAGCCATCATCATTTTTCTTGATGACGTAAATGATGGCACCTTCCTGAAATGAGAGCTCATCTTCCTTGTCCTTGGTGTAGTCATAGATTGCCACCACTAGGAAAGAACAGAATGTGACTATTAGGAGAAGTAGGGGAGGAAGATGAAAATCCAATCACCTTCCCTCGTCCTGTGTGTGTGTGCAGAATTACCTGCTGAATTTCTTCCACCCCCTTTTGTACAACTCGTGCTTTGAAGCACATGAGCCAGGACTCCTTTAACTCTTCCTCTCTTACTATTTCCAGATCCACCAGAGGAAGTGTTGAACTGTATGATAAACTTTAGGGTATGGAATGATACAACGAGGTGGTTGTGAATCCCATGGCTATGACCACTCAGAACTATTCCTGCATGTGCTGAACCAGATCCCAGCACAGCTAAGAGCAGGAAAACATGGAAGAGGGACTGCAGCAAGAGGTGTTTTCAGGCCACAGTATGAATGAGCCAAGGCTGATGTCCCAGACTTCCATCTACCTTAGCTACTTCCACATTTAAATCTCTAAAAGTGCATGTGCATCTCAATATCCAGAAGCCACTCCCAGGGCACACAACACCAAGGTAGGCAAATCCCTGTTAGGAGCCACAAAGAAGGAAGGTGGCAATGTACACATACTGCATCAGGACATTTTTCTTACAGCTGTAGAATATTTTACTGATGGCACAAAAAGTTGTTAAGGAAAGGCAAAAAAAAACTGGACAAAGTACTTGGAAATATTAAACAGAACAGTCCTGAAATGCCAGAAAAATAGACATCAAACTGATACATTTTTTCCAATCTCAGTGCTATCATTATGTGTTTCATAGAGAAAGTTAGTTATGCCAGACTCTGAGTACTTTAACAAATAGCATCAATCACTGCTCTGAGCACTTGGCAAAGAAACATGCAGTGCTGCCACTAAGGGAAAAAAAAAGTGTTGGACAGGGATCCTAAAATCTTGTACTGGGGATAGATGGAAGGATACTCTATAAACTAAAGCAAGGATTAAAAATGAACAGCATGTGTTCATAAGTCCACTGTCCAAGAGTCCTAGTAAACTCATCATTCTTTTCAAAAGCAAAGAAGTCATTTCCTTTTGAGGGAGCAAAGGAATCAACACAAACCAACACTAGGGAAACCTGGGTCCAGAAGAGATTATAAAATATGCAGATCAATCCCAGTGAAAAATCAGAGTATGCAAAGATTTTTTTTTTTTTATCATGTGACTAGAGCATATTTTAAAAACACATGTTGTTAGCTCTACAATTGTGCCAACAGTTGTTAAGTAGTTTATTCTGTACAGTTTTAGGCATAAAATCCTAAGCAAATAAAACACCAATGGAGAAACAAATACATTTTTAGCTTGAAAAGTAAGTGCATGAACATGTGATGCATGCCATTAAAGTCCTTCAAAGTCTCTAAGGGTTTTGAAACTTCTTCCTAGAGTCACTGTGCTATTTTTCTTCATTCTCTTGATGACAATAATAATCATCATCCAAGATCATGGTTACTTCCAATTCCTTTCTTTCTAACTTTTGAATGTACCCTTTGGATACTGAATGGATTCATTATTTCATGATGTCAAGAAGGAAGCTCTTAAGTTTGTGAAGAAAATTTGCTTCTTGTTAAGCCTTATAAAATTTACCTGAAGCCTGGTTTTGTTTCTACGTCACCACTGCTTCCTCCAGCATGTTATTTGTGTATTGGCAACAGTTCTCTCTTTAAAAGGCTGTTTAATCTTTCTGTCTGTAGTGCCACCAGTTCAAGCTGTGAGCTTGTCACATGCCCCAAGTTATGAGGAGTCCAGGCCAGTATTGCAAGAAAGGCTCCAGATGAGACAGGAAGCAGCAATACTGACTCAGGAGGTGGCATCCTTCCCTGTCAGCCTGAGCCAGGGCCTCTTTTAGTTTCTGTCTGAATATGTTTCTATGCAGTTATGAAAAACAGAATTACTCATTTAGGTTGATATTCTTCCAATCAGTGATCTTTGGTTCTTCAACAATTACACAGAGTTTGGCTGAACTCTGTTATATCCAACTGACCACAAATGCAAGCCAGGCTGATTATCCAACTGGAATCTGTGAACACACACTTTCTCTAAGTGGTGTAAGTGCAATTTTTCTTTCTGGATACCCATTTCCATTTATCTGATTTGCAGAGCCAGGTCATTTTCTTATCTTTTCCTGCCACATAGCCAGACACAGAGCTCAATGGAAAACTGCAGTGTACACCTCTGGCCACTGCAGGTTGGCTGTTGCTGTTACAGTCACATGGCAGAGTCCTCAAGTTCAGCATCTCCAGTAACTACATCCTACTTAATTTCTCTATCTGTTCCAAATGGATCTGCTGTTGACTTCCACCCTCAGCTGCAGGCTAGAGCATATCTTAATGTCAAAGGTACCTCCCACACTGCTTGACCCTCTACAGAACGGGGTCATATTGAATCCCATTCCAATAAACAGCAAACCTCTGTATCTGACAACTCTCTGGTGTCCCAGCTTCTACTGCAAAGGTCATCTACCCTAACCCTATAAAAGTGCTCTCATATGAACTTAAATAGGAGAATGGTAATTTCAAAAGTACAAGTACAAATCCTAAGAATTGGGAATTCGACTTATTGGTGGTAAATGTGCTGGAAGAGTTACTTACTTTCATCTATTTTGTCCACTTTGAATCATGTGGCACAGAATACTATTTATAGGAACTTAAGGAGTTGCCAAAGTTTGCTGAATAAAGCATCATAATTCTCAGCAGTATAAGCAACACATTCTTTGAGTATTAAAGTCCCCTTTTAGTAAAAGGTTTCTCATTAATTTTAAAGTTTCAAAGCTTCAAAGCTTGCTACAAAAAATTTGCAGCCAAGCACTCCTCTCCCAACTCCAGCAAAGCAGTCAAATTCAAGACATTGGCTGAGTAGAGCCATTCATGTAACTACAACAGAATCCACACTATGTCAATATCTCATTTTTCTCTGGTATCCTAAAACTACTTTTTAATAGTTCTTAATACACTGAAAGCAATTGTATTTTCTATTACTTTTAAGAGTTTCTAAAAACAGACCTTTTAGCTGTTTTGGTCATCTAGTTTTAAAAATACAGATCAAAATTATGTTATTTTCTGACTAAAAGCCTGACTTTTCTCCAGCTTATCTTGAAAGACTCCCCTTTACAGTTTTGCTGTCCCATGAGAGATGGAACACATCTGTGTGTATCTGCATCTATATAAACTATTTTAGCTCCCAAGCTCACAAAGTCCCACAGGGAAGCAGAACAGAACTATCATTCAAATATCATTATTTCCTCAAATAGAAAGCTGCTTCTCAAGGCACCTGCACACAACCCTCACTTTGCATTAGTATGAGACACTATGAACACGCATCAGGGCCTCTTCTTCCTCTTTTGCTACTGACTAAAATGCTGAAATACCAAATACTCACGTGAAGGGGTCTGTGCAGACTCCATGTCCAAAAGCAGGATGGCAGGAGCACATACAAGAAGTTGTTACAAATACAGCCCTACTGTCTCTTCTAGCTCCAAACCTACCCTTTTCTAAGTATGTCCTTGGTGCCCAGGGAGGGTCCTCCTCAGCATAGGGATCGCTGTACTCCACCACAGCTGCTTCCTCCTCCTCATAATCCTCTGGAGGTGGGGGTGGAGGTGGAGACTCATCAAACACTGCCTCATCCACAGGCGGTGGAGGGGGAGGAGTATCTGAAACTGAAAATAACTACCAGTACAACCATGAAAATATCCCTACAACCATGGTAGCTGCTTCAATTAATATTCTCTATTCCAATTAACCGCAGTGGGACCGACAGTTATAACTTGTGAAAATACACTAGAGAGAAGAAAATCCAGAGAAGGAAGGACCAGGTACCTCCACAATATGCTTCACTTCTTTTTCCCACCCTTCACAATTTCAGACAAACTTGCAGAGGCAGTAGAGAATGCAGAATTCTGGCTATACACAGGCAAATCTTTCATCAACTCAATCTAAAAGCCACATCCAATAATAGAACAGCACAAGGAAGCAGCAAACTTACTGTTTTCTTGAACTCTGGCCACAAATCCCATTAGTGGTAACTGTGGAGTTACCTGTAGGATGGAGGGGGGAGGAGGAGCAAGGGATGCTGCCACAGAAATTAAAAAGAGAAGCATCCAGTTAGAAACACAACAAAGCAGCAAACAGGAAAGTAGACATCATCACCACTCAGACAGTGCAGCAGGCTGCCAAGAAGCTGAGATAAAAACACTGACATTTAAAGAAAAATGGCTCAGGTGGTTTAAGCATATTCCTAATCCTTTCTTCAAGGATATTTCTCTATTTTTAACATCTCCAACCCAACTCTTTTTCGTAACATTAAGAATCCATGCTGAAGTATTTTTCTGATTTGACTATGAGATTCCCTTAAGGTGAAGTTTCTTACTACAGATTATAGCACTCTATGAACAGACCTAGCTAACATATCAAAAGGACTCTCTGCTTATAATTCTCCCCCTTTCAAATCTAATTAATATTTATAGAGGTGTCTAAAACCATCCATGAATCCCTAGTAATGAAAATAGATATACCTCTTTTTTTTCCATGATGTAGGCCAAAAAAACCTCACTGAATGAGGCAGCTATTTTAGACAAAACAGAAAAAGATGCCTTTTGAGAACTGTGCAGATCTGAAAGATGCCAACACCTCTGATCTTATTGACAGAACAGAGCACACTGTGCAGCTGCCAAACCACAGGGTCTATTCCAGATGTGTTGCCTGGTTTCCTCCCCACCTGACTTCACTGCCCTGAACAGTCCTTTCACTGGTACCAGAAGAGCTCTCTTTGTACAATAAGAGCTGCCTTTGTACAATACATGTGAATTCCCAGTTAAAGAAGATGCTCTCAGCCAGTTGCAAATGCTGTAACACTGAACTGTGCTTTAAGTCTCTAATGTGAGTTTCAGTTCTCTAGTTAAAAAAATCAGCTAACTAGTTTTATGTGAGTTTAGTATTCCTTTGAATAAAGCAGCAAAATTCTTTAGTAAAATTGCAAGATGATTTTTCAGACAGCACATCTTAGGAGAAGCACAAATAATAAATTTCTTGTTAGTATGTGGCATATTAAAAACATTTAATCACGTCCAAAGGGATTAAGGGGAAAAAAGTCTATACTTCATGTACCAGTACATTTATTTAGCTACCAGACAGAACGAAATCAATTTCAGGCTAATTCCAGAGGTAGTAGGAAAACTGAGAGGTATGACTTAGCATTTTTCAGAATTAATTCACATTATCATAGCAAGAGAAAAGAGTTCTACAGCATTTACAAGTTGCATCTCAAAATTTCTTGTTTGCTTATTGCAGTAACAACTATCTTAAGTGCTTTGAATTTCTTCTGTATTTACATTCACATTACTTTCAGAACCACACACCATAAATGAAAAGACTAACACCAACCATCCTTTTTGTTGCAAAAATATCTTGTACCTCCATATAAAGTAAGTTCCATTATCTCACCATTTAACTGATATCTCTTGAGAAAAAACTGAAATACATTTCTGATAGCAGTTTCTTTGACTCCAATGACATGACCTCAGAGTATTTATTCCTTCAAGTGTAACCATGATTGCTGTGAAAAGATTTGGTCTTGCATTTTTTCAAAGCAGAAAAAGGGAACTTGAATTTAAAGTCCTACTGAAAACCAGTAATATTCATCAATTCAGCATCCTTGTCCCTGCTTTTTCAATTATATGTGCTATAAAACCGTTTCATTTCAAAATGATTCCTCTATTCAACATCACATGGATTGATACAATCTATACCTATCATAGGAGAGTAGCTCCAGTTTCCTTGGTGTCTTCAGTGTATTTTGTTCATGAGATAATATATTTCTTTTAAAGAAATAACAAGGCTTTCCATGGAGAAAAATAGATCACTCTAGACAAGCAGACCAAGCAAATACAAAAAAAATTCCCAGGTTCAGTTTGGGTTGTGTAGTTTAATCACAAAGCGATGCTGACACTAGCTGACATAATTCCTTTTATATCTTAACCCCTGAGTCTTTGCATTGTGACTATCATAATGTTGTCTCTATATGCTATATAATGACTCTAGTTTTGACCTTAATGAGGCAATACAATAAATATTTTATTACTAATTATTTTATTAAATGCATCAGAAGAACTGTACCTGTGCTGCATAAAAATAATCTTAAATGTTGTCTCCCATCTTCCTTCCATACTGACCACTGATAGATTTAATACATAGTTGCTGTAAATTAATTAAAAAATGCTTGAGAGCATCTTCCATGAGGCTGCTTAATATTTTCTTTTCAGTTGGTAAAAAGGTCTCATCATGAAGCAGAAAAATTGTATTATCTAAAGTGGCATTTAACAGAACAGGGCAATGCAAGTACCTTTCATTCTCCTGTCAAGTGAATAAACAAACATGACTATGCCACCATTTTAAAAAATGGCAATGGAAATAACAGCACTGTGTTATTGCCAAATAGCCTACAAACAACAAAGAAGCCATAGGTGGCACCCTCCTCTGCCTTTTGTAAGGTCTCTCCTCTCTTGTTTTCTGCCTCTCTTCAGGAATGCTGCGAAAAAATTGTGGCCTCTGTCCCATCACTACTAAATCTGCTCCTTCCAGACACATCAGTGCCTCTGTTCTTAGGGCTTTCATCAATTATGCATCCTTGAGCATCCTCTCCTTTTCAAGGTGAACTCCTAAAAAACTGCAAAGGTAAAAAAATCTGTATTCTGCTTGTATATCCAAAAAAGTCTCTTACTACAACTGCTTATTTATATTGTTTCAGATATGCCACTATAACTGAAGTATTATGTTTGTGATTTGCAGTTCAAATGACTAACCACCATAATCATTACCTTCTTTCTGGATACACAGACTGAAACTGTGGTTATGTAATTTATTTTAAATCTATTTGGCATCTTCTGTGATTACCTATTAACAATGCAACAGCAGCTTACAGAGAATTATCTCTTTGCTAAAGCAAAAAGTGCACAGCAGTCATCAAAAACTTTCTGGATATACTGAAAATCGTCTTTATTGCAAAAATTGCTTTATTGTAGTCCTGAAAGGTTTCTTTTGTTGCTATTACACTTTCCATCTTGCCTATTCCCCCCTTCAGCCTTCAATATGCACATAATGGGCTTAGAAAATATGATTTATTTCAGGCAACTGGGCTACAATTTAGCCCTACACCTCCTCCACTTCCCTGTGCCCAGCAGGACCATTAATTCCCATTTCAAGCTCAGAATACACCCTACCCTGATGGTAGCTCACAAACAGTAACAGCCAAAACCGATCAAATCCCTTAAATGCAGATTGTAGTATTTGACCTAATTCCAAGTTGAGTGCTCAATAAAAAAAAACAGACCAGAAAAAGCAAACAAAAGCCAACCAACCGAAAAAAACCAAAAAACAAACCACCCAAAAGCAAACAAGCAACACACCCCCCTCAAATCCCACCACAAAACCCCAACATACTGTAGTAATTGCAAGTCAACACTCAATCTTGCAGGTATTAGGGCATTTCCTTTCAGTGTGTCCCCTGTAACTTTCTGTAGCTTTGCCAAAAGAGAAACTCTCCCCTAGCCTGGTATAAAACCCTCCTCTGTCCCATCAGAAGCACAGGAAGGAGGACTCCTTAGGTAAATGGCTACTATGTTTTGCTGACACACAGGACACCCACTCCCTGGTAAGGTCTCCTCTTGCTTTGTAAGGCAGGTCGGCTGTAAAATACCATCACTTGTGCGCTTAGCAGATGACACAGCTCCCTTGCACCCAAACACCGCTGGTGTCTCCAAAGCGTCTAATGCTTATCCCTGTGTGACAAGTACAACTGCTTGAACTGTACATTACCCAGAAAGAAAAAGTACACAAGATAAAGACTGGTTAATGAAGAGTCAGTGTTCTGGTGCAAAATCAAATACCCATCCCACACCAAAGCAGGTCCACGACACACAGTGAGTCAAGGACTAAAGCTTGTCTGATAGGGACTGTGACACCAAATGTAAATTATCTAGCAACAAAGCCAGCATTTTTTATGATGCTTGCCATAATGGAAGCTGAACACTCTGCACTTGCACTGCAGCTTTGGCACAGCTACCAGCAACATACTGAAAGTGCAAGATCTGCAATGGAGACAGAACACAAAATTTCAGAGAGCTGAAGGTCACTGTGTTCAGCACCACTGAGTTCAGTGGAGCAGCCAAAAACCTTCTTACCTGGGTTCTGGTTGTAGAAGGGGCCCCCATTCATCTGGTTCTGAAGGCTGGTCTGTGATGTGATGGAAGGAGGCCGCCGATACGGCAAAGAGCCCCCGATGGTTGGGGGCGTGTGCCGAGCTGCAGGCCTGTTCATGCTGTAGAACTGAACTGGGTGACCTAGGGCAGACACACACATGCATTAGCAAAGAGAAGAATTATGCCTGCCTTCTCTCTACCTGCATTCAATTGCAAAGTTTGGAAAGGTTTCTGGCTCTTTATTTTAAGACAGTCTGCATTCTAGGAGGAGTCAGCCACTTCAGCTGCCAGACTGGTAGGACACCAAATGCCTCAAGAGCAATGCAAAATAACTCTCCCACCTGCCTGCACTCAGCACTGTCTACAAAACCAGTAGGAGAATACACAGGTGTTTAAGCTATGAATCTTCAAAATTAAAGAAAATAATATCTGGTTATCTATTTTAAATAACGTATTACAATACCTTCTTGTGAATTCAGTTATTTCTAAACCTGCAAAAAACTCTTCAAAATGTCACAGTTCCACAATTAAGGAACATACATGTAAAAAATAACTGCAAGCCATTTCCAGGATTCAAAGCTGTTGCCTTCTGTAACTGAAAAAAACAGTACTACCTATCTTAGTGCTATTTAGAAGAAGATATTCACAGAATCATCTGGGGATAAGAGAATGTTAGAAACTGCCTGAAGGACAGAACAAATACAACCAAACTAAAAGACCCTCTTCAAGGGAGCTGTCAATTAAAACAACTCCTCAAAAACCTGCTCTGTATTTTCATTACTTCCTATATTCAAGACATCGATCGTGAATCCCAGCAAGCAATAAATGAAGCAAGGTATCTTCTGTGCTCACACAAAATTCTCTGGATTTTACACTGTTTATAACAGTAAGCTGGAGTTATTATACCCATATGTGTTATTACACCCAAACTATTCTGTCTCCACCATTTGTCCTAGAAGCAAATTTGAGAGTTTGCAAGAAAACAAGGGAAGAAGAGATGGTCAAGGGATGGTCACTGTGGTTGAGGAGAGATGTAAATACAGAAACAGAACACAAGAATGTCCAAATTTTTAAAAACCTGCATTGTTCTTCATTATGTTTTGCTTGCTTTGCACAAGTTTGTACTAGGTCAGTAAATTAAAATACAAGTTGCTTGCTCTGTTACTCGCTTGTAAGAGCAAATGCATGAACTACAGTGTCACATTCCCTCTGCTTTGTACCAAATAATGTAGTGCACCATATAAAAATGCACTTTTTACAGATAAGAAACAGTTAAGAAGGAATCCATTCTATAAAGGCTTTTCCCCATTTTTTCTGATGTGTCTTCCCAATGTGTGTTTCTCTCTCTCCATTACTAAATGTACTTATAGAAATTGGTGGTGATTGGAGAGAAGGGAGGAGAGAGGGCTAAGAGGGTTTTTAAGGACCAAAAGCTATGACTTCGTAAGTGGTGACCTATCCAGTCTCTTCTAATACTTTATTTTAGAGAAGCCATTTAAGCAATCTCACTAATAAAGCAAGGAAACAAAAGATCTTAAAAATAGCAACTAACATGAAAATGCTCTTATGAAATTGTGAATGAGAATTTACGGCCATTAATCTTTGCTTGATTTTGACTTGTTAAAAATATAGAACAAGGTAGCTTAAGAACTGGGATACTGACAGTGCATCTAAAATGGAGAACTGATTGAGGCCCCATATGCCACAGCACATCTTCATGAAAGTAGTTTAGATATCAGGAAATTCATCACACTTTAGAAACTTCTGGTCACAGTATGGATTCTAGATCTTTATACTATATGCAATTTCAAGAATGCTTCTAGAAGATGGCGCAATTTTTACTAAGAGATGAACACTAATAAACAAACAAACTCCCACCTTGTAAGCAGTCTCTGCCATAATGTAAAGCAGCAAAGCATGCAGGGAGCTACACATGAATTTGGCTGTTGGAAAGAGATCTTTACACTGCAATAACTCATCAAAAGGTGATACAGGACGGTGTTATGGTCAGTAAGTGCTATACACTGCAACTTCAGCACATGAGAAAATTAATAGTGTAGCACTAAAAAAAGAAAGTTGCAATATACACCCTAAGTACCATATATGAAAACAAAATGCTTTATAATAATAGTCTGCATAATAAAAATTTGGGTTTTACCTAACACTGGACACAAAACCCCTGCTCTTCTCCTCAGTTCATTAAAGGGAGACTTGTAATTTGACAGCATTGAAGAAACTAGTTACATAAATTATACTTTGCTAGATGCACTTTTTACAATTGCATTTATGAAGAGAATAATAAGACCCAGAACTATCAGTGCTGGTTCCTGCCAAACATAATTATTCTATGATGCTCTCAGTATCCAAACAGAAATAAAATTACGATTTAGTAAATTATATAAATGTAAAAATAATAAAATTATAAAATTAAATGATTGCTGTTAATAAAATCACCACACCTTGAATTATCTACTGTAACCATGACCTTATAGTCGGGTATTACAGATATTTTCTAGTTATAATTAAACTTTTTTTTTTAAATTATGAATCACTGCTGCTGAAGTAACTTCGCAAAGCTTTGGCTCATGATCACATCTGGGTTCATCTGCCAGCAGCTGGAGCAGACACTCACCTGCAGAGGGTGTGGAAGAAACAGCAGGGGGAGTTGGAGAGGTGAAGCCATCAGCAAGGGGCTGAGCTCCTGCAGCAGCAGCAGCAGCATCTGGGGCAGTGGAGGAAGGGGCAGGAGGAGCAGGAGGAGTGGGGGCAGGAGCAGAGGTAGCAGGAAGGGGAGAAGTGCCAGCTGAGCCAGCAGGGGCTAAGTGAAGAGAGGAGGAAGAGGTGGAGTTAATAAGGAGATATGTTAGCAAGGATTAGAGAAAGCCTCTGACTATTCAGTGTTAGCTATTTATTAGCGGCACAGTATTTCAGAATGCACGAGATGAGAAAACAATGGGTCTGTTAAAGAAAGGCTCATTCCTGTGTAGATGGTAAATGAGGGTCAAGCAAATCCACTTCTTTTCACATCTGGAGGGAACACAACCCAAAACTTTTCAGTGAAAGCCATTACTTTTGAAAGATGTCTTTGCATTGTGTTATTTATTCTCCAATCTCTAGCATGGCTGTCTTTAGCTTTTGTATGAATCAGAAAATACAGAGAGGAAAGCAAAAAATTTCCAACTCTTTGTTTCAGAAGCATGATGTATTTCACTGCAAGCCAATTATAGGTTCTTCTTCACTGAAAAGGCTGAGCAAAGGAGAAAGAAGTACTAATAACACTTCCTACTTCTGGAAAATCTGGGACTATTACATTGAACAAGTATCTCTTTGTGACGATTCAGGTTTGCATTGATGTACTCAAGATTTACTTTGTGCCTGCCTCTCATTCCATCTAATTTTCCAAAAACATGCTTCTATGTACCTGCATAAACAGCCAATGAAAAAACATTTGTTTGCTTATAAGGACAAGGGAGGAGTGTCCTCAGCCCACTGGAAAAGATGCTGTGTCCTACCTTCTCACATGCAAGAAGCCAAGCAAAAAGTTCTGATAAATTAATGCATAAAAGGAACATTACAGCACACTGACACTCTCAGAGAAGATGCTACTTGATTCAAATTCATATTATCAATAGCAATGAACTCTGGGCTTCCTTCCCTTGGAGTTTAGGAAACTGCAAATGCTCAAAGCTAACAGTGAGGCAGAAAGAGGAACAAGAAGTTTCCATTTACCTGGATACACACTAGGAGGAGATGGTGTGGGAACAGCAATGGGAACACCGACACTTCCACTCCCACTGTTCTCTCGACTGCTGCTCCGACTACTTGGGTGGCTTCCTCCACTACTGCCACTGCTGCTGTAAGAAACCAAAGTAACCAGGGTATGAGTATGCTGCTGTTCATGCTGAAACATAAGATCCCTCACAAGCATCTTACAAAATCAGAGAAGTAACAGGGAACAAGAGAAAAGAAACACAGATGATATAAACCTATACAAAGCTGGGCTTTCCTGAAACTCTACACTTGGGCAACAACACAAGAGGGTTTTTTCCAGTAAGTTAGCCTTAGTGAACTTGCCCAAAAATGAAACACTTCCAGAACCTTGTTCAAAGCATGTCATTACAGGGTTGTTAAGCCCCTACAGAGCAAATACAAACCTTTTTTCTATAACTTTAAAACTTACAGAGTGTTTAGGCTGTGATTCATATGCTTTCATACAAAGCTACTAAACCCGAAACTTGCAAGAAAGTAAAATTCAGATTTCTTATATTTTAAGTCCACTTGTTTAGCCATCCTCAAGTTCTTATCTTTAAAAAGTAAAAGATTTCAAGGAAAGTATTTAGATTTATCACATCATTCAACTAATTATCCTAGAGAAAAAGCTAGTCTTCTGCAGAGCCTCTGGTAATGATAACTGAAGTTATCAATATCCCCAAAACATTATTCTACAATTTCAATTATTCAATCTATAAACATCAAAGACTGCTCAAAAATGTCACGAATAAGCATCTAAGCAGCCCTTCAACTTGTAGAAGGCAAGTTGTGTATAAAGTTTGGTAATCGTTTAGGTAAAATAGTATCACGATCTACCTCCTTGAAAGAGTTCACAATCTTAGTAAATCATTAAGTACTCTAAATGGCAGCACTAAAACTGAGGTGAACAGGGGGTGAAGTGAATAACCTTCACATGACTCCCTGTTCTGGTTCCATGAGTGCTCACTCTGGTCAGGCCAATGGACTGCCAGTCCATAGGATGAGGAGGTGCAGGTGCAGTGCAGCACAGCAGTTGTGCCCGCAGCAGGCGGGGCCGGTACCTGTAGGTGCGGTTGCGCTGGTTGACCGAGGCCGTTCTGACGGGGCTCTGCTGGGCCGGGGCCATGGTGCGCGTCGGGCTGGGCACGTAATCGTTGGGCACCACCGGGGGCCGCACCGGCTCCAGCGTGCGGTACGGGGAGTGCCGCCTGCACGGCACAGGCACAACAGCAGCGAGTTAGGGCAGCACACAGAAACACACACTGCTCACTCTCTGAAAGACAGCTACGTGCTAATCACGAATGCGACCTTTACAAATGGGCTTTTTCTAGAACTTTGTAGTAATTATTTTGTAGGATGAAGGAAAAAAGCAACTAGGGATGTTCTTCAGGTACTTCAGTCTTCTATCAGTAAACTCTGTGCTGCACTTCCTATTGTTGTTTAAAAGGCAAGCCGTTATCTTACGTTAAAATAAAACATCAGCTTCTGTATGCATATACATAATCACACACCAGCAAACAGCTTTCATGCCATTTGTAACACATTTTCCTAAGGCCAAAATCAGGTTCATAAACTTCACAGGAAAGTACTTTCATCAAGTTTAGCACAAATAATTAATGAACAGTGCCATGTCCTCATTTTTCAGTTGTTTAGCACCACATTTTACTCTGAAGTATGTAACTGTAAGTGCTCTGCACTGAGAAATAGGTTTCTGTTGGGAAAGGCTGATGATACCCACTGTCTGTGGCAGCAGCGCACTAATGTACAGAGACACCATCAGTATAAGAGGATGTAGATTTAACACCTCTCTTGGCCTTTGTGAAGGTTAAAATAGAACCATGAAACCTCTCCCACTACAGAAAAAAGAAAAAAGAATCTTCCCTCTTTTCCCTTCTGTTCACCTGCTCAGTAACTGCACTTACCCAATAGTTCCTTTTCCTGACATTGGTGGACTTGGTGGTTTCTGGGTGGGCGGTGTTGTGCGAGGCAGCCCACCCATCTTCATATTCTGGGTGCTGACCTGCATGGAAGAACGGGGAGAAAAACGGCCTTCACTGAGCTCAGGGTCGAGGGGAGAGACACTGAGATGCCTTTAGCAATTAACTCTTAAGTCGGGGAAGGTTGAAACAAACGAAAAAAATTGAGAGGCCATGCGTTTTATATGCAATTTCCACTCTGCTAGAAATCAAGAGTTGCGCTCAAAGGACTCTTAATTACATAGTTTTTAGAAATTGTACAAAAAAGTGAATTTGCCTTCAGGCTATCACATAAACATTAAATCTCTAAGAATACAGACACTGTACCTAACTTGGGCTGAACCTCCCAGTCATCCTTTGAGAAAAAGGCAGTTATTTCACATGACACTACTGTAAATTTGCAAAAATATTTTAAATACTGTTTAAAAACACTAAGGCTTATCTAACAGGCCACAATCCAATGTGATTTATACAGATATGGAGAAGTCAAAGCAATCTATAAATATGATCCATTAATGTTTTCACAGCTTATAAAAACTTTTAAAGATATTTACTTTAAATATTATTTACACATATGTAAATATACAGAGAAAACTACTTTGAGAAAAATAGAAAGGTGCGTTTTTTCCCCCAGATTAAATCTGTAGCAATTTTATCTCTGAGAGTTTATAAATAAATGGACAGGGAGAAAAATATTTAGCAGTGATGTGATATAACTGCGGTTGTCCACTTCCCCTCGGTCAGGTTAAAATACTGATGAAGTAAATTTTATGTAAAATAATTTACTGTAACTTCTTTCAAAAACTCATTTGCATTCCTGACTGACTGATTAATCTAGGAATTGTAAACAATTGTTACCAATGTTCATTTTGCTTCTCTGTAGTCTGCCAGCCAAGCAAAATTCCCTCAATGCACGCATCCTTACAGGAATCAGTACATGGTCTGCTTACAAAACAGCTCGGATTTATGACTGCCTGAGCTATTGCTCAGGCACAGAGATACTCAGCAAACCTAAACAAGTGTGCTTACATCCCTCTCTCTGTTCTTCCTGTCATGCTCTGTCTCACAGAGTTTCTTCTTTCTAAAACATAAGTCCTGGCCACTGCCCCCACCTCCTATAGAAAAATGAAAGTCATCAAGGCACTCGAGTATTCGCAAACATTGTTGAAGGCAAATTACTCCTTCAAACTTTGACTCTAACAACTCACTTAAAACCTAGTCAATGTTTAGATTTGTGAATTGATAAATATTGACAACAGGGGGAAGAGTAATATAGTATTCTTATCCACTGAAACTTCATTCTCTGGCTCTGAATAATCCCAGTGCTATCACATTTTCAATCTGCAGGGAGGAAAAGGAAACCCAAGCATTGGAAGGGGTATTTTGTCAGATTCAAAAACAGATGTTTGGATTTAGTTGTGCAAGAGTACTCTGTAATGTCAATTTAAGACAAAATTATTTTGCACAGCATTATAAAGTCCTTTAAGCCAACTCTAAGCAACAAGAAATCTAAAGTTAATTCAAGTGAGGGATGAGGTAAGCACTGAACTACAACTACTTGAAGGGAGAAGGGAAAGTGTAAAATGAAATACATTTTATTCTATACACGGAACATTTAAGAAATAGCAAAATCTGATTTTTTTTTTTAAAGTTGCAGCACCCCCTGTATTTCCTCTTTCATTAAACATGCCTATTTCACCCACCTACGTATCTGAATTTTCAAAAAAAAGCCCAGAGACAAACAAAACCCACCTTAATTAAATGTTCACTGAATTGCCAGTCGCTGTATTTCAAACAGCCCCCTCAGCCTCTGCTTTTGGATGACTTCAGATGACAGACCAATCTGTGTGCCCCTGAACAGTCCATTTAGGGGTTTTACCTGTCTACACTACTGCTTCTGATGAGATGATGTAACCACTGGCTATCACTTAACAGGTAATATAAAATTTCATATATTTAATACAAATAATGCTATTCTTTTATATACAATGACTGCAAGAACAAAATTTAGCTTCTAGGCATCCCCAGGGCTACAGTTACATGAAAAGAAAGGATGGTTGAGGTGGAGGATGCTGGAGCATCACAGCAGTACAGCCACAAGTGGAGGCAACACTCACCTCACTAACACAGTGACTGCTTGATATTTTCATTAACATTGCAAATACACTGATCCTTGACAAAGGCTGGGAGAAAGCTTTAGAAAATGTGGCCAAACAATAAAAAAAGATCCCTTTATAGCCCAGGAATATAGAAAAAAAAAAAAATCCTTAAAAAAAGCTAACCTGAAAGATGAGGAAATTCACTGACAGTAGGTTTAGTTTCAGGGTCTTGGAAATGACTTTTCGACATTGAAATTGAAATGTTCAGAGAGCAAGTAATTAAAATTTACAGGGTTGTCTTCAAATCTGACAGGACTGATGGCTTTAAAATCAGCTACTCTAAGTTAAACAACCCTGTGCAAGTAACTTACCCTTGGACTTATTGCCAAATAATCACAGAAGAGAAATTCAAAATACACAATTATTTCAACAGTTCGGATCAAAATGGACAGATCCTTGAAAATAAAAGCATGCAAGATGCTAAAAAAACCTTAAAATTGCACCAACTACAACTGAGATTAAAACACTGTAATATATACAGCTGTCTCCTTCTATAATTTCTACTGGGGGGGGAAGGAAGGCCATTAATGCCCCCTCTTCCAAACTTTGCTGTATTGCATTTTCTGTTTTGCACATATGGTTGTAAATACAGTTTCCATACACCCATCCTCACCCACACACATCCCTCTTACAAACATCTAAAATCTGAAGCAACTACCAGAACTCAAGGTCACATTTGCATTCACTGTCAAGTTGAAAAAAACCCCTTTTTCTGGAGTAAGCTGGTATTTGCCAGGAGTTGCACTGTTTCAGATATCATTTCCCCTGATTCTGCACAGCTGGAACTACCCAGATGCAGCTGATTTAATGAGAGGGTGAAAGCGGAGGAATGCATCTGTCTGATGGTGGTTTGTTTGACTGCAAGACCCCACAGGGCTGGGGCTGATTTCCAGTTTAAATCGTGCAAATCATTTTAAGAAAATGCATAGCAAAAGAGAGCCTGCAACCAGAAAGACAAAGAAGTATCTGTCTGCCTTTGCTCACAACTGCACAGTTAACCAGCCAACCACTGTGTTTAGAACAGGAAAACAATAAGGGAGGCAGTAATGACTTGGGCACAAAGCTCAAGAAAAAAAAAAACACAGCTGACTGATGTAAAAGCAGGAAGACAGACCAAGACAAGTAGGGCACAGTGTCTGTGCCAAATACATGCAGGGCAAAATTAATTTTTCAAATAATTTGTTTTTCCTCTTTCACAGAAGAAAATAAATTGAAAAGAATTATCAACAGAAGTTGTGGAACATCAAATAATTCTAACGAGATCTTGGTTAAGTTGCTATTTTTTTTACTGGATACCTTGCAGAAGCTTTTTATAGATGAATTAGCAAGCACATGCACCACAGAAAAATATCTTCTACCAAAGCTGTAACTTTATCAGCACTGGAGCTGGAATTAGAAGTTTTGCTGAGGAAGAAACTACAGAAACTACTTAAAAAGCAGATTCTTGGTAAGACATCTCAGAAAATGCTCTGAGATCCAGCCCCACAGCTGTAAACAGCTGTAAAATGAACTGTAAAGAAATGGATCCCTATGGACCACTCTGTTTCAAAAGGGTACAATAGTATTTCATCCAATATTTTCCATTATTGAGCTACAGTTTTAGAAAGGTACCACCTGATGACTTCAAGATACAATACAGCACTGACTAGAGCACTCAAACTATCCTCTTAAGTTTAATTTTATTACTAATTAAGACTTAATTGGCCAATTTCTATTTTTGGAAACTAGTTTTTCATAAAATTCAGTGATTAAAACACCATCTTATATGGTCCTGAATATGACTGAGTTTTCTTCATAGTTACATTTTTATCAGCATTTAACATATTGAGTTTCTTGAGCACTCCACCGCATAAGGAATTTGTACTGAAATAAATTAGCTAAAACTGATAAATTCGGCCATTCATTCAATTCAATTTAATTCTTGGGAATATTTTCACATGCAAAAAAAAGAAAAAAAATCACTGAACAGGAAGTGCAGAAATACATACTTGGTCAGACATGAGAGCTGGTCAAGAGACTGCAAAAACTATTTTCAATATCTTGCATTTATACAGACATGAGGCACTTACCTGCAAGAAAGGTGGGCTTTTGGGGGGTTGGGTTATTTTTGGTTGGTTGTTTTTCCCCCCACCCAAAATCCTGACTAACAGATATTCAACACAATCCAACCTCAGGAGGATCTAGCTCTAAAGCTGGACACAGTCAGAAGTTTTTAAGTGGTGGCTTACATTCACATTGTATTTTCTAGAACTTGCAGGATATCCAAAGAATAATTCTTTGCCCACCACTTAATAAGAAAAAAGTGTCTGGTCAACAATGTTTCATGGATTATATTCAGAAACTTCAGGCAGTTCCTTGACCTTGTTGAACAAGATTTTATATCCAATTACAGGAAAAAACAACCCAAGGCTGAATGAAAACTCCCTTCCCATGCCTTGCTTCATCTTCTAATGCTACAGAGATGATAAATACACTTTTGGTCCATCATCTGCTACCCCAAAGTAAATTTCTTTTCAGGTTGTGGTCAGCCACTCAAATACTTACTGTGCATGTCTAATCAAACTATTTGCTTGCCAGCTCATTAACAGTTTATATGGAAGTGAAATGTATAAATTTCAGCCCTGTTTTGGCAAATGACCACAAGTAGAAGCTTCAGCAAGTGAGCTTATTTGTTTTTACCACATTCACCCATGTAAAGTAATTGAAGAACCAAGCCTGGTGAATACAAAAAGGCTTAAATAATGTCATTTTCAATTGATTTTCCTCAGCCTTATGATTGAAATTTTCTTCAAAATCTGTTTAAAATTTAAGTTAATCAGACACAAATCCAATGCTACAGTCAGTTTAAAATTATAGCACTTAGGTAAGGCTAAGGTTTTTTTGCAGTCACAAAAGAGAAATGCAGGGTAAACACTTCACATCCAATCACCTTTAAGTGAAGTAAAATAGCCATTCACACAGAACTGGGGTTACTAACTGCTTTTCAGTCTTTCAGCCTGATGCACAGTGACTACAGTGAGACAAATAACAACTCAGGTCTACTGAGAGATGCTGCTCTGCTTTTTGCATTTTTTGTTTCTTCTTTTAAACCCTCATGTTTTGCCAATGAGAAGTTGACTGACATGTTTGAGTCCTCAAATCAAATTTCTAATTGGGTTCACTTTGGTAAATAAAGAAATGGTGTTATAACAAAAAAATGTTCATTCCAACCTATAAACAGAAAAAATATTTACTCTGAAAAGCTGCAGAAACTATTATTGCCACTGCAGACAATGCACAGATATGTCAGTTCACATATAATCTAAAATTACCCAATTTTAAAACTTTTCTTAGGATAGTCATTACTTGTTTATAAACTGCAGCTGCAGAGAACCACAAAGAAAATTAAGTTTGCAACTTGCTTTTTTAAGAACACTGAGAAAACCATCATCCAGTATTAAATGTGTCCAGAATAAGACATATTCAGCATCAAAAGTATGCATTTTATGTAAACAGACAATAAAAAAATCAGGAAGGAGACATATTTTGCCATTCTCAAATTAAAAACCTATAAATACTAAGTGAGTTGAAATACTGTACACCTCACACACCTTTGTAAAAAAAAATTTCAAATTACATGTGAGAATTCTCTCATAAATTCAGAGTTTTCCATTATTATCAGAGATGCTACATACACTTAAATACCTGACTAAAAGTACCATCTGTCCAATTGCACAAGGACATCATTACATACTTAGTTTTACAGGCAATCTCAAGAATTTGCAGGCTTTTCTTTTAGCTTTTTCCAAGCACAGAAAATACATAACATTTCACGTCACCTCAGAACTTCCTTTAATTAATATATTCACTCTACATATTGGCATTCTATGTTCTAAAATACAGTTCCCTCATTACACCAGTGGTACCTGCTACTAAAAAACTTTCCCTCCCTCTTTCCCCAAACCAGCTGCACTTCAGGAGGAGACCATACTCAATAAAGGCTATAACCTATCTGTTAATTAACAAACTATGAACTCCACCATAGTATCATGTAACTTAACTTAATTGCTTGTCTAATTGATTTGATGTTTCTTATCGCTGCTTCTGCAGCCACTAATACTACTAACACTTAAAGAATTTTACATACTTCAGCCTGAGTTCTTTGATGCACTATTCATTTAATATTCAACTAAATAAATCACTTATCTTGTTGTTTAACAGTTCAGTATTTTACACAATTACAAAATTTCTGGAAGCTTCCATAGATGAGTGTCCTTCAGTATTTAAGCACTGCTATCGGTTTCTGAAAAAATTAAGAATACTGCAACTTTAAAAAAATAATATACAGATTTGAATTTGTTACACACCTTTGGAGCCCATTATCTGAGCAATCTCACACTGAAACATTAATCCAAATCAAACCATCACTTACACCGTATATAGGATAAAAAGAATATTACACAGGGGGAGGCTCATATTCACCTGCTGTCTAGTCCATGTACATTTTTGTCTACACAAGGCTAGCACAACATCCCTCCCTCATAAATGATCTCCTAAATGTGCTGAGAGCAGCTAATATTTTATCACAAAACTTTTAAAATTAACTGTGTTAACTTCCTTCCATATACACAGCAATTTATATCACTAAATGCTTATCCACAATGAGTTCCTCAACAGAAGTTCTGTGACACAGAAGGGAGAGCGGGCGTTGTTTTAAACAATCAGTAGCATTGATGTCAATCATCTCCCCGTGTGTAATAATCTCAGAGGAAGAATGGAAATCCAGCCCTGGGGTTTCTTACCTTAAATCTAAGCAACCACTTAATGCATAAATGGAGCAAATAAAAGAGGTAAGGAAAAAAAGCATTGAAAGGTTAGTTGGAACTTCAGGATATGAAGAAAAAGGAAAAAGAAAGAAAAAAGTTAAGCATTCAGCATTAACAAAATAATGTATCAGTAGATCATAGAAAGAGTGGTTAAAGCAGAATGTCATGAACAAAAGATCTTCAAGCTGAAACTTCTAATATACATTGACCACAAAGCCTTTAAATTATTACTTTAAAATTAACATTGTACACTGTTTGCTCAAGTTCTTACAGCGCTAACAAAAAGGTAGCTTCTTTCAAAATGTATCATGAGATCTAGATGGATTAACTTCAGAGATTAATTTATTTGAGCTGTCAAAGACTAGCCTTCAAAATGAGCCCAAGCTCATTTAAATTGTTTACATGTATTAGCACTTTTACAAGTAGCTGAAATAGAAGCTTCTAGCATAATAAGCTAATGTATGTTCTTTTCTAGAAAATGCTGTTCATTAACTTGATGCCATGAGATCTCTCCTGAACAAAGATCAAGAGCAAATCATTACATCTTGTAAGAAGTACTTTTTATGGATACTGTACCACATATACACATTTCCTAAAGTACAAATTGACACTAACCAACAGCAAAATCTTACTTTAAAACCTAAGTGCTAGCTTTTTGACACTAAGTTCTGCATCTTACTGGCACAATACCACACGTCTTCTTTCTCCATAAAAATTTCTTTTAAAATTACTTGTCTTTCCCTTTGAATGATCTTTAGTTGATGATTTTTAGTTCAATTCATCCAAATGTATCGTTAAATTTGTTACACTTTCTGCAGCAATAAACAGTAAATATTCAGGTAAATATTTAAACATTCAAGTAAATAATTATTTAAATATTTGGAAAAATAGCTGAGCATCCAGAGTGACAGATTTGTTCCGTCACTTTATGAGAGACCCTGCTCTACTAAAAGGAAACACAATCTGATTTACTAGAAAATCTCCTGTCCTTGAGTTTAAACTTCTGTGGATCAATTAACCAATATGGTCTGTGTCTCGTACAGCTACAGTGGAGAACCAGGTCCCCCTGTACAGGCCACAGTGTCAGTGACACTGGAAGGTCCATCTGCAGCAACTTCAGCAGCATCGCCTGGTAACTACAGTGCCTTAATACACACCTCTCTGAAGGGAGCACTTATTTTTATCCCATTCTCTTGACTAAAGAACTCTTTGATGGGAACAACAGGTTGAAAGACTTTGTAACTTGGCAAACATTTGAAAAAAATTGAAAGCAAGTCTCTCTCATAAAAAATTCTTTAGATTTTTGCAGCATTGCAGCATCAGGGAGGGAAGATGAGGAGGGGCTGCTGGGATGATACAGAGGCACTTGAATTCTCTCACATCTATTTAGAAACCATACTATAGAGAACCCTTCCTGAACATCATCTCCACCACGTTTCAAATTTCTGAATGGAAGAAGTAAGATGCTTAAGGACCTGTACCACTTCTCTCAGCATGGTATGCTGAACTTCTCAGCTAAGAATCCTCCCTTTTACTCCTGTATTATTCTGTCCAGCTTGCCATCTTTCTCAGGGGTTGCAATGAATGTCTGCTGCATCAGTATTCTGCCTGTCCTGAAAATACATAATTCTGGGTCCAAGTACTGGAGCAGAAACTCCTCAGCAGAAAAAGGACAAAGACTGAGGAATCCTGATGCTAACTGAAACTTTAACACTGCTTATACAACAACTCCTCCTGAATGCTCACTTGAAGGGAAAAGTATCACAGCTCAAACAATAGAGCTATATATAGGCAAATTTAAAGCTTCTACATGTTTTATTGGTTTCTCTCTGTTCTATAGCCAGAGATCTAATAAACTAATCCATAGTTACTCAAGTAGAACAAAAACAGGTTCATAAGCACAACTGGCCACCTTTTCCCCCATCAGCAAAGACAGGTGTTCTTTCTTCTGTTCTAAACACAGGATTAACCTGATTGGAACAAATTTACAATCTTAAGAATAGCATGACTTCCAATTCTGTGATTGTTTCACAACTACACAATACTTCTTCATTTTCCAGATAAACATAGTGCACAGTAAATAAAATTTAAGTCTATCACAAGCATAACAAATGGATGTAAAACAAACTTGAATCATCATCCATTCAATGAACTATGTTCTTTCAGAAGAACATAATTCATTGCATCTTAGTATGACTGCTACATTGAGGTAAGTGGGATACCAATTATAATGATTTAGAGCCAGTGCTAAATAAGATTGTGCTGCAGAGCAATTAAAAACTATTCTTTAATGAGTTCTAAAATGATCTCCCTAAAACAAGAGTGATGATTAAAATATTAGCAACAGCAATCCTACAGGTTAATATGCTCCATCCATATCCAGAAGAAAATCTTCTGACCTGCATAAATTCAAAATTGGTAGCAGATTTTAACACACAACTGGTAATAGTTTCCTGGTAAAAACTGTAGTTATTAAAGTTGGGTATGTTTTTTTGCTTGTCCTTTTTAAAATCTGTTCAGAGGTTGATTCTTTGGGTAAGAAATGGGGGGAAGGAGACTTTTCATTAACAAACAGGATGTTGAAAAGTCCTTAAATAAAATTGCTTGGGAAAGATATTTAAATCAAATTACTTGGAATTTGAATTTTAAAAGTTAGGTTAAACCACCTATTGCCATTTAAATAGCCACCAGGCAGACAAATCAAATAGTACAACAGATGTAACCTAATCCAGTTACAAGTCAAGCAAAAGAAATTCTGGTGTACTTTGTCTGGAAGAAGCATCTTACCTTACTGCTACTTAGCAGGTTTACAGATTTGTTAGTTTGCCTTGTAAAAATGACACCATTTTATGTTATTTACCTTTCATTTCCTGTCAGTGTTCTCATTTCCGTACTTGTTTTCCTGGCAGCACAAGTTAACAATGAGCTCACACCTGCTATAACTGTGTTTATATTCAGGATGTGCTTTTAAAAATGCATATCTAAGCTCAAACATGATATCACTGCTGTTGTGTACATTGATCTAACAGCCACCAGTTGTGTCTCAGTTTGATCTCTGCCCTAAAATTCCTTCTTTTTTCCTAATCTTTAAAGAGAAAATCAGCTGGCTTTAATTTGGCAGTAATATTCCCTTCCCAAAACCCTATATGACACAAAAGTTGTAGAGAGCTCCCTTTAACAAAACACATCATTGGGTTTGTGTATAACTGACCCTGGCAGAAAGAAGAAAAGGGAGCCCATAACACTTCTCATGCAAACCCTTCCTTTGCATGAATATCAAAGTAAACCAGTGGCAATTACAGCTGGATCACACTCTGTGGTGCTAATTCAGGCAGAAATGTGATGGTCATTAGCCCTTCAGTCCCCACGTAGATCCCTGGCAACTGATCCAAACAATAATAGCAGCATCACACAAGTTGATATTCAGAAGCATTTCAACGGTGAGACTCACAGTCCCAATTAGAAATCAGATTCAGTGAGTTTGAAACATTTAGAAACACTGGGGCAAGAGAAGGGGAAGGAACAACTGGAAATCAGACAGGACTCCTCTCCTGTTTACAGACACATTGTCCAGGCAAGGAGAAACTGGTATATTACGATGAAAAGCATCAGGTTATTTTGAAAATATACAAAGACAATGAATTTGCAGTTTGGCTGTTTTAACAATATCACCTACCTTCACTCCATGTCCAATATCATCTAGAATTGTATAATCAATAGGTTTCCTGATGTAGCGAACTGGTCGCTCCAAGTTAGCTGGTGCAATGATTTTGTGAGTTCTTGAGGTGTTTTTGTTTGTAGTCAAGATACCAATTTCTCTTCTAGCAACTTTCTCTTTGTGAATGTCCACCGTCTACAAAAGACGCAGTGTATTTACTAACAATGGTATGCATTGGAATACAGAGTCAGTATTAAAAAAAAATTAAATCAGTTCTAATGTTTCCAAGATCTCTACACTGTACTAAACACATTCACTACATATACTTGATTACATCATCTTTCTTCAACTTACTGCTGGATTTGCCACCTCTAAAGCCACACTAACAGCTGGGGGTTCTTTGGGTTTTCTGTTACCCTTGTTCTTTCAGTTTCACAAAACTTCTTCTCTTTTTCCATTCTTAGTAGTGCACATCAGTTTACTGACACTGTTCTATAAGGTTCCTTCACTTATCTTTTTTAGTTTTACAACTGCTCTCTAAGCTTGTCTTTGACATGGGCTTCAAGTAGATGAAGTGTAAGGACACCTTCCCAAACCTTAAAATTAAGACCAGAAAAACAAATCATAAGCAGATTTTCTTACACTGTAGAAGTTTGCTAAATTAAGACTGGTAAGTCTGTGATAGAATAAAATTTCCCTTAGACAAATGGAGAAAGTATTTTGGTCATTACAGTTCACTCATCACAAAGCAATGATTAGATTTTAGAATGTGTTCCCTACTAATTTATCCACAATAAAGTCAAAGGGTAAGCTCACTGTCTTCCCTTTGAATGCCTAAGGCAAACACTGGAAATCCCTTCCTTCATATACTAAGATCAGTATCACAGGAGACTCTTTGGTGTAAGACAAAGTCCTGCTGGCAATTCATTGCCTAATACATGTACATGAATCTTGTTAGCTAACAAGAATAAGAAAAGGCTATCAAAAAGTCCATTTATCTCTTCCAGGAAAACATAATTTCTTAAATCATGAGCCATGGAGCTCCTTGCCTTATTTAAACCAAAAATAATTGCTTGTTCACAAAGCAGCTTTCAATATAGGAAAAAAAACCCTAACCTGTGCTAAACTGTGAACAAAAGTTTTAGCTACAGGATAAAAATCAAAAGTATAAACAGCCAGAACCATCACCAGAAGGATTTCTAAACACTCAACAGATTTCTTGTTACCACTTCAATGATCATGAATGGCACCAGAAACACTTTTCACAGTTTTGAATCAGGCTTTATAATAACTGGAGAGCAGGTATAAATGAGAACTCATTTTCCTAACACACATTTTTGTCTATTTGATTTTTCTGTGGGCAGGCACTGGGGCAGTGGGGTTGACTACACTGTTTTAAACTGCTACTGATAGCAAAGCAAGCTAATCACAAACAATCACCACAACCATTAAAATTGTAAAAAAAAATTTTAGAAACCCCAACTAACCCCCAAACTACTTTCAAGAAGTTGTTTCTTTGCCTTATTTCCAGGGAAATATCTGGGACATTTTATGCGAGCTTACAATATTATCATCAAGATTGCCTACTATTTCCCAGCAAAGTATTTTCAAGTTTTAACTTTGCTAAAATTAAGCGCTGGTCAGAGCTTTGCATGTACATTCTGCCCCCTCTAGATCCATCTGCTTAGAACTGTATGGTTTCCACTATAGGTGAATATCTATTTCTTAAAATAAAGCTACAGAAAAATAGATTTTAAGGTCAAAATGTAGTGGCAAATTGCTCTTTGGAACGCTGAAGTTCGTTGAGCAATGATTTGAAATTTAATGGGGGCAGTTAAACTATCTGGGACACCCGCACAAAAACCCACCCACATTCGGCCAATATATAAACTCTGCAAAAATTCATGGTTCACACAAGTGTAACAGAAACATGTATTTCTGCAGCTACTTAACAACTAAACCACTCTCCAATAAATTTGCCAAGGTCCTTTCTGAAGTTCCCTGAGATGACCAGGACTGTACACCAAACCCCAACACAGCAGTGCAGATCATATCTTCACAGCTCTTACAGTGTTATATTTATGGTACAAGCACAAGTGCTAACAGAGCACACCAACATCTTCCAGGCCAGAGTACCTGAAGTACACCATTCTGCATCAGGATAAGATGTAAGATTTCATCTTCCATCTCAGGCTTTTATCCCTTCTCTGTGCTAGACCTTTGCTTTTGCAGCATAGGGAACAGGAGTACAAATTCTGGAAAGGACAGTCTATAGACTCCTCATCTCAGAGGAGGGCACATACTGTCTTAAGAAGCTGAAGATACGTGATGGCAACAGCTTGGGAGGACAGTCTCATGTTTGACACCACTGACAAATTCAATCTCTACTGCAGACTTCATCTGTGGTCTAGACATGTCACTGAAACTGCAGAGACAAGACTCTTGTATGTTCTTTGTTTCACAGGTCCCTGATATAATTTGCTAGAATGTTAAAAATCTTCAGCTGCAAGAGCAGTTGGACTTCAGGACGAACTGGAACATCAAACTCCTATGGGTCTGCATCTGGTCCTCCAAAACCAGTTTCATGCCTTGGATATTGCGCTCAGAACCAATAATTTTAACTTCAATCCACAAATCAAAAAGGAAGTTATTAGTGCAGTGTTGGCAAGATGATTTCTCACTTTCTATTTCAAGTGCTAGAACTCTGCAACTTTGAATACATTCTTTCAGTACCTTCTTATGTAATTATCTACTAATACAATGCAAGTACAGATATTTAATGCTCATGTTACCGTAGCAATGGTATCCTGGCACTGTGCAAAGCTGTTGCTGTGAATGAAGAACGGCTTTTCAATAGGAGCCAGGGGTACAACCTTTCTTAAGGACTATGGTGATCATGAGGCATGACTACAGTAACAAACAATGAAGTGCATAAAACCTAATTAAAACCTGAAGCTCATCTGGTGGGATTTCTCTTGCACTATGATTCAGAACATCTCTTAACTTGAATAGCTATAGAATGATTACAAGTATACAAACTGCACCTAATTCTGGTCCACACACCTAAAATGGAATTGAAAAGCATTATGCTGGCAGTTTTCCAGACATTTCATTTTCTTGTTTAGTAGACTATGGAAGTCACGAGATCCTAATGCACCCACAAAATAGCACAAAGGAACACTGCAGTATTCCTTTAGTAGAGGAGGTAACAAAGATTAACCTGCTACTGAAGAAAATGAAAACATTTATCCTCAACACACAGGTAATTATTACCTCCAGTACTAACATAAATCCCTTATCAAGGCAGGAGAATGCACCA
Source organism: Catharus ustulatus (assembly GCF_009819885.2). NCBI lineage: Eukaryota > Metazoa > Chordata > Aves > Passeriformes > Turdidae > Catharus > Catharus ustulatus. The sequence goes on from NC_046227.1 coordinate 13,827,580, forward strand.
AAATGTTTATTCATCAGTTCAGAAAGTTCTAATAGGAATTTTCTGGGGTTAGAGCTGGACTAACAACACACCTGGCTTGAAAACTCTGTTAGGAAAAGCAGATGGGATACACTGTGCCCTTCTACAACTTAAAACCCTGTTTTCTAACAAGAAATTTTGGATGTCTGACAGCATTATTATGTTTTTTAAATTTTTTTCACATAGTTCCATTAGCTTTGGCAAAAGCTTTTAAGTGATAGTTTGTTAGAGGTCAGGCTCATTACTGTCATCTTTTCATATGCTTTCCAAGATCCTTGCAACAGCTGAGGGAGAGCATAAGGGGAAAAATAAGTATGAACCACTGCATTTTTTTTTTAGGAATTTTCTGGTCATTTGGAAACATCAGGTTTTCATACTGAATTCAACACAGCCCTGCAAATATTAAAAAAAAAAAAAAAAAAAAAAGAAAGAAATAATTTCTGGGAAAGTTAACACTACTTACAAGTCCACTTAAAGGTCACTGAGTATTGAGAAATATTCTCTTCTACCGGTAAACAAAATTTCTCAAACTATTAAGTTAGCATTCAACTAAAGTTAGTTTTGGCTGGGACAGAATTAATTTTCTTCACAGTATGGGGTGATATTTTGGATGAGTGCTGTAAACAGAGCTGATAACTGCAGGACGTTTTAGTCACTGCTGAGCAGCGACTGCAGAGTCCAGGCCTTTTCTGCTCCCCATCCCACCCAGCACTGGGCAGCCTGGGCTGCACCACAAGCTGGGAAGGGACACAGCCAGGACAGCTGGCCCTGCTGACCCAGGGACAACGCTCCATGTGGCCCCATGGTCAGCAGCACCAGGCTGACCTGGGGAGCCTGGCTGAGCACGGCTGCCTGGGGACTGCCTGGGCTGTGCTCAGTTGCTGCTGAGCAGCTGCTTTCATCTGCAGCCTTTCTTCTTGGGTTTTGTTTCTCTCTTCAGTAGCAGTTTTCTATATTGTTATTATCACCATCATCATTAAACTGTACATATCTCAACTCACAAGTTTTCTCACTTTTACCCTGCTGATTATCTACCCATAGTCTGGTAGGGGGAAAGGAGTGAACAGCCATATGGTGCTTAGTTGCCAGCTGGAGTTAAACCCAACAGCATGTTGAAAGTCTGAATTACAGTGAAATTTCAGAGATAAGAATCTCCAGAAACCTTCTTTTCTTTCTCTTTTCAAACCATTCTAACTTAAATTTATGTTTTTAAATTAACTGTCAGTCTGTTAGTTCTTTAAAATTCAGTTTAAAAAAAATCTCAGAAGAAAATGTTACTTACATATATTATTGCTGGACTTCTATTTTTTATTAATCTTATTAATTTGACACAATTCAAATTAACTGCAAATTACCTTGAAAACTGGTTTTTACTTTAAAATTAGTAACTGTCTAATTCTGACGTGTTAGAAATGTGACATTGTCTCAAGTTGCATGTAATTTATACACAAAAAAAAGATCATAATGCTACAAAAATGCAAAAATGCTACTTGTTCCACAAACAGGAACATGCAATGTGAAAACTGGCCTTGCATCACCGTTTTTTATCGTGTTTTGCTATTCCTGTGCCTTGCAAGAATAAAACAACTGAGAAAGGTCACAAATGCTTATAGACTTTTCAGGGGAAAGTCCAAGTGAACTTCCCTGCAGAGACTGAGCAGTTCACAGATGTTGCTAGAGCCCAGCTAAGCAGCACCTGCTGCCTGCAGAGAATCCAAGGCTGCAGTCTATTCAGTGCCTGTTGTCACAGCCAAGAGCGTGGCAGTCAGCTCTGTAAGGAGAGGATGTGGCAGACCTCCCCACAACACAGTGCCACTGGAGAAAACTCACCACACTACCACTCATCTTTGTGATAATGTGTTTGTTTATATAATTAGCAGCAGAGTTTTTAAAATGACCTTGCTAAGTTACAGATTCTGTAACTAAACCAGAAGAAACCATTTCTCATCACACAAATACAAAAATCTGAAAATCTGTCAGATTAATTTAAAGAATCTGGATGATAGTAATATTTCACAGTGGTTGCTAACTTGAAAGCTGCAAGGTAGATTTTTTAACACGTACAAATATTTGTACATATAATCTGTATTTAAGATTTAAATCCTTAGTCAAATACAAAACACTGTGTATCATCTAGTTCTGGACAAGGTTCAAGAAGGCAAGTAAGAATAGATTCATCAGCTTTCAGACCAAACCAAAGTAATTCTAATGCTTAAACCAATAGGATTTAATCACTTGCATAAAAATAGTTTCAATAGTAACAATTTCCTTATTCACAACCTATATATAATTTGAAAAAGCACAAATTACTATCAGCTTCCTTTTCAGCTCTTTGATTAGCTTGGTATTTAGAAGGAAACACAGAAAGGGATAGAAATTGGCATTCTACCAATGAACAGAGGACCAGAGCATTTTATCTTACAAAGTTAATCACACCTCTCCCAGTCTAAGCTACTTGTACAAAACAAGCACTTGGGGAAAAGTTTTTGTACCAAGCACCAAATGATTCTGCTCTCTTTGGAGAGTATGTGGAATCCCAAATCAGAATTAAAAGCAGGATTCCATCCAGATATCACAATTTGCATATAATGTTTTCTAAACTTAAATACCAAGACCTACCGACCAAAACCAACCTGTTTTCTGTTCTATGCTACTGACTTCATTCCAGGTCAGGCTGGCTGAAATCCTAATTTGGCAGTGAGTTATTACAACACAAAGCATTTTTAGTATTGTTAGAAAAAGCTCAGTAAACTTTACACCCAATATAAACACCAAGGAAACCTTCTGCATATTAGGTTGATTTCAGGAGAAGTATAACCAAATTTCTTGAAAAAAATCTATTTACAGAAAAACTGTGTAAATTAATTTTTTCTAAGAAAAACAACCATGGAAATTAAGACAGGTAACACACTAATCTACAACCTTGGTATTATGGGAGGAAGCAATTTCCAAACACATTAACTCAACTTAATAAAGTTCCTTGGATCAATACACTTCATGCATGTAATATCCAAAATTTAAACACCGTCTGCTCCTCTGGTATTATTTCTTCCAGAAAGATTTCGGGAGCATCCTACAGATGATGCAGGCTCAAAAAAAAAAAAAAAAAAAAAAAAAAAAAAAAAAAAAAAAAATCCCCCCAAACAAACTAGATTTTCAATTTTGCAGCACTATTTTAAAAAAAGATCATCACAAATTTTTTTTTGGTTGTTCAAGCTCAACCTATGAAATTTTGCAGACACATCTTCAGTAGGTATTGGGGTCCTGCTAATCTAGTGCTCTATTTTAAATAATTAGCTGTGTTGTATAATGCTCAAAGACAATCTAACCTAGCTCTCAATCTGTATAAATGTCACCATGTCAGAAGGAAACAATTTTAAATGCTATGGCCCTTTCCACAAAAGCTACTTTACAGAAGCTATGTGACAAAATGAGTTTTCCACATTCATGAAATGCAAAATATACTGTCTTTTGCATCAAGCTTTTAAACAGCTGGAACACTTGTGAGCTGGCACTAGCCTGTGAGGAAGCACATACACACAGAGCATATAGATATAGCACACAGGCATACACAGGGTAATTCATAACACTTTCTGGGGAAAAAAATGAATTTACTTGTCCATATAATGATTACCATGGAGCATTTAGCAGAAGAAATGAAACCTCCAACTTATTTTTAATGCAGATCCATGAGATAACTGAGGCAATTAATAGCACAGCACTATCAAAAGAGAAAATCCTCCCCACCTCTTTCTTTGTACTTGGCCTGGGATTCTTCTCACCCAATCAGAGGCAATTCAGCCCACTATGCCAGCATAAAATTACTTCTTTTGCTGGTTCAAATAGATACAATCCATCTACTTATTTCCTACCTTACACAGCCCCTACTTTCAAACGTTTTACTAAATACCACAATATTCTTTTTTTTCATTTATATTATTAAGATCAACAAGCCCTAGTAGTCAATATGTGTTGGTCAACTAAGACAAAATATTCAGTAAACAGACACAAAACCCAGAAACTGCTGTATCATTGCTTTTAATTTTTCTTTTAATCCATCAGTGGCTGGTAAATCTCCACTTTTATCTATCATTCATTCTCAGTCCATTCTGGCAATCAAAATTCTCTCATCAATGTGGTGATTGAACCTGGGTTCCTGATTATAGTAGCTTAGTTTATTGCTGCTCAGAAAAACTGCAAAAACCGCAGGAGTTCTGCAGCCATACACAAATTGAAACATTAATTTTGGCTTTTGTTCATGTCACTGCAAAGCACATTTTATTAAGAAAAGCCAGGAGCAAACTATTTTTGTCATTTATGCTGTTGTCATTAGATGCCAGTATTACAGCAACAGAAAAAGTAAAAAGATGACGAGTACTGTTTCCCACCATCCATTTCATATTTCTTAACATAATATTCTCATTTTACAATTAGTAACTTTCATGTGCTTTTCTCTTACATAGAATGACCCCCTTTCCAAACAGTAATCTGGCTGAGAATGCATTTAACCTGCTCTGGTATGTAAAATGCTCATACTGACACTGGTATAGAACCACATGATGAGACCCAATCCCAGAATGAATATGAGAAGAAATGCATCCTTCTGTTTTAAATTCTTCTCGCTCACAAGATGCCAGTTCAGAGTTTTACTTGCTATGTAATATCAAAGGCCAAAGAAAGAAGCCTCACTTGTGAAATATGGTTGATTGAAGATTCCATGCGCCGCAGCTGGGATGCCTGGATATCCAGCATTTGGAGAACATTGTTGGCCAAAGTGTTGATCAGATAGGCTACGCTTGCTAACGACTGTGTTGTGTAGGCTTTGGTTTCTTCCAGGGCTCGCTGTTTATCTGCTGACTGAAAAACAGAAAGAAAAGGTTTCTTTAGTATAAAGTCTTTCATGAAAAGATTCTTGGAATGAACTCTTTTTGCCTATCTTTAAAGACAATGAATTACAGAACTAATTTTTAATAAAAGTTACTATTTTTCCACAAAGTTACTACCTCTGTATTTTAAGAGTTTCTACACTTTCTAAGAAGAATTAAGCTCCTTTTCTTGAAATATACTTGGATTTTTCTTGAACAAGGTCCAACTTCTTATTCAGTATTTTAGCAATTTACTTGAAAAGCACTCTGAGACACCTATTATTTATTTCTCCTAGATTTTATAGGATTTAGAACTGTTTTGTTTTTCTAAACTTGGTACTTCATTTATAACTCGTAACAGCCTACAAACAACATATTCCTCATCTCTCCTATCATTGTCACAAATGGTCATTCACAGTGAATGAATTATATTCCCATAAGATGGTAGCTGAATACAGTGTGAGAGGAATCTTTTTTAAGAAGCCCATGTTTTCTTCTTAATCATTTTGTACTTTGTCACATTGTCAATACTTTTTTCTATGAAAAATTAATATGATCCATTTTTCTAGTAGCAGAGCACCTAGAAGTATTTAGGCTATCAATAGACAAGATATCCATTAGGAATTTAAAAACATAAGTACATTTCAAACCTCATTAAAAATAATAAGCCAAGAATCTAATTGTTAGGGTTCTGTGTTTCTCCTCGCAAAATAGTTAATATGACTAAGATGTAATTCAGTACAAAGAATACAGATTAAAGCACTGGTAAAACATACAACTAGGATGCTAAGAAACTTTCCAGTTTCCAAGGCTTCAGTATACAGTGAACTTCACTTTTAGGTGATCTTTAGCCATCTCACAGACTGATGAGGCTGTTTCTAAAGCAAAGACTGGTAAATGTTCTCTACTCCCACCTGTCATTATAATACTGTATTTCATTATTTCCTTGGCTTTTTATATTATCCACATAGGTTGGGTATCAATATTCAAGAAATGTGCTGTTACTAAAGAGGGGACATAAAGTCATTCTATATCTTTCAGCACAATCTGAACCTAACATCCATTGCATTCTATGTACAGTAATTTCACGACTATAAGGTGCACCCTTTTGACTAAAATTTTCCCCCGAACCCGGAAGTGCGCCTTATAATCTGGTGCGCCTTATCTGATGTGCAAAGTTCGGAAATTTGCGAACACGGAAGTGCGATCTGCGAGCTGAGTCGGCGTAAGTGGTGCCGCCGCGGCCCTGAATGCAGAGCCAGCCGCCACCACCGCCCCGTAAAGAGCGCCAGCTGGCCCCATAAGCAGCGCCATCACGGTCCCATAAAGAGCGCTGGCCGCCATCGCCGCTGTGGCCCCGTAAACAGCGTCATCGGCCCCATAAGCAGCGCCGGCCGCCATCGCCGCTGTGGCCCCGTAAACAGCGCCACTGGCCTCGTAAACAGCGCCGGCCGCCGTCACCACTGTGGCCCTGTAAGCAGCGTGGTCAGCCCCGTAAGTGGCCCCGCCACGGCCCTGAAAGCAGCACTGGCCGCTACCGCCGCTGCAGCCCCGTAAACAGCGCCACTGGCCCCGAAAGTGCCGCCGGCCCCCGCCGCGGCCACGGCCCCAAGCCACCCCAAACCGCCGCCGCCCCAAGCCCTGCCTCGCCAGCCGGCACTGGGGGTGGGTGGGAGTGCCGGGCCCCGTGCACAGGGAGGACGCTTGGGGCTGCTTTTAAAGGTTACACCAACCTGTGAAAAATGTTTGCAAATTGAGCACCTGCCAGTAAACTCCACGATTGCGGGATTCCGTTACTAATTAGTTACTTTGTTGCGCGCGGCACAGATCTTCGCAGCAAAAAAAAGGTGCACCTTATAGTCCAGTGCGCCTTATATGATCTACAAAGTTGCGAAATGTGCCAGCTCCCGGGGGGTGCGCCTTATAGTTCGGTGCGCCTTATGGTCGTGAAATTACTGTACTTGGAGAAACACAGAAAGTAAGCGTATGTGTATTTCAGGAAAACAATTCCTACCGCTCATTATGTTTCCCAAGACCTTGTAGCAAGATTCTTAAAAGAACATTGCTAGCTTTGATGGGGAAAAAAATCCCACACATGTAAACACAGGCACAAGACTTCAATTAAATGCTCACATGAAAGATAATCAATACTTTGTCTTTCCTGGCAACTTCCTGTGTCCATAAACAACACCAGTAACTTAGCTGGCCAGTTAGCAGGATGCTGCAGTATCAGCTCTTCATCTGCTAAGATAGAGGAGAGCTGCAGCTGCTGCTCATCCAGGAGCTGCCTCGATGGGGCAGGAAGGAGGAATGCTGCAGGAGGTGAATGCTTTCACCCTATTTCTCTCCCATGCAGAAGACAAAACAAGACCAACAGAACAAAGAACTGAAAATTTTAGCAGTTTCTCAGGGCACAGTATGAAGATATTCTCCAAGAGAGCACAATTATAAATCCTACCTTATATTTCACTATAAAGAAGTCAGAAAAATGCTATCTCCCCAGGTCTCATTTAAGAACTCATGACTTTTAACCAGCTGAGTAGTATGTCTTGTACATAGAAGAGCTTGAAACTCAGCTTAAGGACTCCCAAATCAAGGAACACTGAATTATCTACCTGTATTCTCACACTGTTGGCTTGTAAATACACTCTTTCTTCCCCTCTCCCTGCTCATACCCCACCTCAGCCTGCACACTACTCCCCTGCAGCAGGCACGCTCCACAGCCATTCAAATAATTTTTCAATGGCAATAATAAAAATGACCAGAAGCTTGCCTGTTTTGCTCTGCAGCTGCTGCCAATCTATTTATAGAAGCAGAAAATGCTGATTTCCATTAGTACACTATATATATCCAGAGGAGCTGAGTATAATCCAGCAAACACAGTATTTCTTCATTAATAGACAAAGTGCTTGAGAACAAAGGAAAACTACCTGTAATTTTAAATATGGGCTTCTGCTATGGTTTTGCTGCTTAAAGAAGCACAAATATGAATCCATGTTCAGAGCTAGTCCTTCCAGGAATGTAACCTAATAGGTAAATTCAAGTCACCCCCAGTTCAAACCAACAAGGAACTGACTTCTCAATGTTCAAATGCATTAAAGATCCCATAAAACAATACTATAACCTACTTGGGAACTGTTATTTGATTGACGTGTCTAACTCACGTACTTAGCTGATAACAACTGTGATTTGCTTTACATGCCTTTTTACAGAGCCCAAAATTCTGAGGCAAACGCCACTCATATTTGGCACAGCAAAAGAGAAGTTTGAACTTTCTTCCTGTGAAGAATCTGTTCAAATTAAAATCACTATTTGAACCTACTCCTGTCTATCCATTTCAAAATAACAAAAATAATTAGCAACAGCATTATAAAACAATCATGTTTACCCTGAAAACTTTCAAGAGATGAAAACTTGAATGACTCACAGCAATAGTAAGAACTCTAGAATACTTACAGAAAAATCTTAAGTTCCCCTGTGGAAATATAACAATAAAAGTCAGTTAAAATTTAACTTGAAATGCTAAGTTGTGTTTAGCATGAAATCCATCTTTCAATTTGCTAAGTAGATTTCCAGAGATGGTATCTCATATGTTCCTATGTAATAAGATCCCTATTTACACTCCACATGGACACCAAATTACATTGCTTGCTAATGCTGCTGTGCTTACTGAGTATGTAACTATGTAAATAAAGGGATTTCTGCTAATAAGATAATGGTTTCAAGTTATCAGTAAACAAAATTCAAACATAATCCTCAGCAGTCTAAATTCTGATACTCTTGATCTTCTAAACACCAAAATACCAGCCAGTATGTTTCACATACCAGACCGTAAGGCAGACAAAAAGTTATTTCAATATTCCTACCTACCAAAATTCTCTAGTGAACAAAAAAAATATCAAACTGGTAAGACTCTACAGTAGTTTCATAACATACAGAATACTGTTTCTGTGAAGAATATCAAAACCAAGAGAAACTATGTTCTATGTTCATTATAACAAGAAGACTAGATCCCCTGGATACTTAGGCATATGAACTTGAAGCCCTTCAGCTCTCAGAAACATTGTGTTCAGCATGATCCAGCACTGGTAGCAACTGTTTTCAGTGCCCAGACCTAAACTAAATGAAGCAGACCATTGAGTATCTCTCAATTTCAGTTTTTAAGTATCTTTGGCACTCACATAAAATTATACATGTCTATGAAAAAATACAAGCTCCTAATATCTATCCACACACAACTCTTACGAAAGCAACACTTTCAACCATTAGATCAGTTTGATCTGTACATTTTTAATGGATAATAAATGTAAGAAATCAAAGCAATTGTTTGACAATTAAGTCTTCTGAAAAACTGCCAACACTGGGATCCTCTCCTTCCTAGACCTAACATACCCCTTGCCTTTGTCCATGCACGGCCGCCCGGCAGACTGAACACCTGACCTAGTTTGTAACTAACTTTAGAAACAAATGGTTGTGTTAAACTCCAGTCACTTCCATCATCTTCCCTGACATGCAACATTGCAAACACTAACCCTAGTAAAACTATGTAGATGCCACAAAGAAAAAGCAACACAACTCAGTGAACTATGGTCTAAGCAACTGTCAGGGACTGAAGATCTACTTCAATCAGCAGTAGGTCACAGTAGATGTCCCCAACACCAAGTGCACACTCCATCTGCTGTAGTGAATTAGACCAGGAGGCATGACCCAGATCAACATCATCTGATCCATGAACCACATTAGAAGTGTTGTCAAGACCACTGCACAGCCAGAGAAACACAACAAAGGATACAATCAAGAATAAAGAGGGAAGAACTATCCAGAGTTATTGAGCTTGCTAGAAAAGGAACAAGTGCTGGAACATCATTGCATTCCATTGCACTGGAACAAGTGCTGGAACATCAGTTTTTCCAGCCCGTTACTACCTACGGTTTTTCTTCATCCAAACTGTGTAGTGTCCCATGTTTCTCTTATTATTTTTCCATTAACTGTGTTAAGAATGCTGTTGTGTCTCCACCTCTTAAAACCTGTAGTTTTGACTTCTCACACAACGTTAAAATACTTGAGTATCACAGCTGGATCATCTTCACAGCCTGAAATAGAAATGTTTAGATCATGTCTTCTGTGCCCATGTTAGGGAATTTCCAGGCAACAGCTTAGCATTTATTCTGTTTATCATTTTTCTCCACACAATGCACACATCAGGTGTCCATGTGAGTCACAAGGCAGCATGCTTTTCTCCTGCTCTCAGCAGTAGGAGCACCATTTGACTCACCACAGAGAGCTCACCTGATGCTCCTGCCAGCCACATATGGGGGGGGGGGGGACAGTGCCAGCTACTGCTGGGAGATGCTCCCCCGCTGCAGCAGGAAGAGGCTCCCCATGCACCTGGACACAGCAGCAGCCATGGCTCTGCCCAGCTCTCCCCTGGAGTGTTTTTCTTTTGCGGGAAGCACCCAGTACTGAAACAGTTATTTTGTCTCCACCAGAAAACAAAACAAACTATCAACAACATGGGAACGTTTCACAGGATGAATCCAGTCTGAGAGCTACATCACATACTACAGGGACTACACAAACTGGGGCTTTTAGATAACAGGAGATCAAAGTCATTCAAGTCAGCTACAAATGCACAGACTTCACAGTCAGTCAGAAAAACCATGTATTATATACACAAGGCAATAGTGTGTGCTTGCTTTCAGACACTGGAGAATTATTAACAGTTTCGACTTCCACATGCCAGTCCAATAATGGACACTAAATCTAACAGTTCAGGAATGATCACAAATGTTCACCTGAAAATACTGTTCATTTTTTTATTAGATTGTATAAGCCAAATTGCTAGCATTAGAAATTACATGGCATTCAACCTGCAGTAAATGTAAAGATGACCAGTTTTCATGTCAGGATGCAGAGCCCAGGCATCATTTCTGCTTCCCACTCTGAAGTTCCATTTACACTGCACAATTACAATATCAGATTTGAATAAGAAATAGCCTGGACTGTTGACTATATAAAATATCCTTTTACTTTAGGACTTAAATGTCTCAGTGTTTATTATCCTGCCTAAGAAAACACAAACTTTTGTATTTATACAAGCAATTTAAAAAACAGATTATAAAGAAGAAACAAATATTGAATGGGGCAGATGAGAAAATAAAGTGTGCACTAAGGTATCCAAAACGAAAAAATTATTTGGCTATATGATTGGCAAAAGGAATTCTTACATGCATATAGAGCATAAAATGCAGGGCTAGAAAGAAACCAAGAATTTAAGGCATTCTTGCACTCAGAGTGATCAACCAAATCCTAGTGATAAGGTCTGTTATACCTCTGTTAAGAACTTGAATAATTTTGTACAGAAAAGCATCTACTAATAGATAGAGAAATTCCACAAATAAACAAGTGATGGGAGACAACGTGACCCCTACCGTAAGATTTACAAAACATCAATCCAACTGGATAAAACTAGATAAAAGAAAAAATGCTACCAAATGCTACCAATGCTACTACATTAGAAGGAAAGACTTCAAAGATAGCAACATATTAAAAAAGAAAAATGCATTTCCAATGAGTTGGAAAGAGCTCAAAGACAGGTCTGAAAGTGGTGCATGAATAGAAGCATTAAAAGCTACTGTCAGTTTACTTGGTTGTTACAGCTAGGTTTATTTTATGCTATAGTTCTAAAAAATTTTAAAAAAATTTTAAAAAAGTTCTTTATCCAGTAGTCATCATCAACTTGGAAGTTCACAGTTCTGCAGTCAGGCTAATTATGCAAACAGTTGAGAAAGAAACTGTGTTTCTTATTACAGAACATTGACACAAGTTGTAGTCATACTGATATTAAAGGCAACAACAAAAAATTCATCCAAGATTAATACTTACGTTGAACTGAAAGGAGGTAAAAAAAAATAGAGTTTAATTCCTGAGGCTATTGTCTTTCACATCTTTTAGTAAACAGAGTTCTGAATGAGAAAAAAACCTCAATTCATACTCTCATCAACTCTTCAATGTGCAATGGATTTATGCATTAATATTTAGGCATAAAAGTGGAAGCTGAGGTTGAGGAGTTTTACATCAGACTAACTACACAAAAAAGTATATGCTAATCAATTCCCCAGCATACAGAGCATCTCTTGCTATTGTTCAAAACAGTATTGTTTAGTGAAACAAACTCCTATTTAATATATGTGATTAAAAATGAATAGTAAAATTTTAAAAATAAGACAGAAGTTTAGTTTCATTTAATCAATATAACAGTTGTTTCTTTTGATTACTGTTAACACAAACCCAAACTGGCATTTGTCTCATGACCAGCTAGCAAAACCCCTCAGGTTTCTGCTGAGGTTGCATCAGCTTCAAGAAGCCTCAAGAACAAAAGCTGCATGCTGGAGTTCAACAAGCTTGCATTATTCAGTACAAAATGTGCCCAACTGTGATACTGACAAAGCACACTTCAGTTTTCCTGTGAAAAATAGATTGAGCTCTTATATCATCCTTTTCATTTTAATTGTTGCTGAATTCCTTGAAGTTACTGAAAGCCTCATACATAATTAAGTATTTTACACACTTTTATTCAACTGCACAGATGGCATTTGCTCAGTCCATCCAAGTGCTTTCTGAGGTCCTTCCGTGAACTACAAAAAATTATTGAGAAGAAAACTGAGCATCATTAATCCAACAATCAAGTCAAAATCATGCCAAAGACTTACATAACTGTCAGTGAAAAATACAGTAGTTTTCTGTTTTAACAAACTGGCTCATTAAACACTTGCTAAAGAATATCCCTCACTCCTCTTTCACTAGCGGAACTGCTCATTCCCAGGACAAAAAACACGTACCCACCAATTCCTAAGGAGCTGGTCGCTAACACACAGGAGAAAAGAAGCAGAAGCAATCACTGACACGTTAGAACAGAAGGAAACGAGCTCTCCCAGAAAAAAACTAAGGACCACAGAGCTCCAAGGTACTTATTTCTGTGGCAACAGAAAAGCCTTCTGGATGTAGAACAATCCATGTGCTCTATTACTACACAGGAAAACTCAGTCCACCTGTTCTTTAACATAAAATTTTACAGTATCTGGAGTTGGGAGTAGAATTTTTTGTTCCTGCCAATTGTAATAGCATCATCTCTATACTATTCATCTCCATGTGCAAACATCTGTCTCTATGTAATTGCTTATTCATGATTATATAATGACTATATATATGTTTTTGTTATTATTTTAGAAAGACAAAAGGTTGTCTTCACCACTTGATTACCCTACTCAAATGTGTACACCGTTTTTAAAATTAAGCAGAGCTCATAGTCATTGCCCATTTACATGTACTCTGCACCCTAAACATTATGAATTAATCAAATGTTAGGCAACATAAGCAAACAACATTTTGGACACAAATGGGAAACACTTCTCCACACATACCCTGCCACAAACCCATTCATAAGTTCTCTAACAGCTTTCTATTATTTTGCATTCAAAAGAAAACATGAGCAGCAAAACACACTGAGACCATGAACAGGGGAAGCAACAAGATTATTGAGACCAGTAATTTGGACTACAAATAAGTATAAATGGTGGCTCTAGAATTTGGAGACAGAATATTTTTACATCACAGTAATTTTAGCATGACCTTATCTGAACACTAACTATAATTAATCTGCTTGAAAATTCTTTGTCACATCTGTGAAGAAAGGAGCAGAGCATGTCAAGTCTCCTAGCGACACAACTCCTTTTTTATTAATGAACTGCTCTCAGAAGTGACAAGACACAGTATAAGAATCAGCACTAAATGGAACTTCAGTTGTGGGTGGAACATCCACAGGCATCCAGGCACACAGAGGTTATTCAAGAACCTAAACCATCCCACCTTATCAATATCTGTTAAACTGGAAGGTAAGTACTTCCAGTACTTTCTCCACAACTGCATCCAAAGGCTCTACCCAACATCTCCATGAAAGCAATTAACTTACTGTTCACACAGAGCGCATTTAAAATTTAAACACCTTTAAATGTGAACATATTGAAGTAAACTCTTCTCTTTACAACTGATAATAGCATTAGAACTATTCTCACAGCACTGTGAATTCTGTAAGTCCTACATTTAGTAAAACACATCATCTTTTGATCAGAGATCACACAGTAACCAACAAAGCTGTATAAGGAACACTGGCCTTTAGGCCAAACACAATCACTACAGAATATACTTGGTTTAGAATTAAGAATGCATCAAAACTATTGCTAGATTTTATAATTCAAACAACATTAAAAGAGTAAGTAATAAATGCGATATTTTAAAAAGTAACTTCCAAACACAGGGTTAATTGCATTCATCTTATTACGCTAATATTAATATCATATAAAGTTATTCCCATTTTTAAAAAATTATTTGTAATAATAATTTATCTTTATCTGCATACTAATAGCAAGCATGCTAGCTAAAGAATATATTCTTAGCATTCATACTCTAGTAAAGTCCTTGACACCAAGTTATTGTGTTTTCCAAACTGTAATGATTCACTAAATGTCACTAGAACTTCTTGATAGCTTATAAGTTAGGTGGTCACACTTGTTATCTTAAACTCAGTAACAACAATCTGCTGCAGTCTCTACAAGGTCATTTGCATTAAATTGCAGTCTTTTGTTTTCACTGCCGTAAATTTACTTGATGTTTTTAGCTCTGTGCTGAGCCTCAAAATACAGGTTTGATTAACAGCTAGGAAAGCAATCTTTCAAAGAAGTACACACAGAACCTAACCTCCTAAAAGGAAAAGCTGCTTTTTAAAATACAAACTGCATTCAAGGCACCAGGGAGGGTAAAACTAGCTCACTGGTTTGAGATCCATGACAGCAACAGCAGTCTACTTTACCCAAGAGAAAAATACAGCAAATGGGAGCTGTGGACTAGCACAGCTACCCTGACAGCTATTCACCCACACCAATGTTCCCATGCTGCCTGCATCACTGCAACAAACCAGTTATCTGTTTCCCTCAACCATCACCAAACTTTGCATTTATTTCCATACACTCACAAGCACAGCAGACTAGTTTTCACACACAAATGTCCTGTTCTCATCAGACCTTGCAAGTTCCTGCTCCTTGACAATAGAGCCAAAGTGCTGTTTATGCAAAAATAATAGGGCATGATGTAGTCACACAAACCCACTAGACAAGGGAAAAAAAAAAAAAGTTTTCCAACACATCAGCAACACAGTTTAAAATGATGCATCACAAATTGTATCACAAAAACAGCATGCTAGCATCCAAATGCATTTACATCTAAAATACAGTTAATATGTAGTTATATTGCTAGTTGTTCATCACTGCTGCATAGCATGAGACTTTGCTCTTGCTCCAGAGGAAGCAGCAGTGAGGGAACCTACTCCCCTGCTCAGTCTGTGAAACCAATGGAGGTTTCAGCCTACTCTGGTAGCTCTTCTGCAATAACATAGCTGAGAGAAATGGGTCGTTTTCTAGTTCCTACAACAAGATCATTATTGTTGGAGTTCCAGATACAAGGCCCATTTTGGCTTTAATAGCAGCACAGTATCAACACATTTATGGCCATAAGAGGCTGGGCCAATACAATGCACTGAATGAAGAACCTCAGAAACAGCAAAGATCCACAGGCTTAATTCTATTATTTCATATATCTGCTGTTCTACAACTCTTCATTCACCAAGGATGCTTTAATATGCAGAGGTTTCACTGAGTTTACAAGTCAAAATCACTGGTAAAATCAAATTAAATTTTACAGATACTTAATAAAAATAAAGCAAGTGGTAGTAAAAATCACTTCATATGCAAAGTGGCTTTCACAAGTAAAAACTACAAACAAACATATAGTAATTACATTGTGCTGTACAAAAATGCTATTTGCACAAAATTTTTTCCCTATTATCCATATCAGATGAACAGACTTTTATCTCTGTTTCTTGAAATCTGACCAAATCTATCATTTTTAAGAAAGGATATCTACTTCAGCTTTACAAAATATTCTCTAGTCCCAGGGGTTTATGTAACAACTGAGTTATTTCCCAATTTTGCCAGTTTCTTCCTTTCACTATAAATTCTCAGTTCATTACATAGCAGCGATTGAGGTCAGCTAATGGCTTTGATTTAGAATCACAGGCAGAGTGATCTGTGGCAGCAGAAGCAGATTCTGCTTCCAAGTGTCCGCTGCCAGACATCACAAGCTCATAGCAAGGAAAGCTAAGTAGGACACGCAGCCGTATCCTCCACCATCACAGCTAATGTACCCCTCTGGACAGCCAGATGCAGGGCACCTGTAACTGCCAGGGTGTAATTGCAGCACACATCCTTCTTTGGCCAATAGCTCCCAGAGAGGCTGGCAGGTGTGCAGATAACACCCACATCAGTTACCACAGCAACACGGAGCTCCAGCACCGTCCCACTTCCTTAGGCACTCAAAAAGACGGAGGTAGCTCATGGAACACAAGCTGCTGGGAAGCCTTTCCTGCCTATCCACGGCAAATGCAGTCCTGTTATCCTCAGAATCCCTCCCACATCACCACCCTAACTAATACAAGTATTTCAACTGCTATTCACTTCCTCTACTTCCTCACACGAGCAAGCCCCAAAATTTTATCACACTGGAAGTTATACCTTCAATTAACCACGTTTGGTAAGTATGGCTAAAAAAAGCTTGAAGAGAAGTAGAGAGGCATAGCTACCAGGTAACATGAGTATGCCTTCAAAGACAGCAGACAGAGGGTTTAAACTAACAGGGGGTAGCAATTTGCATAGCCACTATTACCTTTATAAGAAATAAAGATATTTGGATTGCACACATTCCAACCAACACTGACCAACCAACTAATACTAAAATTGAAGTTATTCTTACTTTGTATGTTTTAAAGTTGCTACAAATTCAGACATAATGAAAGAAATGAAGTGTCTTCAGATTCATATCCACAATCTAACAAAACAGGAAAAAAACCCATAAATTATTTTATATGAAAAAGTACAGATCAAAATAAGAGACCTTCACACAATAGCTACAATATGCAATATTCCCTTAGGAGGCAAAAGAACCATTGGCAGCATACCCAAAAACCTAGAGATTTATGCTAAATTAGCAGAGCCTGGGTGAGCTGCAGTGGTACCTGATCACTCTACAGCACAGAACTGAAGAACCAGGAGAGGTTTCCCTCATTCCTCCATGTAAGGTTGCCCAGTTTGTCCCTCTTTCTTTTTTGCAGAATCACTTAAAGGCCCAAGTCTCTGACCCCTGCAGTGCTACACACGTGCCAGAGTCCCATCACCTCAAACACACATTTGCACCCCTAACACCGACATATTCTTGACTGACTGAAAAATCACAACAGCCCACACAACTCACAACAACTTTTTCCTTGCTGTCCCTGTAAAGGCTTGCCAGAAAGAGGGCAGAAGCAATCAACAACAGGTTGATTTGTTCTTGATATCCATGTTCACCTTGCTGAAAGCCAACAAGCCACCTGCTGAAGGTGGTGGTAGGACTCAACGATACCAGGTCATAACTGAACCAAGGATGGAGATTAACTAAACAAACTACCATGATAAAGTGAAATAAAATTAAAGTTCACTCCAAAATCTGAAAATTAAAACCAGTGCCTTCTTATTAAGTAGATTTGTTCCCTACATGTCCTGAGAGAACCATTTGCTCATTTTTCTGGCAAAGAATGTTTTTACAACCTTTTGCTCCTGTTACCATAGCACTGGACAAAATAAAATATTGGCAGATGAGAATGGGATTCTGGCCTCTTATACAGAGACAGTTAGCCAAGCCCAGATCTTTGTTCTGCACTTACTAGAGAACATTTTAGAAATATAAGTGTAATCTCCTCAACTGAGGAGTCCCAGTCTAATTCCCAAGGGTAAACTGCTAGAAATAAAGATTTTTCAGAACCCTTCTTGCAACATGCTTTTAAGAAAGTTATCAACAAACAAAAAACCATAAGGTTACAGGAGGTTTTTCATTTCAACTAGACTCAAACTTTGTTATGCTGTTACAATTTAAAAATCTCAGAAAACAAGCAGAAAAAAAAACCCTTTTCTGCAGGCACTGAAAATAGCAATTATTCTTTTTCCCAGTTTAATAAGCAGTTTTGATCCATTTACTTCAAAATTATAAGCAAACCTTCTGTCAATTGCTATGTAGCTCAAGAACAGCAAGCCAAGTTGCTATATTCAACCTGCATCATGCAACTTAACAGCACGGTATCAACTCTTCTGTAATTATTTCAAGCAAGATCTCTATTTTACACACACATTTTCTAAGCACGACCTACATTCACAGTAAGAGCAGTACTTCTTACCCAGAGACTGTTTCATGCAAGTGGTAACTTAGTTTCTAAAAACAATAAATGGCCATTTTACATGCATAAAAAGATGTGCATTTGATTTTTCATATTAACTTCACTGCAACTGTAACACTGCAACCTCCATACAATTTAAATAGTACTTCTTTCTGTAAATTACCAAGTTACTTTTTAAAGAATTAGCAAGTATCACAATGAGGTATCAAAAGCAATATGCTTAATAACCAAACCCAACCTTGGCAGTTTTTCTCCACACACAATAGTTCTAACATTCCCCAGATGTGAAGCAAAGCAATCACGATGCAGGTCACTGAGCCATTTCAGAATTTCTCTCCAACAATACGGAGAGTCTTCTGTCTGGTAAAGAAAAGCCAGGACTTGAAACACACAAACTACCAGGAATAAGAGCCCATCATTCAGAACATCAATCAGGATGAGCTTGAAGAAACCAGATTTTTTTAAAAATTCCTTCAGAACAATATCAGAATTTCATACAGTAAATGTTTAAATCTGCTTTCTCAAAACAAAGCACTAGCATTACCTAATAGCCAAATTAGTGGAACTGGACCTCCCTGGCAGAAGCTCTGTAAATTCTACAAGATTGTTTTTACTTTTCCACACAAAGAAAGTAGAATACGCACCAAATACATTCTTTGAATCAAAAGCATTTAATAAATGAATATAACAAACCCCGTGAGAATGACTGCAGTACCAAACGAGCTTCTATTTCTAAAATGTTTCAGTTCCTTTGTTCTAACATTTAGATGTCAACTGAAGACAACGGCTACCTATAACTCATGTGAAAAACACACAAAATTACATGTGAAGATATTTTGAAAAACAGAAGTTCAGCAATATCCCAGCCAACATCCAGGAGAAAATCTGCAAGCATGACATTATAGCAGCAGCAGCTAAGGACATAGTTCTATCAGAGTACCTCCAAAAAATCAGTCAGGTTATTTGGGATCCAACAGAAGACTGCTCTGTGTACCTGGAAGCAATTCTAAAATGAAAAATAAGCCCCACATATAACAGCACAAGAAGTTCTACAAAGTCTGTCCTGAAAAAGGTGTTACCATAAAAGCTTCAGAAAAGGACAGAGGAATGAATCAGACAAACACTCTCGAAGTAGTATAGAAGAGCATCTGCAGTGCTCCAAAATTCACAGCTGCCCACCTCTGCACACATATTAATGATGTTTCAGACCTCAGCTTCCACTAAAGCACTTTTTTAACAACTGAAGCATCTGCAGGCACTATGTTATTTTACCAAAAAGTGTGAAGCAATACTTTTTTCTTTTCTCTATTTATCTAATGTGAGCCAGATTTTCACCAGGCCTTTTTAGACTTGTTCAGATACTGATTTCAGCACTTACTGGTGCTGTTCTGCCCAAGACCTTCATAAACATCCCTTAGACAATCCTGTATCAGACAAGATGCATTTCTTTAAGAGCAATTAAACAACATTTCCTCCCCCATATTTATGAAATTTTTACTATTTTCAATATTTATAGATTCATAAGCATTCATCTTGGACAGAGAAGACAGCATTAGTCACGGAAATAATTTCCCCTACAACAGCCAGATCCAGAGTAGCCCAATAAAACTCATGACCAGAATTTTCATGAAGTAAATTAATCCATTATTCTCCTCACCCAACAAAATTGCTAATAATTAATTTTGTGAAATGCAACAGTTTAAAAAAATCTTTTTTTTTTCAAATAATTTTCAAAGAAAAGTCATATAAAGACTGGGGTTGTCTCAAACAGGAGAAACACTTCCTTCCTGCTATACAATCTAAATTTGGTGACAAGCATTTCAGGAAAGAGTCATTTTAATCCCACAGTTAAGAATTATCGTACTGTTCCCCACATAGGCCAAATTTCATCATCTCTAAGTAGAGCAGGAGCAGACAGCTTTCCACATGCTGGGAACTCTCCCAATGACCAGAGCTGAGACCCAGAACACACCCTGCAGGCTGCACGTGTCGCATGCAGTGCTGCAGGAGCCCAGCCCACCTGCACAGCCAGCGCACACGCACTGCTCTGCCATGGAGCAGCTGCTCACAGCAGCCAGGTAACACAGCAGCACCTGTGCAGCGCTGCACCAAACCGCAGCCAGGAAAAGTTACAGCATCCAAGTTGAAAGCGACATTGAAGACTTGTGAAAGAACATTAAGACTACTCTCACAGTAGTTTTATGTTCCAATAGAGGATATGAAGAATCCCCACAACTGTTTTACGTTCACCATAATTATGACACAGACTGAGTCTCAACCTTTGCTTATTCACCAAATTTTAATGCTACTGTTCTGACAATTCTGAGCAATTTGTTGTCACAAAAATAGAACCATCAAAGAAGCAAAATGACAAAAATAAGAACATTTCAACTGCTGAATGCATTTTCTATGTCATAAAAGATTCTCTTGCCTTGTATTTTTCTTTTTAATGTGAATTCATTTTCAAGTTGGCTTACCAGATTGCTACAGCTATATATTCAGCAAGTTGTACTACCATTTGAAAGAAGGGTTTTCTCTACACCTTCATGAATTAAAAGTGCTGCATGAACAGCCTGCTCATTTGACAAGAATGCCTAAATAATATCACCTCTCCATCTAGCTATGCAATAAATAAAACTATGCTGGAGAGTTTCACCACATAGGTTTTAAGACAAAGAGGCACAGAGATAGCACAAATTTTCAAGCTGTTTTTCAGATAAGCAATTCTCTCCTTCTTTAAGAAGGAAGATCTACCAACTGCATAATCTTCCACCTTCCTAGACACAGGCAATTAGTTTTGTTTGTATCACTCATCATCTTCCAGTCATTTCACTGAACAGTTTGTCCCTAAAACCCAGAAAAAAATTCATATTCCCCCTACAATTAGTCAAAGAAAACCATGAAAACAATTCTTGAAGAACTGTGTTCGGAGCCTTAAGGGCATATGGAATCCAGACCAAAAGAAACTCCTTCCTCTGCACACAAAAGCTGTATTCACCCTGATTTGTAAAGTACAAGATCTAGAGATGACATCACATAAGAGCTGTGTTATTTAAAATCAACAGAATATGGTATAAGAAGCTGCCAGCTCAAGTTGGGATTTGGTCTGTGCAGAGGCACTTACTTGTTTAGCACACATTAAAAAAACAGTTTGAGACATGAATACAATATTTTCAAAAAAACAAACAAAAGCTCATTAATCCTTGCATTTCCATCTCCAGAGAGATTGAAATCCTTAACATTGCCATCCCCAATATAAAATAAATTTTTAAATTTTCAAAATGATGGCCTTTCAGAGAGGCCCTGGGAGTTTCCCTGAGTACGGCAATTACCATGTGGTAGTGCCAAGACTCCTGAAAATTAAAGTCAAATCAGCCCACCACAGGAAGACTATCGTTTCACTCTTGAAAAATCAAGAAAAGCATTTTGGGCTCCTTCATGAGAAAGGGAACTGAAGTAATATTCATATAGTAACTGCAGTAGACCCCCAAGCCAAACTGCAGAACTAAAACTGGTACTTAATCTCTAAAACAGCTTTCTTCTCAAATGATAAAACACATCACATTACTTATGGAAAAAGCCAGCTCCACAGAAAATCCTGTTGCTGCCCATATCATTGCACAGCCTCAAGAGCAGCACAGAAAATGGAAGAAATTGTTGCTTGGTTTAGGGTTCTTTTTGTAAAATTAATTTAAAACAGAAAAGCAATTTCCTTAAGTATGTTTTTAATTTTAAAGGTACTGTGTCACACAAAATTTAACTTAAGATTACAGACTGAATGTTACAAAGTTAACCATGCTCTTTAGAAAAGAAGCTAAATGTAATACAGTTCAGTAGTCTGAGCCTTTACTAGCGGCAAATAAATCTCTCATTCTTCTCTGTGTCCTTACCAAAAGATACAACTAAAAAGAAGATAAGAAAATTTCAGGGAAAGTAAAACACACAGAAAATATTCACCTCTGCTCATAAGAAAACAAGGGGAAATCCCCTTCTCTTTGGAGAACTTTGAAGCACAGGCTTTACAGAGGACAAGTGGGTTATTGGCACTGTATTCCCCACTTGTTCTTTAATTTAAAAAATATTTTATATGTGTATAAACGGTTAAATAAGTTGTAACTCTGCATTACTTATCCAACTGCTGATCAAATGAGACAATTCATAAGAGCCTGTCCTGCATAATGAATACCATTTATAAGCCTTACATAAATGAAGGGTCTTAAAATGGTACAAACATCTGTAAGAGGTTCATCACAGTAAAAAGTTCTGTTTCCAAGGACCTGCATTTGTTAGACAGAGGAGTATACAAATGACAAAAACAAAAATTAGAGGCTTACCCCTCCCTCTTGCTCCAGTAATCAAAACTGGATGTATTTGTAGCATATACTGAATTACCGACTCCAATAAATGTAAAGACTTGCATACATATTTAGAAAATACAAAAATTGCATTTTAAGCAGATAATAAAATGGGAATTATTTACAATAGTTTTATTAACTCATTCCATCAAGTGGTCATAGAAGTGTCCTCAATTTGGAGATGATTTAAACTAATTATTATCACACCAGAGAAATATAATAGCGACTCAGAGTCTACCGATAATTTCCTACCTTCTATTATCCAAACTGATTAATTTATACAAATACACATATAGTCAAGAATTACCTCCTTCTTTAAAGAACAGACTGCTCTTACGGCAGTGCACTCACAATGTGACAGAAATGCTGCAAAACTAACATCCCCACTAATTTAGGCTGATTACACACTACTCTTTGATCCAGAGATGCTGCATGCTCAATCATTCTGCCCTTTCTGAGACAGAGTCACTTGATGGGCATCGCATCTCTGAGGACACGAACACAAATAGTGCTAAATCTTTGAGGCTAATTTCTGAGATCACTAGCAGATGAATAAAGCGAGAAAACTGAGTGTATCAGAACACACTGCAGATTGATTTCTCACAAATAACTGCAATGTCACAGTTTCATTCTTCTCTACAACTCCTTTCACTCCCAGTTCACTAGTTATTAGTCATGGTGGAAAAAGCCCATTAATGTTACTACCACCATTTCAGCACACACATATATACTCCATCACACAAAAACCTCTGGCTCTCTTCCACACAAACGAGATTTATCTAGATCTTATTAAATTGGTATAAGTAACTCAACATATTAATTCCCTCTCCTTGGAAGGCAAATTCAACACCAATTTGTGCAAAAACCATTTCAAAGGAACCAGGATATAGCATATTCAGGATACAGAAAATACAGTACTAAATAGAAGTAATAGTCCGAATAAACCAGTGAAATCCATTACAGTGGACAGTGCAAAATACTTCATATAAGAGACATAAAACTCCATCATGAAATAAAAGCAAGGGAAAAGTATATGAAAAGACAGAACTGCTTATATTCTCATTATTTATTTAAAATGTCTAGCCTTTCTAGAATACCATTAAATCCTCAGCATTAGCTCATAGCAATAATTCCATAGATTAAGTAGCATTACCTCACAAACTTTAGTATCCCTGTACTCTACCAAAGAAAAATGAGAAACCAGTGTACATAGTTCACACTTTTCAAAACATTATTAGAATAATCCAACAATACATTGTTTCTTTGTCAAAAATAACCATCCCTTTTTTGAGCGTCTGCTCATATTGGCATTTTTCAGTGTCTCTGAAGCCCGTCATCCACCTCAGCCTTTTCTTTTGCTGTTAGCAGTGTGGGGGATAAGAGGCTGGTTTTTGTTTCTACTATTTCTCTATTCTGATATATTTAGAAATAGTGACATTTACTGTAAACTTTCCATAATGGTAGGGTATCTTTAGTATGCATAAGATTTTTTTATCTCCTTTTGGCTTGTCCCTCCACAGACCCTCTATACAAACGGCTATTCAAAATAGTCATTGATTGGGAATATTTAACATAATTTTACATTTCCCTCAAGTTGCACCAGACCTATGGTTTTTACCCAATTAAAAGTAGATAGACAACACACTTCCACAACCTGCAGCACACACTCTGCCTCACACAGAAAGCTATGAACAAGCTCCACTTCTCAAGCCAACTTACAAAGTTGCCACCTAGTTAAAAAATTAAAGTGAATTCCAAATGCTGCAATTCCCAGCATTGCTCAGTCTATCTAAAAGGACACACTTAAAGTTAATTGATACTTCTTAAAGAGGATGTGCACTGCATATTGAGTGAACACATACTATTTAATGATTATTATTAAAGTGAATCAAGACAAATCAGTGTGCTTTGAATTGATAGAACACTACTCAGTAAAAAATGGCTTTGTATATTTTGTTTTTTATACACAGAGATATTGTTTGTTGAACAGAGATCAGACTCAAGTACTACTTCAGCTAAGTTTGTGTATTCCTGTCTGACAAAACCAGCAGCGTCAAGAAGAGACTTTGACTGTTTTATGAGACAGACTCTACAGAAAGACAAGCATAGATTCCACTTTCTAAAATCCCATATTACCTACAGGTTGTCTGTACCAACTCTCTCATGTTTAACAAGCACCAGCCCCACTGTTCAAAGTTTTCATGGGGCCACAGAAACAACACCTGACAGTCTCACTACAGACCTTCAGGCCCAAAAAGCAGCACTGCTGCTGCACCAAACTTTGAAATAACCACACTTGATACCTGGGTATGTTGATGAACTTCTCATTTACCTTAAATTGTCCATCTAACAGCTCACTGCCTCAGTCATTCCCTCCTCCTCCCCCACTTCACACTCCCACCATCCCTCAGCAAAGCAATGGTGCCACTCTTGTCAGCGGGAACAACAAAGTTATGGAATACCCTAATAAAAACATTTGCAGCTTTTAAGAAAAAAATTAGCAAATTTATGAGTTGGCACAAAGCTAGCTTTGACTGGGTGGTATAACCAACACAGACAGGCTGCTAAAAACCCCAGTAGTATTTGTCCCTCACCCTGCACTTCACTGAGCATAAAACAACTTCATCATGGTAACACTACACCAATAATAATAATAATAAGGCAAGCATTTATTATTATTCAAACTGAAATACCATTAAAATAGATATTACAATGACATCTACTGGGAAATAAGCTACAGGAAAATGCAATAGCTTATATAGTCTATACTTCAGAGCACATAAATTTGACAGAACAACTTAGTCGTTGCACCTGAGAAACAGAAAATTAAGATTTCTCACTGAAACAGACACAACTCACTTGAAAAAAACAAACATATTAGTTCATTCACATCAAGAGAGAATTGCCAACTTAACTAGTGAGAGTCTTCAGAAGAGGAAATACTCCTAAATTCAGTATGCTGTGATGACGTTTCATCTACTGACATAGAGTTTTGTTTCATAAAATGGCCCAATGACTGAAGTTCCTAGCAGGGATATCCAACAAAATTTACAAAACTTAGATTACTAAGCAAGAGGTCAATTTCAGGTGTGCAATTAAGTGTGAAAACACAGCATTTGAAACTTTTCTTTTTTTAAAAAAGGACCATCAGCCTCTAGACATAGACTCTACTGAATAAATTTACTGTAAACATGGTATTTAAATCAATGTTTTTAATCAAGAAAATATTCTGCTTAACACTACAGAGTAAGATTTCACTTGCTTAAAGCACTGACTGGAGAGGCTCTTGCCTTACACAGGCACTTTCTGCCTCAGCACTAAGCCACAAAGATTAATAACTGTAAACTCAAGTAAAACACAAGCAATGGGCAATAAATTTCAGAGAGCTGATTAACTGCAGGATGCAAAAGCTTGCTGCTCTGAATTAAAATTCTTGATCAATATAATTAAATAACCACATCTGAAAATAAACTACAGAAGGGAACAACTAGAATGCCACTTGTAACCAGCATTTAGTGTTAGAACATTTTTTTTATATTAGCAACTTGCATATTTACAAATTTTATTTTCCTACCTACACATACAATATTACCATCAGCAACTCCACTTACCACTAATAAAATGGCTCATGCTATTTCCATAGCCACTCAATAAAGGATCAATCCAGCACTTCCTGAACTCCAGGTTGAACTTGTGGCACTATTAAATGCATTAAATTAGCTTTCCTGGCAAAACACAGCACAGGTGATTAAAAAGGAAAGTAGACTGGTTGAGCAATAAATCCTTCAACATCTTTGCCAGCTTCACTGACGCACTTGGAGGAAACATGCTCTAGATTATCCTCACTAAACTTCCCAAACCTAAAGAGTCATTTAATGGTAGCCAGGTGGCTGCAGGAGCAGCCTCTGTGAGAGATCAGGAGCTGCCCCCACATCAGACAGAGCCAGTTCTAAGCCAGCTCCGAAAGAGCCCCAACACTGGCAAAAGCCGTCAGTGATGCTGATGGCACCTCTGGGATAATGTATCTACCAAAGGGTAAAAAACACCGAAGCAGCTGTGAGAGGAGATAAACGTGAAAGAAATAACCCTGCAGACAGCAAGGTCAGAGGAGGAAGGGGAGGAGGTGTTTCAAGGCACTGAAGTGGAGATTGTGTGGAGTGTTTTGGAGCACTTTGTGAAGGACTGCACCCCATTGGAGGGAGGCCACACTGGAGCGGAGGGAAGACAGTGAGGAGGAAAGAGCAGCAGAGACAAAGTGATATAACAGAACCACAGCATTCCCCATCCCCATTCCTCTGCACCACTGGAGAGGGAGGAAGTACAAGTTAGAAATGAAGGAGTGAAATTAAACCTGGGAAGAAGGGAGGGCTGGGGGAAGGTCGGTTTAGTTTTGATTTTGTTTCTCACTGTCCTACTCTATTTTTAATTGGCAGTAAATTAAATTGGTACTCCCCAAGCTGAGTGTGGTTTGCCTATGACAGTAATTTGTGAGTGACCTCCTTGTCCTTAACTCAACCCATGAGATGGTTTGTTTTTCCTTACTTTCTCCTGTTGTTCAGCTGAGGAGTGAGAGTAAGAGAATAGCTTGGTGGGCACCTGGCTGATTTTCAAGTTTAATCCACCACTGCATATTTCAAATTTAAAATCATGGTTTTCATGAAGTCCTACCATAGGCAGACGGACAAGATATATCCATGTAATATCCACTGAATTTAGGAGTGGGACAGCATAGCACATTGCCCACATAGTCACTACTACTGTTTTACTAGCTTCATAGGTTTGTTAGAGTTTCAACCTGTTATGATCTTCCTGAAGCTCCGGACTAATATTCACTGGAGCTAATCAATATCCGCTTTCACGCCCGCAGAACAAGTGTTCCATCAGTGCCAAGATTAATCACCCCTCTGCTGAAGTTGAATTATACAGTAAACAAGCTAAGGGAACAGAAAAAGTGAAAACAACTTTTCTCTGATACTCACACCTCTGATAATTAAATAGATTTTAAGAATCTAACTCAGTCACCTCTGTTAAGGTAATACATATCTTCAGTAAATTGAAGAGAGATCATTCTTGAAGTTGTTTATAAAGCATAATGCCTGCAATTCCCTGTATAATTACACAAGTTATATACCAATACCTGTCATTACAAGCGACTCCATGGAAATTTCCCATTACAAAAGCCGTAATCATTAAGTTGCTGTCTGTAAAGATTGGCATTCCTGTAATTTAAAACTAATATGCTATTAGATGCCTTATTCTCTTGTTCAGCCTACTGAAGATGCTTCCAAATCTACAGCCACTTGGGTTTGCTTATGAGATCTATGGACTGTAGTAAAATTATCAAGAAAGAAGTAGTTTTCACCTTTATCTTTAGTTAAATAAAGCTATCTAAAGGAATGGAAGCAGGCTATTTCTAGTAATCAGCAGGATGGATTACTAAGAACAAGAATAAAAATCTTTCTACCCTTCCCCTCACAAAAATCAGAAGTGTGTTTCTGTATATAAAATGCAAACGGTTATGGCAACATAAAGTCTATGAAGGGAGGAAAATCAGAAGCTCCGTCTTCCTTTTCAGTCTCCAGAGCAGACAAGTAAAGCATAATAAACTTGAATAACTAAAAATGCAGAGCCTTTTTGAAGAATCCAGCCAACACAGCTGGATCAGAGAAATCAGAGGTTCCTTCTGAAGGCAGGGCAGGGGACAGTGGCTTGGCTTTTCACTCAGTTCTGCATGCTGTGGTGGAGGGACCTTCCCCCCCATCAAATCTCTGCGCACCAGACACTTACAGGTTGAAATGTCGCCACCTGGTAATTTTTTCTAACTCTTTCAATAAGAGTTAGACATAAGCATTCAGTTACTCTTGAAAGCTCCATACACTGCACAAAATGAAAAGCTGATTTTTAAAAAGAGCTATGATAATGAGAAACAAACTAAAGATTATTCTGGAATACAATTATACAGAACAAGCTCAAAGAAACAGGGCAAGCCAGTGTTGGAATTTATCTCGCTATTTCAGTAACAAGATGTGCAAGTCACATAATTGTATGGTCTTGTTACCTATACTATCATAAGTAGAAATTTACTTTATGATTCTCCTGAACAAAATTAAGCAGGAATATGAAAATTTTGTAAACACAGCACACTGCACAATATAACTTTTATCTGCTTTTTATTAAAGACCGGATAAATCAACGTAGACTGCAAATATCAAGTACATCAAATAATCGAATTTTATAGAATTACCCTGTTGCTCATTTATACTGAGACTGAACTTGTAAGAGAGGACACAGCACTGTACATAAAGCACTGAACAGACCATATAAAATTCAACCTGTGATTGATATTGTGTCAGATACCATACAAACACCCTACAAAACAAAAAAGTTTTTCTTCCCTTTCTCTTTAAGAAGCAGCAAGACATAAAAATATGTATGATTTCTCCAAGTTATTAGAAGAATAAGATGCTTTTGACATGAAGAAACTTTCCCCCCCAAACAGAGGTCTTCTCTTTCACTGCTGTAGGTCCATTTGCTACACATTTGTTGTATTTCCTATAATTTTCCACAAAATTTAAAGCTGACATTCTCTGATACACTACCATATCACAGACTCAAGGGAAGGATAACATTTTATGTAACATTCCCTGTTGCTAAAGTAATAGAGCTACATATCAATCATAATTTGGATAAACACTGACAAAATTTATAAGAATAGATTTTTCACTTCATAAGCAGAAGTCAAATGAGTTGCAATTGCCACAGCTCTACTACTATGAACTAGCAATTTCTTCATGTATGAGATTGTATGTTTAATTATTTTGAAGCTGCAATTATGTTGCTGGGTGGGAGGGGAAGAGAAAAAAACCTATTCACTTTAGCACTGAACTTCAAATTCTGTTACACTGGCCTATGTCTCACTGGTCTTTGCAACAGTTTTTGTACTGGACAATAAAACTTCAAAGCAGCAACTGGCACAGAAAGGGAGTGGCTTGGGTACTTAAATAGGTAATAGAGTCAACGAAGGTCCTTCAATGTCCCCATCACCACAGCACCTATCATCCTGCAGATAAACTTCAGGTCTCAGTCACATTCTGAGCCTCCCTTAGATCTCAAGATTATCCACAACAAATCTTCTGTCAGCAGTGAAATACTACAGGATTACAGTAGAATTAGTTCATCTTCATTACATGACTTCCTGGGCGATTATTCTTCCATGCATTTCAGAACATTTACAAACCCATCTTCCCCACAAAATTCAAGGCTACTATTCTAAACATAATTTGGATTTCTTTCAGACATAACTTTGGATTAATAAATACTATTAGAAGCAAAACCACGAATCACCAACTAACCGACAGTTATTCCCATTAATCTATTCCCCTCCTGCAGAGAAGAAAAACCAGCTCTTTACAGAGATCTGGTGCAGCAGTTTATGTAGCTCTGACACTGTGAAGGTGGGGCAAGCTCGCTGACAGATTTGTTACTAGGACACTCACATCACTAAATCCAGAATCCCCTCACACTGAACCTCTTCTCCACAACAAACCCACTCTGTGATGTCTCACAGCATTCCAAAAGACAGAGCCTTTTGTTGGCTGATGTCCTCCATTCCCCACTTGCTTAAAAATTTAAGCATGTTGATGCTGTGAGCCATACTGCACCTCACAGTCAACGCTCACACCACCATTTCATTCTTGAATTCTCACCTCCCCCTTAAAGCTCTGTGTTGTCACGATGCTTGGACAAATGGCCAGCAGTCAGGATACTGCTCTGTGGTGGTCAGAATCCATCAGGCTGACCAAGAGTGCCTTATTCTTTTCCTTCATTCACCATCTGTCTGTATCCATCTCCTGTGATCCTAGACTGTCCTTATGGACTGGGTGCTGTCTGAAGCAATAACCATCTTTTTTTCATTCTCTATTTGCAAAAAGCAGCATGGAGTCGTCTTCTGCAGTTTTCATTAAGACATTAAAAGTAGAGCTCTCCCATAGAGATTTTGCAAACTTTGATTTATACAAAGAATAAAAAAAAAAAAAAGTCAAAGGAAAAAAACCAACTACATGCAGTTCTTCCTATATGGCCTTCCAATACTCCTCTCCCATATTCCAGAAAAATCACTTTTCAAAAAAAGCAGAAATTTCAACACATGTATGTGTAGGTCATAACTGCAGGAAAATATTCCAACACATCTTTTAAAAAACCCAAGTCACACTAATTCAACATCAGAAAAGTTATTACATAATAAAATACACCTATATGATTTTACTGTAATTGACCTGTTTTGTAAATGACCCAAATGTGCAAAGTCTTCTCTGCAAAGGACAGCTGGTCATTCAGCAATTCAAAAGAAACAGTGAAAGCTTTTTTACAGGGACATTTTAAGTATTCTCTGCCTCTGGTTAAATAGTCTCTCCCATTTTCACTGACAGAACAGTCTCACCACACATCTCATCGCTAGCTGCCCTCTGGAAGCACACAAGCTCTCTGCCCTTCGGAGACTGAATTCAGAAACAATTCTGGGACACCTCAGAATTCTCTCAGCACTGACACCATAAATCCATGTCATCCTCCTCACCTTTCTCTCCTGCAGACTCAGACATGTCTTAGGGTGTCTTCTGGTGTTTGGGGGCAAAGTTTTCAGTAATCAAACTAAACCGAGAATATTTTGCCTTTCTTTCCACTAGAAAGAGAAATTTAAAAAGCAGAGTCCTAACACCAGCCTGGTTTTAGAGCAGGCACCGCAAAAACCACATTATGCGGTAGCAACTTGCACTTCATCTCTTTCTCCCTAATTCTGTACCAGCTCTACTACATCACGCTTCCATCCTGCATCCACCTGGTAGCTGCCCTTCCTACGGAATTCCACAGAGCTGTTTCAGAAGGGAAATGCAAACGGACACATAGCCCTACTGTCATTCTGCTCTAAATTAACAGGCACCAACACTGTATTTGCAGGAGTCAGCTGTGCCCTCGGTTTATCACACCACCTCAGCGCTGGCAGCAAAGGAGATCAGAATTTGCGGAGGGAACGAAAAGGGGCGGCAGGCAATAAACATTCACGCACAAAGTGGAAGGAATTCAATTTAGGAATCAATTGCATATTTAAATGCCTCGTCACGCCGGGGTAGTTCACGCTGGAGGTGAAGCAGGTTTCCCCCCCGGCCAGGCTGCAGCAGCCGGCGCTGCCCGCGGGCCCGGCGAGCGGGGCAGCCCCGCGGGCACGGCCGTGAGGGCACGCCCGGCCCGGCCGCGGCCCGCACGCACCTGGATGTAGTTGGTCTCGCAGTACTCGGCCACCCGCTCCAGGTTCGTGTAGCTGTCGAACAGGGCCCGGCGCCCCCCCGGGATCTCCTCCTCCAGCAGCATCTGCAGCTCCGCCATCTTCACATCCTCTCACCGTCCGTCCGTCCGTGTGTCCGTCCCTCGCCCCCCCGCCCGCTCCGCGCGCTCCCCCGCCCCCCCCGGGCTCTGCCCCCGCCGCCCGGGCCCGGCCTCGCGCCGCGCGCACGGAGCGCGCGCCAGACCCCCACCGCGGCGGGGGCGGGGCGCGGCCGCGCGCCGCCTCCTGCGCATGCGCCGCCCCGCGCGGCCCCCCGCGCGCCCACTTCCGCGCCGGCCGCGCGCGGGGGGCGTTTCCGGCGGGAGAGGGGGAGGGACGGCACGGCCCGCGGGCGGACCCCGCTGCCGCTGTCCCGGGAAACAATAAATAGCTACGCGTGCACTCCTTTCGGGGAGTCTTGGCTTCCTTGGAGATCGTTCTGCCTTAATTCACTCGCTGCCGGGTTGCTGATAGCGCGCAGCGCTACGGCCACCTCTGCCGATAGCCCTGGGGGCTCTGGGGGCCGTGTGAGCGCCAGACCCCGCTGCTCCTGTGCGGCCGCTGAGCGGCTCTTCTGAGCGCCGCGGGAGGAAAAAAATAAATATTTCCTCTGTGTGGATCCTCTCTGAAAAGCTGCTGTCCTACAGGGGCGTGAGGAAGGGTGAACTCCCTGCTTTCCAGCCTTGCCAAAAAAACACGTAATGAAGGGTCAGCAGAAACAGAGGAAGGACAGCCTCGTGGCTAAAGCACTGCACTGAAGCCACCAGTCAGGAGGTCTGTTCGGTCAGTTCCTGGCTTTAACACGTCCTTATTGTCCCAGGGAAGTCACTACGATTGTGATGAAAATGCCCACCCTTCGAGGAATGTGCACGGCTTTCCCACTCGATTCTTCCAACCTGAACCTAGAAATAACCTATGTCCCACAAAAAAAAACCAAACCCTCCAACCAACCAGCCCTCAGCAGAAGTGTCCCAGCTTTCTGCAGGGGAGCTCATTTGTCTCTTGGAGATGAGCTGCAGCTGTGATTACTCACCTCATGCTCCCACGAGGCTCCACAAAGCTCCTGCTGCCTCTGTAGTGCAGCCCAGGGTGCTGATAAAGGAGCCCGACGCTTTCCCAGCCCTCACCTTACACACTTTGGTACTTGGCCAGAGAACATCCAGCGCTGCAGGACCTGGGCATCAGTCTGGTCCTACAGGAACAGCTGTTCTCTTGCTTTGAAAGCTGCTGTAAAGGCATGCAGCTAGGTATGCCTGACTTCTAAAATTGCGGATTGCTAACACCTGGTGGGGTCAGGCAACAAACTAGTAGTCTTTGGGGCCAGTCCTTGGAAATTTCTTCCCTTAAAAGAAAAATTAAATAGAAATCCTTGCCCTGAAGGTAATTTCTTTTTAGCTTGCTTAGTTCTCCCATATGAAGGATGAGTCAAGCACAGTGTTCATCATACTGGTGAAAAAACCCTCACATATGAAGGATTTTTCTCCCATTTTAAAATGTGGTCTGAAATTCACAACTTCAACTACTTTTCAACAGGCAGCTAGAGAGCCAAGGGCAATTTGTGGCTGTAATAGTCTCACAAAAAGGTTTAAGAACCACAGAATACTGTGCCAAAGGTACTCCCCATGATGCACGTGGGAGGAGAGAGGTGACTGCTCATGAGCACCTGCGCTGTCCCTGAAAATCCGTGGAGTCAGGCTGCCTGCAGTTCTCCACAACAGTCTGGCATTCTGCTCTAAACCCACAAGGAGCAAAGAGGTGTCATGCAGCCTCATTCTTGGTGCCCTCTACCCACAGAGTTTATGCATGAGTTACACATCCAAAAATACTGGGTTTGGGGTAGTTAAAGAATGAATCATGGTTTCAGCCACCCTGCTGATTGTTAATGCACGTCTTGAGAGAGCAGTCTTTTCTGCAATGGTTCAAGGAAGAAAAGCCAGCCAAACCAATTCAAGAAGGCTGCTGTACAGTGTGGAGCTCCAAGCTTTATCCCACATCTCCAAGAATCATCCATGGCCAGGCCTCCACCTCTCCCAGGGTGTGCAGCTGATGGATAATGCTTTTGCAGTTTGGTAACAGGCCCCATGCTCCCTCCTCCCCTGTAGCTTCAGCTGGGATTCTGCTCATGTCACATCTGCTGCTGCTGTTGCAGCTCCAGGGGTTGCTCATGCCCAGGCGTTCAAGACTCTTTGTGTTTGTGCCAGGCTGGAGGCAGGCTGAGGCTTTCCTTCTCTCCTCATTCATTAGCTTCTCAGGTGTGAAGTCAAGCTGTCATTTGGCAGCTCCCCAGTAAACCTACATGATCTTTCTCTTGGCAAAAGGAGAGAGCTGTCAAAATGTAAAGAAGAAGGTTCTCCAAAGATGCTGTTAGGAGTTTAAACTTGGATTAGCAGCACCAATGTAGGGAGGGGGAATTGTTAATTGTGTCATCTTCTCTCTGTGCCCTTGGTGCACTAGGGCCTGCTTTCAGTGGAAACCTGTGAGAGCCCATCTGCTCTCAGAGTTGCACTCAGCATCAGCAAACCTCCTCATAGGCAGCTCCCACCTGTGGGTCAGGCACCTCTTG
Organism: Catharus ustulatus; assembly: GCF_009819885.2. Lineage (NCBI taxonomy): Eukaryota > Metazoa > Chordata > Aves > Passeriformes > Turdidae > Catharus > Catharus ustulatus. The sequence continues at coordinate 13,862,018 of NC_046227.1, forward strand.
ACTCTCAAGGGCTATGCCTGTGGTTCTTAGGGTGTAAGAAAAGGCATTATCTGAAATACATGCACACAGCTGTTCACTAGAGTAGCTGGACTAACCTGTCTGCATAATCAGGTGCTTGTTATCACAGCATGTTTACATTTTAATAGGGTACTCATTTATGGATTTAAATTTAAACAGAAGAGCCCTTCTGTCAGAATAATGGCCATCCTATAATCCTCTGTATACATACAAAAAATAATTAGAAATAGTGTTTAAATTAGATCAACTGAATCCAACTACCACTTCCCTAAATTTACATAAATTACTTCCCATCTGTCAAGTGATGTGCTAAACTAATTTTAAGTTTTTATATTCCCTCAGCCCTAATTTATTATACACTTTAACTTCTCCATTTTTTTCAATCCTTTTGTGCAAGATTTTTTCTTATATCAGTATCCTCGAAACTGAGAAGCAAACACATTTTTCACCTAAAGGTGCTGTTCAAACACTCAGCAAAAAATAGAAAGACAAGCAGTCTAGAGACTTTAAATTGGAGGTCAAGATCCAAAAGCACAGGAGTACCACTATTCTTCCAAGTTCTCTCACATGTCAGGTTTTGACCTCTGCCAATCACCCAAGGGAGTCCCCTCCTCAGAAAAACTTGCACAGATGAGCCAACCCATTGGTCACATGCAATCCTGCAGCTGGGCACTCTGCATGGCTGTTCCCACAAGTACAGATTGAATCACCAATTCCTAATTACATAAAAGTAATAATGGGATACCTCAAAAGCCACCAATGTTTTGCACACAGTAAGAAATCACAATCAAAGTCTCTTCCATTTTTGTTGCTTTAGAGACAAACAGCACAGTCATCACATAAGGGGTGCAAATAAACATCCTTTCTGGACAGAGGACCAGGTCAGATTTCAGAAAGATCCTGCTTCAGGTTTTCAGTTCACCTTTATATAACTGTGATTTAGTTTTATGAACATTTTTCCTTTTATCTTTTTCACTCTTTGTAAACAGCGGAACAAAAGCTGAAAATCCCCGTGCTGCTGCATCACATGGAGCTGAGCAGATTTGCAGCTGGAAAAAGGACAAAGGACTCTGGCATCAAAGTTTTGGTCATGTGTACTGATTATATATATAGGCCCATGCCCTTTAGGAGAAAGGTAGCATTTACTGGAGGGGTGAGGGAGGGAAGGAAAATTGGGCAATTGAAGAAAATAGTCTGTAACTGAAGTATGTACCCTCACTTCTCCAACAGACATAGTCTTCACGCTTGCTTCACAGAGTGTTTGGGTCTGCCTCTGCCCAGATAGCCACTCTTTGCCAGTCTCCTAATACAAAGCTTCTGAAGCAAACAGCAATTTTTTTAACTCCCATGGCTATTCCAGAATGCTGGGGTAGCCTCCCAGCACAGAATGCAGCTGTCTAATACTGCAACAAATGGTGTCAGGATCCCAAGGCATCTTAAACACTCAACCTCCAGTGCTCACTGTGAACCAGACTGAAAAACCCACACACCCTGAAGCTGCACATTCTCCTCCTGCTTCCTCAGGCATTCAGCAATTTGCTGGGCAATCAAGATTATAACCACAGATAACCTCTCTGCTTATGAGAAACTGCCTCTGGGTCTGGCTTGCTGCTCAAAGGTAGGAGAGGTGACCGATGGAATAGCTTCCATCTCATGGAAGTGTTTGCCCTCTAACATTGCTGTTTCAGAACCACCTAGTGAATCACTCACATCTGACACCTCACAGCACCTCCAGAGAGGAGCAGGACATGTTGCAGAGATTCAGACCTTCTGTTGGAGGGCACATCTTATTCTGAATTTTTCTAGTTTTCGGCTGAAGTTTCTTTCAACAGAGCACTGTGTGAGGACAGAGCCAGCACAAGGGGAGGTACGCTCTCAGGAAGGAAGAGGTCAAGCCAAATAGGAAAATATAATTATCTCTTTCTAACATCTCAGACTTTAAAAGAAAACAAGCCAAGAAATGGTCTCAAAGAAAGGCCAGCACAAAGCATAGTTGCTCATCAGTTTCCTTCTAAGAGTTCAAACGACAAGCATTCAGGGATCAGGGGAGGAAAGAACAGCTCTAATTTGCTTTTCCTGCTGGTATTCCTTCTCTAAGATGCTAACCCAGACCAACTGCCAGTCCTTTTCCACTCTGTCCTGACCCTGTGGCATCTCCCAGGTAAGGTCTGATATAGCCATTGAGCCACTGAAGGGTAGTTAATGCTCCAGTACAGCACATACAAAAATTCATCCTGTCTGAACTATTGATTCTGGCTCACTGTTACTGACCTACTGATGCTTTTTTCACATTTTCAAGTTTGATCTGAAGCAGATGCAACAGTCAGAACCATTCTTTGAGGTCTATGTTTCTTCCTGAAATTAAAGATCAGATTTTTAGGTACTCACATAACTCCAGGAACTCACCCCCTGGAGCTTTTCTAATCCTGTTGTTTATAATCTTGCTTTTACCACATAAACCACTTTAAAAAATATTTTATGACCTTGCATATTCTTAGGAGCCACCAAACCCCATGTTTGTTGTTTCTGTAACTAGCATAACTCCCTTGCATAGGAAGCATAATTAATCACATCTTTGAAGTCATCTTTCCCCCTTCTATCACACATCTGGACAAGTCATCCCCTTTCTCAAGGCTGTGAAGGCAGCTTCTCCTTGCACAGCTTCTCTTCACTACTACAGTCTGCATTTCCCTCCTTCCCCCAACTGCTCTGTCCTCCTGCTTGGCAAACATACAGGAGCATTTCAGCCCTTTCTCTCACCCACAGCTAATTTTGACAGTATGGCAACAACACAAATCTCAGGGATGCAATACTGCCTAACAGGAGGTGGAGGCTGATGGCTCCCCATGGGCACAGTTGTTTCACCCACCTAAGTCTGAATTCAGTTTGACAGAAATATTTATGCACAGAAGGCAGCCAGGCCTCCCCACACATCTCCTCTCAGAGAGAGCTTAAAGGCCTTATTTATTTCAAAGGCAAAAGCATCTCTGAATCATGCAAGTGAGCTTTTAGCAGGAAGGAGTTAAGAACCTAAGCCTTACCCATCTCCTGCTGTAAACTAGCCAGTTACAATCTCTGCACCCTGGAGTATATGACAGGACCCAAATGACTGACTGCCACGTGTCAGCATGCAAGGTTTGATCTGCCTCATACAGATACAAGGAGTATTTTCCATCTTCATCTGTTTAGGATTGGACTTTCCAGAAAACACAATGGAGGAGTCACACCCCTGAATTCAAATGGAGCAAGGTAACCTAACCTATTTTGCAGATGCCAGCCTTGGCTAACAAGATTCCAGTGGGTTAGGACTGAGCTGGGTGTGCAACTGGGCTGTATAGCAGCTTAGGACATTGATTTCAAGAGCCCCTCTCAGACTACTGCTCCCCCAGCTAGGAATGGGATTGCTGCAGGAGACATCCCTAAGGTGAGGGCAGAGGGGAATGGCTGGAAGGCCACAGGTTGGTTGTTTTCACCTAATGAGAGTCTGGGGTATTATCGATGGATAAATAAAGCTGAGCTCTGGTAATCAAAGTAATCATACAAGTCTGTGCAGATACCTGGCCTCACATAGAGATTTATTTGAATCAGGAACACCAAGGCAATTCATCCTCTCTTAAGAGCCTCATTCCCTGCTCTGTGTGCTCACTACCCATGGGGCTCAGCTATGCAATCATTCACCTCCATCCCTCTCTGTGCCTTCCTGCAGCATGTAGCTGCTAAATATAATCTGACAGCTTACTTTCTCTGGTCCAGAGCCTCAACATTCATGCACTGCTTCTCTGTGCCAGAAGCTCTATTTTACAAGTCAAACCATAGTCTCCCTCCCAGCTCATCTTGTATCAAAAAGTGAGCATATCTTCACATCCTCTCTCTGTCTATATCCAGCACTGTTGTTGGAATGGGTTCACACAGCAACTGCAGTAGCACATCCCCCAAAAATCTAGCAGCCTCAGAGCCACACAATCAAGAGTTAATTTCTGCAAATGCCAGCTAGCCCTTAGCTCTAATCAGTTCATCCACTTACACTAGTTCCAGTTTTGGCTTAATTCTAAGTCTCTTTGAAGCCATCACACACGTATAATTGCATTAGATAGTGGAGTTCTCATATCCAAGTGGTACCTTACTACTTTTCTGCACCTTTCTGCCTCACCAGTTTCAAAAGGTACCATATTCCTCCGATGTGCACTCACTGAAATGTCATTGAAACCTGTTTTCTAGATGTATTTGCAGACCTATTGCACACCAAATCTCAAGGGCAAATCTCTTAATTTCATGAATTCCAGAAAAATCTGATCCTGTCCATATATGTGACACTTCCAGCAAAAGAGGTTGTTTAGCCACTTGTTAGTTGCACTCAATTCAGAAATCCAGAGCTCATTAGAGTACTGTTGTTTAGGTACTTACATCACTAGGATAAAGGGATTATTTCAGGCTACAGACTGGCTATCATCTCTAATATGTAGGAAGAGGAGCAGAAGAGCAAACACATACAGCTGGTGTTCTTTTTCTTCTCTGTTGCCAATCTGATATTTCAAGCTGTTTTTATACAAAGGAAAAAGCAGAATGGAGAAATTCTTATCTTAAAAAATGGCTGGGAGCTCAGTGCATTCAGCAGCTCTTAGGATGAAATACCCACAGTACATTCCCCCTGGCTGCCTCCTCAGGAACCAGCAGTATTTCTCACAGCTTTCCATTAACCACTTTTATTATCTGAACGTCTGCCCACATGAGTAATTGAGTGAGTCACATCAGCAAAAGACTTGTGGAGTTTTATGAGGAGATTGTACTGTAAAATGTTTTGAAAACACAGTTTAATTTACAGAATGAGGATTTTTAGCTTTGGTGACAATTTCAAGACCAGTGCAGCAGTAGTGGGAGAAAGAAACACAGAGGTGATAAGAATTTCCAGTTCTTGAAGGTAATTGAGAAAATGTGATTGCTCAGCTCAGTTTGCCACACTGGAACGGTACAGCTATAAAATATATTAAGGCTAATGCATGATACATGTTTGCAGTATTTTCATCTTTACTATGTAAAAATCGCCATCAGGCTTCCTCAAGCAAAAAAGACATTTGCTTTGAACTATGGTGTAAATACAGCAACAGGCTCTACCTACTTATCACTGTGGGGATATGAAACCAGAGGCCAGGCAACTTCTATATAACTTCCTTTTTCTTTGCATTATGGCAATACTAGACTTACAAAGATATCTAGGTGTTTAATAGTCAAGTGGGTGCTTGACAGTTTGGGAGTATTCAAAATCCAAATATCTAAGCAGATACAAAAATTTGGGTTCCAACAATCGAAAGCGACAACTAGAATTTCAGTGCAGCTGTGCCAGACCAAAATATTGGATAGTCAATGGAATTCAATGCAACTGTAAAGAATAAATAATCACGCAAAGAATTGTAGAACTAGGCCTAAGGCTGAGGTTAATTTAGAGCGTTCTGTTAACAATCAATCTGCTCCTTCCTTTTAGAACAGTACATCAAATCCAGGTGCAGGGTCTGTCAAATTCAGTATGAATTTTGCACAGCAGAACAAAGTGCTCTGTCTGCCCCCAAATATCTTGCTTATCAATGAATGTGGGGCAGCTGCAACCATTGGTTTCCCATGATATGCAACAGTGTATTCTTACAGGCATTCCTGTCAGCTCCTGTTGATTCATGGCTCACTCCACTCCTCCCAAGCATCTACTGCTGGTAGGGTTTATCAGTGAAGATGCAGGGAAGTTGACAAGTCATCTTTGTCTCTTAGATCTGAGCTTATTCTGTACCAAGTCTTGGCCAATATGAAATAATGCTGACAAGTGCCAATTTCCACACTTTTGACAGTATGAATTTTGATTTTTTAGACACCCTTATTCGCATCCTCTCCTTTCCCCGCAAAAGATAAATGGCCAAATACTTTTTTTCTCTTACTATTGCAATAGATTCTTGTTCCTTTCCTGGATTCATGGCCGAGGGAAGTTTGCTCAGGAAAAAAGCCTTAATGCATGAATCGTCCCTTCTGTTTCCTGTATGACTATTCATTCCCTCCCAGCCTCCCCTTCCCAGGGTTTCTGAATACAAAGTACTTCAGGAATCATTGAGTCTATTGCTGAAACACAGGCCCTGAGCTAGCAGGCACACAGCACTGCTGGAGTACCTTTTTCCATCAGCTAAATTAAAGAACTGAATCCAGTTGATATGGCTGGGCTCACCAAGCTCTCTTTTAGAGAGGATGGTCAGGGCCTCCTGCTGGAAAGCTCTGAAGGGGAAGATGATCACTTTAGCCTTGCTGCAGTGTCTGAGTCACCACTGAATTGGAAGCAACTGTTAAAAAAAAAAAAAAAAAAAAAAAAAAAAGCCTTTTTTGGTGAGACTTCAAAGTTGGCAGCCAAGCAGGCACAGCACTGGATGTGCCAGGCTCGTGACAGAGCTGACCTGCCTGGATGCCAGCAGGGAGGTGGGAGCAGAGCATACCAGTGCCCATGAGCTGCTCTGCACTGCAGAGACAGGAGCAGAGGAGCTTCAGAGAGATTCAGGGGTGGCCCCAGCACTGATACCCCATATCAAGAGCAAACATTTCCTGCATAAGTGTCACTGGAGCATCACTTGTTCACTTACTGGGATGTTTCACTGTCAGACAAAGACACTCACCAGGGACATCTTTCAGCTGGTTTCTCTGCCCTTTCAGTTCTGCATCCTCGCCTCTATAGCCAAGGCAAAAGGCTTCAGCTACCTCATCACTACTACTATCACTTAACTGTACATCAATTCAAATTAAGACTTTGTGCCAAGTTACACTAGTTTTAATGTAAAACCCTGCAAGATTTGTCCTTGTGACTTTTAACTGGTCTAGCACTGATTTATTTGAACTACTTTTCCCATTAAAGAGATGATCAAGTGCTTGCGCCAAAGATGTTGAAGCAGATATAGAACTATGACTGATGCTTCCTGCCTCCTGGAAGCAAGGCTTTCTTTACAGGAGCATTAAGATCATAGAAATCACACATACTTCATTTATCTTGGGAGCAAGCTCCTCTGTAAAAGAAACTGGAATGACCTGAAAAGTAAGGGGAAAAATTCTTTCCACTCCAGCCCTCCCCCAAATCTTTTTGTGGGAAACACAACTGTGTTTTTGATGCTAAAATTCACAGATTTAAAAATACTTCTCTTCAAGGAATGTTGCCATGGAAACCTTTACCGTGTCTCCTTCCCCACCCTCCATATGTGAAGAACATTTTCTTCATCTTTTTTTTTCCTGCATGGGGTAGTTCCTCTTCTCTGTCTGCTACCACCAAAACCCACCAAACTGGCATTGAATTCTAAGAGATGTCAAACAGGCCTTTTGTTTAGTTGAAAAGTCATTGCTAAAACCTACTCCTGAGCTGAACTACAAAGAGGTGTCAAGATGGGTTTATACTCTCAGGCTCCAGAGAAATGCCTGGAATATTTTCCAGCAGTTCTTGCTTTGGACAAGTGGAAAGAAGCAACAGGAGCTGCTATGGTCATTAAAACAGTTTTACTTCCTGGTAGCATAACCCACAAGTGACAAAGATTTTCCTTTATGCTTTCCTGAAGGTACTGCTCTACCCCATTCCTTTTGCCCTAAAGCCACAAGAGAACTGAGCACAAAAAGGAAGCCAATAATTGACTATGCAGGTGAGAAAGAGTGTTTTCCCAATTTGGACTGCCAACAGCCCCAATTTCATGTAACTGCACAGCTAGTGGGGGAGCTGGCACAACAGCTGCCCAAGGGTCTTTAAATCAGCAAACATCCACTCTGCCCAATAACCAACATTCACTTTTGCAGCAAGTAGGACAGAAATTGCCAAGACCATCCTTTCCATGTAACAATGGAAAATAAAACATGCAGCCCTAAACTCTGTGGTGCATGCCACAGCCACTGCCAGCAAGTCCTTCAGCTGCTGGGAACAGAAGAATATTACTATTATTAACAGGATATTAATTTGCAATGGTGTTTCTATATGTAGCTCATGTGAATTAAAATGTAGAGATAACAGTATTCTTGGATATTTTGGAGGCTAGATCAGTGAACTGTCTGCTCTGCTCAAAGTTGGTAACAACTGCTCACCAGTTGCCACCAGGACAAGGGCAAAAGCCAAAGATTTTGCCAGCCATAAAGAGCATTAGCAATGGCCTGGCTGCTCCCACCACCTGGGCTGGCTGCCTGCTTCTGAGGGCAGCAGGTTGCACAGGCTCAGAGACACACTTGGCCTCTTACCTTTCATGACTTTGCAGCTCTTTGTAGAAACTTGTCCTACAGTAAGAGTCTAAGGAATTAAATTACAGTTTTTCTGGGTGCTTTTCAAAAATCATCCTGTCAAATTTGTAAAGCAACTTGCTGGTGTAGAGCAGGAGTATGAAGCATAAAAAGCAACAATTCCCATATTATAGAAGCAACCTCCCCCTCTTGGCTTTCTTCCTAGACTAAGACATTTTTTTCCACAGGTTGCAATGCTTGCCCATATCCCCATGTAACAGGCAGAAGGCATGTCTGGACTTTATACATGTCCTTAGTGTGTGGGTTTGAGCAGCACTGACAAAGCCTTGTGCTCCTGAGATTGGTTACCTCCACCAGTGACTCAGGCTTTTCCCTGGGCTGCCATCGACAGTGCTGCGGCTGTGACTGCAATCTTGTGACATGGCTAGCATAGACTCCCTACCTCTGTCCTCTTCTCCTCACAAAATCTGCAGAAACACAACAGTGTAGAGAATTCAAATCCCTGTCAAATGCAGCTGATTTGGCCCAAGGGCTCAGAATTTAGTTTTTGTAAGAAAAAGGGGAAAATGGCCAAATGTAAATGGGAAGGGTGCACACCCTATGAACGTAAGTCTCCCTTAGGAAACCAGGCCAAACAAGAACCAGTGACAGTGCATGCAAGACAAGGGGTGAGGGCAGAAATGGGAGAAAACTGGTATTTCTGTTTTCAGATCAAAATGGATTAAAGCTTCCTAAGAAAGCTCCATTCCATAAACATTCCCATACAAAAAAAAAAAGGAGTTTGCTGCACAGGGATCCACAGCTGGGCTGGTAAGTGTTGCATGAAATCACCATAGTTGGGCTGTTTGAAGTGACTGACACACATAGAACAAGGAATGGAAACCTACAGAATTCAGCAAACAATGTGGCTGTGACCTCAGTGTCACTCCCAGCAGTGCATTACAAATGCCTGAGAGTGCCTTACCCCCCTCCTTTCCCTCCATGCTCAACACACTTCCTTAACTGATGAGTCAGGGTGTTGACTGCAGTTTTGAGCAAACACAAATTGATCATTGCCTTTCTCCAGCACATGGAGCCCCATTCTTCTTCTGTATCAGTCCAGCCTCCTGTAGCAGGCTTCATCACTGGCCCAGACTGAGCACAGCTTATGGGTGCAGGCTAATGGAAAACTGGTAACAAATTATATACAAACACTCCCATTTTTGATTCCTGTAACTGGGGAAGCAGCTGTTTCAAGGCAGTTTGATCAGCTCCAGCAAGGCAGAGAAATGTTCTAACAGAAATCTGGACAATTACACTTTGGAAGCTTTTTTAGTGTTTGAAAGGTTCACTCCTAAAGCAGATCTTCATCACCCAATTATATTCCTTGTTCAGTTCCTAGCAGGGACAATACTATCCTTCCATATTTTCCAAAGAAGGCAATAACTTAGCCTTCATTTTGCTTCCTCTGCACATCCAGGGATGTTTAATACGAAATTCTTTACCACACTGATTTCTCCAGAAGGTTTGGGAAACATCTGCAACCTTCAAGAAAAATAGGCCTTTTTGCATAAGCAGTGAAGCAAAGCCTAACATGAATTGCCATCTGGGGACATGACCAACCTTTAGTGAAGTGGAGGTCAGATTAGCAAGAGCTTTCTTGCAGTTCATTATAAAAATCAATGCAAGAGAGACAGGAAGCTGAACTGCATAACTCTCCTTTTTCTGCCCAACATCTCTGTATCACTCTACTCCAACAGAAGCTACACTGGGGGGCATCTGAGTCTCTACAGCTCCACCAAAAGCAGAGCTGACATGTTAAACCCAAGAGCAGAATTTTCTTTGTCTGGTGCCCACAGAGGATGGCATCAGCTGTTAACCCTGTAAGAGCTGACAGGATTGTATTCAGGCTGGCACACCTCAGGCAAGAGCAAAAACATTTTTTAAAGAGCAGCAGATTTCCTGACCTGAAATGTCCTGTTGAAAATATCAGTATCTGTAGAAAAAAGAACTGCAGTTAGCAGTTAGGTGTACTCTGCACAAGCAGTAAAATGTAGTTCTGATGGGAGGCACACACTCTTGGCCTGCTCTGTGATGTACAGGCAGCTGTGTACAGCTTAAGCAGACACAGCTGCAGGCTGAGAAACCCCTCAGCCACCACCACACAGCTGCTGGGTGGGAAGGGGGCTAGGAACTGGAGCTAACAGAGAAGTCAGGTGTATAGAGAAAAGATTTATAAAGATCAGATAAAGAGAAAAATGTAAGAGAAAAAAGGGAAGAACCACAACGTGAACAGTAAGTCAGATGGCAATTACTCCAATGTGATGATGGGGTAGGAGGTTCCTGCCTTGCAAACCATTCAGTGGGGCTTTGAATGGAGCTGTCCTATCATTGGCAAAAAAGAAAGGAAGAAGCAGGAAAAAGCATGTGAACACGCAGCATTCGGTGCTTCTTTGGTGAGCACACATTTTGGAGGAGGAAAAGGATTCTTTGAAAGGTTTTTAAGTTATTAAGTACAACATTAATCTAGAGCCCTATTAAATCAGCACTCTCCAGTATTTGCATGACCAGTCTCATGCTAACCCAGTGCTGAATAAATTGCAAGCATCTGATGTTTCTGATGTTGATTAGATTAGACACTGCCCTCAGAATTGTTAAGATAGAGATTCCCTTTCTTGGGGCTTTGTTCTGTGGTTTTATTTCATTTCATTATATTATTACTGATGCTTCTGTTTTCTCAGGGGCCAAACCAATTTTATTCCCCTTGGTTTACTAGCATTTCTCAGTCATCCTTTTTCGTGCAACCCCAGAGCATGGCAAGATTACACAGCATGAGAACTGGTGGTGCAATTCCCACCCCACTTTATTTCTCTCTTTCTCACACTCACACATACTTTTCACAGGATATATCTGCTCTTCCTGATAGATATAGCTCAAGGGAGGGAAAGACACTTTGAATAAAAATACCTATATACAGAGAAAGGCTTTGTCCTTGTTTCTCCAAGGTCTTATTTAGCTAGGATTCAGGAAGAAACATTCCACTGGATAAGAGGGGCACTCCTACCCAGCTCTGGCTGCTATTGGAAAGAGACTGGGTTAACCAGAGCTCTGGTCTTTGACTAGCTGACACCCTGTATTTCATACATACACCACTGCAAGGTTTTGTTGCTTCCTTTGCAAAGGTTTGCCCAGAGATCCAAAAGCAAATATAAAAAAGACATATAGATTAAATCTATTTTAATACGACTACTGGTTGAATTAGAGAAAGTACCCAAGATAGGCATGAGGTTAAGAATATGGAAGTTAAAAAACTGGGATATAAAATTCCTTGGCTGAGTAAACATGGTGCCAGTATGATTCTCGTTAAGACCCTTGCTCAGAACTTCACTGCTGGCACTGTTAACCCCTTGCTTTGCTTGCTCTTAGCTTCTCTTAGACACCGTTATCCAAGCTTCCTCCTTTGGTGAGGTTACCAGTTCATATTTTGCCTCCATGACTTGGCCTTTCACTGGGTGGAGATACAGTTTCCTTACCAGAACACTCAGCAGAACTGTGGCCACCATATAGGCAAACCTGAGGGAAGAATCAGGAGAAAAAAATAAAAACCTTGCTATGATGTCAATTTGCCAAAGGATGACAGCTTGGACAGGTTATCCCAGCAGTAACACCAAGATGCTGGAAGCACCTTCTCTCCTGCCTGCCACAGAGACTCACTAAGACCTCCTTCCCTATGCTCACCTCAACTCTGGGCACTCCTGGCTTCCTGAGAAACCCAGCAAGGAGAGGTTTTTCATGGCTAATTCCTCATTGAATCTGTCTGGGTCAAACCTATAAAAGATGAAACACATTAAGGTTTTCTGAGCAGGCACATCATCCCTTCCCCAGAAACATGCACACACACACAAGTGAAAAACTGGAAATTAAATAGAGAATCTCACTAATTTGTTCTCTCTGGATCATTCTGCACAAATATCTGAAGGCAATTGTGCATCCATTCCATCAATGTTCCCAGCTGGTCAGCTGTGTCCCATCTTGGTCAAAATGCTGACATACTGAGGTAGTGTGAGACAGGGCTGGAATTAATGTACAGTACACAGCTGAGCTGATGCTGTTACCTGCCCTCTATTCCTCTCCAGGGCACATGCAATCTCATTTATCTCTCTCTCTCTCTGCCCCTCTGAGTCCCTTCCTTTTTCCCTTCCAAAAATACTTCCCTTTTCTCCTTGCTCCTCACCCTTCTCTTTAAGCAGCTGGTGTGTGTATGTGTATGTGCTGGGGGAGGGAAGCCAGTGACTCATTCAAGTGAGAAAAGTGGTTTCCAGCTTTAGGATGGTAGAGGCTGTGAGAAAACTATTATCCAGGGCTGGCATGAGTTAAAACAAGGGGAACTAATAAAATAATATTAAATTTAAATATTAACCCCTCTCCGAACACAAAATTTGATGGACAGAAGACTGTTCCTTTAAACCTTTCTGCTAAATACTTCAAGCCTTCACTTCCCTGCTTAAACATCCAAGCTCTGCTTCTAACAAGGTGAAAGGACATGTGGGTGCTGATACTTAGGAAAAGCAGCATCAAACTTGCATTTCCCCTAAACTAAAGTGAAAATTACAGATTTTGTAATAGGAGAGAAAATGCAGCTGCCTAGCAAAAAAGCAGGGAGGGCAAACAGTGGTTTTGTACAGTAAGTGGGTGAAAGGATCAGAGAGAGCTAGTCTCCAGTCATGGAAATCTTCATCTTCCTCAAGCTAAACCTCAACCCCAGCCTTCCAGAAACAAACATACAATGTTCATAGCAGTCCTCACTGTCAGTCCCACAGGGCCTCAGCAAACCTGAACACAGCTGTGTACCTTGGGAGGCAATCCCTGCCAAGGTGCTCACAGACTGGTGCATCAATGCCTCACCCCTTTCTAAAAGGTGCAATTGCAGAAGGGGACAAGTGCTGGTCTAAAGGCTCTGTTCTTTCTCCTAAATCTCAGCTGTCTGTTCTCTCTATTCAGAATAACTGACCTACATTTTTTGCAGCCCAAGTGAAGTAAATCAGATACAGGTTAATATTTGCCACCTGGAGGCCACAGGAAGCTACGGCGATTTTTTTCCTTAACCTCCAAAACACTGGCCTAGATCCACTTCAGTTTTCACAGACAGACCAAAATACTGAGGTAGCATCTTCCTTCACCCTAAAAACCCACAACTTCAGGCTGACATTTCCTCCCTTGCATCACTGTTTTATGATGACAAGCAGTGACTCCAAAGCCATTCAAATCACTGTTTCACAGAAAACCTTTAGCAGAAGTCACCAGAATTAGCCAGGAAAGCTCTTTGTATATGACAAAAAAGTTTTTACTAAACTCTAACATGCACACACACAGACTGGAGCATCGGAGGAACCTGACTTTAATTGTTCCCAATACCATGCCCACGGAGACAAACAAACCCAGACTTTCATAAACTGATTTTCTTACAGACTCCCTTTCATCTCCAGAATCTGCCTAAGCCAGGCCCTGCAGCACAGAAGGCTGTGCTGTAAGATCTAATTTAACAAAGCAAAGGAATTAGTTGCAATTAAAGTCGATTATACATACTTGTATGGTGATGGCCAAGATGAACTATCCTGCAGCATCACACCAAGAGCATAAAGCACAAGTGTCTGCAAAGAGAATTACAACACATCAATGCAGAAGGAAATGCACAATTAAAGACACCTCTCGACAGCTTTGTTCGGTACACTACTCATATTTAGGTGGACTAAAAAGACAATTATGCAGTACTCATCTACAGATTTTCATAATCCATGCCCAGATGTTAGGATTTTAATTTCTTAAGAATCACACTGTAATTGTTGGTGGTTACAGAGGTGTGACCCATTTCTCTGCACTTGCTGAGATGGACTACTTTACTCTCTGGAAGGGAAGGTGGTATGATGAGTGATATGATGAAGCCTGAAACAATGCTCTTTTATGCATAACTGAGCCCATAGCCCCCTTCAAAAGTTTACTCATCCCCAGTGGACCCAGAATGAAATCTGCTCAGCAAGAGAACATGAATTTGCAAAGCCTCTCCCACAGAGGAACTGCAGGCAAACTTTGAACTAAACTGTACTTTCAGATGACAGAGCACCCGCTCAGCTTCAACACTATCAGAAGAAATGGTCTTCGTGCCTCACCCCTGGTCTGGAAGAAGAGGAAACAGCAAATTCCCCTACAGGAAAGGAGAGTGGCCTAGTGCTCCCAGCACTGCCCTACCTCTTTGGGGACAGTATGTTGGTCGACTCTGCCCTCCAGCTCCTGCAGCTGTGCAGCAATGGGAGTGAGCTTTGCTGTCCGCACTGTCTCACACAGGACTTGCCGACAGTACCTGCAACCAGCAGCCCTTGGTTAGTGTCATTCTCAGAGAGAAGCTTGCCCACACCCTTGTGGCAGCAAGCAGAGTGGAGTCAACAGCTGTATTTAAGAGGCACTTTTTTTTCTGGGAAGGAGTTCCAACATCTTTGCAAGAAGCATTAAATCTCATTAACAACTTTCACAGGTTATCAGAATCCCTCTTCTTTCAGATTTTTAAACCAAACTAAATCTGCTAAAATGGATAAACACACCAGCCCTTTTCCTGTACCTCTCACTCATACAAGAAACAGCAAGAAAACCACACACTCTATATTCCCTTACTGAACCCCTAACACTAGTCCAAATACAAAATGCACCTGGTTGCACCAACACAACCAATGCAGAAAACATAAAGGCCAGTTGACCTGTCATCATTACTTGAGACCTTTGAAAAGAAGATTGGCCCATGCTTTCTAAATATCTCTATATCCAACCATGAAAATGACTGATTACTTATGCTACTTCTGGAAAACTAGGACAGAAACCAAACAAGACAATGAGCAAAAGTTTTGGCCTGGCAGCCAGGGCACTGATTCTGTGCTTCTCCTCTGCTAGTGAACCTAAAGGGTTTCTTACAGACACCCCCAAGTGAGCATCTTACAGACACCCCCAAGTGAGCATCTTGGTCCCTGTGTCTGGAGTGCCAGCAGATTCTCTCTGCATTGCAAGTCACCTTGTGGTCTGATCACTTCCAGAAAGAAAAAAAGGGAGTGAGTAGCTTTTGGATGCCTTTTGCTGGCCTAGTGCAGGCTTGGCATCAGACTCCACAGGAAATGCCTGTCCCCACCACATGACACAGCCTTTCTCTGCATTCCCTCTATAGGACCCACCTGAGCTGATCAATTTTCTCATGTGTAATTGGTCCCTTCCCCAGAACACGGTCCATCTCCTTGTAGAGATTCTGCTGAACATCTTCTGAGGTTGTCAGGAAATAGACTGCCCAGGTACACACTGGGGAAGGAATCAAGACAAGACTGGACCCAGAAAATTCAATCCTTTACAAATGGCATTCAGTTTTCTTCCTGTATTTTCAACATTACTTTTTGGCCTAAAGGAAAAGCAACCTCTGTTCATAGCAGGCTGTGCTGATTCTGTATTCAGTGGTAGGAAGAGTAGAGAGCTGTGCAGGACACCAAAGCACACAGCCCCCACAACTCTGGCAAAGGGACTACACAGTCCAACAAACCCTGTGGAATCAGGGTTGTTACACCAACCATGAAAAAGAAAGGCTGGTTTGCTCAAAGCTTTAGAAAAGTCCCTTATTTGGGGGTCTTCCCTAGCACATCAGCCAGCCAGTGCCTGGGGCTCCTGAAGGGAGCCCTCTGCAGATATTGGCAAGTACTTGTCTCCCTACCTCTACTTTTTGAGATTATCTTCACTAGCAGAGTGAGAAAAAAGCCTTGCATAAGAAGTAAGTGTGTAGGATGCAGTTTCCCTAAAGCTACAAGGAAATGTTTCTAGCTCTCAAAAATGTCTATTCATGAGAACTATCTGGAATCTTGGACTTGATCATCCTTGTGGGTCTCTTCCAACTCAGAATATTTTGTGATTCTGTGAATCCATGGGGATTCAAGCCCCTTAAAATTGCAGTCTTCCTGGAGTACCTGGAGAGGATATTTTCTGGAGAGAGTATTACCACAGTTATCTGATTTACTCCCCACATTCCTTCACACCTAGATGCATCCTGGAATTCTTTGGAGTCCCAGCCCCACTGGCTGAGGTACAAGGCCAGATAATCATCCCTGTATTATAAGGTATTTTACACAGCTTCAGTTTGTATTTTTGTTTGTTTGGGGGTTTTTCATAATCTTTGCATAAACCCCAGAGTAGCTTCTCTGAAAGTCCCCCATACATGGAATACACCTATCCTCCAGAAATTCAAAGCACTCAGACAGATGCTAGCACTCTTTCTTCTTGTATGCCTGAACCTATTTTACAACATGGTCTTTGTGGCTTATTTATTTTGGTGGTTTTTTTCATCAAATTGAGCCTCAATTATCTGGGATTAAGAATGGAGGCAAAAAGCAATGGGGAGAAATTCTAAGGTTCACCATAAGACTGGAGAAGTTGTCAAACACAGCTTAGGTTCAGCTTACTAACTGTGAAGCTGTGTCAACAGTCTGATGTAAAAATTAGTTTCTTCTATATGTCTGTAGCTCAGGAGAAAGAATGATTAATACAATTTTTTATTAGCCATGGGTAAGTCTCATGTCATCACACACAGTTTTTGGCAGCTGAGTGTAAGAATGGGAAGTTACTTACAGTTAGCAGTGATTACACATCCTGCCAAAGAGAAAATCATTGTATCTTCCAGAATCTAGAAAAGAAAATCTACTTCAGAGAATGAAGTTCATAAGATTGTAAAGAGAAAAAAGATGTGGCACACTCTCCACTCAAGCACAGTAAATCTCTTTAGTGCAGAGAGTAGGAAATACATCGAGAAGACATAAACTGAACTCTCTGTAGAACTTCCACTGGAATTGCACAAGACATGCTTAATATTAACATACTGCTGGTTTATAAAAATAGCTATGAAGCAATGGCAAGGAAATCTACCAAAGTCTAATGCAATCAAACCCTGCAGGAGTGGAAAAAAAGAACTAGAAGCCCTGCTTTGCTAAAGAATCTAAGGTAAGATGCAAAAAATTGTATTAATCAAAGGCTACAATGTAATGAATTGCCCATCTGGCAAAACTCCTTTACTGTGTAAGGAGGTAACAGCTGTACAGACCTGCTGGTCACTCAGGCTCCCCTGCAGCAAGGTGTCTATGAAGACATGCCTGTTGAATGATCTGCCTCGGCGCTCCTTTGTAACCTTCCTTATGATGGATTCCATCTCCACTAGAGCTTTGGAAGAAAAAAGAAATGTTTATTTTAAAACCTGGTCATCCTGGTGCTGCAGAGAAGCAAATCCATCTCTCCAAGCAGATTTTCAGACCAGCTGTCCCTGCTGGGCTCACTTACAGAAGCAGCCTCTGTTACATGTTGCTGTCAATTTGGAAGGCAGTATCCCAAATTTAGCTGAAAATGCAGGAACCAAATAACATAGGTTGCCTATAAAAAGCCATCCTTAGAGGTATCAGCAAGGTGTACTCTGTGAGCTGAAATCACATAAGGGGAAGACATATAATGCTGTTGAACCATCAGAGAATGTATTTCATCAGCCCCCACAAAAACATGTACGAGCCACACAACTCTGGTTACCTGCAGGTAACCAGGACTGATGGAGCCCCTTTGGCCAGGGGTTCTACAGGCACAGTGCAAAAGGATGGCTCTGTGCTAAAGAAAGAGTCTGCAGAGACAGAGAGAGGAATGGAGGAAGTGTGGGAGGGTTTTGGCACAGAGTCCGCATATTTGAAGATATGTGAGTGCCTAACTCCTGGTGGCTGCTGTGGGAACCAGGGGGAGTTGGGACCTAGACGCCCTCGCCTGTCTGGTCTAAGTGACCTACTGAGCACTATCCAAGAAACATGGAGCAGAGTTTGGGTCTGAAACTCCATTTATCAAGGCCCAGTTCAATTCCTTTGTCTTAGAATTACCTTCCTTCCTCTTCCCTGCATAGGAAGGCCAGCAACACTCAAACACCAAGGCTCACTATCTGGAGTTTGTGAAATTGTGTCCTCATGCATCATCATACTACAACTCAGGAAGAGAGTGACCATGGGAGGAACCCATTTCAATGGGGCAGAAGTTGTCCTCAGGCTCTTGAAACCCACAGAATCAGAAGTATAAAGAAGGAAACACTGGGTTTGGAGTATTTACAAGCAAAACTTTAGTTCCAGATACAATCTACTTTAATTTAACATCTTATCTATCAATACTGAAATGGTTTTATCATTAAGAACAAAAAAGGTTAGACAACCTAAAATTAACTTACTGTAAAATATATGAACAACAGTAGTACCACATAACAGACCTGAAAATCATGTTATCTTGTAAGAGCACATCAGAGGCTATCTGATGGTGTATCCAACAAAGCAGCACCTCTGTACTTGTGTCTTCCAGCCTGTGAGTGACTGTCTGGCAGTACAGGCCCCAGATGGTGCATCATTTGAATGCCCATACAGGCCAAATCCAGGGGCTCCATCTGTCTCCACCTAGCACAGCTGCTTGCCTCCAAGAGAGGTCAAAAGTGGACACTAGGGAACAGAACAGGAAGGGAGGAAGTACATCCTGATTCTTCCCCTATATCACTCTCCAGACCGGACAGACCCCAGAACTAGACCTGGAACTAAAGTTCTAGTCCTACAACTTCTCACATAAAGGCAGCTTGCCACTCAACTCTGAAACAACGATCTAATGTGGGAGTAAGTACAACATACCTGGTAGCTTATGGCATGATGAACCACGCTGAAGAAAAGCCAAGACAACTGGGCAAATGAAGTGCTTTCACATGCTAGCTAACTCCTAAGTGTTAATCAGAGTGGGAGGAAAACTGTTATTTTGGGAGAAACCTACCATCTTCATAGTGCTTCTTCCTAGTCATGTTTTTGTCAAGAGACCCATCCAAGAAACCTTTTCCGATCTCTGACCAGATCTGGAAGAAGAACAGAGAGAACAGCACCATCACTCACCATAGGCTGAGACTGTTGGGACTATTCTATTCTTCCCAGGAAAATGAAAACACCAAATAAAATTAACACTTCCTGTCAATATGGACCTGGTCTTCTCTTTAGGACACCACATCCCATTTCAGACACTATGTCTGTGATAGCTGGAATTAAGCTGAAATGAAACAACTGTAATTACAACTATAGGGGAAACGGTATGGGAATCTTAAATGGGAGATGGAACTGTTTCTTTCCCACCCTATCACCAGCATATTTAACATCACTACATCTCAAGATACAGCTTGAGATCTCCTCAGATTTTCCTTTCTCCACAATGGCAGAGAGCCTTCAGAAGATCTTTGAAAAGGAGAAGTTCCACTGGCAGTCCCAATAGAGTTTAACTGACTTAAGTACCAAAGACCTCCTAACTGCCATTGGATCTCAGTTCCTGATTCTCATGGATCCTTTAGAAACACCTCAGACTAATGACAGCAGCATCAGCAGTAGGATCTTTCTAAGTTTCAGCTTGGGACAAGTGAGGCAGAGCCCTCAAGCTCGTACTTTATAATCTCAGCAGTAGCTTGTATTTAACTGTACAGATACAAGCTCTGTGGTTTTAGTTTGGAAAAATTTAATAGGAGATTTCCTGGCTCCTTGGGACACTTACTGCATCATGGTGCCTGCGGAATCGGATGACTTCCCGGTCATCTTCAAAGCTGCTGCCCATAGCTGTCTGCGTGACAGACTTCATGGCAAAGCCCAGCATGTGCTGGCAGAGTGGCACATGTTGTGCCTCAGGGAGAGACAGCCATTTGGCCAGCAGCTCTTCTGACAGCTTGAGAGGGAATGAACCATTAGTTAGCAGTAACACCAGCAGTCTATTTACCAAACACACCCTGGACACATTCCCACCCACTTCCTAAGGCAGACTGCACTTTCATGGCCATGGAATAATGCTAAACTCTTTCCAGGTTTCTTTCCATTGTTAAACATAACATTTTAGCCTCCAATCTTCTGCTTCTTTTAAGGCTCTCCCCCAACAAGGCAACCCTACCCTCCTCTCTTGTTCCCTCTGTCACAAAAGAAACCTTAAACCCTTTAATACTGACAGCTCCAGAATAGGAAAACAGATCATATTCTGCCTGCTGGACTAAATCAACATCACCTCTTTGTGGCCCCAAAAGCTGGTTCCTTGCTCCATCCTCCTGTCCTGGGAAATAGATCTAGAATCCAGGTGTTCCAGTATCCTTAACTGCATCTGTTATCTTGGCATAAAAATTAAGCAAGCTCAGCCCTTCCCCCAACCCACTGGAGCTAAGAGAATGCAAATATTCACACCCTGAAAGGCAGAGGTTGTTTGCTATCTCAGATGCTTATAGCTCCAGCACTAATTTGAGTGCAGGTCCTTTATCCTAGTGACCATTCTCACTAAATCCCCTGTGAGCCACAGAGGGCTTCTCTGCTGTACAAAGGCAGTTACCTTCTGGATGAGAGCAAAGTTACTTTGCAAGGACTTGGTCACACCGTTCTCATACAGTTTTCTCCTCATGTGGCTCTCTCCTGTCTCCCCATTCAGGCTGGACTGGTACCTCAAGAGGGATTTCAGCATTGTCTCAAAGGGATCCACTGAAAGCAAATAGAAGAAACACCATTCAGAAGTCACACTACACAGGGCTAATGAAAACAGCCGCCTCTTTAATTGGGTACTGCTACTTCTGGGCAGTGAGCAAGGTGTGGCTCCTTCCCCTACAACAATCTCTTTGGGGTGTCAAGCTTCTCTTGCTCAGTGTGGGCTGGTACCTCATGAAGCCTTTTTTCTGGGGCTGACTGCCACTCTGTGATAAGCTACCCCTACAGAGTTTGCCTGCTGGCTCTAGCAAGTAACTCTTTAGTAATGATGCCTTCAGAGCTTGCTCCCCATTTGCCAACTCTCAGCTGGTTTTGCCATTGACTTGGTGACAAGAGTGAGTGTGGCATGGTCCTTTGCCCTTGTCCTCCAGCCTGACCTGCAGTCTCTTCAGCACATTCCCCTTCACATCTGCTGTGCCCTCCTGCCCTGAACGTGGCTACAAACTCAGGACAAACCAGCTCACATAACAGACTTAGCCAGAGGTTGCTCTCAGAGTGCTCTTGGCACTCCTTCCCTTGCATCACAGACCCAGCAAAACTTATTTGATATCCTACTGGTCCTGTAAGATTTCCCTTGTATGCACCGAGCTCCCTGCTGAGGAGCTGTTCCCAAACTAGCACCTACCTATCTGCCAGGGCTGCTTCCAGCACAGAAGCTCTGAAGCGCCTACAGAAAACCATGCCCCACTAAGCTACAGCTACTGCTCAATCACCCTCCTTCTATCTTCAATCCTTCCACACAGACACTTGCATCAGTGTACAAACTAGACAAAACCACATCACTTCCCTATACGTGACTCATTTCAGTGAGATTTTTAACCCTGAATTTCATCACCAAGGACCTCTATCTACTTAATAAATTTGCTGAAGGATATTAGGTGTCAATGCAAAACTGTGCAATACTGCATGGCATATGTTTTTGCCTTTCTGTAAACCTTTTAGCATGTCTTGTGGAACTGGCAGAGTCGTTAAGGAACTACTTAGAAGCAGCAATCAGGGTTATCAAGAAGGATATTGTCACTGTTTATCACAGTCTGTTATTTCCCCCAGATGGAGAGTGAAACCTCTGAGGCATCAGAAACATCAAGGCTGGGCTAGACACATATGACTTTACCAGCTGTGGATGTATCTAGGATTCCCCACAGAGACTGGGGCCTCATTACACTACCAGGCAAACTTAGAAGAAGAGAAAACTCCCACCTGCAGAGGACTTACTACCTAAAGACATAAAAGCAGCTAACGAGGGCAGAGACATGAATATGGTAATCTTTCCCAAATGTTTTTCTCTCACATCTTTTCCCTTCCAATGTTTTTAAGCTCTGAATCTCACCCTCTTTCCCACTCTGAATGACAAGGAGCATGAGCATGTGTCTTTTGGCAGAGCAGATGGTACCTGCGGCTCTCCACGTGGCGCGGGCTGTAATGTGCCTCTAGCTGCTGCTGACAATCCCTCCTCCAAGGTACTTTGTCATGGAGCTGCTATTCATGCCACAGATCCCTGCTGACTGGCACTGGCACAGCCAGGCACAATATTGGGTAGCCAGGAAGACACATGGCAGGTGGTAAAGCCCACACAGAAAATCCAGCAAGCAGAGGCATCTAGAGAGGCTGGAAGATGCTTAGAAGCAACACCTGCTGAAACTGCAAAGTTTTCCTGCTGCACATGAAAGAAATCTGCTGGATTAGCCTGGGCTCTGGGCTTTTTCCTCCCAACATCCCTAGACTAAACTGGCACCCCCACTCCACTGATACACACTGAGTGCTGTGCAGTCAGGGCTGCAGAGCCCAAGCTGCCCTTTTGCTGAGGGCTGGCTCTGCCTCGTGCTGTTTGGGAAGAGGCTATTTCTGCACAGCTGTGGGAGGCTAGTGACTCCACAAGGCACTAACTGCCTCTAGAGAGAGCTCTGCTCTGCCAGCACTTGCACAGACTTCATCCTTTGTCCTTGTCTTGAAAACATCTGCAGGGTTATATTTTCAGCCCTCCTAGTAACACATATCAAAATTTCAACTGTTCTCTTCACTTACATGGGAATCTCCCCATCCCAAAAATCTCAGAGTGCTGTCCTGGACACCATTGCAAGTAAATACAGAGAAAAGAGCTAACTGAAATTGAGGAAAACTGAACATTAGAGATAGACAGGACCTCTGAACTGCACAGTAAAATGCTCACAAAACAGCAATGAAGTCCTGTTCAGACAGGCCAGGACCCATAGCTCCATCTCCAGCATTCAGTGTGCTCCAGGTTCATTGCCCCAGTCCAAAAACGCATCATCAACTCAGGTGAGATTTCCAAGTTGGTCTCTGAACTCCCTGCTCCTGGCAATCCTGCATTAGTCCACCCTCTTCACATCCACATCATTTGTAGGCCTGAACTGCTTCCCCAGAACCACTCAGGGGAATCACCAGTACCAGCTAGAAAACTTTACTTCCTTTGAATTCTCCTTGCAAATTAATCTCAACCAAGCTTTAAGAGGCCATGAAAACATACCAATTTCAAACACTGCTTGAAGCCTAAGGAAAAAGAGTCTCCAGGCATTGGAAATGTTTATAACTATGAATCCAATTAGTCCAGTTTCAAGGCTTTGATGAGAAATGCATTATCTGCACCTCTCTCTCAGTCTCCAAGAAGTTTGGCCATATCTGTGACACACATATGAGATGAGAGGAACATTTGTATGATACTTGGAGCCAAATCATGTATCTCAGCCTTGGAAACTAAATGTTAGGTATCCATGAAGATGGATGATGGCCTCAGGTACTCCAGATGACTGAGGAAGAGTCACATGGAATGGGTTTTCAAGTGGGATTGAAGAGTCAGGAGCTGGATATAATGCAGTCCACTGTGGGCTGTCTCCTGTCCCACAGCACTGTGTGCACAGAATATATAGGGGCAAGACCACATCTCCAATAAAACTTCAAGATGCTCAGAGCCAGTTTGTGGCTGAGACCTACTAGAACCCCTATTCCCACTCACCAAGAAACTTGGAAGAGGGCTTTGCTACAACTACTCAGCTACTACTGTTTATACCTCAACACTTCAGGAAATACAACCTGTAAGATTCCTCACCTCACTTTCTGGCAAGCATCAGTGCTAAAAGGAAAGCAGTGATATAACTAACATTGCTGCTCTTCCAGCTCCGAGATCATAAAAACCCTCCTTCTCAGGTTTATTGCCATTATGAGGATCTTTTCATAAGCTCTTTCTTCAGCTGAGCTGAACACACCTTCCCTGCACGACAGGCTCCCCACTTCTCTGAGAGCACTGGCAGCCTTTATTCACACTTGCTTTATTCATAATCATGCCTGAGTATAGAGGTCAGAGCCACACACAGGACTCCAGGTCTGACTCATGCTCATTTTGTGCAAAAGTCCTCTCTTTACAGAAAATCCATGACTCAGTGTATCCTTTTTTTCCATGGCCATGCCATCCCACAGGCAGCCTGCTTCAGGCAGCCTGCTTTTTCTCCTCTTGTTCCTGCTATCCCAGCCCTCAGGGATACCCATGTCACTCTGCTGCCCTGTGCCGACAAAGGGCTCCAGAATAATGCCATCAGGGTAGGACACTAACATAAGATGGAGTACTTCACATCCCCAACACTGCATTTTACTTTTCCAAGACAATCCAGTCTTGATCCCCCTTTCAAGTACAACTATTTATCAGTATTCAAGCAAATTCTGAACTGAATCCCTGACATAGACACAGTTGAATTACTTTTTTTGTCTAAAAATCTAATTATCAAAGTGCAACATGCATTTCCCATTTATCTTGCATCCTTAGAAAAATAAGTTTAGCCCTTGGCATAGCAGGATATTAGGCTAGTCTGTAGCTCCTTGGCTCACCTAATTTCCTGCACTGAAGTCCAGGCACTGTATTTCTCCAATACACAGATCCTCCCAAATTCAGAACATTTCTGAGAACTTGGCTGCACAGGGGCCTGTCACCACTTCTCTGAGCTCTGAGAAAGTGACTGTCTGTTTAATTTCCCCCAAAAACACTTGAGAGCATTCAGATCTTGCAGGGTAGTTTTCCACCTTCTGGAGTGTCATCGTTATCCACTGTGTCTTGCTGATCCTTGTTAACTCCCACTCCTTTCCCAGATTGTCACTATTTCTTTTTTTGATTCTGTCAGGCAACTGAAGCTTACCCCTCATGACCCCAGCATAAAGTGAACTATCTGCCTGTGCCTAGAGACAGCCTACAGGATCAGGTCAGAGGTGTGCACGCTGCACCTCAGTCAACCTTGTAAGATAAAAACTGGGAAAGCAAGAGATTAAACCCAAACATCAACTGGAGTTAACTTACTGAGTGCGATAAACTTAGGAAGCAAAATGCTCACCTAAGAGGGGGGTATAAATTAGGCCATAAATAAAAATATTCTCCCAGGACTAAGACAGTTAACTCAGCTACCAGCACCACCAATCACTTCCAGGACTGGAAGATCATTAAAGGTTTTCACCACAAAATTCTACACACCAAAAGAAACATGGAAGATAAAGAACTTCTACAAATAATAGTTTGAAAAATCTCCATGCTGAACCATATGAGGCAGTTATCACAAACTAGCAGAGCTGTTTTTGGACTTAATTTAGCGAAGTTCACCCTCCTAAACTGCATTTCAAATTTTAAAATGTATGCCAAGTAGCTACAGGATGTTCACCTTGCTCTATCAAGTGACTAATGAGCATGACGCTTTTCCTGAACGTTTGCCTGTAGAGAGATGGTAAAAGACACAAGCGTACCCATTTCTTGATGCCCACTGGGTTACTGAACCCTTGGTCACTGATACTCAAGTCCAGGAAGAAGGACCAAAGTCATACCTGAACCACCATGTCAGCTACAAAGTCTCATTTTCTTTAAACGTAGAATGAAACCCTAACTTCCTATGACACCCTTCCTTTGATGGCCAGTGAGGCCAGATCAAATGGACTCCAAGACAAAGGAACAGACACTTACACAACCGGTTGGGGTTAACATGTTGCTTCAGGAGATCGATGGAGCCCAGGCTGACAACAAGACGTCTTCCAAACCAAAAGGAGACCAGTGGCCCATATTTCTCATGAAGGTTCACAAGAAACTCATGTAAACTGCTGCTGACAATGATATCTGGCAGGTTGCCATCCCTGAGAAACACAGAGGATATATGGTCACGAATTGCATCCTCTGCCAATGCTGAACTTCATGAATGTGGAGACAGAAACCACTTACTTTTCATCAGTTGGAGCCAGCCCAGGGATACCTGATGCTTGCCTAGATGCCTAGAGTAAAAGGAAATGCATCAATCTACATGAGCTTCAGATTTTATATAGGTCTCACAGCCTTCCAGCAGGAGAGATGAATTTTCCACACCAATACTACTACACTACTTACAAATGAGAAACAGAAGCTGGATATGCTACATCTGCAGGCTTTAAACCTGCTAAGCCGATAAATCTCAAGTGTGTGCCTGGTGCCACTGGCTAACCCAGGATTATTCATCTGGTCAGATAAAAGATGTCTGCGCAAAGATTTAAAGGGTCACGTTTGCAATGTAGGATTACACACAGATTTGTCCCGGAGGCCTGCAAAAATGCAAGGCGAGCAGACCGCGCCTTTGGCAAGCGGGATTCACCCCGGAGCACGTAAAGCAGCAGGAGTGCCGGGGCTGCGCTGTCCGGGAACGCCCTGCCCGGAGCTTCTCCCGCAGCCTCTGCCACGTCCCGCCGGGCCCCGGGGTTCGGGCCGGGGGCACGCCCGAGCCCAGGGGCCGTGGGACGGGCCCGGGGCTGCCTCGGCCCCGCGGCCGCTCGCCCTCAGCCCGCCTGCACCGGGAGCCGGGCCGGGCCGGGCCGAGCCCCCCCGCCCCACTGCCGGCAGCGTTACCGGGTACAGGTACAGCACGGCGCCCACGAGGATGAGCAGGAAAGTGACGGCGAAGATGGCGAAGTCCAGCATGGCCAGGCCGGGGCGGAGGAGCGGCGGCGGCTCGGCCCCACCCCGGGGCCGCCGGCGGGGCAGGAAGGGGCGGACCGGGCCGGGCTGGGAGCACGGCTCGGCTCGGCTCGGCTCGGCATGGGGGGCCCGCGGCGCCTGCTGCTGATCTCCAACTCCACCCTGCACGGAGGGGGGTACCTGGGCCACTGCCAGCAGCACATCCAGAGCTTCCTCGGGCAGTAAGCGCCGTGCAGAGCTGCGGGAGCGCGCCCGGCCCCCTACGCCGCGCCGACCGCTCTCCCCTCTCTTCTGCCAGGAAGGTGAAGCGGGTGCTGTTCATCCCCTACGCCCTGCACGACCGCGACGCCTACGCCCGCACGGCCAGGGAGAAGTTCGAAAGCCTGGGTAAGGCCGGCCCGGCTGGGCGGCACCGGGCGCGGGGAGCAGGGTGCGGGCACGGAGCGCCCCGGGACAGCAGCGCCGCAGCCGCGGGGGCACGGCCGGGCACAGCCTGCACACGGACTGGGCCGGGCCGGGCCGCTGCGGTACGGGCAGCAAGGGCAGGGAGCAGCTGGACTCGGACTTCTGCCTGGAAGGACATGTTTTAGAGGCCTCCAGAAGAAATCCTGCTGCAAACACTTCTGCTCACTCCAGGGAGG
Organism: Catharus ustulatus; assembly: GCF_009819885.2. Lineage (NCBI taxonomy): Eukaryota > Metazoa > Chordata > Aves > Passeriformes > Turdidae > Catharus > Catharus ustulatus. Next base: position 13,889,377 of record NC_046227.1, read on the forward strand.
AAGAGTTTGTCCCTAACTATGAAGTGGCATCTTTTTATCCTTCTTAATCACATGAGGGAACATTTCTTCCCATGTATCTTAAACCTCTGCTCAAGCAACCACCTCAACCAGTGCAACCACTGGTGTTAAATGAAGACCAAATGAAAGCACATCAAGGAGCCAGATAGTTCCATGATGGACAGCAGCTGAACTTTGCTTGGAACAAAGATCTCTGCAGAGCAGCCTACAGCAAGACCTCCACCTAGTATCTATCACTGTAGAGGGTAACTTTGGACCTGTTAGTGTAGCAATAATCAGTACTCACTTCCCTGGGCAGCACACTTTGCTCCTTGACTTGCAGGAGGATTGCTGCTATCAAATGCCCATGTTCTTCTGTCTCTCTTGACACTTTCGGTACTCAGTGAACCCCAGCAAGGCAAATCTATCAAAAGTCAGACATTTTAACAGAAACAGTACTCAGATTCAGGTATTTGCAAAAGCAGTGCTAGAAACAACACATCTTCTCAGAATTCAGCATGGCCAAGTTGAGGACCAACAGCTTTTTTTCCTTATTTTCTAGTTACCTGGTAATGCTCAGCAGGATATTGTGCCTTGGCCTGCAGCTGCTGAGGGAAATGCTCTGCTCCTATATACTGAGTGCATATATCCACAAAACAAGCATTTCCTTTTGTACAGTTGGATGCTGAAGCCCTGCACTAATGTAGGATGTACACTCTGTTTTACATTGTAGAGTTCTCTGAAAGTTCCCTGGTTGAGATATTGGCTCAAGGTTGGAGGAGGTGGGTAGGGAGGGATTAAATATTTCACATTCTTCCACCAAACTGACATGGCGAAGGTAAATATTTTTTCATTTAAGGTTATGGGCTGGACAGCATTCATGAATCTTGTGATCCGGTGGAAGCTGTAAGGAAATCTGAAGCAATATTTATTGGTAAGTTTTACTTCTTACTCCCCAGTGAAGGTTTCTATAGGGCACTGGATTAGTCCTGCTCAGCGGTGGCACTGAAGACCAACAATAAAGCAGTTAGGCCTACAGAGTCCTAAGACCCTAAATTTAGTGGTGGGCTGGGAAGTAGATTTATTAATGGAACTTCATCTCCAGTAAATTTCAAATTATTATTTTTAACAGTACCTCAGTGTAAAAATATGATCGTAACAGCTGTGTCATCACTTTAGCAAGCCCAAGAAGTCCCATGGCCCTGGGCTTTGGAAGAGAGGTCACTGTCAGTGGCAGCCTTACAAGGACAACTCAGGGCATGCCTGCGGCCTGCCCAGTGTCCGTTCTTCTGAAGCTTCTGGTTTTACTGTTTCTCAAAGCAGGATACTGTCCTTAACAGAGCATAGAACTCATTGTCCCTGCCAAGTTTGTAAAGGCTTCCATTAAAACTGATGGTGAAAGCATGTTAAATAAGCTGAACTTTCTTTCTGCAGGAGGTGGGAACACATTCCGTCTCCTGAAAGCTCTTTATGACAACAGTCTGATACATGAGATCAGGAAGAGAGTGCTTGAGGTAAAACTACAGATTCTGGCCAAGACTGAATGGCAGGATCTCACGCATGAGCTTTTGTTCAGACAAATCCAAGCTGATTTTGCATTTTTGTCTCTAATATATTTAAAAGGTCAAGCCCTCTCAAGTTCACCTGGTGAACTGAAAACCATGGCCAAATAAGGCTGTCATTGAGTCATTGAAAAGACTTAAGGTCAGCTGTTGGTCTTCTAGAGCAGTTTTCTACATGCTGGATTGCAAGACCTTGGGATGTACAATGCTACATAGAATCCTAGAAGTAAATCCCTCAAAAGACTAGTGCAGGATTTAAGCTATGTCCAGAAACCCTATTTTTCAGCTTGAGATGCCCACTTCATATCTTGTTGATACAGATGTGTTCATGTTGCAGGTTGTCTGCTAATAAACTGGTGATAAAGTTGTATCCATACGTGCCTTTTAGACAGTGTCCTGTTGATGTTGAAAGTTATGTAATTTTTGTATCTCTTTGCAACTGAGAGGTGTGAGTGCCATTGAGCCCCTCTGGTCAGCAGCACCAGTCTAGCTGGTGAATCTAATAAGGCACAGCAAAGATACACCATTCTCTGCAAGAGAACAGAAGCAAGGTGTTCCCTAGCAATGTGGAATTGCAGATGACTTTATGCAGATTTATACAAGCCACAGTACGGCCAGCTGCCAAGAATAAAGGTTAGCTAGGCTTATCTTAATACATAGAAAGTCAACGTCTGTTGTGATAATGAAAGCCAAAAAATGTCCAAATACCATTTAAGTGTGGATAACTACTTGGTTATATTACCACCAGTTATCTCAGACAGCTCTATTTTTACAAATTCTTCAGCATTACCCATATGCTTGCATATTTCTGTGGCATTCTTCTATGTACAGCGTAGTACTTGGTACTAATACCTAAACAGTGCTAAACTGCTCATGGTGCTGGTAAGTTGATGCTGTGACAACATTGCACTGAGCTTCTGATGGTCTATTCTCTTCAGAAGCTAATTAAAAGCCAGTTCACATATTTCCTGTAACTGCAATAGAGGCAAGTCTTTCCTCTTAATAGCAAAGTCCAACATGCACTGACAGCCTGCTAAGTTCTCTCTTGGGGAGTCACAGAGTACAAGGCAGGCAGCAGTTAGTTCTCTGACACAGAGAAGCTACTGACCACCCCAGAAGCTGAACTCTTGTTCTGCTTTTCACCTGTAAAGTTAGCAGTGAGATGAGCTGGAAGGACTAAGTCTGATCTGACTGATGATTCTCTGAGATTGACAGAAGATGGTCTAAAATTGAGTTCCTAGTTTTGATACTGCAGACTGATAATTGCTTTTGTCTTTCAGGATGGGATTCCTTACATGGGATCCAGTGCAGGAACCAATGTTGCTACCATCAGCATCAATACCACCAATGACATGCCAATTGTTTATCCACCTTCCCTGAAGGCTCTAGGATTAGTTCCATTTAATATTAACCCCCACTACCTGGACCCTGACGTTAAAAGCACTCACATGGGTGTAAGTAAAGTGCACCAGAATTAACACAGTAAACTGTAATATGTCAAACAGCTGCTCCCTGGATAAACTAAAAATGCCAATGAAGGCAGTAAGTAACACTTTACTTCCTCCTAAAACTTAACTTTGCATGGGGAGAGGAGTTGGCAACAGTATTACTGAACAAAGTGTTTTTCACAAAGAGATGCTCTGCAATGTCTTAAATACTGTTGAAATGCTTGATATCTGGCATGCAATGAAGGACTTGGGAAAAAAAAAAAAGATAAATCTGAAGTGTTAAGATGCAAAGCACTGTGGTTCTGGAAAGTTCTGTCTTACCTACTGCTTGGGAAGACCTAACTTAAACAAAGATTAAGAAGCTTAAATATCTGAAGGTCACAAGAAATGATCAGAACAGGGAGATCTTGAGATTCATAGAGTTGTGTAAGAAAATACCTGGGCACTAGTGTCCTTGCAGGGAGCACAGCCTATAATGTCCAGTACTGAGCAAGCACATGCACTAGTATAGCTGATAGAAAAACACTTCAGCCATCAAGCACAGATTTCTGTACAGTGGGAAGGAGCTCCTGCTTGAATAGCATGTCAGCTAACTCCTGAGGGAGTCAGCACCTGCGTGGTGCATCTTTTAACAACCCAAATACCTTCCTTCCTCCTTGTAATCAAAATGCCATGGTTAGAAGAAGTAGTAAGAATTAGGGAACAATGAAGAAGTGGTGGATATGGGTGTGCTTCCAGAGTTTAGATGAAGTTATAGGTATTAATTTAATCAGCTTGTCACTAGATAAGCAGGCAGTCCTTTCCCTATAAATAACTACTACACTTTCTCTCAGAGGAGGCTGGAAGCTCTGTGCTGTACCAAGTCCCTGCTGTGTTCCTATGTTTTTATTTCTTTACTGTTGCTCAGTTCAACAGTAAACCTCAGGAAACGTGACAGAGCTGTTCACAAAAGGAAATTCTTCGGTGTAATACCTACTTGAAGACAAACAAGCAAATACTTAATGCCTGAAAATTCATGATTCACTACTCTCTTTCACAAAGGTGGCACCTCAGGCATTTGTTTCTCCCACCTTCCTGGCAGCATTAGAGATAGTACTAATTTAAAAAAGAGCATGGATTAATTGAGTAGAAGTTTTAAGGCTTTTCTGGGCTGGGATTGTGCGAGTTCTATTTGATCAACCCGCAGTAAGTTGCTGCTAGTGATGAAGGGCAAAACACAGATTTAGAGTCAATCCTGCCATCCCATTCTGCTTGAGGGGAAGTGCCTGCTTTGTTTAATGTTATGAAACTGTTTCATATCATGTTGCCTGAATAGCTCCAAATCCTACCTTATGGCCTGGGAAGCTAAATCTATGCTTGTTATTGCAGGAGACAAGAGAGGAAAGAATCCGCCAGTATCATGAAGAACCAAACACTCCCCCAGTTCTGGTGAGTAGTAGTTCTCCACCAGGAAGCTATAGCATGAGAAACATTTTAAATGCATTCATGTTATCTCTCAGTGTGGGTTCCCCACCTGTCAGGATTACAGAACCATGGCTTGGAATGCTAGCTGTACTCTTGCAAAGAGCTTCAGCCTTGGATATTGCTCATTGTAGAAAATGGGTTACGGCCAATGAAATGGTGTTGCTCAACACCATTTTAGGCAGCTCTGATCTTCCCAGTCACTGCCTACCATATATTGTGTTGGAGGTGGTATGCATGCAGATGGTACAAAACTCCCCTTAATCTTTTTGCAGATATTCTTGACTTTAATGTCTGTAATACAGTTTGTGGATTTGCACATTCAGTAGTACATATGTAATTTCATTATGTCTGTCTGGGAAGTGGGACCTCTGTGTTTGATCTTGTAGTATAAAGTTCGTGCACTAGCAAACCCAGGTGGCTGTTGCTCGACCCAAACTGGATCTGAGAATAACTGGGAAAAAACAGTTTCCTCTCCTCCTTAATAGTTTCTCCTTTAAGAGTGAAAACTGAAATAAGCAAGAAAATCAACTTCTAAAACAAGATAACTCACCTAATTTTGTCTTTACCTCTTTGTTAGGTAAGTGAGAAGGTTTAGTCTGTAGTCACGGTGGCACTAAGACTGGCCTGCTTGTGACAAGCATTCTACCCTTTCACATAGCTTGAAAATCACTTTACATGTTTCCACCTCCTCCAGGGCTTGCGGGAAGGTACGATGCTGTTAGTGGAAGGAGATAAAGCCACGCTGCAAGGAGTGACAGGAGCACGTCTGTTTTTGAGGTAAATGCTACACTTGAATTGATATCCTTCAGAGAGAAAGAGAGGCTTCTGTTAGGCTCCTGGCACATACTGCCTGTCTCCCACATCAGAAGTTACTTAATCCTTTAGTTCCATTTCTCTTTGAGGAAAATGTGAGTATTATTTAATGGTCCAAAGGAGCCAGCAGTATTGACAGCACTTCAAAGGATGTCTGATTAACCAGTGCAAGCTTTGGAATTCCATCCATTGATGCTTATGTTTCCAAATTCTAGTTACCTTTCACAGAAAGAGCCCCAATAGTCAGCTCCTTTATTGAAAGACAGGGAGATGCCAGTTTGGCCCTAATGCACTGAACTCCAGAACAGGGAAATCCATATCTAGAATTATATGGACTTTATCTAAAATGCATGTTACATGATATAGGCAAAGTAGGGAGTCAAAACTCATCTTGTACAGAATAAAGGTGCCTTGATCCATCCCTAGTAACAGACAGAAGCAGAACAGTCCCACCTCCCATTAAAGCTCACAGCGTGGTTTGTCTTGATTGCAGGGGTAAGAAACCAACTGAACATGAGCCTGGAACAGATTTCAGTTTCCTCCTGACTGACAGCAATCCCCTGAATCCATAGCCTTCCATATTCTGCAGCAAAAGTTCTATATGGGGAAGACAATGAGGAAGAAGGGAAAGATGCTTATAGTCCCAGGTTGGGTAGGGAACCTCAGCTTTATAAATAAAGATAAATACACATTATATAAATAAAGATAAATATGCATTATATAAATAAAGATAAATATGCATTAGTGGGCTCTTATCCTCACCCTGATGCATGTCTCGGACATCTCCTTCCCAGCAAAAAGACACTTCTTATTGCAGTACTTGGATAATCATAGCTGTTCAAGGCTTGAAGGGGCTTGTACATGCGTATATCCACTTTGATTCCTTCCCCACCAAAAAACAAAAGTTGCCTTAACACAATTAAGACAGGACACTGAGTCAGCTGTTCCCACTGCCTACTTTTACCTGCTAAATAAAAGAATTGTTCATTCAGTGTACTCCCACACTTAGGTGGTTTTTTTGTGCTATTAATAAAAGGAGAAGTTATGCATTCAATTACTTTTATTTGTTTCAGACTCATGTTAAATATATACAATGCTAATTATATACAAAAGTGTGCATGTTAAAAATTTTCAGGTTACAAACTTGTAAATCCTAGAAAAGTGCAAAATTTTAAAACATCTTCCATCATGCTGTACAGGAAAAAATCCATCATTAGCCAATATACACACTCTTAAAACATATTGATCAAAACAAAGTAAGACATACAGTATACTCTTAAAGCACCCAGAGGGAAAAAGATATTGCACAGAAGACAGACAGCAAGTTCATTACAGTGCCTGAAGGCTCATTTCTGAAAGTAGTTATTTCCAACACTCCTCAGACCTAACATATAACTCTTTAAAAAGGCATTTTTTGGCATTTAAAGATCCATTTGTAATCACATAATTGCACAATGTGTAAGAATTATCAGAAGATATGGTTAACTGTTGCTGTAAGGCCTTTGCTTCCACCCTCAATTAGCTTCAGTAAAAATTCATCAGGTAAACTGAGTAGCATCACAGCTTCCATCAAAACACTGACCAAAGGGAGGTCTCACATGCAGCATTTCTCTAATCTCATACAAAGTTGCTCCTGCAGAATCAGAATATGTATTGCAAGTTTTTCTTGAATTTTTTTTCCCCTCATGGCTTTCTTTAAGAAACAGCTCACAGCTGCATATGACTGAAGTAGTATTGTCAGCTGCAAGACTTAAGTTCATTTTAAAGCTATTTCAAGGCAAAAAATATGGCTCCCTTGAGAGGAAAATACTGACTAGATAGGAAGCTAAATAAACAAGCGGCCTCCAACTTCAGTTAGATCTACGATATATATGGCTGGATGTTTTATATTCCCATCTCAAAACACCTTAGCAGCTTTAAACCATAATCTATACTGACAATCATGCTTCTGGGACAGAAGATGTGTGATAAAATTGTGTCTGTGCTGAGTATAAGCACAGACCTAATGTCTGGAAATACCTGCCAAATTTCTCAAGTCCACTGGACAAAACTGAGAAGAACATACACTGAAGGAACTCTACAGAAAACAAGTGAAACATCTATTTTATTTGGGCCACTTAAGTAAATGGTAATTAAAAGAAAGACACACCAGTCTTCTTCCACAGATGCACAGCAAAAAGGTGAGTTAAAACTGAACAAAGGCTATCTTGGGCTAAACACTGCAAGCAGTTCCTCACATATGGGGTGTTCAAGACTGCAGTAAGGTAAATGGCACTCAACTGAAATGCAGAGCACGCTATGGTGCCACTCAGAGGCATTTTTACATTCAGGCATCTGATATCTGTAACACTGAAGAAGGGAACAACAGCATTTTACTAATTCTAAAGTATTTTTTTTTTAATGCAGTAGGTTTTTAGAAAACTTACTTCCTTCAAAAGTATGCGCTTACAAGGGCAATTTAGTAGTAATAAGATTGGCTCTTTGGAATGGAAGGAAAGATATCTTCCAAACACTTCAGTTGACTCTAACATTGGCATACAACGAGCCCACACGTATATGATACCATGGAAACTTATACTCCCCAAAAGGAGACTACCAACACGTGTCATGTTTGCAGCCAAAACCAGCTTCTAAGCCAGAAAGCATAAAAAACCTAGAAAGCACTGAAGCACATGCTTGAATTTCCATTCAAATAAATATAACCCTATGTAGTGCTTTCACATAAGTATTTATTAGATCAAGCCCTAGGCTCACATTAGGATATGCATTTGTATGTGCAGCTTCTTTTTTTGTAATTCTTTGAAAGGGAAAAAAACATTCACAGCACCTCTGCTCAGCATTTAACATGGTCAGCAAGTGCCTTTAGCAGTGGAAGACAGGAATGTTTCAGGTGAAATACAGAGCATGTGTCTACAGAAACTCTCAATATAGGAGCAAAAGGAGGTTGACATCTCAACACCTTCTAGCTCTAAAGCTTCCTACCATTCTATAATCTGTATATAGATACACATTTTCAACTAAATCCATGTACACAGTAAAAGCTCTGTGCAGCATTTGGTTCCTTTACTTATCTTTTCTAATGATTTTGTTAATCAAGATTGGGAAAGGTTTGCAAAGGAAACAGGGAGGAGGAAGACACAGTTTAGGAAAGTGAAGTATACAGCTCCCATTGACTAAAGCAGGGGTTACCTAATCTGTGCATTACAAAAATAAATTTATCATTCCTGCAGAACTATTTTTAAGAATTTCTCCAGTGCAGAAACTTAGTTCTTTTCACTCATTTAAAGGACAAAGAAATAAAATTTCCAAGGGGATCCCTGTAAGACAGTCAATTGACTTGGCCATTTAAAGCCTGTGAAGACTGATAAACCCAATTGTGATAATATGCATGATCTAAGGTATGCCAGAGGGGGAAAATCTTGTTTATATCAATGTTGCAGATTAGCAAAACAATTGTAATATGGATTACAATGTGGGTGAGTTCGTTGGTTTTTTTTGGAGGGGAAATTGTGGGGTGGGGGTTTTGTTTGTTTTGTTGGTTTAGGTTGGTTTTTTTTTCTTCTTTTTAATATCAAACAATCTATTTTCCTAAGAAAACCTAATTTCCACAATGTGTATTACCTATCCAGACAAATGTAGTTACTTTAGGACTGGGATTATTATTGTTGTGCTGGTAAGGTACATAGATGATAGAAGATGTGGTTTCTAGATGTCCTATAAGCAAGTAATGGGTAAGAATATCGGTACAGAAAAATCTGCCTTAGTCAGATGCTAACTCAAAAAACATTTCACTTTCTGTATGTTTGTATAGTTAAAACCCAGACTAGATGGGATTCTTCAGTATAGTTAAAAAGAACTAAAAATACTATCAAGAATTTTAAGTAAATTGATTTAGAGAAATTTAACAAACATTTTACTTGAAACAAAGGAGACATTTCTTCTAAATATCCTTTGGTATGTAAATTCAAAACTGCTATGAAGAAGTTAATACTGCTAACTACTTAATCTCATTTATATAAAGGTATGAAAAGTAGGTCAGATTTCAGTTCCTTTTAGATATATATTTACACTCCTACTTACTCATCTTCAAAGGTAAGCATATGTTAAATTTTGATAATATTATTACAGTTGTTCCAAAACTTAAACACATGAAGATATCACAAAGAAGATCTTGACAAATGTAGTGCTGTGAAACAAATGTCACTTAAGACTTGTTTGTTTGTTCTGAATTCCTCATTTGAATCCTCTCATCTCAAAACTTTACTTTTTACACTTAAACAAATCTTTGATCGAAACCAAAGGAGAATCTTATTTCACCAATACTACCTGAAAAACAAAATAGGATCCTAAGCTTTATTGACTTGAGGAAATCAAAGAATTAAGAAAGTCAGTTCACCAATTCACAGTGCACTGCATAATATGCTGTAATTCAACTGACCTAAGCAGCTAATCAGAAAAATTATTTTCCATTTTTAAACATTATTGTATACATTTTATGCAAATAAATTAAACCTAAAAGAAACAACATACCAGCTAATGCTCACACTTAGGACTCATCTGTTATTTAAAGCTGGTTTTAAATAGAGACAAAGTGCAGACCTTCAAAGTTATGGAGGTCCTTCCAGATGGCCTCTGGCAAGGATGCCAAGCATGTGATGGTCTACACCTCCCACTCCTGAAGACCAGACAGAAGATTCAAGGGCCATGGATGTTGCCATTCTGCCTGGGGCATAAAACAGCAGCTCAGAGCTCCCCTGCCCCTTCCTCATTCTTCTGCTGCTGCTTTGTACTAAGCACAGACTAGCCTTGAGTTTGAGAGTCCAAGAACTGTCCACATATAAACCTGTCCCAGGTATTTGTGATGATCACCCAGTGCTTATGATGTACTGAAACTATGGTATTCAAATGTCAAAAGGTCTTCATCATAAACTATTGCAATTATTGCAACATAGTTTACTTAAACTGACACACTACATTCAGAACTCTTTAATAATGAACTACTAAAAACATTAATTCAACTGTTGTGTAAACGTACCTAACCCACAATAGGATGCTTTCAAATGCATATGCAAACCCCTCTGTGCAAGTGACAAGTAGAAACTGTGCTCCCACCAAACACTACTTAAGACCCATCTTCCTTTTCCCACTTGATTCTCATAGTCTAAGCATAATTTCCTGCCCCCTTCCCCTCCAAATAAACACTTGGCCTTGTCTATGCATTTAAACATTTATGCATACATAAAACCCATCAATTCAATGCCCCAACTGAGTTTTTTAAATCTCCCATAACACAGAAAGATCTCACATTCTCAGCTGAAAGACAAAGAGCTCCTCTGAAATCCCTTCTTCATGAAATCATAATGGACAAACATACTTCACATTCTCATGAACAAATTTAATACTTCCACAGTATCTTAGTACTCTTATTGGATAGGTAATTGATGAAAAATAGTATTTTTCACTTCTCTATAGCTTATTTGAAAATACAAGATGTGGTTTAACTTAAGTTTGCTTTTTTTTACATACATGGAGTATGAAAAAACCCACACCACTCTACTTCTGAAAGTTTAATCCTCTCTTGGCAAGTGACTCAGGAAAATAATTCTTAGTTTCTCCTAACTTTCCAGACAATCCAGTCTGTCACAGTGATTAGGCAGAATATTGCAGCTATACATAGACCCACTTGTTCACTAATCTGATTTATTATTTCATTTACAAAAGTTAAGAAAATGCAAACAACTTCCTTTACCAAGTACACCAATCAGCCATCAAGAAGGATTTTTTTTCCAGTAAAGAAAGTGGAGGAGAAATCAGTTTGAATGAGACTAACATAACTTGTAAAGATTATCCTTTAGCAGGGTAAGGAGGTATTATTATTATTTCTATAAAGCTAATAAATATTGTGCTTAAAGCTAATGAAATAAGATTATACATTATGTTCCTCAGGTAGTTCAACAACTCCCCAGCTACAGGGAATATCTGATAACATTTATGAGAGATACAACACAAATTAATTTTAATAAATAAATAAAAAAATAACAAGAAAAGCAATGATAGAGGGAAGAAAGGGGGACCCAAAAGGGAACATAGTAGCTAACAATCACTTACACCTGCTTTGTATCTGTGCTCCCCTCACCCCATGGGATTTTCTTCTTTTAATACATACATGAATATACATATATACACACATATATACACATACACACACACCTTTGCACGCTCATCTGGAAATTCATATTTTTCCCTCAGCATCCAGCTTTTCTAAGAGTATAGAGTTTATAATTTCAATTAGTAACATTAGAAAAATATCAGATTGATAGGAAAATGCACATCCTTCTATCATCGTGTATTGCTAAATTTAAAAAAAAAAAAAATCAGTGATGGTTTCTCCAAAAGATAGTAAGCAATTTGATACAGCATACATAAGGATCTGATTATTTTCTTTTACCAGCTCTTAAATACACTTTGAAAATTGATCTATTGTCTGCTTTTCCCTGCTTATTTTTACAGAAAAAAGAGATATGGCTAACAACTGGTTTGGTGAACACCAAGCCAAGAAACAAACAGGTGCTATTTTTAATTGAATTGTGCTGCAACGTTATATAATGATTCTGCAGTGGAAATTTATCTTTTGTTTGCAGGAGTTGCCTTACTAATGAAGCAGATTGATATTTGACCAACACAGATAATCAGTCTTCCTGATATTTCTGCAAGTTATTAAATATATAATGGGATTTCTTAGTATATGTCTTAAGTCTACTTAATAATATACATAATTTTCAGCAGCAATAATTCCTACCTCCTTCAGCTCCTTCACCACCTCCAACTCCTTTGAAGTTATTCATGTCTGTACTTAAAACAATTTCTGATAAAGTAGTGCAACAGAGATGTTCCTTGCAGAACAGCCTAAAATTGGAACTACACAAAAGAAGAGAGCAATAGCCATTTACATGAACAAACTGCAATAAAGTTCATCAGGCTCACAAACATATTGAGGAGGTTGTAACCATCATCTATCCAATTCTGAATCCAACCATTCCAACTACCAGAGTTTCAATTTACTGGGGAATAACAGTGAGCAAAGTCAAATACCTTGTTTGTTGTCAAGGAGCATCTGGCCCTACTCAGCTTTAAATCAGATCTTATTACTTATCTTAAATTCAATTAGCAATCTGGGGGTTTGGAGACTTGTGGGGGGATTGTTTGGGGTTTTGTAGCCCTCCCAAAACACAGTTTTAGCAGCTGTTGAGAGAGGGACTTTGCTGTGAACAAGTGAACACAGTTAAGGACAAATATGCAAGCTAGCTAACTTGCAGGAGTACATATGCTTATTACTATAACTCTACCATAGGTTCTTCATCAACAGACTTAAGAATCAAAGCCTTAACTATATATTTATACATTTAAAGTGACCAAAAGATTAAATATTTTTCTGGAATCCATGAGAGAAGGTAGAAGCAGCAATCACTTGGAATCTTGAGTGTTATATTCAGTCTCTCCTGATGAAATCTGGCTGAGCCGTTTGCTTGATCCCCACAGCTTTCGGGAAAGCTGACCTGAGCGCATCTGTTTGAAAGTAATTCAGAGAAACAAAAGGAGGGGGAAGGGATAAGGTGGATAAATTAAAAAGGAATTCAGACACTGAATCTGGTGAAATGCAGACACAACAATGTACTGCATAAACGAAATATATCAACAAAAATTATTTGAAAATAAACTAAAAATTACACTTAGGGATGATTCTTGGGACTGACAAAAAACAAGACACAAAACACTAGCCACAGTCTTCTCTGATTTTGAACAGTTAAAGGGATATTACCCACTAATGTGCATTTATATGCTTAACCTACTTCAAACAGCTTATAAAGAGTGTTTAGATTGCTATTTTGGTAGGAAGGAAAAAGAAGAGGTGAATGCCAAGCAAAAATGAACTAAATGAGAAGAAAGGAAATTTTATTTTAGAGATTTCAAACAGAAACTGCTAGAAGTGGGAAAAAAACAGCCAAGATGCAGGACAGTGATAGCAGAATAAAGGAAAAAGAGAAAGGTTATCTCCTGGTGTCAAATTTATACAGTCTTCCAAAGAACCTGGGTGAGGTGTTCAGAGGAATGTTTAAAGCAGAAATAATTCATAGTGAGCATTCCATAGGATAAGATGGATAACACAAGCAACCAGAGGCCATATTAAATCCAGCATCTGGCAGGTATGCAATCTGACAACAGTTTGTAGGAAACTCTTAATTACCTAAGCACAAGGTTGATGATTGGCCAGTAGTGATCAGCCTGGCAGCTGATCAAGTTCTGAAATTCCTTGCAGTTCAAGAAATAAGAACCATACCTTTACAAGTTTGAGAACAGCTCCTCACAGTTACTACTACAAATGTAACCTGCTTCAGAGCTGTATCAGCACAGCAGCAGTGTTCTAGAAAAGGCACAGCACTGAACAGATTAACACTAACAAGTGATAATTGCCCAGACTTCTGCAACATCCAAAACAGCTAAGTAATTGTTAAAAATACAACAGCGTTTCTTATACTCCATATTTGATACTGTCAGTGCAGAAACACTAAAGGCCAATCCTAATACCAAGCAGCGTTTCACTTTTTGCACATTAAAGCAAGTCCGTGCTAAGGATCCAATCCTGCCCTAAGGATCAATATCACCACTGAAAGCTGGAACTACAACAATTCTGTACACGGATAAAGTTCCAGGAATTAACACATTCCTTCCAAACTAAAACTGTCATTCAACAAATGAACACCCCACATACACACACTCTTCAAATATATTGATAGATGCCATTATAGAAAACTAGAAAATCTGAGACATAATGTTGTTCCTTATATGTTTGTGTTTTTTAAAAAAAAAAAATCTATTTACACGGATATTAAGCTTGCATATCATCTGAACTGTAAACAGAAAATCCTGGAAAAAAGTAATTGGAAAGCCTCTATAAGCATAAAAGGAATCCAGTCTTTGAAACAACACTTTCTGCATAGTTAGAAAAATAGATGTGATTATATAATGAAAATAAGAAAACAAAAAGCCTTCAGTCTAATGATACACACAAATTTCAGCCTACAAAAGATCTTTTCTATGGAATAGGAAGCTTAGAAATGACAGTGACTTTAAAATGGCTGTTACAACCATATGTTTAACCACATAATAATCAGCTCTTTTTCAATTCTACAATAGAAAACTGGAAGTCAGTGGAAACCTCCCTTCCACATCCAGTGCAAGCAAAATCAGACTACCATTGTGTGAAGCCTTTTTCCAATATTAAGCTATGTATCTCCTAGCAAAAGCATTTTAAAATACTGACAAATAAAGTTGCTCTGTTTTCACATTTAAAATATAAAATTGAATTAATACACACTTTTCTGGCATGTACTAAAGATCATGCAAAAGTGATAATCACATTTTCAAATAAATACATAGCAGCACAACAGAGATTGAGTTATAAAGATAATAAGCAGTTTTAAGTTAACTCAAGTACTTTGAAAGTCATGACAAGAAGGAATTAAAGCAAAAACTACATTTTGCACAAGAAAAATTGGGCACATCTATTTGAGAGATGGATGCTCTGTAATTGATATTGCATATGCAGAACCAACAAGTTTATATTCACCATATGGAGCACAGGCATACTGGGAACCTACAGAAGTGATTCCCTGAGCATTGCCATTAGAGACTCTCAACAGAAGGAAGTAATACCTTTTTCCCCAAGTCAGTCAGTGCGCATATTAAAAGATATCTGATAGAAACCATTAAAAAAATAAAGAAAGTAGCTTGCTCTCTTTCATTTCCAATTTTCTTCTGGAAAATTATTTCATCAAGAAGAGGCTGACAACACTATCCCATTCAGAAAAAGTTAGCTATTATGACTTTACTTATTCAGATGTCAGTGATAGTCTGGAAGTTAGTCCAGCTGAGCTTCCCATCTGCGATCCCTATATACTCAGATTCTTAATCAGAACTTTCAGCAGAGCAGTCTCAAAAGTTACTTGTTTCCCACTGAAAACTGAAACTTGCTCTTAAATTTACCCTGCCATAGAGGCGACCTCTTGCTCAACTGGAAAGCAGAAATAAGTGAACTTCCCACTGTTCGGTAGAAAAAGTTCTTGATGGTGGGTTTTACCTCTGCTGGCTTGCCAACACCAACGATAATCAACTTGCCGTCCTCCAAGCCAACAAGGATGTGGCTGTACTCTTTGGTGACAGAAATGCAATGGATTGGCAGTCTCATGGCTAAGGGAGAGATGCTCAGACTCAGGCTGAAAGGAACAAAAGTCACAGAGAGAAAGCACATCAAGTACTTGCTTGCACATACTGCAAAGAATCACATGCAGGTGAAATTACTGTCTACAGAATGCACTATAAGACAGTTTCTCAAGGGTATATTTTGCAGTTTCAATTTCCTAATTGTATTCTAAAAATCTAATTGTATCCCAAAATAGAGCTTCAATAACAAGACCAGATGTGGATAAGTTAAATTAGCAAGCTAAGACATTTTCACTGAAGAACAGTGACATTAGTGCCATAGCTGCCTAAGTGACAAATATCCCTGCCATTCTGAGGAGCAGGGGAGATCTACAGAGCTAAGCAGTAAGTGGAGCTTAAAACTCAGCGCAGAACTACATGAGGCTTGATCCTGCAGTTACTGAGCTTCCTGTGACAAATCAGGGGACCAGCACAGTTTGCAAACTGACAGCTCCTCCTGTCAGTTCTAGGTGTTTAATTGGGATAAATGTCTGGGAAGAATGATCTGTTACAACCTGTCATTTTATTTTTTTCCATGTCTTAGTTGCACCAAACACATTTTTTCTTCGGCGGTGGGGGGAACACAGAAAAAGCAACAGATCCCACGTATAGCACTAAGTAAAGTTTATTGCATTTCTCTATAAGCCTCCGTATTTGTATCTCAGTAAAAATGGCAGTACATTACCTGTAGAGATCCCGTATGGAAAGAAATCCCTGCAAGCTGCCCATCACGATATATTCACCAGTTACACACAGATCAGACACTTCCTCCTTCAGAGTCTCAGAACCCAGGTATTTCCCATTGACAGAATAGAGATGTAATGCATTCTTATCCTGAAGAGATCAAAGATAAATATGTCACAGATGACTGATAGGATAAAGAGTGTTGCACTTGTATCTTTTGCTCATTAAAAGGTACTAATATGGCAACAGCCCACAGATGATAACACTGACAACAGTCTCCCTGTTGAATGATGCAAGAGTAGTGAGCCTATACTCAATGTGTAAGGAAGTTTTTGAAGCTACCTCTTGATGTAATGTTGTAGTCCATTTAATCAATTCTAAATTTCCTGGAAGCATTCATGGATTTAATTGACAGGTCCCTATTTTATAAGAACTTTTCTTAAGAAAGGAGAAAGCAAGGCTGCACTCATCTTCAGCCTTGCTACCACCTTCCTTCCCTTGTCCTCCCAAATCCAAAAGCAGAAGGAAACAAGTGTATTTCCACAGAGCTGGATCCAGAAGCATTTTCTAGACAAGCTGGATTCTTCTTGCTGGATTACAGACACACTAACAA
Source organism: Catharus ustulatus (assembly GCF_009819885.2). Lineage (NCBI taxonomy): Eukaryota > Metazoa > Chordata > Aves > Passeriformes > Turdidae > Catharus > Catharus ustulatus. Next base: position 13,906,218 of record NC_046227.1, read on the forward strand.
AACCATCCTAAGTTCTTCCAACCTGGCATTGCCTTGAATCTCTTCTCTCCCCATCTTCCTAATGTAGTTAGTATGCCTATATCAAAGAGATTTGTTTTCCAAGAAATCTCCCATGTTTAAAGAAATCACAACAGCTCTACAGTTATTAAAGCAGCTACACAGCTCAACAGACACAACCTTATAGCTGTATCTCCAATCCCAAACTAAGAAACTGGGTAGACACTGATAATCTTGCACCCAGAACTGACTGCTCCTCTTATAAGCCTCTGCTTTTGTGCACAGTGGAATTTGTTTCCCTAATTTTCCAGTCCAAAGTGGCTCTCCCAGGAAGACTCATTAGCGTATGCTCAAGCATCTTTCTTGCAGGTGTTTGGAGATTTTCATGGAACTCACCAGAGCACAATATGCCTGTCACTTACCCTTTAACAAAATTTCACTCAAATTGACTTGCAAAATCTAAAAAAATACAGAAACTGACACTGCATGCTCAAAAAGCCTCAATACTACAGGAAATGAGATAAAGTTAGATACACTTATGATTAAAATCTTCAGTGACAGAAACAAAAGTTTTCTACAAACTCAAGTACCTTGAGAGTAGTCTTTCCTTCCACGCTGGTGTGGACAACTATATGGCCTTCCCAGGACACAGCCAGATTGGGAACAGTGAGCAGGAGAGAGCTCTCACAAGGCGGCCGCAGAGTCCTCACGTACTGACCCTTCCGAATAGTGCGGACAATAACGGTGCCATCCTGCAGCAAGCACATGGAGGGGAGTTGATATTCAGCAGGAGACGTATCACAACACTCACTACTTACATACAGAGGATACAGGGCTTTGAAAGCACTTAAATCCTTAATGGGAGATAAGGACTCCTGAGCATTAGGAACCCTGCACAAAGAAGCCTTCCCCTCAAGACCATGTCCTGTAGGCTTATGAAAAAAGCAAATGCAAGTAGGGCAAGAGCAAGGACAGGCAGCACATCAACAATTTCAAAGGTCACACTTATGAGTAGGCATTATGTGGAGTACAAAGTCAGAGTTCAGCAGCCTGCCTGTGCAGTACAGTAAGGCAGACCATGAGCAAGTGGCACAGCATCTTCAGGGTTAACACAGCAGGGAAGAAACAATCAGAACACTGTTGCTATGAGAGCCTTAAAATCTCCAAAAAAGTCCACACATATTAAAGCTCATCTGTGCAGAATTACCCCACATAGTAGGTAAGGCCTATGCTCTGCACAGCAGCTTGAGACAGTCTGATTTAAGCAGGCAGCAAAGGGGATGGCACATATCTTCATGACAAGCAAGGCTTTACAAAAAGATTGACTTTTTTTGTATTATTCTTAATCAACTTCAAACACCTTACATGATTTGGTTGAGAAAAGGCAAAAAAAGGTAAAAGTAGAAAGGTGCTTACCCTGGATCCTGACACTGCCATATCCAGTTCAGTGCTGATGCCAACACTCGAAACTTCATCAGTGTGCCCATAAAGGATCTGTAATGGCTTAGGTGCCAGGCCCACAGGCACTCCTCCCTGAGAGTAACAAAAAGTGCAATGACACATTCTCTTGCAGCTGAAGGACAAATAAAAAATGAACTTCTGGTATCTTCAGTACCAGTTGTGTGAGGTGTGTATTTGATAGAGGCCAAAGCCCACTCCAGTAGCAATGTATTGTCCTCTAGGTCAGCTTATATCACTTACAGAAATCCCAAGAACGAATGTAGTTACTTTGTGGGTGTAAGAGACAAAGTTACTTAGCTGACTCCTTCCTATCTCTGTACGTGTCCAGGAGTGCAAGAACAGCAGTGAGCTGCCCTAACAGGAGTTGTTCACATACCCCATCCACACACTCGTTCTTTATCTGTATCTGGGCTTGTCCAGTTCTTAGAGTTTACCCCAGAATCAAGCACTATCTTCACAATCAAACTTCAAGAAGCTGAAATTTACTTTTATTTTACTTAAAATAACAGCAACTCTTTTAATTTTCCAAGAAAAAGGCAAATAGTACTTCTCAGTGACTACCAGCAGTACAATATGGAAAGGAAATCCTGCAATTATGCTCATTAAAAATAGCAATGTTCATACATAACTGCAGGGTATCACAGCTTTTGTCCCAGTGAGTGTACTGCCAGCACATACAGACTTTCTCTCAAACCAGTTCTAAGGAAAGAACTGTGCTTAGAGAGAAGGTACAGTAAATAGTTCTACAGAAAACTATTTTCATTTCTGTGATAAAAATTTGTTTGCCAATCAGGCCTGAAAGCCTGAAGCATACAGGAATACAGAAGAAGTGACAAAATAGAGAAGATATAATTGCAGAGAAGACAAACAGACTGGAAATGCCAGTATGCAGTCCATTGCTGCCACTTCGTAATGACCGAGCTAAAACTCTCACAAGAACCATTTACTATGCATAAACCAGCACTTATATATCTATTAATAAAAAATACATTAAAAATCTTAAGAAAAAGCACTTCTAAACAAATATCATTTCCAGAGGATGAGTTCACTCACAAAGAAAAGATAAACAAACTAAAAAATCTGCAACATTTATCCCCACTTGAGACAAAAAGCTACCTGTATGAGCACTAAGGTCTTACTTTTTTGACCATGCACTGTTACTACAAAGTACTTCTTGACAGAATTATAAATACTCCCACCATTTCCATAAAAGCACATACAGTCATGCATCACTCTACTGCTTTAATGTTCTGACTTCAGTTCCACAATAAGAACAAGGTGACTTGATGAACTCCATTGTCCAAAACATGACAGCTTCCCCTAGCAATTAATCCTGCTCGTGTAGCAATCAGAAATCCTGCAGCAATCAGAAATCAGCATTTAAATGCATAATGATGGAAACAGCCTCACATTTTAAGTGCAAGAACACATGTGGATCACACAACTACTTTTACTGTGTGAAAGCATGAGACCAGTACCAAAGAACTCTCAAATGCCAGTGCAAATGTAGGTAATAGCCAGGGCTGTCTTTTCTGTTCTCATCAATATCTCCCACAGAGAAAAGGCAGTGCTAAAATGCAACTACTAGGAGTGAACAACTACCTAGAAATGTAATTATTTTTTGCCTGCCCTGAAAATAATCTATGAAATCTTTAAGAGAGCCTCTAAAATACTGCATTTCAGCTACATAATAACATGTACAGTATTTCAGAGAAAACAATTAAAGTAAAATTACTAAGCTAATTGATTTTAGTGCACTATCCTCCCTACAAGCCTGGAAAAAAATCAATAAAACGTAATAGCAAAATTGAGAAAAATATTACATCCAGAAACTGCTTCTGAGTATGCCTAAACCCACCTGCTGAACTATTTGCCATATCATACAGGTAGTATCTCTGGAGCCTGAAATTAAATGAATTCCACAGTGGTCTATTGCCAAGCAGGTCACAATATCTAGATAAAGAAAAGAAGACAAAGTCATCACATGAGTAATTAAGATTAATTTCCCACAGACTGACAGTGTGGATACAATTTGTATCCTGATTTGCAATTACCATGAAATACTCCACTGATAAAGGCTGGTGACACAACTAAACAATGTAATAATCATACAGCCAAGTGCACCCACTTGACACATTCAACTTTGCTATCTAAAAATAGCAGGCAAGCTTTATTTGGAAACTGCATCAAAGCATTACTCCAGTGACTGAAAAGCCATGCTCAAGTTTATTTCTGTATAATCACAGTTCAAGCATTCTGCTGTTCTTATGCTGCCATTCCTTTACAACTGCTACACTTGTGTGCCCACGTGGTGTGGCTATACTCTGAGAACACCAAAAAACATACATAAACCCTTTCCATTTCCCAACACAGAGTGACTGACCCATGTGCCTGATGTGCTGTCCCATCAGTTTGCCTTTCGTAAGGGATGTCACTCGGATGCTGTTGTCCCAGTGTCCGCCACTGAAGAGCAGCTTTGCGTCATGGGACACTGCAAACAGCTTGGAGGTGATCTCCAGCCCTGGGGCAAAAGGACCACTCATGCTGCGCTGTGTTCTGTAGGCAAACAATGAGCAGTTAACAGTGACCTTGGTTCAAATCCAGGATCTTTGCACTTCCCATGTCTTCAAAAATCAGTAACGAATTCCATCTATAGAAGAGGCTACATCCATGGCAAAACTCTCACTGTCACCAGTGAATGGAAGCAAGATTTCACCTTAGATTTTTTTCAGCCTTTTACACAATTGGGTAACTCATTTTCCTATTAAGTATTGTAACATTAAAGACAAAAAGGGAATATTCTAAAAAAAAAAAAGCCAAACTCACCACATATAGCTAATATATTACTATAGCATACGAATATATGAAGACTCTCAGATTCCAAGATGAGTTTTTATGATTGATAATTAGAAAAAAATTAGAAGTAGCTCTAAGAATGAAGCCTGAAATACCACTTACATAACTCTACTAGAATGCTATTACAGATTAGAGGTAATATTACTGAACATCAGCAGATGCATTCATAGGTGAAAACTCAGGCAGTGAATACAGTACAACTCATTGATTTTTGAACAATTACTGTATTTGATTATTTTAGATGCATTCATCTGTACCCCACCTCAAAATTTGCTTACTTGGGATTTGTCACTGTTGTATCTTTGATGAATGTAAAATAGTTGGAAATATTTTTGTCATAAGGCAGCCAACCATGAGTTCCAATAACGCAGTTCAGACTTGTTGTTACCTAGAAAAGTTCGATAAAAAATTTGATCAAACCCAGATGTTTATTTTCTGTTTGCCTTGATGCTAATGGAGCTTGCATAAAGTCCAGCAGAGGCTTTCCTTTGGAGTACAAAGGAAAAAGCACATGCACCTCTCCCCAAACAAACAAAATCCCACTCATCTGAGCTAATCCATGTGTGGTACATAGAACCACGTTGGAAAGTCTATGTTCCACATAGGTCAGAGAAGTTGGAGTAGGAAGGATGGGAGGAGGGAAAAAAAAAACCTAAAAATCCCAGCCAATCAACCCCTCTCAAACATTCAATTACAAGTCAGTCATTTAGTTTAAGCTGCTGCTTCTTCTCTTCTCTGAATACTAATTGTTAATAATAAACATATTAACATAGGAAGTTTAACAAACATTGTACCACAGTTTCATTCCTGACAAAGGAATCTAAACATTCAAGGTTATTTTCTTTAGATATTTATGAAAAACCAGGGAGAATTTTAGATGTGTCCAAATAACCTATGAACGTACCAGAATAATTTTGACATACAAAATAGGAATATTGGAATATTCTTTCCTGCAAAACAGAGGGCCAGTGTCTAGGCCATATATACAGATGCAAATACAAAACCACTGTTCTCCTCTCATTAATTGGTATCTGCCACAGTACAAGAATGTGTGTTAGTGCAAGAATTAGTTTTAGGAACAGCACAGGCCTTTGGAGTGTGCATGCACCAGATATGGTATAGTTTAATATGTGGGTTGGAAAGCAATGACAAACAATGACACCATTAATAACTCAATGCTGTAATTTTCAATCTGGGCTGCATTGCATTAGCAAATTGGTTGCTGCAGGGAAGTTGATCAAATGGCAAGTTACAATACGCCTCACTATAATTTACTGTCATGTCTCATCAGCTCTTGAATGCCATTCAACAGATCAGCCTGGCTTTTCCTTGGAAGATAAATATTTAACTTATAACTGACATTCATTATAGGTTAAAGGAACACATCTGAAGAGGAACAGTTAAGAAATGTTTCTCTACAAGCTGCATGAAAAAAATACACCCATTTGACTATCTGCAGTTTAAGAACAGTATTGACACACGCAACTCACCAAGATCTCTGGGCTTCCCTGAGAAATAAAGGAACGTGACTGATTCTTGGGGACAACAGCTTTGACAATGGGCACACCATCACTAATTCCCTAAGAGAAAGAACATGGGTTTGATCTGATTATATCCAAAAGTTAAAGGATAAATCTACAACCTGTAAAGAATAAGATCCAAAGCCTCTGAAATCAGTGTCAGATTGGTAGAACACCCTAAGGCATTGGTACACACCCATTCAGTTCGTGCAGGTAAGCTTCATCACAAACACTGCAAATGAAACCCTGACCCCAATCAGGGAGTTGAACTACCAAGTATAGGGAGTGCTCACACACCACCAGTGAGGTTTGCAGCTTTCTTGGTGTGGTGACTAATCTAATAGTCAAACAACACCCACACAAGCAGCCAGCAGATTATGGGATTCAATCTCTATAAAGCCAACTAAAAAGAGAGAGCTCATTTAATGCACACTGCATTGTAAAATATTTTCTCTAAAAAGGAAGCAAGTTCATTTTCATCTAGGTCATTACCTTTTGTTTCAAGTACATCAGAAGTTTCAGATTAGACTTTAAACAATTTCAAATAATACATCTACCTCTATGAAGAATGACTTCAGCTCAGTGAGGTGTTGGAAGATATTCAGAGTAGAGGTATCGCTTTTAGTTAGTCTTTGCACTACCTCTTCTGCTGACAGCCTTTGTGGATGGGGTTCCTAGGAGGCAATATTTGAAGGAGTAACAAATTAGACTAGTTTATCAATTTGTTCAATGCACATGAGATAGTCAAAATCTTAATGGGAAAACAGTCTTAAATACATAATATCACTTTTTTGAAGTAAATTTATTTTGAAAATTGATTCTTTGGTAATTCTTTGGTGGCAAAGATTCAATGCTGCTAAAATTAGAAACCATTACCTTAGGAACTACTGGTTTTTCAGAAGTCCTTGTAACTCAATTGTATTTAACCACAAAGGTCTGGTTAAGAGGGAGTAAAAGAGCAGTACCTTTAACAGTTGACAGGGAGTTTGCCCAAAATTGTTTATCATCCCTTCTAAAGCTTTCCTTTCTTTCTCATCTGTTAAAGCATCCAAATCCACAGCCCCTGGATCACAACCAGAACAATGAAGAGAGTAGGGAAAAAAAGAACACAATCCAAACAACTCATTAAAGAATCAATACGGTCAACTAACATTCCAAAACTTAATTTACTTGCAGCATTATGACCCTTTACCCCCAGAAAAGCCCCTAGACAATGCCTCCATTTAAAATACTGAAAACTCCACTCTGCATGTGGAATTGTAAGTGTATGCGTCAGGGCAAGAATTGCAAGCCTTTGTCTTATCAAATTAATTTAATATACTTCATTGCAAGCAACAAGTAGCAAACAAAAAACATCCAAAAGTCAGCTTTGAAACTAACAGAAAATTCTGTCTCTAATATTATTTGGTTTTAAGCATTTTGCCCAAACTCTAAACGAAAAGTAACCTCTTCCCACAAATGCTTTTAAGCAAGCAAGTGACAAGACACAGCAACTTTTAGGGAAAAAAAGACAAGAAACAGTAACAGCCCTCCTTTAAATAAAACTATACTTTTTTTTGATGATACATTACAAGGTTTGCTGCCATATTTCATCTATGAATCTGCTGCCTTACCATATGCTACTGAATGGCATGCTCACAAATCAAGCGTCTTCTGTCTAATAATGAAAACTCACAAGCCTGATGACAATGACAAGAGAACATACTGCTTTGTACCTTCATAAGTACAATAATAGAACACATTAAGCGCCTCCACTGCAGCTGGTCCCCTCTGCTTGTAGCCAAAAATCAAATCTATCCATTCATGAAGATGAGCAGAAACATACTCAGATTCCTAGAAGGAAAAAATGCTCTTGTAAGAGTAAGAGAAATACCGCTCTCATCTTGAAATTTTTACTGTTTTCTGGGGAAAAGATTCAATTCCTAAATTAAGAGTATCCATAAATGAGGTATTTAGCAACATATAAAGGCAGAAGCAAGGATAAGAATAAGAACAAGGATAAGAATATCCTTGTGTGTTATCGGCAGTAACTGCCAGGTAAAAGGGAAAATCAATACAGTGACACAAGAGATGTGCACTATTGAAACACACCTGTGCAAGGGAAGGTAACGTGCAGCTCCCAAACACCAGACAGAATCATCTTTAAATAGCAGGGGAAGCCTATTCACCTACTCTGCATTTTATCTCCAGGTACAGCAAATGCCCAAATCATTAGTGCCCAAAATGCTCAAGAGATTTAATGCTCTTTTCAGTATTTTATCTACATGCACAGAGCTTTTAACTGTAAGTTCTAGTGGTATTTGTATTGTCAAATGCAACCACAACTCGAGTTTGAATGCTATCCCACTTGTTTTACATTTAAGCCACAATAACCACTTGCAGGTGCACTTCTTTTATGATTATGTCACATACAGAAAAAACATCTTACCAGAGCCTTCCTGTGTTTATAAATAAAGTCTTCTGGGGAGTGGGCCCACTTAGGCAGGAGAACATCATTTACCACCTCTTTTGACATTTGAAGCTGGCCTAAGTTAAAACCTGGTGAATAATTCAGAAAAGTTTTAGAGTTGCTACAAAATACTTCAAGTAGCTTGAGTTCTCAATAAAGATCAAAAATCATTATTTTCTCAATGCAAGAGAAGGATATTGAAAAATTCTTAATGTAAATCCTTAATAACCCTACCACTGACATAGGAGGTTAAGTTCTGTTCTGCATGCTTGCAATTTCAAATTATAAAGGATAACAATTATCCAAAAACATCTAAATGATTTTGAAGTTTAAGTCCCAACCATAAAAGTAATAATAATCTTTTACAGATCCATCTGTAAACATATCTGCATTTGCTTTACCACGACTAAGAGTCCAAAACACTTCAGTAAGATTATTTGTAAGAAGGGAGTTAGTTTAAATGGTTATAAAATCAAGGCTTTTACGAAGTCTGAAAATCTCACCAGCTATCATTGAAACAACCCTAAATACTTAAATGACTTGAAAGTGGGACTTAGGAGTTCCCAATTTTTCTAATTTAGAACTCCAATAGATTGTAGCAGCACAAATATACAAATCCATTTTCAATTTGTGCAAAGATAGAGAAACAAATCACTAAACAATAAATGTGAATTAAATGTCTAGGAGTCTCATGTCAGAATGCAGGATACTGTCTCTTCAATCAGCATTATAATAATTGCAATTAATCTCTTAACTTTTGCTAAGTATTTAATCAGTATTAACTATTATTAACTTTTTCAAACATCCAAATGAGCATCACTGATATTTTCCATTGGATAAACAACACTATTTTTAGCCATCCTTAAGCCCATAGCCTGAATTTTAAACAATGTTTAGGCTGCTGCTTATCACAACTGTTATCTTCACTCAACAGTTTGAAGCCAGCATCATGATTAATATCTACGATTACACCATAAAGTTAAAATAGTAAGTGTTCCTCAGCATTCACAAATGGCTGTAACAATTCTTTTCTGAAGAATACAGAAAGTTTTCTGTGAGAATTTTCTTAGCAGTCAGTTTACCATTTTGATTTTCCAGGAATTCTGGAAAGTAGAAGAACTCTGGAATAAGTTCCTTGACATCATTGGGGTTGTCCATGAGTGCTTGCCAGGTAGCAGGAATAGAGTGGAACTGTCTGTCAGCACAGTCAAATCTGTGGATCAGAAAACTCAGGTTAGACTTTAATGACTCCCTCAGTAAAATCCCAAGTAAGAAGCAGGAAGGAGCTGCTTGTTTGCTCAGCATACCTGCCACTCTGAAGCTGGATATGAAGTGTTGTGAAAGGCTCTACCCGAATGAGGTAATGCATGACACCAGCAGCATTTGAGTAATGTGTCCCGTAGTGAAATTTGTCAATTATCCCAAGAGGATCCTCAAAATTCTCATATCTAAAAAGAGAAACCTTTATAAATACAACTGAGCATTATAGTTGATTTACATGTGGATTATGCTTATTCCAGGCAAAGATTCAGAAGCAATGACCATAGCAATCTATAAGAGAAAAATACATTGAGTTCCATCAAACACAAAGATTCCAAATCTTACTTAGAAAGTCGCTAGGAAAAAGATTGCTGAAAGATCAGAATGTAAACCAGATGAAACCTTTGCATGCCTTTTATACTCTTCCCTAGACATTTGCTATCAGCTGTCAGAAACCAGACAAAGGGCAGACAGGACTGATGACTTTATACAACAGACCAGACCCCACAACACTACAATGAATATTTACTAGTGAATAGACTTATGATGGTTTCCTGCAAGATTTAGGAAATGTGTTTGACTCTGTGTTTCCTGCAATATTTAGGAAATGTGTTTGACTGTGCAGGATGCAGAAGAGAGATCTTTTTCACACTCATGCCCATTTCCTTTCCTACTGGCAAACTCACTCCATCATGCCACCATCTGGCTGATACGTTCCTCAGCCTCACAAGGCTGGGAGGAGAAATTCTAGTTAAACACACTTCTAGAGAACCCGTTTCATTACAGTCAGGACAGAGCCTAATCATTCAAAGGAAATTCTCCATGTCAAAAGTTTTCAGAAGATTTTGGAAGACACCTGACTGCAGTCTGTTGTGATAGCACACTCTCTCCCCAGAGTAGCAAACAAGGAAAGATCATACACTGCTGTGTGAGTGTAAGCACCTGTCATTTGTACCACAGAGGACTTGCTGAAAGTCACTTGAGACACATTTTATTTTGAAGATAATAATCTATGCTTGAAAAAAGAGGAAGCACAGATTTGGGATCAATGCTATCTCTTAGCATAGGCAGCACTACTCAGCAATATGATTTCACATTCCTTATCTTGAAGCAGACATGGGACACATTATGTCTTTTCAAGCTGTTGGGCCATTAAATTGTTTCTACATTCTTTCAGTTTTTTATCTCCACAGTTGAGAAACTACTGAAAATTTGCAACAGTAAGTTTTGCCCTTTCACTGCCATATAATATAGTCTGAATGCAGCAGGAACAACAAACCAACCACATTTGCAAATGCATCTTATGTCATAGAAGCAGCTTCAAAAATTTCACTGTTACAACTTTATTTTTTAAATGTAGTATTAGCCTGGAGGCTTAGAAAAGACAAAGAAATATAACCAAGTGTTCAAATACATACTTCTCCTTCACAGTCTTAGCATTCTTCTCATTTACCACACCTATGGGCTTGGACAGGTCCCTAAATACCGCAGGATTGTTCAGGTCCAGTTCTTCTGAGGTGTAATCTCGTAAAATCCAGGGAAACTAAAAAAAAAGTCAAACATCAGAGATTAAAATACATCTTTCAAAACAGAAAACACACATACCTTTGGCAAAAATTTAAAAGTTAACTTCTTAATTACCACAGGATATTGAGCAAGGTCATTGTAAGTTCTTCCTGCCATGGTGTTCAGCTGAATAAGGTAGTCAAAGTTGGATATTTCTCTATTCACCCATTTCTGAAAGGCAAAGAAAGATAAAATGGAATTCACTACATCAAAGATAGAATTATTGCAATTACTATTATACGCTTTGTCGGTATCTATCTACCAGACGATAGCACTGGCAAGCGAAAAGCACAAGACCACAAAAATTCCATGCAACTCCAGACTCAATTTCTCATATTAAAATTTATTTTCCCTTTGATTCAGTGATTGTGCTATGTTTCATTGAGATCAGGTCCTGATTGGTGACCGTACTGTATCAAATACATAGCAACAGACAATTAGCAGCCTTGGTAAGAAGGAAACGAAAAATAGGAAGTAAGAGAAACAAAAAGAAGGCAAGTACACAGGTACTGATAAAAAGGAGAACAGAACTTTGAAATCCATTAGAGCAGTAAGATCAAAATTTATTTATAAATTCTTCACCCATTGGTTAACAGTGCAGGTTAACAACTGGCAAACCAAGTTGTCTGTGCACCTTTGTTTGCTCCATTATTATATTCTAAACCAAAGAACAGACATAGCTGTGTTCAGAAGGGCTCAGCATTTGTCTGTAGATTGATGGAGATGTGTCATGACAGATATTTTCTCTATGTAAATATACAACTCAATAGTTTTCATTGTTAGGAAAATAAAGAACCAAAGTATTTCCAATATATTAAAGTTATTTGCAAAGTTTTCTCCCTCAGAGAAAACAATCTTGGCATAAAGAGATGGAAGATAAAAATACATTTACTATATTTAAAAATTTATCTGTGTTTATGGTAATATGGAAATTTTTACTTTTTTTCCCCAATATTACTAATTCCCACTTAATCTTCATGTGGGTTTTGTTGAAAGCCCATCATGAAAAGACAGCAGGGAAAATTATTTGCACATCAAAATCACAGACTAAAACCAGAAGCAAATCTGCCACAAGTTTGATATTCATGCTAAAATGCCTACCAACCACATCAACAGAGCCTGGCTATACCCATTTACCGGTCTGTAAACACAAATCAAACCATCCTAAAAAAGTGCATGTGAAAGTTCAGGGGCCAGGCTGAAGGCACAGAAGTTGGCAGCTGCCATCTAAACACTGGGGGACTCCTTCAAACAGCAGAGGAATTCTTTAGACCATTTAGCTGAGGTCTCATACCTGCATCAAACCTGACGCTTTGAAAAGTTCCTGTGGAGATCTGGTCCCAGAAATGTTTGGAGAACGCAGTGACAATATCCGACTGTACACTTTGTTTCGTACCTGATAGAAAACAGCACTAATAAAACAATATTCTGGAGACTGAAGCTGACAATTAAGCAACTTATCTGCTAATTAAAATGTGAAATAAATAGGACACAGACTTCAAGTACTTCAATCTCTTGCTGTTTAAAACATCTGGGCATGGATGGGTAGGACGTCCTTCACATCAAAACCAAACCACACAAAATTTTCTAAGAGTTGTTCATCAACTGACCTACTAGTATGTAACTCACCCTAAGTTCTGAAAATTATCTTAGTCCCTCACAAAAAGGATCACTGATATTACCCAGAGGGGAAAAAAGTTCACTACTCTTTAACCATGGAATATCAATAATTTCCAATGTTGCTGTAAAAAAGAAAATCCCCCTTGATTTCTAATTAAGTTTGTTCAGTCTTTGAAAAGATGGGTTTCAAAACATTTAGATTATTACTGATGTGATTTTAGTTGTATAATCATTCTGTATAACAGAGAGACAGAAGAGAAAGGAGAATCTTGTTTAATCTGTCTTCACAATTAATCAGTTTCTATATGCCAGTCTAGTTTTCCATGATGACTATGTAAAGCAAACCTTTTGCTATTAGTGTTACAGTATTAAGAAAGGCATCAGACTCAAATACAACTACTGATCTTAAAATTGGTCTTGTGCTTATTATATAAACCCATGAAATTTAGAAAACCCATACCTCCTTATTGAAGTTGAGGAAGTAGTTGGTTTGATCTGTAAGGAATATCTCCAAAGCTGACCTCCTCAGGTTGTACCGACGCAAATGGATCTCTCGAATTTGGGAAAGGTGCCATTTGAAATCAAAACCTACCCCTAGGAGGAACACTCTGTTTATTCAGTTGGAATACATATGAAAAAAAGACCACTTTTCATACAGACACAGTGCAGTACCAGCTATAGTCACCTCAGTATTATTCCTAGAAAAGGAAAGTCTCATAGCTGACTTGATTACCCATTTTGTTAGGAAAATATTAACTTCAGATATTGTTGTCCTAAAAGAAATGAAGTAAGAAATATCTGATGGAATGTAGAATTTGCTTTTGGTTTCTGATTAAAGACATAATATAAATGTATTCTGTCTTTTACGTTTAGATTTCCCAAAGGTTGAACATTTTAGTATAGTGATTTGGAAAATTTTACTATTATTTGTCCAGCATTTCACTTCAGTGTTTTCATAGCCAGCTGTGTATGTTCTATTGAAGTTCCCTAAATTAATACAGATGATTAATGCTTACATACCACTACTTTTTAACCAATGCATGAGTAAAACATTGTTTTTCAGGGAGAAAAGAGAGGTGCCATTTACAAAGCAAATTAGAAGTAGTAACTTTTTTTAGTCATCAGGATTTTAATAAGTTATTTTGCAGAAATAAGAATAGTTAATCAATTTATCAGCTCAGAAACTACAGTTCCAGATTCTTGATTCTGAAGGGATCAGTCAGCCACTAACCATCAAGTGCAATATTGATTTTAAGTACAGAACAACTTGTCTCTTTACAATTACTTTGATACTCATTTTCTAAACAAACTCAGTCTACTAAAAGCAGAATGCTGAACTACACTGAAAATAAAGAGATATTGATCATGCTTACCTTCCTCTTTCTCAATGCTACCATCAAAGAAATAGATGTGATGGGTGGTGACCTCCAGCCTGCCTGGTATCACGTCAATTATTGTAATGAGTTCACAGTCTTCAGACAATATTAACTTTTCTTTCTGACTTTCCTCATCCTTCTCATCCCTGCAAAAACACCACTAAGTATTACAGGGTTGGGTAGATTACACTGTTGATTAGGTCCTTGGTAAGAGTACAGTTGAGAAAACAATCAAATTTGAATGCCATTAAAACTGCAGCATAAACAATTATATAAAGCTCCTTTCATCAGCACTCTTGTGTGTTTCAGAGTAGACCACAAACATGATTTCACAGCATTGCTCTTCAGTCTTGGTATTTTGGTCTCAGGCACAGTGGACTTGATTTCATCTGAAGTACGAAAACATCAGGCTGCATTTTCCTTTCTTATTTAATTGTTACACGCTTAAGTTCTCTGGCCCAAAGCAGACTGAATTCCAGTTGCTGTGACTAAAGTTATCTTCAGGGTTATTTTGTTATAATCTACAGCAAGCATTTAATAACCTTTCAAGCACAAAACGTATCAGTAGCACTCAGAGTGCCAATTGTCTATTGGATTTAACAGCACAGATACACATAGATGCACGTATAACATGACCAATTAATGAAGCAAAGCCCTTGCTCTCCTCCCTCAACTCCCTTGCCCCTGCTCTCTCTCTCCTGGCCTATTTTTTGGTTGCAGTCACACAGGTGACATGAAGGAAGCACAGTAGGCCTTCCCTCTGGAATACTCTTAAACATAAGGCACTCTCAAGCCCGTAAATGCCAACCACACAAATTCTCATGCTATGCAGTCGACAGTGGAGTGAGTGACCATGGCAACTACGGACAAGAGGCACTTCCAGTCTGCTCCATGTCCTTAGAGGACAGACTGCCTCTTGAGAATTATAGTTAACACACAGAGTAGAAAAGCCTCGACAATACTGTAGTTTCAGCCCACCTGTGAGCAGTGAATCACTAATGGAGTCTCACAAACATCTGCTCTGCCTTCTTGTCTCTGGGGCTTTTCTTGTCTCAGTGGTGACAATGATAAATCCAACAGTTACTTTGCTGGTCAAAATGCCCTGGATTGAATTATTAATGCCAGACAAAGAAAGAGGGAAACTCTGGATGCTATTCATTTCCCAAAATAGTATCTCGCTCCTTATCCCTAGCACAGAAACAAATGACAAATGTTTATCCTGTTCTACTTACAAATTGGAACTGGCTGCTGTGTCTTCTTCCGGTAGTTCCAGAATATCATCTTCCAAGTCACTCACTTTCACCTGCTTCACCACCTCCAGAAGCAGAGACTCACTAGAGAACTGTGTCTGGTGCACACCTAGCATAAATAGATAACAGCTCAGAACTTTTTCTGCTACAATACTTTTGGAAATCTAACCTACTAAGCCTACCTTCTACAGCAGAGTGTTAGTTTTAAACAAGTAAGAAGCAACCATGCTTCTTAAATATTTTTGTGGTTAAGCAGATCACTAAAAACAGTCCTTGAGCTACACTGAAAATTATGACAGCAGAAAGGGAACACAACAACTAAAAAATTTAACTACAGTAATTTCACGAATACAAGCCACACCATTTTGACCAAAATTTTGGTGGAAACCCAGAAGTGCGGCTAGTACTCCGGGGCGGCTAATATATTAACAATATTCTAAAAGCTGCCAACACGGAAGTGAGAGCCCTCAGCAGCCCCAAGCCAAGTTGGAGCCCGGCCAGCCCCGGCAGAGGTGGGAAAGCCTGGCAGAGGCGGGGCCAGTGGTGCAGGGGGCGGGTGGCAGAGCCCGGGCCAGCAGGGCGGGGGAGCCCAGCAGAACCGGGGCCAGCAGTGTGGGGGAGCCCGGCGGTGCGGAGGCAGCAGTGCCGGCCAGGGCGAGCAAACGCGGCGGCAACGCAGGTGGCGGGGGGGGGGTGAGCGAGCCCGGCAGCGGCAGCACCACCCGGCCGGCCCTGAGCGGCTCCGCTGAGCCGTAGCGCCGAGCTGGGCCACCCGGCCCCGTCAGCAACCATAATTGGGCCGAGCCTGCCTGGCCCCGCCCCGAGCCAGTAAACCCCGCTATGCCGCGATCCTGTTACTAATTGGCAAATTTGTGAAAGTTGCACACGGATCCTCGCTATGAACGAAAGTGCAGCTAATATTCAGGTGCAGCTTTTTTATTGACAAAGTTGTCGACGCACCGGAATTGTTGACTCCGCACGGCTTGTATTTGTGAAATTACTGTAATTCTAATGTGGACACTTACAAAAAAATATTTTGCAATATTTTTCCAGACACTGCCAAAGCATGCAGTTTTTCTAGAAATGCACTGCATTTGCTTTTTGGTTATGTGGGTTTACAAGAGTGTTTCAGTTTTTTTCAGTTTTTTTTGTTTGAGCCCTGACAGCCAATATACCAAACTTAACAGTTACACCCCCAACAGCAGTTTAGCACACTTCTAAAAAAAGCACTTCATATCTACACAGTTTAGTCAAAATTCTAAAAGGCTTTGAACAAACACTGCTTACTCTCATCTCTTTGCTTCTTTCTTGAAGAAATAATCTCATACTAGAAAGTTGTATTACTTATTTTAAAACAAAGGAATTAACTTTTATTTACTGCACAACAAAACCCCACATTTCAATGAACCAGGGCAAAAGATATAAAGCTGCTGTTTCAAGTCAAAGAACCACTCTCGTATTATAGATTTTACTATAGATAACATAAAGAAAAATCTAGATTTAAGTATCTAGCGTATACTGCTTATTAAACACAAAGAGGAACGTAGGTATCTTTCTTTGGTAAGAACTCAAGTGAGATAGCAAATACAACTTTACCTAAATTATCTCTCAGGTCACTAGCATCCTGATGAGAGTTGAAGTTGTAATTCTGCACTAGTTTCAGTCTCATACGTGAAAAATTTTCCACACTTGAAAGTTTCCAGTGAACAGGACGTTGTTTCCTAGTGAAAAAAAGTTCATAAAAACAATCTGAATAAAGACCTACAGGAATGAACTGATTACAAAAGAGTGCATTTTTAGAAAAACACTGGTCATCCACTTGTACATTATAAAAAAATGAAATAGTAAAATTCAGTTTATTGCTTTTGTTTCACATTGCAGCTCTGATCACCACCATTCCATAAACAGTATTTATTTTCACAGAATTAGCAAGGTTGGAACAGATGTTCAAGTTGATCAAGTCCAGCTGACAACCTACCACCACCACAATCACCCCAAAAGTATTCCTAGTAAGAACTCCCCTGACACAACTTGAGGCCATTTCTCTTGTCACTCAAGACTGTGCATCTCAAGCATGGTTACTGCAGTCAATCTGACCTGGTTTGAATCACATGAAACAGTCATGTGAGCAAATTCCCTTTAAGTGTCACACACAGCTTAGGAAGTCCAGTCTCACCTTTCAGCCCAAGGCCCACGCTCAGAGAACAAGTAAAGCTGGGCTGCTCTCCACTGTCTCAGCGTGGCTGTGTGCTGACTGCTGAGCTGTTTGAGCATGCTGTTGTACCGCAGATTCTCCTGCCGAGCCTTCCTGCTGAATGGCTCCACAAAGTGCTCCTGAAAGACCAGGGCAAATAGATCTAGCACTGAATTAATTCAGACCTTGGAAAACAGTTTTCCAAGAAATCTCATAAAATAAGAAGAAACTGAAAAGATTAAGCGATAAAATTCTGAAATTTTAAGGCAATACCCAGGAGAAAAAATTTTAAAAGCTTAGACCTGGAAGAAATAATGCCAGACTTTGATTTAAAGATGTATCAGTGCTGAACCTACACTAAGGCAAATTTTCATCGTTAGAAAAGCAGCCAGTATTAGAAATCCAACTATAATAGGTCGGCTTTTTCTTAAATTCTGGTATTCTAGAATGTGACTTTCATTGTATTTTTCCTTTAGCTACTTGAATAAAATAGACCTACAAGTTTTGTTATTAAGAAAACAAAGAGACATGTAACTTCACTATGATATTTCCTGTGATTACCAGTTAGCTCTAATGCTGAAACTCAATCTGGACCTTATATAGAAAGGTCAGTTTAGAAGCAATATTTCCACACATTAAATAAGAACTGTTCACTGTTTTAAATATTTTAATTGAATTGAAATAGGGTTAAAGAAAAATCCCAAACAGCTGATAATGGAAAACAGATTTTAGTAATTCAAAACACAAATCAAAGACGATGCAGCTTATGGCTAAGCATATTTCCACCTTGCAGTACAAAAAAGAAGGCCTATTGAAATCACTCTGATTGTACATAAGACTCTTAATAGACAGAGTAGAATTAGAAAGCATATCCTAGAAGTGCATATAGTCCCACTGCCCATAAAATCTTAATACAATTAACCTGTTTAGAATTGAATTACTTGAACTGGATCATCCTGGAATTCATTTTCTCCATCTTTTAGAAGGCAACTCTTGAGAGAGTACTTTTAAGACAACCTTGCACTCACTGAAAACCTTACCTGAAATTTAAGCTTACTTTCTCCTCTTTCCCGGTCCCGCTTGTGCATGTTCACCATAAATGCTTCATAACAATCTTTCCAATAAAGTGCCATCTGCTCATTATCATGTCTGAATGAATTCTCTTCATATTGCTTCATATTTGGAATAATCTGGTTCCACCAAAGCAAAATAAAAAGTACCATATGATTTCTAAATGGGTTCCTCTGCTTTCACAGCTGAAAAGAGGGAGGAAATGATACAAAAAGAATTTACTACTTACATATTTGTCAATATAAACTTGCCACTCATCAGATCTACAGTATTCTTGAAAGTCCTCAAAGAAAGATGGGCTGCCATTGGTAGGAGGCAGTGAAGGAAGGTGCAGGTTCATAAAGAGAAGTTCATAAATCTTGGATACCAATGTCCGAACAAGGGGAATCAAAAATGAGTAAGTTTCTGTCTTCTCTTCAATTGACCTACTCAAAATGCCTTCCAACTTCCCCAGGAGGTAGCAGGCTTCAGGCTGGCTCTCAATTACTTTGGTCTGAAGGAGGGTGTTTAGTTTGGCTGCTGCCATAGCACAGACCTATGAAAACAAACAGCAAAAAATGAATGTGATTGTCCTCGAGCACCCATTTTTTTTCCTGCCATTCCTGCCTGCATATTCCCATCCTCAAACAGAAGCTCTCTACCTCTTTCTTGTGCTCTGGAGGTGGACATGGACAGGACTAGAGTAAACCTGCAAAAGGTAAGAACCAATAAAACATCTTCTCAACAGAAGGATGAGGGACTGCCACAGTCATGCTTCACTGGCATGAGCAGCTCCCCCATAAATCACACCAGTTGCATCAAATGTGCCCTTAAAACTCAAGTACCACTTGCAAGAATTTGCAACAAACCTGTAAGTTGTCTTGTGCAATGAATCCAAGGAGCAGCTGGACTTGCACCTGTGAAAGCCTAATTGCTTCTAGGCCAGCAGAGTACCAGACTGACAGGCTATCCATGAGAGTCACTAGTTCTTCCAAGAGCTATTACAGAAACAGAAAATTTGCATAAAATAAATAAAATAAAAGGAAATAAAAGTAACAATAACTAATCTAGCTGGAGACACAGTAATTTTAAAGACCTGAAGAAGAGGCTGTGTTCATATTTGTAACTTAACTAAACGCAGAAAATCATCCCAGAACACTGCAGTTAAACCAGCAATTTAAAGAAACTCCCAGCAACAAAAATCTATCTAGCTCAGTACAATAAGTCAAGTATCTCCCCTAAATAAAGCATATATATATAAATGTGTGTGTACAGGGGGAGAGAGAGAATATACATATGCCTATTGTTTTTCCTAAAGTTAACTCCAGTAAATGCCATATCCTTGGAAAATGTAAAAGATTCCACTCTAGGAAGCATTTCTTTCTGTCAGTACTTAGATAGCAAAAGTGATATAAGCCTTGAGAAAGGTGGATATTCCCAAGGCAAATGGCACATTTCACTATACAGATGTGTTTGTTTAAACCTAATACACCTTGACATATTCTCTAACAAGTTACTTGAATGCTGACTGAAATATCCCACTTAGGATATTATAGTGATTTAAATGCTCCCTGGGCATAGTGGAAGATAATTTATGAAAGTACTGTTATTTTCAATTCAAAGTTGGCAAGAGACACAACTCTCATCACTCCAAAGTTCAGCTCTTATTTCCAATTAGAAGGCAAACAGAAGCCAAAGCTTTTAACAAGAAGAAACTTTTTTAAAACAAGCAATTTAAAGCTTTAAATTATGTTTACTTATAAGGAGGCATTTGGAGAACAGCATAGGAATTAATGTTAATGACTCCTGACATTACACTTTATTCTTAAAGAAAGTAGTCTTTAAAATATTTTTAAGGATTTTTAGGAAAATAATTATGGTTTCCATATAATCTCTCTCTCCTTTTGCTTAGAAAACTTGAAAATCAATGGGAACTCAAACAGCGAAGGTAGCATAATCAGTAACAGCATACATAATTGCTGAGATAAATTATACATTTTGAAACTCCAGTATGGGTCAAAACACAGAAGTGACATTTCCCAACTTGCAACCAAGAGCAGAGATTTGGCTCATCTGTCACTCAGGATGCTCAGAGTCTCATAAATGCTGATAAACAATGTAAAATATGCTTAGGCTACAACTGCTGCTGTGTCATTAGCTTTTACATTTTCTATTTCTCCAGTCCGAAGAAACCTGGATTCTCAGTAAAAAGTATGACTTACATGCCTATCTAATTTGCAAAATTAACTATATTCCCTGAGGTAAATATTCACATTTTTATTCATGAAGGGACTACCATTCTACTATAAATCCTTACTCTGTAATATCTGTGGTTTAAAAATGTATGACTAGAAGGGTGACAGTGTCCAAACCAACAATTTTCTTATTACCATTTCAGCCTATATGCACTATTTCCATTATGCCATTACTGTACCTTTTCTGTCCATAAATTTGAATTAATTAGTCCTTCTGCCTGCAGGAAACCTTGTACAATTAGCAAGAGCTTGAAGGCATTTTCAGCATGTGTAGGGAGAGCTTTTGAATCTCTGTTATCAGTGACTGACCATTCTAACATCTTCTCCAGCAAGCTGCATGGAAAACAAAATCCCAGGGTAAGTATTACATGTTCCAAGTGTAAGTGGTTTTAAAAAATCCAATTAAGTATTTAATTGAATCTCTTAGTCTGTAGTTACATAACTGCCATCTTCTTGATAAGCCAGTGAGATAAAAGCGATTGAGAGACTCATGAAAACAGTGACAGTTTTAAAATGTTCTGGCCACAAGACACTCTTAAATAGGTACTGGAATATATTTCTGACAGTATGTGAGAGACATCATAGAAAAGTACATCTTGTTGGGAAACACCCACCCCTTCCCAGCTTCACTCATGTCTCTCACTTCTGTTTATCCTCAAAAGGGATGAACTGTACACTCACTTGAGTTTTATTTCATCAGAAGGTCGCAGCAACTCATTAGACATCCCCAGTTTGGTGAGAGCAGAGAACACCTGTCCTCTCTCAATCCATGCATCATCATCAGATTTTTCAATACCTTTCCACATTATACATAGCAGGATGTCTGTAAGTAACTGTATCAGTTCATTATCACTCCCCTACAAAAGAAGTGAAATATTTAAAGCCCTTCTAGTATAGAAAACCTTCAAAACATTTATTGTTCATCACAGTCCCTATGCTTTCATGTTTCAAATATTTCAAACACTGCAGTCTAAAGTCCAATTGAAAAGCTCAAGAAAACACAAAGAGACTTGGATTGCTTATATGATGCACAACAAGCTGTCTTTAGCCACCCTTGATTTTTCCACAGCAAGTTTACTCCATGCCACCTCTGGATGATAAAGGACGTTTAAATAAATGGAGGGGAGAGTCTGCAGGGCTTTTTTAGTGGTTTCTTGTTGGGAGGGGAGAATGGTTTTATTTTTTTGTTTGTTTGTTCTTCTTTTTAAAATACCAAAGCTATCCCAACTGGACAATCAAGAAAGATGACTCATTACAAAAGGAAGTACCCCTATTCACTATAAAAGAGCCATATTGTTTGCTTTTCTGTTGGATGACAGGAGGGACAGAAAAAAAGTAGTAATCATTCATTAGGGAGATTGAAAGAACAAGAAGAAATTTCCAACAGTTGGAGAAACCAGTCACATAGTTACTTACTCCTTGGTTTTCCAGTAGAGAAAGCTCAGCAGTGAAGCCCACATCACTTGTAACACCCAGCTCTTTGTCAGGCTGCCCAGAAAAGGGCTTTGTGCTCTCTGTGGGTGAAGGAGTGCTGGGCTGGCTGTCTGTCATCTGATTCCCTACATCAGCAAGTTCATAAGAGTCAACACTGGACAAATCTAAACTCAAATGTGAAGGATTACTGTGCCACAATTCTTCTCGGCCCTCTGAATTAAAAGACATCACTGCTGTGGATGCATCTTCCAGCGGCATAACAGAGAAATGGGCAGGGACATCCAGGGATTTGCTGTCGTCTAAACTCCACTGATCAAACAGACCATTAACTGATCCAAAGCTGCCAGCTTTCTCTCTCTCTGTCTTATTAGCTTGATGATTCTGAAACTCTTCAGTAGGAGGCTTTTTTTTCCTCTTCCCTGGAGGAATCAGTCCTGTTCTGCTTGAAGCCAATCCGGACCTCCGAGTTTTCTTTCAGGAACAGTCTAACCAAAGTGTCCTGCCAGCCCAGCTGCTGAGAAATCTGTTGTGCTGCATCCAATTGGGAATGCAAAAGGTGCAAAATCTAAGGATAGAAGATATCCCATATCTACACGTTAATTTTAGCTTGTAACTGCATCCATCTGGCTTTTCAATTAAACATTTTACAATCTAACAACTTTTTTACTTTTCTTACATTCTTATATAAAGAGCCATAATTGGCTAATGACAAGCAAATCAGCCACAAAGTAATTTTTCCTCATTACAAATACATATTTGAGGAAAAAAAGAAAAAAAAAAGGAAAAATTTCTCAGGAGTAGGGGAGAAAAGAAGCTATCAAACCATATTGGTTGCATATTTCATTGGCAACTCTTCTGCAACAATGCCTTCAAAAGGCAATTATCTCAATAAATAATCCCATTCACCCACAGTCTAAAAAATATTCCCGAATAGAAAATATGTTTCATTAGGAACTATTAAATAGATAAAATTAATAAAATTGCAGCTTGAAAGCTTACTGATAGTGTACATTACAGTATAATTTCTTCATTTTGTGAAGCCTTATTAGACTATATGGTGTCTCACAGCTACAATTCAGTACTAATTCTAGTGATAAAAGCTTTGAGAAAACTCAGTAATTCAAGGAGCCTACTATCTCAAACCTGTAGCAAATACAAGCTATTTGAGAAACATGATAGAGGCTTCACTTTTTGTTTTGGCTTTTCAAAGTACTTGAGTACACAAAATTCCACAGTAAATGACAGATTGTTTTAGTTTTTAAAATAAACCATTGCTAAAGAAAACAGTAACAACAAATACTGCCACTGTGTTTTAAAGAAATAATTTCGTTATTACACTGTACAGTTTATAGGCTTGAAGGACAGTATTCCAGTTCTAAAGAAGACAACTAACCTTTCTACAGATAATCACTCTCATGTTTATATCTGATCTATGAGCCAGATACACTACAGCTAGAAGATCTTTATAATTCACAGCAGGATCTGTAGGGAAGAAAGAAAAAAGCTGCTATAAACAGTATCACACAAGAGAATGTAACCTATAAATATTTTAAAATTGCCTTGGAAGTTATGACTGCATCCAGGGATAGTAGAAGTAACAAACTTCAGAGAACTAAGAAAATGTTAGCTGAGACTAATGGGAACTTTGAGTAGAACAGGCTTTCCAGAATAGAAGACTTTCCTCAGCCAAAACTAAGTATTTTTGCCTCTGAGCAGCAGAAGTGTACTAACGTCAGACACAGTACTTGTCAATTACCTGCATACAGAACTTGGTTAAGAAGGTTTTTAATAAGAGAAACAGTAACTGGTGATTCATTCAGAAGGAGCCCCAGCCCAGAGTACCCCACTTCTCTGAGTCTCATACGGTGCTTGCTCCGTTCATAAACTTTGGTACATTTCAGCATCTCTTCCACAATCTGTAAGGAAAAGTAGACACAAAAGCAAATTGGACATAAAAAAGCATCTACATCTCTCAAGCTTGTGTATGATACAGCACGCTAATCCACAGTTTTTAAAGTTTATTTGGTAAACTAACTCAAACAACATACATTGTTTTGTTAAAGATCCCAATACTTTATTTTAAGAGAACACTAATTCCTTTGTGACAATGCCATCTAGCTAGCATTAAAGAAAAAAGCAAACTTGGATGATTAGTATCTCTGTAATTACATACACAGAGCAAGAAAAACACAAATTTATGTTCAATTGATTAATTTAGGAACATATAATTCAATTCATTACCTTGAACACAAGTTCTCTAAGTCTGTCAGAATATCTCTGCTGCAATAACAGAGCATAAAGAATATCAGCATTCCCTGGTTCAAAGAGCAATAAAAAAAGCTGGTCTGGAGTTGGACTGGAATGAAGTAGGCTGAAGAGAACATCCAAAATTCCACAGAGCTACAAAATTAAGACAACCAAATTAATCCCCAGTTTGTTCAGATTTCATGCTTTGTTTAGGAAAATTTTCTTGGTTTTTAAGTTCTACTTTTGCTGGTTAACAGACATTTTGTTGCTCAGTATTACTGCATTTAAACAATTTTTAGTACATTTTTCCCCTCTATACAACACTTTATCAAATAAAGCAGAGACATAAAGCAAGTTCAAGTGTTGCTGATGCTACAAACAGAAATTACATCATCACAACTCCTGGCCAGTTGAAGGCTAATTCATTCGATTTTGTGAACTAAGATAACTTTTCTAATGGCACATCCTTATCTTACCTACATCTAAACAGAACCACACATCAGTTAACATTTTGCTTGTGGTCATTTTCTACTTTGCTCACCCAGGCAAGATAACTAAATGCCAAGATGCAAAATCAAAACAAGTCCAGTTTAAACTATTACTTTATGCCATGTTGCATACCTGCTCCTCATCACTGGTGGCAGCTATGTATCCTACAATGCTCTGAATTTCTTCATGTGATCCACCTTTGCTCAGGAAATATTTGATCAGTCCGTACAGAGATGTTCGTATTGTTCTCAGGTCATCAGGAGCCAAATCACTATCTTTACAACCAGTCCTGTATTCCAACAGACCAGAAAGGCAACCTAAGGAAGTTCTTCGTGGCTCATTAATAGCAATTTGATGGTGCTAGCTTGGTAGTTTTTCATCTACCCAGGCATCATGAACAACTTTTCAATTTTTACTGAACTAAGTAACTGAATAGTAATAAGTAGATCAGACTTTGCAAATCTGTAAAAGTCCCGAAATGTAGACTTCTACTGATCTGGATATAGATCAGGACTGCAGGTTCCCACCTCCCAGAGGAAACAGCAAAGTCTCTAGCCAATCTTCTTCAAGCACACAACTATATAAGCAGATATAAATCATCAGCACTGAAGGTTAAAATTTAACATTTCTAAAGAAGTCCTACTTCAAATCCTAAAAGCATTTAAAAGAAATTGAAATGCTAAACTTTGTATAATGGTAATGATCTATGACTTAATTTGCATTGTTGAACAAAAGTCCTACAATTTTGTAGTTTTAATTACTTTTACAAGCACACCTTGTGGCACTGACAAACTTTACATAATATTAGCATAAAAATTCAAGGAAAGGAAAATTAGTACATCAAATGGGGGAAAAAAATTAATGCAATTTTGTAAATTAAATCAACGACCAAAATCCAACCTGTTGTTTTATTTGTTAATTTTCTCATTGGAATGATGGCAAGAGCCACATACAATAAATGAGGAGTCAAAGTAGTAAAACTCATACCCATAATAAATCCTGAGTGTGTCTAGAAGAAACTGCACACCATACTTCTTTCTGAAGAGTCTTCTACTGTCTTTGATGATTGTAGAAAGATACTGTATATGTCCTACAACATAAAGTTTTCTTTTAGAACCATGATAAAGATTTGTCATATGAAGTGTCCTGTGTCTTCTTCACACAGTTGCCCGAGGCCAAGAGCTCACCGATTCTGAAGGGAAAGTCACCACTGTTCCAGATGCTGAAGTCAAAAAGCAAGTGGTGATACATCTGTTGCAAAAGCTGCATGTTCTTTTCTACTGAGACTTGTTCTATCAACAACTGTACAGCCATCAGGACATTCACGTCCATTAAGATGCTTGGCACCTTGCAAAACAACAACAGGTGTTAGCACTCAAAATACTGAATGTCTAATAAAATTAGATTTTTAAAAATGGAAGTTTATTTTATCTTCTATAGCAATGTCTGCTCCATTAAAGCTATACAATAAAAGTAGTCTCATTTGAATAACCAAACAACAAAGTATTTATATCAAAAAAAAGCAGAATATTAAAAAAATGAAAACATTTTATTCCACTTTGCAGATAAAGACCAACTTCCCACACCTTTTTGCTTTCAGAAACACAAGAAAGAAAATACTTACTAAGGAGGCCTTTAAAGACCCTGGCATTCTGGTTATGCTTCAAAAGAATCAGGACCTCAACCACAAAATTTATTCCTAAGGGATGTCTCTCATGTTTGCTCACCTTCTGTAACAAGGCTCCTAGGGTGGCAACTCCATGGGAGTGAATGAGATTTTCTTGATTAACATGATGTCCCTGAATAAAGTGTTTTATCATCAAGATGAAAGTTGCAACTATGTTCTTCTCCAGACGTGCTTCTGCAGAACAGAACAACAGTAGCAAAAGTCTTATGGTTTATCATTGGATCACTGCATAAAAATAGAGGGGAAAAAGTAAAATCAAGTGTTTATATTCCTCACTATTTCCTGAACTTCTCAACTCCTGTTCCTTAGCTGTAGCCTGTCTTTAGATTTTTTTCCTGTGTAGAATCATAGCCATTCCATGCCTCTCCAGAACAAAGTGATCCCAGTCCTGACTTCGGTAGCTTCATCCATGGCTGCAGGTTACAAACTCCTTTGCTACAATCTCTGCATATGCTGCAGTTATTTTCCCTCTGTAGTTTCAAACTGACAATTTCTAGCCACAGTATGCAAAAAAATTAGAGACAGAGAAGATCTATTTTTTTACTTTACCATTTCATCTTTGAAACAAACAAACAAAAAAAAGTAGTGTTTTCCCTTGCAAGGTCTGATTGACCTTACAAAAACCACTGAGAAAAGTTAATTCTCAATACTAGCAAAGGTTTTTTTTTTAATTTATTTTTAATGCATCCTTTCAGTTTCTTTTTATTTTAATCTAAAATATGACTATATTTTAGATGGAACAAGTAGGAGCCTGAGCACTTTATTAAGAAAATGTAAGTTTGGCTAAAAGTGAAATAGCACAGTTCTGATGCTGCTGTCCCCAGTGACTGTGTGACCCAGCACTCAAGCTGCAGGAAAGCTTCTCCTGTTGATATTAGTAGGCTTTACATCAAACAATTTCTCAAAATAATCAGAACAGAAATTAAAACAATGTCATACCTTGGCACCTGTAACAGTAAATCATGAAAAGAGAATGCTGTTAAATATATCTATACTTGAAATGTATTATTTTTTTATATAGTGCTGAACTCCTGGTACTCACTACCCATGTCAGATATCAACGTACAGAAAGAGCCTTTCAGCTTTACATGAATGCTCTGGAAAATGCAGCACAAAATTGACAGCTTTCTGTCATTCAAAAAAGGACTTGTAAATCCAAGCCTAAAAATTAGCACACTTCAGCTTCACTTTCCCACCTGATGCCTTTGGGGATGAAAACACCACCCAGTCACCCTCTACAGGAGTTACTAGCTCTGGAGGCAGAGTTTCTCCTTCAGACTTCCCAGGCATCTGTCCACCAAGAAAGGTGATCTGCTCCAGCAATGGAAACAGCACATTCATTCCACCAATACAGTTGATCATATCCTGAAACAAGAGAAAAGGTAGGAAAAACACCAACATAAATAAAATCCCTTCAACAATAGCAAAAAATTTACTCGGCATACAGGAGTTCTCACAAAACCAATCAGAATGTCTTACAGGCCACTTACACAGGGGCCATTCTGTCAGCTCTTGTTCTGAAAGTACATTTTTTACATTTCCTTCCTCCTTCCCCCATATAAACACCAGAAATTGAAGGATACAGAAACTTAGGAAGAATCTCCTGCTAAGTATATTTGAAAAACAGGAAAAACATTTTTGATTTCTAAAGTTACTTGCAGCAAGCAGTAAGAGACTATGGTTATACCATCTCTGCTTTAATCATCTTCCTGCAAGATTTCAACTTCAGGCAGTTAAAAATAATACAATTTTATTTTGTTTTTTAAAATAACTCTACACATACATCAATTCTAAGCCTCTCCTTAAAGTCTTCTAAGTCCCCCTTTTTCCTCTCCTTATCACAAGCCGACAGAGCAGAAGACAGTCCCTGGAGGAGTTTAAGGACAGACTGGATGTGGCCCTTAGTGCCACAGTCTAGTTCACAACATGGTGCTTGGTCACAGGTTGGACTTGATGACCTTAGAGGACTTTTCCAATTTAATTGTTTCTGCATTATGTTATTCAAACAATGCTTCCTGTGGTAAGGTATAATACACTCAAATCACAAGATCTCTAGAAGTGATTCACATCCACTTCAAATCAATTTAAAATCAAGGTCTTAGCAAGCTACTCAGAGACGCCCACTCAATTCCCCAGCTTAATCCAGGGATAAACACTCTGAAGTACAAGTACCCATTACTGGGCAAAAAAGGACAAACTGAAGTATTGTAGAAGTATTCATATCATAGCAAAATTAACTAACTAGCATCTGAATTTTCTTAACATTAGATTCAGCAAGTGATTGTAGAGATATGCGCAGTGGATATGTACAGTACAGCTCCAACAATATTTCCCTGTTTGCCAGTACAGTCAGCTGGTCACTGGAAAAATGGCAGATCTTTTTTGTTCATACATTCTCCTCAAGATGAAAAAACATGTTATTCTACTGACAAGTAACAAGTGTTAACTAAACCCTACTAATCTTAATCTAACTCGGAGTTTATGACAGCGAGAAAACCATCACAGAATTCCCTAGAGATGACAAAATTCTCTCAATACACATTCAACATGCATTCACCACTATTACGAAGAATAGTCAGCTACCACAAAATATCTTCATAAAGTATCGTATCTTCAGTAAAAGCAGTGGCCCTCATAAGTTCTCAATAAATGTAATGCAAATGCAACGCTGCTCTAGCTACAGCATTAGCCCATGAATTCTCAGTATAAAAACATGCTGCATCTGTTAAATATAATTTGCATAATGATAATAACTTCCAGCATTCCAAAAGTTAGATGAACACACAACCACTATCATTTTTGTATCAGGTTCTGCCTCTTCACAACATACTTACCTTGATATCCCAATTCACTACTTTGTTTCCAGTTAGTCTTCCATGTAAAAGATTTGCAGACAGGTCAAGGCAAATTGGGTTTCTGCAGGCCTGTTAAACAAAGAAAGAAATAAAGAATATCATCTAGGAAACAAGTTACAGATGCTTGAACACACAATTTTGTGCCAGTGTGTTGATATTGAAATATTTAAACAACATGAAACCCCTAGAATGCAAGATACACCATTTTAGATTTGGCATTCTCTACTGTACAAGGTGATTCCATCCTTTTACTATTTCTGCACAAGACTACAGTTTAAGAAAGCTCTCACTGCTCCTTATCTTCCCATAAAAAACACAGTACAAACTCTTAAAGTAATGCAGACTGTATAGTCAAACACAAATGATTTCCTGTTTCCTACCTTTGGTGTATAATGAAGCAGTACCTTACTGGGGAGGTCTGCTACTTCAGCTTCTTGAGATTTCCAGGGAGTTAAACAGTTTGGACCTATAAAAAAATGTATATAAAATCATATAACATATATTTAAAAGTCCACTTAATGTTACCCTTCACAAATTTTGTACTACCAAACTTGTTGGAAGAGCAAATAGGACAGTCTGAACTGCAGCTATTTGAGACACGCCTTGAAGTAGGAGTTTCTACGACTTAATTCATTTCAGAGGGTCTGCTTAAAAAGGGACACATACTACATGAAAAGCCAAACTACACAAAGAAGAGGAGTT
Source organism: Catharus ustulatus (assembly GCF_009819885.2). Lineage (NCBI taxonomy): Eukaryota > Metazoa > Chordata > Aves > Passeriformes > Turdidae > Catharus > Catharus ustulatus. The sequence continues at coordinate 13,936,486 of NC_046227.1, forward strand.
TTTATACCTTCAAACAGCTCTCATGTTTGTCTTTACTAATACCTATCTCATATTTGTGACTAATCTCTGTCATCAAGCCTAAATGCCCAGAAAATGAGTAACCTTCAAGATAGTTTTCTTTAGCAATGCATAATATTTCCTTTAAATGATGCAAGGGTTTTAATGCTAATCTGTAACAACCTTGTGTCACTGTGGAACTTACTACCTTTTACACTTTGAACTGTATAACATAGTTTTCAGAGTATTTTCTTTAAAATGACCGCTTAATTATTGATTCTTATGGAAGAATTCTCAAGCATAAATCACCTTTAAGTGGCCTAACAAATAAAGGCAATACCTTTAAAGAGTCTCAATTGCAAATATATGTAGGCAAACAGTAGTAAAAATTAAGAGTTTACAAGTGACATTTTTACTTAACATTTTAATTTTGCAGGTCTGCACATATGATAAGCAGATGAGCTTATGCAAACGTAACATTTTAAAATCAAACTTCATAACCTACTTATTAAATGCTAAGCTTATTTCCTTTAAAGCCCTCTCACCTAGGTCAGCTCTGCCGTTCTTCTGGATTCTAAGTCCTTCATTATGTGTCTGTGTAGAGCAGAGTTTAGTGGGGCTTTTTCATAACACATTTCTTTTACTTTGCTAAAATCAGTACAATCACCACTTACCTGCTAAATATAATGCTTTCACCTGAGAAGGTTGCAGTGCTTCATGAAAGATAATAACAGATCCAAGTTGACCCTCCAAAGATGTTGGACACCCCCATTCACTGTCCTGAGTCCCTGCTGAGATCATTTTGGTGATGAACTCTGGTTTTCCAATCACCCCACCCCAACTTCCTGTAGCGAGAATGCCCCCGAGTGATGTCCGATGGGGCATGACTGGGGAGGAAAAAGGTGGATCTGGAATCTGAGATGGAGGAGGAGTTGTTGTTCTCTGACCAGCTGAACCAATGCAGCACGAAGTAAAAGACTGGAGAGTCATACATGGAACACAGAAAACAGAACACATACTGTAAATCTAAGCTTTAAATCTGAAGGTTGCATCTAGTAAATCTGAACTAAACACATGAAACTGCAAGCAAAAAGTTCTGTCAAGCCTTGAAAAACAAGCAATCCATTACAGTAGGCCAAAAAACAGAACATATATTTCTCATAATAGGAGAGAACACCCTTTTTCCAACTAAGAGCAATGCTGCATGACCTCTGACAGAAGTACAGCCAGGAAGGACAATGCTCCTGATACCCTTCTGTAAATATTCCTGGATTATATTCCAAAATATTAGCCCAGCATATCTGCTACTGTACACTTCTCATACTGAGCCCACTCAAATAGATGCTCTCATGGTAAGATTACTTGATTGAGATTTTTAATGTTTACTCTACAAATGGGTCAAAAAACAGTTTTATCTTGAAATTAAAACCACACTTACTCTCATTTTTAAGTTTTATACTGATTTTACCAGTACAGCATCCACCTTAACTGTTTTCTCAACATACTTAACAAACATCAAATCAGAACTTAGACAAGAGGGAAGAATGTTGGGTGTTGTAGTCCAGTTTAATATAAATTTGTTCCCTAAAAGGAACAAACAAAGCTTACAGAGGAAATGAAACACGACATACACTCATTTTGATGGCTAGTGTATTGCTAAATGTGTACACACCTGAAATAGTTATAGTAACTGCATGTAAAGTGCTTATTCAGTTACCAAATGAATAAGAAATAGCATATCAAGGAAACATTCAAAAAATACAAGTAAAAATATGCCAATACTGAAAATCACAGGGACTATTCCTCATTGAGTACTGTTACATCAGTCCTACTGGTAGAGCTGCCATTTATTATGATGCTATCATAAATTATGTCAATATACTCAGGCAATTATTTTGAGGAAAACTCCACAATTCAATGTCATCTGGTAGAGTTTTTCTTTTGTTTTTAAACTAAGATGACTAAACAAGCATTACTTAAATGATTAGTTACACTCCAAAATGATATTTTGGACAGTATTCAAAGCTGAACATCATTAACAACAGTTTGAACTCTCATTGTATGAGAGCTCATCCTACCAGGGTGTGGCTCAGAAGGGAACTTACTTCATTCATAGCAGGGAATCGAAGTGGGGCAGAAACCTTCTGCTGTCCATTGACATAGATATACACAAGGCTCTGACCAAAGGGCCTCTTTCCAGGCACATGAACAATAGTTATGTTGTGCTAGTTAAGCAATAAAAAATAATTAAGTCATTATTAAGAGCAGTGAAATTACTACACAAAACTATTTAACTTCATCTCTACTAAGCTGGTGAGGAAAGCACTTAAAATAAATCCAAAGCATCAACAAGAATATAAGACCACCTGTTGCTTACATTTTAGAGTAGTAAATGCAATGTTTACATATAAACAGGTTTTTGAAGATGATACAGCTCTTTCATAGTAATGCACATCAGTTCTCAATTACAGGAATAGAGAAGGGTAGGACAGAAACAGCACCACAGCTAATTTATTCACATAGCACCACAGCCACCTATGCTTGTTTCAATTTAGTATGAAAAACCTTTAATGCTGTAACAAGCTTAATCAACAAAAAATGCCTAATACACAAGCATAAGTTACCTCAACAACTAATCTATGTAAAAATTGCTTACACTATTTGAGATTAAATCTGCACTTATCCAATGAATTACTGCAATAAATGCAATGAATTACTGCAATATAAAACAGATGTTTACTGCAATATAAAAACTATCAAACTTTTGACTTCTGAGCTAACAATACGATCCTAAACAAAGTGTTTGTCAGTATGAAATCTTACCCAGAGAGAGTCAAAAAAACAATGGTCAGGCAGCATCACTGTTGCATATTCTCTCTTTGTGCACACTGCAACCACCAACACTCCCGAGCACGTAATGAAGGCTTCAAACCCCATACCGCTTCCTGTAAAAAAGCTACAAAAGACACACAATCAAGGACTTGCTCCATCAAAACTACCACCTAACAACACATTCATCAGGAAGAAAATCCACTCAAGTTGTTTGGGGATGGTCCAATATTTACTATATGACTGTCTGTTACTCCTCTTATTAAAAAACAACAACAACAACAAAAAAAAACAAACAAACAAAAAAAAAAAAACCAAAAAACCCCACTTTAGGTTTGCTTCTCTCTGTACCCAGAAAGTTAAATTATATCAAGAAGAATTCATGTCAATATGCACTACTTAAGCACTATTTAAGCACCATGAAGATGCCTCCTCACTTTCTGCTCTTAGAGAAATCCAGTTTGTTACTTTTACAAAAAAACTGTGTGAAGGCTGTTCTGGTTTCGGCTGGGGGGTTGGAGGGATTGGGTTTTGGTTTTTAACGTTGTTTTGTATCAGCAATGAACCTTACCACAATTTGAAGTTACGGATGTAGAAATTGTAGATGACATTGCAACAGAGAAACAACACATTATTTTTATAACAGAACCTGGCTACGGTGACAGAAGAAAGCCCTCCCTTTCCCAGACTAAGTACCAAGTATTGCCTTCGATGAAGATAAGCAGAAGCACCACATGTCACGAGGTACCATATGGCACAGATGGCCTACATCTGCAGGGTGTAACTGTACCTATAGAGCTGCTTCCTCTTGCCGCTTTTGCTCGTCATGCCGGGGTCCACGCGGTCCTGGTCAAGGCAGAGCCAGGCGTTGAAGGAGAAGGCGGAGCCCGGCCACCTGTGGATGGCGGGCAGGGCGATGCCGGCCATGCTGTGGTGTAGGTTGAAGTACTGCAGGGCGCTGGCCAGGCCCTGCTTGCGCGCCATGGCCAGCAGTGCGCGCATCACCGGCACCACATAGGGGTGAGCGCCCCGCAGCTCCTCCGGCCGCAGCAGCCGCACCAGCTGCAGCAGCTCCTCTGAGCCCATGGACTGGCTCCCCAAGGAGCCCAGCAGGGCAATCAGGTTCTCTGCACAAGTGCTGTGGAGCACCGAGTGGGAGTTGAGGGTCTCGATGATTCGGATGACCATGTTTGCATTGACACACGTGGCACGGCTCTGTCTGTCAATACAGCAGATTCGCCTCAACCAATTGGAGATGAAAATCTGCAGCTCATGTGATTCTAGTTCTGGAAGCCATTGGATAAGCAGCAATAAGGGCTGGACATTACTAATGCCTAGTATCCCAACAGCCATGTGGTCACCTTCAACAGCCTGAAAAACAGCAGGGAACTCAGACATGAAGTACAATAAGACAAGGCCAGAAGTACTGTTTAAAGATGTAAGTCTTTCTGCTCCACAGCAAGCATAGCTCACCATATTCATGAGTTCTTCCAGCAATTCCCGTGATGGCTGACCCAGTGATTTTAGTACCTCGTATATGTGCGCATACCCAATCCTCTCCTTGAAGACCTCCTGAGGATAAAAATTCCAGTCTCACTAACAAATCAAATGGACAGAAACTGCTTGTCTACTGCAGCAGGTAGACAAGGAACTTAATTTAATGCAGTATTAGACACATAATAATTAGAATGTGATAATTACAGGCTAGAAATCTATTTTTGATAACCTGTTCATTCTACTGTCTCTAGAATGCTGCAGATGAGAAGCATTTCACTGCACCACACAGACAAATAAAAAGTCAACTTTGTATTTTATTAATTATATCAAAGAATATAACTACTTTGTTATAATCCAAATGTTAATAATATCACAAAAAATAAACAACTTCATTTTTCACCTTTTTAGTGCAAACTATAGCATGAAATTGCAACGCAGAACTATTCAAATATTCATCTTTCAGTAAAATACTTTCCTGGACTAGATTAAAAACTATCTGTCCTAAAAACTTAAAATTAGAGAAGTGTTCCAAGGGAGTTTTCCTAAAAATTAATTGATTTTACAAGGAAAAAAAATCAACCAGTAAAGTTCAAATGGTAGCATCCATTTATGGTTTAATTATTAAACAGTCAACACATCATACGGAATGGATACTCTTCTCCTGGCTACAGTCTGTGATGAAATGATTTTTTGTTTTTTAAGAATAAATCTTTTAGCAGGAATAAGGTGATTACTTAGGTAAACATGAAAAGAAAAAATGCACATGTTGCAGCAGAAGTACAACTGAAAATTCTGATTCTCTGTGAATCCCACCTAGCCCACACCTCCAACATACAACTCTTCCCAGGCTTTCCAGAGTCAGTGGAGAAATAAACACTTTCAGTAATGCTCTTTAGGAGCAGAACAGCTCCCTTAGGCTGTACTGCCAGTAGCAAAAAAATAAATTATTCCCACTCTTCCTTTATCCTCCAGTGCACAGTCACATCCCTTGAGCAGTGCCAAGTCTAGGGAATCACTCAGCCAAGGGTTAAATTTAATGAACTCAGCAATCCAGGAATAAATATACTATTGTTCCATGGGTTTAGCTTCCAGTCAGAACCACAAACTAACTACAACCTATCCATTTACCAAATCCAAGAATAACTACCAAGGAAGGGCCCAGCGCAATGGCATGACCACCATCTGGACAACAATACTGTCTTGGCTTAGTTTAAAGCCATATAAAACTACAACACAAACAGCTGCCTGAGAATTCCTGTAAATACCCATGAAGTCTACCCTATATATCCATGGGACAAGTAACAATTCCCTTTGTAGAGGTTCCAGTTGGTATCATACTTGGATCTTCCAGTTTCGGAAGAAAGATGACTCAGTGTCCAGACATCATACACATATAAAAGGATAAAGAGTGCTGATCAGATATATCTGTCTGGCATGGATGTGTTACCACAATCCGGTCATCTCCATTAGCAAGATCCATCAAGGTATTGCGACAAAACCACTAGTTGGAAACAAAATCAAGAATCTGCAAACAGCCCTCTGCATAGACACTGTTACCTTTGCAGCTGGAGACTTGTGCATTACTGCTGTGAGGGCTTGAATGGTTGATACTGCCAAGGAGTCCAGGTGTCCCTGAAACACCTGAAAGGAGCAGGTACAGAAGTCATATATAAACACGCAAAGGCAGTTCAGCTCTAAAATCTGTGCTGTGCCCTCCTGCCAGGAGGGAAACCAAGAGTTTGGCAGCATGCTTCAAAAATCATCTCCCCACCAGTCAGAATTTCAAACCCCACAGCCTACAAGAAATTACATCACAGTAGACAACTAACCACAGACTTCAAGAGGAGAGAAGCATTCGCAACACAATCTGCACCTCAAATATTCTGATGGACAAACAAGTTTTCCTCATGCATCCAAATGGACAATCTCAAGAGGGAGGGAGAAAAACAATTAGGAAATCTCTCGCAGCATGTGTGTGCACTGCTGGAAAATCAGCATCTGCAGTTCATATAAAGTAACTTATTTTCCATCCAAGGCCCTGCAAACCAGTGCAGCACAGACACACCCCTGAAGTGTAAGAGACAAGTCACACCAGCACAGTTAGGTGGCTTCCTCACCCATAGCCTCATTGCATTGATTCAACACCTCTCTCCGATTTAAGTAATCTTCTGAGGTTTTTTACTATAATTCTTGTTTATGTTGGTATTTCTATGATGGTTTTAAGAACAAAAATGTTGGAGTACTCTTTTTCATCCATCAGTAAACCTAATTAGCAACACCGTGCAAAGAAACATACTGTTTCATCATCTCTGAAATATTATGTGTACCTTAGAAATGCTTTCAAAGTGAAATGTCAAGAATCAGAACACTATTAGATGTGAAGAAACTTTTACATGCGGATAGAGCATTGTGCTGCATCCAAAAAAGCCAAAGTTATCAGCTAAAAATCGCAATTGTAAATTACCATCCCTTGTAGTCAGCATTTTTTTACATTTTTAATCAGAAAAATAATTCTACTATAAAATTAATACAAAAATTTGCATTTGAAACTTTCCACAGCAATTGGGAAAAGTGAAGCAGCAGGTTATTCCTACCTCCCTGATTCAGCCTGTCCATTGTTTTGTGAACATCTGTTCTTGATGACAAGCAAAGAATCAGGACACCAAACACAACCATTGAGATTCACAAACAAGGCCCCAGAATCCAAAACACCACAGTGCTGAGACAAAGAGCACAAAAGAGGAAAAGGAGGGGAAAAAGAATCACCACCAGGTTGAGAGAATTAATTTAGATCCCATTCATGTACTTCACCTTTTCCTTAAAAGGAGCGTAACTGATGCTCATTCTATTGCCAGTATCTGCAGTTTGAAGCAGATGAATAAAACATAGGCTAAATTCAATCTGTTATTCACAAAAATAATTTTCCAGGGACAAGTAATGCTGTGTAGCATCATAAGCTCATCTTGCTGCAGAAAGGCTTAAGGAGGATGGTTAAGGTGAAGCACAGGAATCAATTTTCCTGTGATTGTGTTTTGACTTCAACTGAAGCAAAATAGAGTTTAGGTAGGTACCTGGTCCTCATTCATTTCTGTCAGTAATTTGTTGGCAAGGTCTTTCTCACTCTTGTCTGCCACTTTATTGTTAGCATTTAAAAACAGCTGTTAGAAACAGAGACAAGAATGGAAATAATTGCATTAAACAGTTACCTGCAGCCAAATCTGTGGAGGCTGCCTTAGATTTGTATTTCACATACAAAAACAAAAAAGGGGGCAATAAAAGGGAAAAAATAAAGCTTTCTCTGGTAAGACAATCGTCCATTAGTATTAGTCTTCTGTTAATTCTTAGAATACTGAAGATTACACTGTATTTTTGCTATAGAGTAATTGCTTTTTTGCCCCCAAAAAAAGAAATTAAAATATGTAATCACTGAGACAAGGAGAGAGATTTATCTGGAATTTATACTCTTCCCTGGCTTAGCAACTGTGATTTCATTCATAATCTGCAACATGACAGTTCTAAGAAATTTGCTTGTAAGAAATAAAGACGAGCAGGGCATTAACAAGGAAATGGATACAGCAGTTTCACCATTTTCCACTTATGTTTCACTCTAGGTGAAAGCTGAAGATACCTAGACAGAATATTTTTATCTTCAAACAGCACAGTAGCAGAATTTCTGGGGCACACGGTCATTGGGACAGGAAGAAGGGAAAAAATACCTCTGCCATCATCCTAAGGTTACAAATAGCTTTAAATCAAACATACACCTATACTGCATCTTCAGCTAAGGAACTGCTCTGTGTTCAGTAGCTAAATTCCTAGTCAGTACCTGAATTTAACAGTTTCAAACTCACCCAAATTCATAATCAATTGCTGACAATTTGTGTGCCAAATTTAGCTGTAACTTAATCAGACCTATAATTTACCTCCTTCTGTTTTAAGAGTCTACTGAGGTATTAAAAAAAATCCTGATCAAAATGTTTTAAAAGTCCCTTTAAATAAAAGCAAATACTTTTCTTTAGTGGGTAAAAACTAAGCATTTCTTTCCATCCCCCCCTCCACACACAGATTTTGTTCCATTATCTGCTAGTTTAGAGGAACAACCTGAGAAATCAACTTCCATAAATTAGGGCAAAACAAAGGACAACACTCAAGATATTACTTTGACTTACACAGGTGTAAAAGCACATCATTAGAAACACTTTGAAAGGAACATCACCATCAAGAGCACTTAACAACTCAGAGTAACTAATATATCTCAGAGGACTATAACGTTAGCAAGAATAAGAACATTAAACAAAAGCAAATGCAGACAATGCAAAAATAAAGCGTCGATCAAACTTTTAGTATGAGTTACTTCATTTATCATAAGGTATATGAAAAAGAAAAATAGAATTCTTTTACAATTTCTACAGGATTTTAATCTTTCCATTTAAAAGTTGTTCAAAAAACATATTTTCTTCTTTTAAGCAGACAATGTTGGAGGCTGCTGTGCTTTGAGCAAAGTCTGACCTCTGAGACAGTTAAACAGGTGAGAAAAGATTCAGCACTGACAAACCAGTTTGTTAAATGACTCTCACGACAGAATAAGCACTTCCTGATACCTCTAAATTACAGTCTCTCTTTTTGGATATCACTGGCAAAAAAGCAACATTCAGATCATCAAAACTTAACCAAGCAGTTTTGAAAAGCTTTTGTGCAGATCACTAACCCTAAAGCATAGATAGCTAAGGAAAGACAGCTTGCCCATGAGCCTAAAAACCAGCAAATATGAAAAAAAAAGATTTACATCTTAGAAGATTGTTATACTGCAAATTACTAGGAAATATGAGTAGAAATACAGCCTTGAACACCCCAAGTTCTTTGGGATAGCTATAGCAGAAATAGAGGTATGGATTTTCTTTACCCCTCCTTTCCATAGAAATTACTTGCATTTCAAGTCTGCAGAAGATCTAATAGCTTCCTGAGTTTCAGATATGTGTATGGACTCTCATGCTCTCTGCAGAGATGCAGAACATGCTTTCCACACATGGCTTGCTTAAGAATGCAGCAGAAACTTTCACAAATGAAGGAATAAAATCTAGAGCTAGGGCCTCCACTCCCAGCTAATAAGGAGAAATCCTAGTTTCACAGTTAAATCAATCTTTGCATGGAGACAGTATACTTGTAAGTAGAAATATGCTGCAACACCTGCCCTGCTTCTATTCTCTCCCACTTCTCATCTGTGGGGGTATTTAGCCTGCAAAAGGCTAAAAAAGCACACTGTGTACCAAACTGGCAGCACTGATCTCTAAACAACACAGTGATATGTGAGACTGTATCCCTGGAAAAAACCTTAAAAGAACGTATCTTGTAACAAACAGACAGGCAGAATAAAAATAAAAACACCAAGCTGCAGGAAAAAATAGAGCAGCTGTTCCTGTTTTTTTAAACTCTACCATTTGTTTATGAGTGCAGGAACACAGCTAAGAGTCTCCATGAAGAGGTAAACATCATGTTGTTGATGATTTTAAAAGAAACTAAAAAAGGAGTTTCTTATAGAGTACAAGGTTAGTACAAAAATAGGCAGATATTCCCAAACACAGAGAAGAATGGAAAGGTCAAACAATGTATTTTCAGAAGGAGAAAATAAAACTACAGACTATTCAAAACACTTCAAGTCAGTTGCCATTCTGCCACTGATTATAATTACAATTAAGACATAATCCAAAAACATTCATTTTTAATACATCATTGCATTGAAATACATTCTAATCCAAAATCTAAATGGATTAGAAAGAAATTGCACACTGTAGCTAGCATTACATTATCTACGTGAGTATCAGAAGGGCTCAAAACAGCTATATCACTAACATAACACAAAAAGAGAGATAAAATAATAGCAGAGAGTTACATCATATCTGTGTTCTTTTACACAATGAAAAATGAAATCGGTGCAATCAGTGGAAGTTTGCAAATTATGACCATTTGTGGTTGAGATGGAAAATGAAAATCCTATGTAGAAAAGGAAAAATTGAGGAACATTTTTAACAGCTTGAGCTCATGTTTTAGTCAGTCACACATAGGACTCAAATATTTTGAAACACTTACAGTGGCACACCAGAAAGATTTTTTTTAACTGGAAAAACATTCCTCTGAAATTAGAATTCAGACCTCCATCTGGCAGCAGCTGTTAAATGATTTCCGAGGAATCCAATGATAGAATATAAAAAACAAAACAAAAAAACTAAACCCTACAACAAAAACCCAAATAAAAAGGTAGGAGTGATTGATTTTTTTAATCAGACATAGTGGTAGAGGGCATTGTGCTTAGCTCAAAGTCTGACATTTGAGAGACTTCAATAGATAAGAAAAGATTTAGCAGCGATTCAAAGATACAGCATCATAACAGATTTTAGAGACTGAGTAGGGTCTGTAAAGGTGTTTTGCTCAAGACTCTACTTCATTAGTAATAATACAAAGCAGGGTTTGTTAAAAATATGCTGATAAGGGAAAACTTACCTTGCAGTTCTGCAACAGTCGAATGAGATGCTCAAAGCAGTTACTGTTGAGGAAAATGGCCTGCAGGACAGGCCTATCTGTGCAGTCTAACATGGCTGTGATGGTGTCTACAAAATTAAAACAGAACTGGCATCAAAGAAAAAACACTTCCCAAATACATCAAGCATATTTTCCTGCACAGTCCATAATACACACCAGGAAAAAACTAGACAAATTACATGCTCCGCTTTTTTGATCAAGAATGATATGCATTTAAGAACAAATCACTAGGCTTAAAGCAAATTTTGACAATAAAAACTACCACATAGACTAATATTATGGAGAAATTTCAGCTAACTAATATCTTTGACTGCTTTGGGGCTCTGTTTCAAGTCATTGCCAATTGTGAGTATATAAGCACCATTACCTTTTTTTAGAGCACATGAACATTTGTTTCCTCAACAAGCAATTCCTCAGCATTCTACAGCAACCTTATACTGCAAGCATTCTCCATGGACACAATACTATTCCTCAGTTTTCTTGGAAGGGTGGGAAAAGAAACACCTTTATTTCCCATGCTGAACATCAAAATGGAAAAAACCCAAACCCCTGAATTCTAACTCAAAAACTTATATCCATCTCTTTCAGACTATTACAGTAATTTCACGACTATAAGGCGCACCCTTTTGAATAAAATTTTGGCCAGAACCCAGAAGTGCCCCTTACAATCCGGAGCGCCTTATATGTGGACAAAGTTCGGAAATTTGCCAACCCAGAAGTGTGAGCTGCGAGCCGCGGGGGGAGCCGGCGGCAGATCCTTGCTGCAAAAAAAAAAGTGCACCTTATAGTCCGGTGTGCCTTATATATGGGTAAAAGTTCGGAAATTTGCCGACACCCAGAAGTGCGCCTTATAATCTGGTGCGCCTTATAGTCGTGAAATTACTGCACTTTTGGTCAATGTTTACAACAATGTTATTTGAAAATCAAATCACAAAACAGCACCACATGGCTATTTTACTACAGAACAGTTTTATTCTGCAATTACCAAGGCTCTGATAAGTGTCACTTCTTGCCCAGCGAAGTTTTTCTCTTTTAGTGGAGACTTTCAGTCTATGAACCTTGATGCTCTGCTTAAATGGTAGCAATCTGATAAGGTTTCTTCTGGGCTTTTTATTAATAAATGATTAAACAAGAAATATCTAAGCAGAAATGTTTAAAATTTTTCAATTGCTTAGTCAAGTCAATATTTTTGCTTCAGAGTTATTGTCAAGAAATACAGAAAGGAACTGTGTACTCACTGAGCATTTGGATCTGTAGTGCTATAAATCTGCTCTCCCACTGCCTGCATCGCCTTGGGTTAGGTAAGGCTGAATGGTCTGAATTAAGCAACTTGAAATAGTTCTCCAATATTGTACTTGTCTCGACTTGGCGCTGGTCAGAACTGCTGGTTAGGAGGATATGGACAACTTCTGTCAGGCACTTCAGAGTCAGCTCTGCCTTCCTGCTCACTTCCTCAGGGTTTCTGTCATCCCAGTTGTCACAGTCTGCCAGAACACGCATCAAGACTTCCATAGTGGCAGGAGACACTGCTTGAAGAGCATTCCTCTGAAACCCATTAAGGCAAAAAAATTAGTAAAAAAAAAATCAATTTAGAAGAATTAAAACCTCTTCAAGCCAGCTGTGTCTACTTGAGTTATTGAACCATGCAAGATGCATTATTGTATCTACTAATGTTGTGTAGCTGTTAAATAACTAAGAAACATTCAATTTGGATTATGCTGATGGCTACATATTAAATACCTCTCATCTTGTTCACTTAAATAGGCTCTCTTTTTCAAAGGGAATGCTTCTACATTTAAATGCGGTTTACAAAATTGTATAAGGTAGCCTGGATAAACTGTTAATTTGAGGCAAACCTTCACCTGAGTTTTCATTTTAGATTAACCTGACCAACTGACTTGACTTGCAGCTTGTGGGGCTGACAACCACTGGCCTCTTGCCTGACTTTAGTCACCACCAGGAGAGCAAACCCTTACTCTGATGTGCTGACCAGACTTCCTGGCTTAACTTCAGGCTTTATCACTTCCTGATGGAGCAGAGCCTGGCTTTGCAGCTCCCTGGCAACCTTTAAAAACACTCTTTCCTGAAGGCCAGCAGAAGCAGCAGCTGCTTGTGACCAAGCTAAGTAGGACATTACAGGAGTCAGGTGAGAAAGAGAATGTTGGCTTTACTGCTGATGAATACCCTCTTTGTCTCATATTCTTTCAAAGACTTTAAACTGCTTCCAAGCTGTAAAGGCCCCATGCCTCCTACTGAAAACAGCTTACTTTCAGCACTGGGAGGTAAGCCAGATCAATTTCATGCACATGAACACAAAACTTTGGTCTTTGCAGGTGGAAAGTCCTAATCTAGTTACACATATTTTTTCTTTAAAATATTAGAGTAAGTTCATATGAGCATGTAGTTGCTCTATCTACAGTTACTTGGAATTGGGACGCAGCTTTTAGCATTTAGGTTCCTAAGACAAAAAGAATTAATCATGGATAATAAATTCTTCTCATTTACAAGTTATGGAGTATTTAAAAGTCTTAAAGAAGGAACAAGCATTTGGAGGTTTCAGCAGCTGAAAATTTTAGTTTACCCTTACCTGACCACCAGCCACAATAGCTCCAAAGAGATGCAGCAGGCAACATTTCAGGCTTTCCTTGAGATGTTCACTTTCTTGAAAGCATTCTGATTAAATAAAAAGAAGATGTTCCTCAAAAAAAACCCCACCAACAAATAATAAAAAACCCTTCCTATTCCCTGTCATCATACAAATAAAAAAAATGTCAATTGTATCATCTCCACTTTGTTTTATATTACTCAGACACAAACACACCAATTCCATCATTATCAATGTACCACAACATTCCGCATTTATCAGGAGTTCACAGGGCCACACCTTCAGTTTGCATAAACTTTCTGTGCCAGCCGATAGAACTATAAACACACAACCTTTGCTCTTGATTCATAAGGTAAAAATGAGCCCATTTTGTCCATATCAATGAGAAACAGAAGGGCATTCTAACACATAACCATTTATCAAGCATGACAAAGTTCAGAGAAATTTTGGCATGAAAAGTCTGATGCCATAAACGGTGCAGGTAGCTTAAAAAAAACAGTCCCTGAGCTGACTTGAAGGCAGATTGCCAGAGAATCCTGGGCAGATCTGTAACCATCTTAGCAAGTAATTTCAACTATCTAAGGGTAATGACAACTATCCTGCATCTCTTCTCTTGCCATATCTGACAAAAATTAGTCCCAGACAGCCTCAGGAACTCTTAGCAATAGATATAACCTGGATATTGTTGTTACAGTAATAATGCTAGACCTAACACAGTAGCAAGAAACTAAAAAGGATTATTTTTGGAAATACCACTTATTGGCAAGTAAGATTTCTGACTACATACTGAATGTCCAAGCCTGTTTTAAAAGAAGATTGTAGAGCTATTTTTCCTATCTGTTTTCCAAACAGAACAAAGCTTACTTAGATGATCACACCGTTAGTGAGCTAGTAGCACCACTCCTTGACTTAGAGCCACTGGATAGTTGCAGAACCTCAGATAAGTTGAAAAGAGCAGTACCTAGCAGATTGTGAATAAATCATTAGACTGGATAGACGGAAACCATGCCCCCTCAAATTAGTCCTGGCATGGCAGAATGCACATGCTCAGGAATTTCTTGCTCTGTCCTTTCTGCCAACTGGCCAACAAGCAGATGAGTATCTGCTGGCTAATTAGCACACTACTAGTTCTATCACATATGATATTTAAGAGACTTAGGAGGAACCACTGGGTAATGCACTAAATGGAGAAGAGAAAACCTACAGACAGCACTCCCCTGTAGCAGCCTTTAGAGTGGGTTTCCAGTGCGCTAGCACATAGGTAAGGGCATTTTGACTGGCATCAACAATTCAGTCTTTTTGGCAACTATCTTTTTTTTTTTTCTACACAGCAATGGAATCCCAAGGAACAGGAGCTGTGACTCAAACTCAGAAGAATCAAATTCATAAATGCTACCACTCTACTAATAGAACTTTTTATTTTCAATTAAAACTAAGTTAATGGATAGCTGCAAAAAGGGCTGACTTCACTCCTTCACTGTCCATCCCTCCAGCTTATTCCTGCTGCTTCAAAATTTTGTTGGCACTAACGCTTTGGTATGGTAAGCTGGCAAACTACTTGGGCATCCCACATTCTTGAGATTTAAGTACAGAATACGGACATATAAATCCTTCTCTACAATATGATCTGTAATGGTAAGAACACATGAATTCCAAAGTAGCCATCATAATATTTGATGACTTAATCAGAGAGAAAATTGTTTCCCAAACTTGAGGCCAAAGAGCATTTGCTAGTTGAATGGCACAGAGTTTCATTTTTTCTAACTATTAAATCATATTAGAGAGACGGAAGTGCATGAACAGTCTCCTAAGATTATTGTTCCATGAGAGTTATCAGCACAGTTACTGCAGGGATCTCACATGCAACCACTATGCATAAAAGGAAAAGTCAGTAATTCACAGAACCAACCCTATCAAACCACATTAGCCACTGAAATAAAGTCTAGAAATAAAGAAAAAGGCTTTCAAAGATGAACAGGAATGGCAAAGGAGTGATGCTCATAGCAAAGAATAAGTACAAAAAACATGCACTTGAAGTAACTCACTTCATTCAGCCTCAGAAAGCAAGTAAGGAACATTTACATTTATCAGGCATGCTTAGGAGAAAGTTCTTTAGGCTCACTAAGTTCATTCCTCTACAGAAAACTATTCTGAACAGGCTGTTAGTAATACTTACGGTAAAAGAAAGGGACAAACTCAACAGTGAGGGAAGCTGGTTTATACTTCTGTCTGCTCCTTTCAACTGTACTAAGGAAACGCCTGCAATTACATTAACAACACACAACGAAATTAGACATGGATACCTTTGCTTATGACTTACTAATTTATAATATGAAATTATAATATGAAATAGTAGAAAACGCTGCCATAAATCAGGAGTTATCTTTTGCCTACAGGATGAAAAAGAATAGTGAAGTAGGATTTCATCCTGAAAACATGAATCACAGCTAACCCCACATTCAGTCTGCACCTGAAAATACTTAACATTTTACAAAATGGCTTAGTTAAAAAAAAAATAATAAAAAACCAGCAACCTCTTATTTATTCCATGCTTACTGTAACTAAGCAACCAGCTAGACTGTCAAATTTCTTGACCAAGCAATTTTAAATGGGCACAAAACATTATTATGAGTTCATCAGGCTGAAGGGAACACATAATCAAATTCAAAGGGATGTAATTCTACTGATACACTTACAAACTTATTTGAAAATATGTAACTTCTCTATACCGTGAACTTCCGTAACCTCTTTTTCCCCTATTTCAAGCAGGACTGCCCACCACATGGTTTCTTTGTTCCACTAGTTTATAAAAATGGTCAGTTTTTGGAAGGAGAAAGCAATGTAAGCACCTTTGTGATGATCAGTTACAACCAATCACCTCTTAATATATCCTCAAATTTAATTTTCTTCCAACTTTTATATTGACAAAAAATACTATAATTTTTGGAAGTTATTTAAATCATATCCAGTTTGAGAAAGCATAACTTGTTTCTACGGTGTGATTCTATTGGTTCATGGTTAAAGCTCTCATAAACCACAGTATTTAAAATCCTGTTCTAGTCCACACATACCCTGCAATTCGCTGCCTCCAGTTTCGATACGGATCGTACAGACTTTCACAGAAAGCCAATGCATGTCTCACAAATTCTTCTATGGGGGTCTGATCCTCCACTTCTTTTTCTTTTGTTTTGCTTTTTAACTGAGGAGAAAAAGAAAGCTATGGTCAGAAAATTCCCAAAAGTTGAAAATTAATCTTTTATCTGATCTGATAAAAGATCTCTCCCAGAACAGTTCTGAGCCTACAAATGATTCCCCACGTAACACTGATACTGAAAGAGCAGATCACATAAAAAGGAGCAGGAGATATCAGATGGCAGAAATACAGATAAGAATTATTAACCATGTACCTGTTGAATATACAATGTAGTCATGGTGATAACATGGTTAATGTATGAACACATCCCAATCTCTTCCACATTAGCCAAATTCCTGTAAAGACAACATAAAACCACAGATTGTACACAGTGCTCAATTTGAAGCTAGTTCAAACAATGCTTTATTTAGCATTCTGTTTATACTCAGACAAAAGAATACCAGTACTTCAAAAATACTCTCCAAAAGTCTGCACATACTTGTATGTTTATTTCTGTCACCGTTACAGAGCTCACAAGTTTTCATCTAACAGGAAGAAAGATTCAAGTCACTCTGTTACAGACCAATTCCATCTGGAATTTGGGGTTTCAGAGGTTAAGCAGATTCCCAGGACACCCTAAATAGAAAGCTCAGAAATGGCATCTGATAACGAAGACCGTAATGTCCACTTTACTAGCACATACACTTTCTAAAACTTTGGGAAACATAATACCTAGAAACATTTACTCACTTTAAATTCTCTGGAGCAAAACAAACACCTAATAAATTATTTTAGAAAATAAGGGAGTTTTGCAATAAAGGAAAACTGAATTTCTCAGTTTTAAAGTTACAAAGACGAGGTACCAAAGTGATGACGTAGGAGAACTTTTCAGCAAGTAAAGGTGACATCAGTTTACAATTCAGAAACACATTACAACCATCCACTCAGCTTACATTCAATACATAACTTAAACACTGCCATTCAGCTTTTTGTATTGTTTCAGAGGTAAGGCAAGCCAAATTATTCAAAAATCCTGCTTCAAACACTCCTCAGCAAAGGAGATAGTTTGTTATATTTTATCCCCTTCCTCTCTCTAAAAGCATTTTCCAACAGTAAACTGAAAAAACAGTGAGGAAGAGATCCCTAAAAATAGTTTATGCATTTGTGTCAACAGAATTACACTATCAGGCAGAAGTTTCAGAAGGAAATCAGCTGCATGAGTAGTGTAAGAAGTTTAACAAGCTGTTTATGGAATTACAAGCATGTTAAGAATGTGAAACAGTTCTTCCCATACAATTTTCTCAAGTTATTTCATAGCTAACAATTGTTACAGTGCACCTTTTCTTTTAAAAGTACTTCTTATACAAGGTACATCATATCTTGAATTCCCATAGGTTTAACTTCTACAGCTATGAGGAATTCACAAGTGTTTAAACCCCTCCTGTTCCTACTGCAAACATTATTGCTAAGATGACTGCACTGCTCCCCTCTCTCTCTTTTATTCCCTCCTCCTTTATTTTGAGGATAGTGAGAAGTGCAATTTCTCTGTATCTACTGGAAGGTATAAAATCTATATTTATAGGCTGCATCAAGATTTCTTAAAACATTAGCCTTGCTGAGGCAACAATTAGAATAAATACCTGCAAAGGATGATAAAAAATTTCACAAGTAAAAGTGACAGAGTCTGCTGCTGCTCTTCCAGGCCATCTGACATTTTCTGGACACACTGTAGTAACTGGAGCCTGAGGACCTGAAGAATGTTATCAGGAAGCAGTGATATTCCTGGCGGAATGTCATCCACCCTAATGAAAAAAGCCAGACACAAAATTGTTAATCGTGCAAATGTCAAGTTGCCCACCAATTTCCATGTACAGTAATGTCACGATTACAAGCCACACTTCCAGGATGTCAGCAACGTTTCATTTTTCCTCCATGTATAAGCCGCACCGGAGTGTAAGCCGCACTTTCGTTCGCAGCGAGGACTAGCGTGCAACTTTCACAAAGTTGCCAAATAGTAACAGAATCGCAGGATTGTGGAGTTTACTGGCTCGGCCCTGCTCGGGGCAGCTGCCAGGGAGTAGCCCCAGCCCCGCTCACCGCAACCGCCAGGAAGCAGGAGAGCGGCGTGCCCGGCCGCCACTGCTGCCGCGCTTGCCAGGGGCGGGCAGTGCCGCTGCTGCCCCGCCGCCCGGGGCCAGGCAGGCTCCAGTTCGGCTCGGGGTTGCTGCAGGCTCTCACCTCTGGGTTTGGAAATTTCCTAAATTTGTTCATATATTGGCCTCTGAGTGTAAGCCGCACTTCCGGGTTGGGAGCTAAATTATAGTCAAAATGGTGCGGCTTATAAGGGTGAAATTACTGTACTCATGTAGTGTTCCAGTGAAGTTCTGTGGGAAAGGTCACCTAGCTGATACTTTCTAATGAACCACAAGGAAATACCTGGTGGCAATACATCAGCTTGAGCTTCCTTTTCCCCAGCAATGAACTACATTTAAAAAAAAAAGCACTAAAATTCTTTAAGTGGCTTCCTAAATCCTCACCAATGCAATGATCTGCCTTAATTGCCACAGAGAAGTTGCACGATGCAGGTGGCCTGGGAAATTCCCAGGGATAGCCATAGCGGAATGAAACATGAGAATAAAAGAGATTTGGAAGAACATTTTCAACTTTCTACTGAAGACTAAAAGTGTCCAAATAAATAACATGCCAACTATTACACAGTTATTGAAGTCCAGTTGGCATTCATCCACAGTGAACCTCGTGTTGTTCTTACACAAATTTCAGAAAGCCATACAAAATTATCTTGCCTATTGTTTTCTGCAAACTAGAACAG
This sequence comes from Catharus ustulatus, assembly GCF_009819885.2. NCBI lineage: Eukaryota > Metazoa > Chordata > Aves > Passeriformes > Turdidae > Catharus > Catharus ustulatus. Next base: position 13,955,914 of record NC_046227.1, read on the forward strand.
TTCTAGAAACACACCAGCAAGAAGCAAAACACGAATAAAAGAATGGGTTTATCTGTGATTTAATTTTTTTTCCAGTGATCCAAAACCAACTAAGAAAATGACCCAGGAATAACCATTAGGAAACCATATCAATAACAGTATAGAAATCTACAGATCTGTAAGAACATTTTTTGGGATGAAAACTGTTTGTCCACAGTTGCACATGCTAAAAACAGCCTTTGGCAGCAGCTATTTACCCTGACACACCCTCTACAAACTCTACCCAGGAAAAGGAAGACACAGGCAAGAACCTTACATCTTACAAAAAGCCTTCAACATGGGCAAACCAGAGGAAAATCACAACAAAAAAATTCAGCAAGCTCAAAACCTCACTAATACAACTGCTGTGTATGTTGCACCTACGCGGGGAAAAAACACAAAAAAGATGTGTAGCAACACAGTGACCAACCTTATACAACATGACTGCTATTATTCAGGGAAAATGAGGAACAACCCATGGTTTAGCTTCTAATGTTGAAAAGGAAGCCTTTACAGGACAGAAAAATCAGAGACCCAGTTTAGTAAAACACCTGGACAGGTATCAGTGACAGAAAGATCCCATATCCTAGAAGGCGAATGTTCCCTATAGTTATACAGACAACCACCTACTCTTCATTTCCTTGCCTCTTCACACAGTTGTGCAATTTGCTTTTCACATCGTAGAATTCAGAGAGTTGTAACACAAATTTTAGAGCCTAGGCTCTAAACTGATAGCAACACACTAACCACAAAACTGAGAGCAACTGCTTTTTTCCAACACAAATGCCAAGAAATAAATTTTAATTTCTTGGATAGTTACTTCACCCTCAAGATGCTGGCAGATCCACACTCTCTGCAACAACAAGCATGGTTTCTCAGTCTGATAATTCAGATACTGTATTTCAGATTCTCTTAATTCCCTCTCAGTATTAAGAAAACCGTGATTTTTGACAGCTGAAGTAGTATCTCCAAAAGTTAATTCCCTAAAATGGCCAAGAAGTTTTTTTCAGTAAGATCATTAAATGCTTCACAAGAGAGCAAACAGCATACCCTTCATGCCTCACATCCCAAAGAATGTTTTCTTTGCAGTAGCTGCCTGTGTGTTGCACAACCCATGAGAACTTGAGAGAAATGCAAGACCAGTATGAAAAATCCTGACTGGTATTACACAAAATACACTATAGAGTATATAAATAAAGGTAAATATTTATAAATAATCAAGCTTGTTTTCACCCCAGAGCAAATTACTACCATACCACCAAAAAACCTTAGATTTAAAACAAAGATTTAAATTTGTTGACATGTGGTACCAATTTTTCCCAACCAGACTTGCTGTTTAAAGTAAGTATGCCTAAATGAAGGAAAACTTATTAATAAAAGACCTCATACCCTATCTGACATTGTTATTTGACTGCTGGTACCCTACCTCAAAAATATGAGAAAGAACTTGACCATTTGGGTTCTTTTTATTTGCAATTCCTTTCATTATGTTAACGTGGTTATGCAGCCATACAAGCTGTGCCAGGTGTCTGAAAGGGAACTCAATCACCTCCACCCTGCATGCACCTATTCCAGCACAAACACACACTAGAACTCTCCCCTGCCAGAGGTAACCACTTGGGAACAAACTGCTACAGCAAACCAGGCTTCACTTTTCAACAATCCCCATGTAATCATACAAACCATGTAATCAGCATTCTTATCATGATTTCTGCATCATTTTTATGTGGGTTTCAAGTCAGCAAGTTAATAAAATACTGTTTCTATGGTACTTTGCATGAGCTTCCTTTAAGTTCCTTCGTTCAAGATCATACAAACCAAACACAGAAAAAAAGTATGACAACACTCTGGAGGCCTTTGTTATTTTTAAAAGTATTGAATCAAATGACAATTCCGCTTCAATTAGAAGAGAAAAATTCTCACATCAGCTGGTAAAGGTTTTATCCTTTTTATGGTGATACATATGACATGTATTCATGTTTTGAGGGAAACAACAGACAGGAGTGCTGGTCTTTTGTGCTCAATGATCAAACCATTAGCACAGCTATATTCACACCTTTTCAGAAAAGTATTAATACCATCATTAATGAACCATCTCCTACAGAGCAGAGGCACAAAGATAGGGGTAGAACTGAAGCTGTATAAGTCTATAAGCTGCATAACTGTATAAGCTCTACTTATACTGTCAAATCATACTAGATACACTCACACACTATATTTAGAGGTTTCCTAATTCTGTATTGCTTAGCATCTTTCACATTTCCAAAGTAGACTTCAGGAAATTAGATATTCTAATTTATAGAAAGAAAATGCTTATGAGTTAAATCAGCAAGTGACAGTGCCAAGTAAGTCTTTTCAGGAAGGAAAAAAAGCCCAAAACCAGACCTGTAATAGAATCTTTACATTTCTTAACTGGTATTTTCTTGGATGCTAAAAACCCCCACATATGTTTTAGACTGACACAAAATTTCATGTCTGTCTTCCAAAAGGTTGGTTGTGTCCAGTAAACCGTACAAGCCTTCTCCCTAAACAGTTTCTCATAATTTCCTGGCATTAGCCCTTCACTACACAAGGTCTTTCAGGCATATAGCTGTAAAACGTACCAAGATTTACAGAAAGAAAAAAAAGAAAAAATATTGTTGGCAGTCATTTTCTCATTTTAGCTAACATCATACTTCTTTTAAGACCAACAGACAGAATTAGTTGTCTAATAAGGAATCCAGTTAAAAAGAAAAAAAAAAAAATAAAGTGACTCCACAGGGTCCTTTGGCCCCTGGAGTCTCTGGAAATCAGCATTTGGCAGTTCCACACTGACCTACTTTTCTTTTTCACGGGCCCCATATTACTGTTTTCACAATGTAAAGGCCTGCAATACAAATTGGCAAAGCCCAAAAAGATGCCACTTTTCATATACCTGATTATATCACAAATGCAAGTATAAGCACAAACTGCAATTCTTTGTTAATTCTATTATCGGAATGCCATGTATTTCAATGCAGACATAAAAGCACAGGAATGATCTGCCTTCATCCCTGTGTTGTTTTGATGCTTTTTCTTTACATCCGTTACACAAATGAGTCTAAATCCACATGGTTCTCTTCTTCCAGGCCAAATCACTAATCCTGTCATTAAGCTCAGAAAAACACACATTATTTTTACACTCATTAAAGGCACCATCTATCACAGTGAAGATGCTGCTACTGTTCTGCATAACTAAGTTTTATGTTGCTGAAAAAAAAATCACCACAACATGAAAACCATGAACACATACACTAAAAAACACTAAGTCAGAGTACAAATAAATTTTTAAAAACTTAAAATCAAAATACCAAGACATTCCTCTGTTCCAGTAATCTTATTTTAATACTAAATAATATGTTAAAGATAACCTGTGTCAAAGGAGAAACTTTTTTGCTTAACTAAACATAGTAAGATGCATTTTTGACACTACAATGGAATAAATTTTCAGAAAGCACAGAATTAACCTGAAGGTCTTGCATACTAATAATTGCACTATATATTTTGCACTCATATAGGCATTATGAGGAAAATCTTAATACAAAGAGCTGGGAAGTCCAGGTTTTATCTGCTGAGATCCAGTTGCAGCATTCTTCATTTCCTTGTAACAGTTGAGGCTATCGCTTGCACTTCAAACAGGATCTGACCCAAAGCCCATTAAAGAATTTCCATTGATTTCAACAGGGCTTGGAATGCAGCCATCATCCAAGGAGCACCACTCTTTGCTTTCAAAAGTGTTTATCAGCTTAATACTGACTTTACAGTATTTTATCAGCTATAATACAGACACTAGTTCTCAAGAAGTCTGAATCCTTTAACGTTTGGTTTTCCTTAAAATCCCTAGCTCATCCAAGAATCTCAAAAGCAAGAGAAAACATCCAATGCCTAAGTTCTTATTCCTCATTTTCTAAGTTACACATGAAAACACAATCATGATAACACAGCATACAAATTTAAAATACTAAATATGAAACTCTGAAGTTCGGCTCTGATAGACCCTCACGTTTGTAAGTGGGAGCTTTTGGTCAGCAACATGGGGAAGTCAGCAATACTCTTACCCTGAAATCTTCATGGATAACTGGTGCATATTCTAATTTGCAAATGTTTTCAGCTGAGATACCCAAATCTTTCATTGAACACTTCATTTGTCCTTAATCTTAAAGCAACCCCTGAAATGAAGTTATAAACTCTCTACCTGTATCTTGCTCCCCTTGTCACTGCTGATGCAGTGATACTGTTTCATATGCAACATTTAATGAATCCTTATTGAAAAAAAATATGAGAAACAAGGAATAACAATTGCATTTCTATGTGCAAGAACAAGAAGTACTCATGCCAATTTCCTAATACAATGCAAATACCACTATTTGCCTAGTTTCATAATCCCCAACCCAACTCGACCTTCAAATGAATAGGAGTAACACTTCACAACTAAAAAACTTTGTTTTATTTAAAGGTAGCACTGCCATTGAACAAGACCGGGCTCTCAGCCAGGATTGTTTCAGATATCAGGAAAAGATGAAGAAGGCTCTAATTGTACATACCTCGTTGGCAGCTTCTCAAAGTCCACATCCAGAAACTGTTCATAGCTAGACACAAAACTATCCAACCAGAGCTTCAGGTAATCTGGATCTTTCTGTAAAAAGGAAGAGAACGTTAGGCAATACTGCACTCAAGGTCATCTGTCAACAACTCTGTAGTACTACCTCAAATAAAAAGCTTCTATTTAATGCATTCCAACTGTGAGAAAAGAGGGAATACACATTTTTTAGAACTAAAAGGAAAAATTACCACCTGTGTGCTTTGAAATCTTCAGCCACATTATGCTGATGGGACATTCTTGCTCTATTCATTAGTTTATGTGCCTCTTCCTCTTGGCACCAGCATCAACCAAAGCATTTTAGCTTTTCCCCTCACAGACAATCTTAACTTATTCTCCAGGATCATCCATACCAGCTTTACAAACTTTCTGGAATGTGTTCTAGTCCTGATACCATAGATACACAACACTCCTTATGGGTCATAAATTAAATAACCCTAACAGCAATCCTAACCACAAATTAATTTTCTTTCTGCTTCACTCAAAGGTCAATATGGCAGATAGCAGAAGAGAGACAGATGGTGTTCAGAAAGACAATGCAGAAACTGTGACTTGTATACTAGATAGCTATAAAACAGAGAGAAAATTATATTTAAGCTTCCTAGTTGTTCCTAATAGAGCACAAAGACTCTGTTTGTGACCAGCAGTCTCTCAGGGCTGGACATTGTCCCAGGAACTAGGACAAATACTAGACCACCACAAACCACACAGGGAAATTCTGTCAAAATATTTCTTTGAGGTAGTCTTACTTTAGAAGTCAAGCTGCTTAGTTTTCAAAAACAAGTTGCCAGCCCATAGTTAACATATTCCTCTGCCATGACTGCGCAGGCCTGTCCATTAACACACACGCACATAGTCCCACGTTCTACAGTATAAATCACTTTTTAAATGCTTTTAAAATTTTTGCCTAAGTATTTGAGATTACTAACAATTTCTGAATCCACCCCATAACTTGTAACATTTTGAAGAAGTTGAAAACATTTTTCTTCATCCTTTTCCCTCTCCTGTATCTCCTCCCTTTTTGCCTTTATATTGCCATAGATGTTCCCAAATAAGATAATGTTTCCCTGTAAAGTTAAGTTCAAAGAGCAAACTGTGAATATCTCTAACAATGTCAGTGTAAAAGAAAGTCACCAAGAAAGACTGACAGAGAATCCTGTCAGTATAAAATAGCTACCTACAAGAGCCCTCCACAGGGGAAAAAAACAAACAAAACAAAGTTGAAAAAAACACGCCAGGAAAACAAAACAAACAATCTCAGAATAAAATAAACACATAAATTCAGAACCTCAAGTGCTGCAGGGCTCTTCTCAGAGCATCTTTCCACAGCAAGTACAGCAGTTATGAAGCATGGAAAACCCCTTCTCATTCTATACTTTACCCTTCTCTGTGTCCCCAAAAACCACCCTCAACTCAAGCAAGAAGTGTCACAAACATGCAGACATAGTTTACTTCACTATCACTATTAAATATATATAAAATGTGTCCAGGTACTGTGACAACAAGTGCCAAATAAAGCCTTCAGCTAGATACATATCTTATCTGATTATTTGCTTCCACTGACTTTACTGCATTTTCTTGTTGACTTTTCCTAATTGTCTTATTTTCCCTTCTTCTGCTTAATTCCTAATCTCTCCCTCTTTCATAATCCTCCTTCTCCTTATCTATCTCTACTTTATTTTTAAATTAAGTAATCACTCCCTTGCTTTTTCTGTTAAAAATCTGTCAAAGCAGCACTATGTTCTGGAAGTGTAATGTAGTCTTGTTCTCATGAACCACCAAACTGTTAACTTATCTTAAGCACACCTACCAATTGTCCTCAACATGAAATTGCAAAACACAAAATGAAGGAAGCTGTTGAGATAAAGAATAATTGCAAAGTTTCCAAGCTACTAGTTTAAGCTACAGAGGTTGTTGGATTATCAACATGTAGGTGAGTACAGAATACACATTTCTCAGGTTCAGACATCAAACATATTGAAAATCAACCCTAAAGTTAGACAAGAAGTAAGACCTGCCTAAAGGAATAATTTAGAAGTAGTACAAGACACTGTCTTCAGACATCCCAGCTTTTTAAAAATGTTCACATATTTAAAGTGTTAACTTTCTCATATTTCACAGCAAGAAATTTTAGTTGCAAGAAAGCTATTTCATAGGATCATAAAGACAAGAAAAACCAGGACAGCATTTTAATAATTACAATACAGCTCAGGCTATAAAGGACAAACCAACCACAGTGAAGTAATGAACAGAAATGTTGCCATTTCCATGTGCCCATGCCTCTGATGATAATGGCCATATACATGTGCAAAAACTAAACTTACATTACTTTTTCCCTGTTGAACAAACTGCTTCTTCACTAGCATGAGAAACTTCTCCTTGAAATTCAACAAGAAATGCTAGATTAATTCTATTCATATTCCCAAATTAAGATTGTTTAACACAGCTCAGGCACATTCCCAATTGGTAACAGTAAACTTGCGGAAAAAAAACCTGTTGTTCTTGGTCACCATGAAAGAAGATATGCAAATAACATTATCTGACTTAAAACTGCTTTAACAAAAGTCAAGGATGAGAAAAGGGGAAGGGTAGGGCAAAAGACAAAATTATATTAAATGCCTCCTTGCTCCTTTTTAATGATACAGCCTAAATCAGATTCAAGTTTTTTTGTCTTTCAACTACAATATCTTTGCAAAGCTATCAATACAGACTGGGAAGAAGAGAACACTGGCAGACAATATTCAAGAAATAGCCCAGATGCAAGAATAAACCACGTGTTATGAAAGAGCCAAAAGTTTTTGCCTACCTGTAGAGCACATACTGCTCAATTGGCTTTGCCCCTAGAACTCCTCCCAGTCCTGGTAAAAACCAAGAACTGCAGTACTGTTTGATCATTTCCTGCAGCACACTATTCAAACCAACTCCTTTCTATCTCAATTCCCTGACAGTCAATTAATTAATATTCCAAGTTATTAAAATAATCAGATTTGATATCAAAATACCAGGTAGCATTGCTGGTACATGCCAGTAGAAAACACTTTATGCAATACTTGACATGGAGTCAAATCTAGAGATTTCCATCCAAGCAACAGCACTAACTCAAAACCACTTGTACAATTTTTTTTTTTAATCATGAAGCAAAAAAAGTAAACAAGATCACTTAGCAACATGAGAAACACCAAGAAATAGATCTCCATTATACATCAGTTAACAAAGATGTGTCCTTTCCAGACATGAAAAGAAGACTTGAGAAGCAGAAGTTCATTCCAGGAAAAAGTAAGAAAATATTTAGCAGATGGGCTACAATTAAGGTATGTAAGTGATTTCAAAAATGTTAGAAACAGAAGTTATAAACAGGTTTCAAACTTGAAATCTGGCCCAGGTTTTCTTTTTTCTTTATTAGTAGCAATCATTCCAGATCCTAGGCACCAGTCTCCTGTTAAAAGTTGCAAGAAATCTACATTTTACTGAAGCAGTTTTAAGGAAGGAAACTGAAAATAGTAAATGCTACCCTTGGCAAGGTACATATAAATGTCCTAAACCACAGCTAAATACATACAACATTTCTGAAGACCTGCCTATGTGAGTCAGATGCACCTTACACTCTTTCAAACCAAAGGCATCATAGTTTAGGAGAAACAGTTTTACAATGGTTTAAAATTCCAAGTTCATAATAAAACCAGGCAGTAATAACAGATACCAGCTGTTTTGTTTCCACTGTGATTTTATGCACAATGCAATTACCCTACCCAGCACCTTTATCTTGAACTGAACTTTTTCTTGAGCTGTTCCCACTTAATCTGGAGTTTACATTTGGTTGGAATGAAAAATGAAAAAAAATGCATTTCTGTTGAGTTCTCCCCCCACTCACCTTTTCAACTATCCTCTATTTTCCCACGACAGAAGTGGTAAACCATATTAACAGCAGAACATGAATTAGCCTTACATTAACATGACTATATTTGTGTCCTCCAATGCCAGATCAACTTTCCAAGCCTGTACATGTTGGAATATGACAAATATCTGTGTTACGTGCCTGAAGAGTGCATCCCGTGGGATCCATGCTGCTACTGAGGGCAACAAATCACTGAACTGCAGCCTCAGCTCCACCTGACTCACTATAAATTGTGACCTACTACATTACATCTGTGGTCCTTCTACGGAAGCAGCAGAACACCAGAACAAAGCATCGGAAATTCTCAAGAAGCTTTGCTACCAGTAGAAGCAGCAAGAACTACGGAATGTATTTCCCCTCTTTGAAAATTACCCTTTTGTTATCATTCTGCACACAGGTAGCTGGAGGCTGTATGTCAGAAAACAGCTCCAAATTGTTTTCTGTGATGCTGGTTGAAGATGCACTTCTAAAGCACAGTTTACAAAGCAATGTATGCTTTGATAATACACCACAAGGCTAAACTAAGATAAACCAATGTGAGACTGGTATTCTTTTCCAGCACCACCACACACACTCTGCAGACGTCCTGTGAGATCAGGAAGAAATCAAGAAGGACATTTTTGATTTGCACAGCAGCAGTAAAAGCAGGAAGAAGCTTGTGAGTGGTAATAAAATGCCTTTCACCAATTACAACTTTCCAATTACTACAAGATAAGAAATGTTGTTTTCTGAAACCTTAAAGCCTTCTAAGTTACAAGCCTAAGCTTTTAATTTATTTATCTAAAACCTGCTTAGTTTTGTGCAGGACAAATTTATGTAATTTATTTCAACAATAATTCACATATAGAAACTGCATGCCTTAAAACTTCAGGAAGATAATTACTCCATGGTTTGAACTCCAAGAGGGTAAAATTCAATTTAAGTCAGCCATTTCTCTTCATAGTGATAAACTGAAATAACCAGAGTTTTAACAAGGCTTTCTTAAAAGTGTTATTGTAAGAAAAGTGAAAATCATAAAAAAAACCCGAAAAACAAAATAAAAAGTCTTCATTTACTTTACAAGTTCTTTTGTTGATAGCCACAAATTTGCAGAGGCTAAGCTTAGGCTCCTGAGCTCAGCCCATTGTAATGAAGGCCTGCGAAACTGCTATAGTAAGTGTTCTAGCAGTCACTCACCCCACTAATGAAAAGGAAGTCCTTTGTGCCTATCAGTCACACGCAGCTCAGAGCACCTGAAAGTGAAAACACCTCCTTGCTCCTTCCCTTCCCTAAATCCCTCTGGTTTTCATTAAAAAAACAAACAACCCAACCTGGCACAATGACACACCACCCTTCAGGCCTCCATTTCCCCAAGATCCTCTCCAGACAATAGGAGTTGCTACAGCTCTTCACACTTCAAAGAAAAGCACTGCCAGGCAAAGGCACTGCAGTGTTTCTAACAGGTACTGAAAATAACCGCAAAAAACTCAAAACCGTAACACATTAAACCCATCTCCCATGAAACAGCCAGAGGAGAATTAGGGATTTTTTCCTTTTCCAACACAGTTACTACAATGCTAGAAAGGGAAAAAAAACAGAAACAAACATTTGCTAAATAAACCCATTGTACTGGTCCACAGTACGCACTGCAAAATTGTGATTAAACACTGTCAAACAATTATCAAGATTCCCATGGAGCATTAACACTTGCAATATGGACGTATAAACTCCAGCAAGGCTGTTCTTAGAGGTGGTGGAACTGGGAAAAAACTCCCAATTCACCACCTTCAGCACTGAACCACGCTGAGGCAAAGCCAACAGCCAAGGGGGGATCTTCTCCGATGCCCTTCAGACACAGGACCTTCTCAAAGGCAATGATGTGAAAAGAAACTACAGCCAAAATCTACACCAGCTTGGGACAGGTTCTTGTCTTTGATGTACTAAATTGTCTGGAAATTACAAGAGCCTTTTCTAGTCTCTAGGAAAACTGATTAAATGAATGACGAAAATTCTAATACACTCTTATTTTTCAGTCTGCCTATGCAAGAATGTCACAATAATTGTTTGAACCAATACAACATTTTTTAGATCCATTAAGAAGCCAGGTAGTACTAGTCTCACAGCTAGCTCTCAATTAAAAGAAAACATTTTACACAAAACTGGCACTAAAGTCCTCCCAACAGAGTCTTCAGCCCTGAGCCTTTGGAATACAGGCATGCTTACCACCGTTTCAATTCAAAACTATTTATGTATTTATATGAAGGGTTTCTTTTAGATTTAGTAGTAAACTTCCATTTCTACTAAGGCTTCAGGCAAAGAACTGGAAGGGCAAAGCTCAGTAGAATTATAAAGATATGTTCAGGAAGTACTAGTTGCTAAAAAACAAAAGCTGGATCCACCCGAGGCTCTTTGCAGTGTCACATTCCATGCTCTAAAGGCAAAAATTCCCTGCAGGGCAGTTCAGAGTCCAACTATCAGACAAGCCCGACTTGTTCGACAAGCCAGTCGTTTGAAGTCATTAAATTTAACATGCAGCCATCAAACAGCCAGCTGGGTCTGACTCCTGTGCTAGCTCTCAGTCAACCTTCAAAGTGGATTTCAGCTTAGAAGCACAACCATAAAATCTCACTGGCACTGGCATTATCATAACTAATCCCCCATCCCCAGGCATTTTATTTAAAATAAGAACAATCCTTTGGTGTCAAGGTTAAATTAGGCTTACAAAATCTAACACTAGGAAACTAAACATGAAACATTGCCTTTAGATCACTAACGAGTTTACTCATCTTCAAATTAATTGAAGTAGTCTGCATAATGCGGAATTGCAGAACAGTTCTCAAAACTGTTTGAAATACACAATTCATTTGGGAATTAGAAGACTTGTGTTAAGGGACCTCTTTTCTCTTCATGTTTTCAGACATAAAAAGTTACATTTCCAGCATGAGAACTCCTAGCAGCCTTTACTCTGAAACATGACACAACGCTCATGCTGCTTGCGTACCTTCCATATAAAATGCCAAAATAAAAGTTGAAAAGTTTTGTTATAGCAGCAACACTGCAGTTAGAATTAGTAAAAGACTACATGATAAACTATTTTAAACTGGCATAACTGCCTTGTTAAATTCAATCAATCAATTCTAATTGATTGGGGAATTACCTTTGGGCACAATTGAATCAGTGGATCCAAAAGAAGAAAAGGCAAGTAACTATAAATCTCTGCTTTACACATCCACACAAGCATTCTGTTCCATTTCCAGAATTAAAAGCAAAAAGGGATGGAGTGGTAATGCTTTGTTTTATAAATGGCAGTTGCAGTGAATCATGATAGAAACAACTATTTTGGGACAAGTTAAAAATTCTCTTTAGCATAGAGATTTATACCAAAACAAGCCTATAGCTGCCAATCATGATGGAATTTAGCTCATAAATTAAAGTTTAATATTTTTCTTCTCTTTTTAAAACAAAAATATTTTTAATCTAGTATTGCCTTAAGTTCAAGATAATCCAAGCACTTTTATTAATTATTTTCTTTTTTACTTCAGATCTCCAAGAAAACTGAACAAACTAAAGAATTTTCTTACTAAAATAGAAGTAAAGCCTCTTCTTTTCTTTCTATTGACTTTTTATTGTTGCTGTTGTTGAATGAGGATAGAATTACAGCCTTATAGCTTGAAACTGGCACGTGACTGATGCCATCCATGGGATGAGTCTAATGTCTTCACATTTGACAGAAAGTACCACTAGGCAAGCCCCCTGTACAAGCTGGTATACCCTGTTTCAGCTTTCCAAAGTCCACTGCACAGAGCACTTATCAGGAATTTACCATACTGTAACAAATCACATTCTATTAACATTCAATTCTCTCATCTAAGTTGGCATAGTGAACCAACTGGAAGCTGTATTTTAAGGGGAACAAGAAGCATCCAAAATAATTCAAAGGCAACTAAAATAACACAATGTCAAAAGCCGACAATGTCAAGATAGCCTAAAATTAATAAAAATTCAAACTACATCTTAGGAAAGTCTTAGACATTAATTTTTACTTGCTTTAAAACTCCAAATGATACCATTATTTTACATGACAAAGGCTGAATTTTAGCACCAACACACACAAAATCAGCTTTTGCCCCACTGAGTTTCTAACTTTCAGTGTAGCGCAAGAGGCAATACAAGTTTATCACAGACAGAAAGGAAGCAGGATGGTGCTACAACAGTAAAATATCAGCCTTTTTCACTGTATCAACAGCTAAACATTGTCTAGCCATGTCTTCCAGCAGATAAAGGTTGAGAACTCTATTATAGCGTAGCAAAAAAAAGTCTGCATTTGTTTCAAAGTGTCATGTGATTACAACACACTAAACTAAAACAAATTTCTGTGTTTTTAGCTATGGATTTAACTATTCGGTTTTGCCTCTTCAGTCTCACCTGGCCTTACTTAATGCAGTGAAGCTGAACTATACACTGAAGGGGTATAATTTAAAAATCCCCAATTCACTTCTCAAAAGCACACTTTAGAAAACCCTCAAAAACTGTGGCATAGCAGAGTATGGGTTACTTGTCCAAATGCTGTTTGGCATCCACTGCACTTCTGCTGGTACAGTGTTTAAATGATCAGCACAACTAACAAAAGACAAATTTCTGTAAATAACACACTTGTTTTCTACATCCTGCTTTACTCCCAAGAGCTTTACCCACCCACTACATATTTAATATCACTTATTCCCATGCTTACTGAAGGCAAATGTAATCCTCATTCATAAATTAGATTATCAAAACTGCTTTAAATATCAGAGAATGCATCAACACATACAAACATCTTACCAGCAGTGAGAAGACTCACAGCTAATGTTTAGATTTGCAGATACTTGAAAAAGCCTGAGATATCAAACTTAAGACAGAGTTTGAGGAGAATAATCAAATACAGTTTTCATTTCTTGGTGTTCCCTGTTGTATCTCCCATCACCCTCCACTGCAGCCTCCCATTTAGTAGAAGATAAATTGGGAAAGTTAGACTTGAGAAATTTGGTGGCTTTTTAAAGAAATAAGAAAAATTACTTTTAAAAAAAAACTGTACTGTTGAGATGTGCACATTTTGATGTTTGTCCCTCTACTTGCATATAGTTCTTTCAGCATGAAAAGCTCAGTAATTAGAGAAGTTCTTCTCTTCTACAGCAGCTGTTTAACCTTTCTGAAGCCTGTAAATATTTTAACAGTATCTATTGACAACATTTGGATTCAGGCCTTAAGCTCCAACGTTGTTCAATGGGCAGCTAGCAAGCCTTTCTCTTATTTCTGCAATCAGCACAAACATACTGCATATTTGAGTTGATTAGGCAATATTCTTTTACCAGGACATATGTTATCCCCAGATATGCCCAGCTTACCAAGTTAAAAGAGCCATAAGTCAGAAACACACAACAATCCAGGGTTTGTTAAATTCACTCTATATTAGAGTATCAACACACTGAACCAGAAGCCTGTGTCTGTAGCTTTGTGATACAGCATTCCATTTAAGAGACACTCAATTCTTTCCTGTCAATAAAAGTTTGATCTGAATTGTATTTGTTGCCATGTTCAGAACCGGATGATCCTCACTGATTCCATAAAGCTCTGATCCACAAACCGTAGACATGTGGGAATTCTAACTTCATGCTGGACACCACTAAAGCCCTGCATCTTACATCAAAAACATGGACAAACCTCAGACTCTACTTTAACCAGCAGTAGTAGCTACATACATGTACTGCCAAATATATTACAGAATAAGTAACAATAATTTCTTCATTGCTTGTAAAATGTTATGGTTTTCTTACATCTTTGCATGTTTAGATTTATCTGCAACCTGAAGTCTGCATTCTGTGTCAGTCTCTGTTCTGTGTCTGAACAACTACCAGCACAAGGTCACCCTGGCGCATAATTAAGGAAGGAAACAGCCACTCAAGAGAATGATGTCTCATATTCTCATGTCAGTTATTTATATGAAAAGTTCTATATTCGTAAATATGAGAATTATGTTAGTTCTTGGACTAGGAGACATCTCTTTAAATAGCAGTTAATTCAGAACTGAAGACCAACTGTTGTTGTTTATCTATATCCATTCTTAGTTCAGCCTCTTGAATAGAGACAGAACAAAGATATTTTTACCATCACATGGCCACAAGTGACTTGTGGCATGATCTACAAGTTACACTCCCCAGGAACGCAGAGATTTACTTAAAACAACTGACAGAAAATATATCTTACACAGCAATTCCTTGTAAGGCTTCACTCACCAGTTTCAGCAGAGGCATGAATTTACACGACAGTGAATTATGAAAAACTACTTTCACTGAGCATTTGGTTTGCTCAAACATCCATCTAACTGTAAGCTGAATACTTCTTTATCAAATCTAACAAAGGCAATATATAGCAATGTGATCTGCATCACTGACAAGTCAGCAACTGCACAAGAAGGAAGACAAGGGCAAGCCAAGTCAGGATGAGATCACATTTGGGATGCAAAGGTCAGTGTTTCACATGGGGCTTACAATTCAACGTCAAGAATTATTGTATTCTTGTTGAATTACATTCTTTTCACCACAACAAAGCATAATTTGGCTAAACCCACTCTTCTTTGGGAAACAATGTTACAATATTAACTGAGAGGATATTTATAATATATATATATATCCTTCACTGAGCCAGAGAGAAAAACACAACATATTTATCTCAATACAATCATATTTTGTAAAAACAAATGAGAGGTACAGCACAAGATAGGAAAGCACATTTGAGATAACAGCTTATGCATAGGTCTGCTGCTCTTAACACAGCAAGGGATGTGACTGTCTCAGCTCTCTGCATTAGTAAAGATCAGATCACTATGATCAGCTAACACACAGCGTCCTGCCTGTATCAATGACACTAACGATGAACGTTCCCTCTTTAAAATGTGAAACACAGACTCCAAACTAAGTGAAGAATATTCACAACTTTCCCTTCAAACCATTCTGTCATCTCACAGGAAAAGGCAATGTTTAAATGAAATCAGGGCTATATTGAAGACAAGAATGTAAAAAAAGCTCAGAACCATTGTAGTATCATGAAAGCTGAAGATTTTCTGATGTGCATATGGGAGTTAAGTGCTTGCATTAATGCCTTTGAAATCCCTTTTGAAGGCAACTAGGATCTCTTATTTTCATAGACCAGAAAAATCTCCACATAAAAGGCTATCTGAAGACTTTCTGAATAAAATCCAAAATATCAGAAATCCTCACATGCCTTATGCTTAAGTCTGAAATACCTACAAGAACAATTGGAGATGAACTACATTTGGTTAAAATCTTGCAGGTAAGACAGAGGTTAAATCTCTTTAATTTGAATCTGCAGCAAAAGTTATTCAGAAGATTATGAAACAGAAATAAATATTCTATACTTATATACAATTAATATCTAATAAAAGGCCAATCAACTAATATTACAATAGCAATACTACCATAGTAATATCACAGCCATGATAGTTTAACATTACAAGACAAAACTGGTAGATTACCTCAGTCACATAAAGCCAAAGAAGCCACAGACACACATGAAAGCATGTCCTTTTCTTCCACCTAATGGAGCTCTTCTCCTGCTGTACACTTACATTAGTAAAGAATTTTCAGGAAACTGCTCTGTATGCACTTATATAAGAAGTGTTCCATGCACCTCTGTAGGTTATTGAAGGCTTTGAACTAGCATTCAAATTTTTTGAATGAAATTTTTTTGCTATCTATTCTATACAATTAAATTATCTTCAAATGCTTACATTCCAACATTTGGATGAGAAGACAGCAGTTTACACCCATATCAATATTTGAGTATTGTAGTACTGTACATTGTACATTAACAGTTCACTGAACAGAAAAAAATCCCCCAACCACTAAAACCATTTGAAACTGAAAATTATCAGTAAGTTAAGGTGTTAAGGAAGTTAAGTGCCTTAACAAGGCACTCTTTGCAGAAACTTTAACATCATCAAATTGAAAAAAAGAAGGAAAAAACCAAACCACAAAGACTCAAGCCAAAAACAGACTGAATAATATAACATGGTGGTAACAACCCCAGTCACTCAAATTTAAATTTTACTAAATCTATTGAAATTTTAAAACTGCTTTCGTGCAATATCAGAAGCATTGCAAATCAAATGTAGCTACCACTTTCATCTGTAACAACCGACTAATCTGTAGCTTTTTGGGAAACAGAAGGAGGAAAAAAAAAAGTCCAAAACCAAACCTCAGCTGTAGATTATAAACTTTCAGATTAAAACCAATTGAATACCAACTGAAACCAAACTCTTGCAGAACATATCTTAAAAAAATTAAACAAGGAAAAACCCACCAGAAAAACAAAACACCAAAACAACAACAACAACAAAAAAGTTACAACACAAAAAAAACCACAAAAAAAACACACAACACCAGAAAAATTAAACCACCTCATACATGGCATCTTCCAAAGACTGCTTCTGCAGATTAATGCTGCTGTCTGCCCAAATCTCCCAATTCCTCAACTGCACAAGAGGCAATGAAAATGGAGAAATGCCTTCGTAATGATACTTTGCACAAAACTAAGTGTTGCAACTGACACCTGATGCTGGCAGAGATGTCAAGGGATCACAAAGAACAAGAGTCATGACCCGGGATAGATGGTAAGACGGTAACACAGCATTATGCAGCACTTGAAAGCTGTGAAAAGCCTTGCTGCTTTAGCATAGGGCGCTGTATTTAAAAGATTATCATGAAGGACCTGATTATCAAGACTATTAGCAACAATCTGAAGCATCAAGGAGTAGCATGGATTTCACTATTTCTGTAGCTAACAAGGCTGCAAAAGCTAAAGCCACATATTTGGGTTTTGTGGCACAATGAATTCCTATTTTACCCAACTGTAATTCTCCAGCCATTTTTCAAGTTTTAAGAAATTGCCTAGCTTTCTTTCCCAGGATGTCATTCTGGGACACTATATCCTGTCACTGGTAATTATTGCTACACCTTCCCATTGTGCTAGATGCTCTAAGAACAAAGCACAACATACAGATGTTTCCAAGTGGATGCAACAAACTAATTTACATTAAGGCTTCCCACATTTTACATCCCAAAATGGAGACATAGCTTCTTCATCTGCTCTTCACTTCACCAAACTTAATCCAAGACTCTAATTCTGGATGTCTGCCTCAAGCAGAATAAGATATCACTTTAACCTGAACCAGTTGAGAAATAAGGAAAAAAAACTATTTTGTGTCTAACACTTCCTGAAAAAGTGAAGACTCCATTTTTCTGAACCACTCCAGTAGCCCTCTTATTTTGAAGACACTCTATTTAATTTTTTAAATATAAGCAAATTCATTTAATCATGCCTTTAATATACAGGTCTGATAGAAAAAAAAAGCCAAAAAAGTCATTGATAGCTAATGAGGAAACCAAATATGTGAAAATATGATTTTTTTTTAATAGCCAATACTCTACCACCTGAGATTTCAGTAGACAGTGGACAATCACTCCCATAAAAAATCTGAGCATCCCCTAAGTGAGCTAAATGACACAATTTAAATAGCACGCCTTCATGCAAACTTCCTGCTATGTGAACAACATGGAGATGGATAGCATACAATAAGAATGAAAGGCTCCAGCAAAGGGGCAGTAGGTCCAAGACAGACAAAAGAATATTTTAAACAACAAGGGAGGAAAGAGCCAAAGAACAGCCAAGCAAAGAAATTCAGAACTTGGCTCATCTCTGCGGCCTAAGTGTCTCCCAAAGCTGAGTCAAGTCTGGATTCTTTGAGTGTATTCCAAATGCATTTGTTCCTCTCACATCGATGAACTCATTGGCAAAACATCCATCTTCTCCAGCACTACTCCACTTCCTACTGCCATATTCATTACTATACTGGTTTAAAAGGCAAAGGTTCAACCCAGCAGATCACCCACACCAGGAGCAGTAAGAACTCTTACCATGCTGTTATACTTGTATTAGTTTTAACAACATGCACAAGATTGCTGCACAGAAATTAGGAAACGATACAATTAAGACAAGTAGTTTGTGCACTTGTATTAAATGGTCTGTAGTAGTTAACAACTCACATCCTAAGCTCCTGAGATGGGCATTCTCTAGAAATGAGGTGGGAAGAACAAGGGAAAGACTGTTCTACCCTTAATGTCCTACTGGATTGGAGACTTAAAGAAACTGAAATACAAACGAAGCATGAGACTGCAAAAAAGCAAAACAAAACCAGAGAATAAGGCCATGTAAAGCTACCCTTGCCACTGAGCACCTGTATGACAGTAGATCTGTCCTTTCCTCTACCTTTACTGCTATTTTTTGTATGCCGCTTATTTTACAGCTACCTATTCTGATAACGTGCAATCCAACTTCTCTACATACTCAGCACACCCGGCAGCAATTAGGACATGTGCTTTAAACACATTAATTGCTTTACACTATAAAATACAAATGGAGGCTGGACAGCATTTTTGTATTATTTCTGCCAGGTGAAGGAAATTCATTACTAATGGAATATGAAGATATTATGGCATTAGCTAGCAAAGGCAGACTCCGGAGTAATTTAACAAATCTGCTCTTTGGGAAGGGTTTTGCTAATAAAGTTTAAATGAACTGAAGCTGTTCAGAAATCAGTAACTACAAAGCTAAATACTAGGCAGCACTGAATTAAATCAATACAGTACAGATTAATGTGCTACAAAACGAAGAATTATGTAAACGTGTGCACATAGTTGTAATATATAGCTGCAATAACTGCTTAAACTGACCCACGAACACTGCAATTCTCATCTCAAATATATTTTAAAAAAAGACCAAGCTGAACAGCAAACCATAGGATAAGGCTGTAAACAGTCTAAGAAATGCAGTTACATCCCTGCAGAAGCTAATCACGTCTATGCAGTTTGCAAGAAAAAAGATGCTACAATTTAAATACCTGACTACCAAACAAGAGAGTAAACAAACACAAATATTTACCTTATTGCAATAAAGCATCCAAAGCTCATACAGCCTCTCTCGGGATGCCATTCCTCCCCTTCCTCTTCCCGTCGATCCCAGCTACTTTTCTCTTCAAGATCCTACCATGCTCAGTTCCAGGTGCTCTTTCCACAGTTTTGCTTTATTATTAGTTATATCATAACCCGAGAGGAAGCCAAGTGACAGGGTCTCAGTCTCTCCTTTTCGAGTAAACAACGAAGTGCAGCACAAACAACTGCAGACAAGTGTCAAGCATGTCCGTTCTTCGCCAGCGCCGCTTCGGTTTTAATCTCTGAAAGTGAAAACATACCCTTCAGGCCGTTGGTGGAGGGAGAAAAAATAAATCGGCACTTAAAGCCCAGAGACAGCCCGGGGAACCGGGCGGCGGCAGGTCGCACCGCTTGGCTCTCTGACTCTATTCCCCGGTGACGGAGAGGTCTGGCGTTTAATGTTCGTGGCGCTTTCTCGCTTTCGCAGGGGGGAAGCCGCAGGGCAGCCGAGCGGGGCTGCCGGAGCCCCGGGTACCGCCGCTGCCGCTCCCGGCCCGGCAGTGACAGCCGCTGCCACCGCCCTTCAGCCCCTGCCCCCGGGCTCCGCGGCCGCTCCGGACCCCGGCGGGCCCCGCAGGCCAGCGGCTGCCGGGCAGAGCCGCGGGGCGCGGCAGGAGCCCCGCGCTGCTCCGCCGCCCGCTCCCGGCCGGGACCGGCCGCCCCGCGCCGCCACCTACCGCGCCCCGGCCTCCGCCAGCTCCCGCCGCGCTCCCGCGGCCTCTCCCGCAGCCGAGCCGGGCCGCGGCGAGTGGCGGCCGGGCAGGAGGGGCCGAGCCTCGCCACATCGCCCGCCCCGCCCGCGCTCCCGCACACGCCCCGGGCCGCGCCGAGGGGCGGGGAAGCCGCGTGCGCCATCTTGGCTGCGGGCAGGGGCTGGGGCAGGGGCTGGGGCAGAGCCCGAGACAGAGCCCGGGACAGAGGCAGAGCCCCGGCGGCACAGTCGGTGCGCAGCCTGCCGCCCCTCACCCGCAGAGCCCGCGGTCCCTGCCCGCGCCCCTCGGCCGCACCAGGAGCGTGCCCGTAAAGAGTCAGCATCGCCATCCTGAGCACCTCAGAAAACCTTCGCACTGCTTTGCTTCATAATAAAGGTTACCAAGCACTTAAAGGTGTTCTGCCTATGCTCCAGAGAGGCCTGCCGGCATACCTGCGGAGCACGGATACATCCATACATCCAACCTGCTGCCCCTGTAAGGCAGCCCCCTACCTTCTATGCAGAGCTTGCAATAGGACTAAGGAACCAAAGTTCGATTCCGTAAAAAAAGTTAGATTTCCAAAGGAGAAATGCAAAAAGACACCCCTCAGCTTGTGGGTGACCCTGCCCAAGCACACTGGCTGTGGCACCATACTCCAGTGAAGGACTTCCCTCCTGCTCCTTCAACAACAGGATCATCTTTGCATGCCTCCCAGGGCACTCCCTGGGGAATGGGCTTCCCTCTGTGTATTGCTGTTCCCTTGCAAAGTGAGGCTGGAAATTAATGCGTGTCAGACTCCAAAGCAGGCAGGAGGCAGTTTAAGGAGACATGAAGCATCTCTCTAGTTTGCTGGGAGAATCATAGTTCTGCAACTTTTAGCCACAGCCCTGGTCCTGCCACTGGATCATCTCCTCAGTTGGGTTCGTACAGCTTCATGCAATGAAGTATTGCCATTCATTACATAACTAATTACTTTCAGGGGATTTTAACACCTTTGCAACGATTAAATACAAGGTTTGGAAATCATTTGCAAAGGAATTGACTGTGCAATATCATTGTAGTGTCTGCTACATTAATTTTTTCTAGGGATGGATAAGTATCACCAAGAGCCCAAAGACAGATTGACATATGTTTCTGCAACAGGCCTTTGCATATTTGTCTTGTTTTTAGAAGATCAGTGAAGTTTCCCTGGAGAAATTTAAGAGCTAATCTGTGCTCAGTGTTGTTTCATGTGGATCATCACTGTGGGAGTGGTAGAAGTATCTTTTACCGCAATATCTAAACATAGTATCTAGCACGGATGGAGGGGCACCAACAAAAATGAGACTGTAAAATTATTTTTAGTTGTGTGATACATGTGCTCTGGTACTTGACGCTAGCCGCAATATTCTGCTGCCTTGAGGATGTAACATAATTTTTTCCATCAAGAAAAAAATAAGAGCTTAGAGTCTAGCTCTGTCCCCAGGGCAGGATCTGCTGTGCTTAAACCACACTGGAGCCCCTTTGGTGAAAGGTGTCTAGGAAAAAAAGAGAGCCTGCCTCCTCCCTGAGAGACTTACCTCAGGGCTTGAGTTACTGCTGGGAGCTCCTCCCTACAGCCAACCTGCATCACCTTTCTAGCAAATGCAAACCACTATTACTAGGCCTTTCTGCAGTAATTCGATAAAAGGAAGCTCTTTCTAGCAAGTGTTTTGAGTTACAGACTCTTATCACAATTTTTTGCGGCCTTTTCTAGACTAAACAACAGCTTATTTCAAATTTCTCTTACAGCTTGCTCCCTTTGAAGAAGTCAGGCCCTAGCAAAGCCATGTAAAATCTCAATCCTCCCTTCAGATATTGCTGTTCTTTACTGACTTCTGTAAGAGCAGCTGCTCCTACACACACCAGTCCTGCAACAACCTTCAATGAAGCAATAAAAAACCATCCTCTGACAGAAATGGGAGACTCCTCCCTGGCTAAGTGCTGCCACCCCCGTAATTTGGATGCTCCCAGACTATAAAGCAGCCATTTTCCACTCTGCTGGAGTTGTAGCAATGCAGTTATTTTAGTGGGCCTAGGCAATCAGTGCTGCTTGTGTAGGCAGTTCTTGCCTTATATAGGTGCTCTAGATGGAAAGCAAAGCACTTGTGGTTGGCAACAGAACAGTCTGTTCCTGTGTCATTCAGGGTGAGTGGTCTCCTGGTCTGACCTTCTAGAGGTTTTCTTAAACCAGGTAGCTCCCTGTGAGGTTGTTGAAGTGGCTCTGAGGTGTCTGCATCACTGGGTGTATGTCAAGTTTAGTCTCTCCCTGTACAGACATTTAGTATTCGCTATGAGTTTTTTCTTACATAGATATATGAGCAATAATGGGAGAGGTCAGTGGGAAAAGGTGGGTTACAGGTTTGTTTCTGCAGGTGGAGTATAATTCTAGGTGAATTGATATTTCAGTGTAGTTACCTACATGAAGATTCAGCTAGGGATATGGAAATCAAAGAATGGAGGAAAGTGTAAAGAGAAGCATAGCCAGCTATGGATGAGTAAAATGTGAATGTTTTTGGATTGTTTCAGCTGTGAGATAATTGTTAGGCTTTTCATTGCCTGCTCTTCCATAATTATGTATCAATTGTTTCATGGACCTTAAACAGTCAGGTAGGCAGTGTTCATTACTATTTCATTGTCCCTTAGCTGCTGTCTTGTGGTAACTGTTTACAGCAGTGGTTATTTCTCATACTTTGTTTATTACTTGTGGGTTTTAATGTCTCTCATCAGGAGCCGTAAATTAGTCACTCAGTCATTCTACTATGCAATGAACTCGTTTGTTAGCAAGTCCAGGTAACTGAATGGGTAGAAGGAAGGGTGTGGATAAGGAAAAGCCATTAATTTTGTATTAAGGAAAGTGGCAGGAGAAGCCACACACCTTATAGTACTGCTTTTGTGAAATTATGCTTATTTTCTGTGGACGCAAATGAAACAGGCAAAAATCTGCATTTGACTTTTAGATATTCTCAGGCCTGTTGTTTGGCCCTAAGGCTTCTACTGAAACCAAGCCCCAGACCAACAGAAATCGTGCTGAGATGAATGTATGGCAAAGCTTTTAGCTGAGCTTTTTCTTGATGTCTTAAAGCTAAGGCTTTGTTTACCAACAATAAAGACCTGAAATAAAAATGGACTTAGAAATTAGCCTACCCCTCAATTCTTCCACTCTTTTTTTTTTTTTTTAACAAACAGGCTCTTGCATGGAAGCAAGGAGTAATCTTTACAATCTAAGTAACCAAATGGCATTGGGGCTGCATGTAGAATTTCTATTATCAAAATACCTTTTGCTGAATGTAAAGAAATAAGACGCTTTGAATGCTAATTTCTGGAATTCAAGCCAAAATAACTTAAGGTTGGATTTGGTGTGGCTATTGGAAAGAGGCAAGTCCTTGTAAGATTCCAAGGTCTCTGTGATGACATTTTGCTGAGGGTAGTTTGAATTTCTCTGGCTGTGATTGCCAGATTAGTTTGAAATTATTCTGTTAGGTAGGTCAGCAAACATAACTTATGTTTCCTTCTGTTCCTATATATTCACTTTGTACCCCAGGTAATTCAGAGCTTGTTAGCTGTCCCTAAAATTTGAAAATGGGAAGGAATTTGTTTGCCCCTTGACAAATAAACTGGTATCTAGGGATTTTAGTTACTTTCTTTCAAAGTATTGGAGACTGGCCACAGTTAAAGCTGGGAGGTGGTGGTCTGGCTAATAGCATTAAGTCCCCCTGCCTGCCCTGCTTCAGATATGCATGGTTAAGCCATTCACCAGACTTAAATTCAGAAAGGAATTTACCCCAGGGTAGCCTGGGACCCTGGTGAGTATTTTTGTCCTTGCCTGTCCTTTCGGCTTATTTCCACAGGGGGCCTTCAGTATAATGACTCCACCGTTGTCAAAGGCTCAGGCAGTGGCTTGATCTCTTCTGCTCCCTTTTTTGTAGTATGGGCTACCTTATCACAAGCCTTAAGTTTGCAGCTGTGCAAGGAATGTTCTTGTGTGGGTACCTCTCAAAGACCTTTCAGACTAAATAGATAGTGTGTGTTTATATGCTTTGATCTGCCTAGGTTCTTAAACAGCGAAAATCCATGGATGAGAGTTGAGTCTTAGAACTGCCCCTCTCCTCTGCTGTCATTTAGATTAGCTATGCAAGAGCTAACATGTAGATTTGTGCTACAGCTGTCTTTCTTTTGCAGATGCTTGAAGGCACCAGTTGTTACTGCACAGGATTGCATCATAAAATTGTTCTGCTTCCTTCGTCAAACTGACTTCTCACTCAAAGTAAGCCATCCTTTACTGTACAGTCTTAGAGCCAGTGATCAGTGAAGTTACCATACTTGCACTTCAAATCATTCTGCTTTAGTTAAGAGGGTATTTAATTAATTATTTCATTATGTTGCAGTGCTCAGTAGTATGAATCTGCGACATGATTTCTGAAAGCAATCAGTGTGTCAGGAAAAAAACAACCTAGCAGCAACCAAGACTGAAGGATGTGTAGGTGTTAGAAGTCTGTTGATCTGTTTGAATTTAATTCCCTCTTTGTTGAGCAGGGTAAGGTTGTCTCAAGGATGTCTGCTATAGCAACTTGGAGCCTAACTTCTCTTGGTTTGGGGAAGAAGGCAAATGAAGGGAAATAACTAAAGGAAAATGGGCTTAGGAAAGCTGCAACTTTGACTAGAGGTGGGGTTATTGCAAAATAGTAGTACTACACACTCCCAAAAGTTATATGTTGGCTGCAAACACACTGCCTGCTTCTGAGTGGGATGTGAAACCAAAGGTGTGCCCTTGTGAATATCCCAGGGACTTGGCTGGCCTAACTCCTGAGCACAGAAAGGGTATAGAGACCTCAATGATGGCTACTGTTGTAAAACCTGGAATGGAGTTTTAAAGATTCTGCAGTGTAGTGTAAACAGCATGCTGTTAGAGTATGTGAGAGACTTCTGGGGGCCCACTTGCACACTGAACTGGTTGTAGAATCTTTAATATAAAGATTCTCTCTTCTGGTTCCTAACCCCAGGCCCTAGGGAAAGCAGCTACTTATGTGCTGTGGAGGGTCAACATGAGTTCATGCCCACAAATGGTGTGAGGTCCTGGCTAAACAAAAGAGCACAGTGTAGGCCTTGAGCTGGAAGTAGAAGCAATTCAATCCTGTGCAGAAATCTGGATTTAATGCCAAATGGCAGCAGGAACTATTGGGCACCAGGACTGTTGGGTGTTTCTTAATCATGAAATGAATAAGCAATTGAGAGATTTTGGTATCTGTAGCATTTCAAATAGTCATTGCTAGAAATAATTTTTATTAATAAACCCGGTAAATACTGTAAATGCTTCACTCCGTCTTAAGCTGTCCAGTGTCACAGCTGGAGGCCTGGTATACAGTATTTCCATGATGATACTATTTGCTGTCAGCTTGCCAGTGTATTTCTGTAAAAGCCACTGCTTTTATGGGGCAACTCAAGATGAAAGGTACATCCTTTAATCAATTCAAGCATGGAATTAGTCCATAGGCTAAATTACAGATAAAGTTTGGGATTTTCATAATCATAAATGAAGACATTTTTGCTCTAAGGTCTGAAAGTTTTTTGTTGTTGTTGCTGTTTTGGTGGGATTTTTTTTGTTTGGTTGGTTGGTTGGTTGGTTGGTTTGGGTTTAGTTTGTTTTGTTCGTTTGGAGTTTTTGTTTGTTTCTTTTTGGATTTTTGGGGTTTTTTTGTTTTTGCATTAAAGCCCACGCAGTGCTGGCAGTCAGGAGAGATTCACCTTCAGGAAGTATTGATGGCCTGAGTAGTTTGGACATTCATACATCGTCCAGCATCTGGTTTCCACTTTAACAGCAGTTGAGGAAGGGCATGCAGGTCTGATATGTTTGTGGAGCAGCTCTCAAAGAAAGACATCTGCAATAAAATAAAAGTACTCCCAATCACACTGGGAAGTATTTGAAAGCTGACTGGGTTTTGCCGAGGTTTTACAAAACAGTCCAAAGACTGCAAGGGTCCATAGAGACACTTCTACTGAGCCCTAAGACTAGCTCTTATATTCATTTTTGACAGGATGTGCAGACCATTACTGCTGTCTTCCTTTCTCTACTACTCCAGAATGGTGGATGTCCCTTTGGGAGTCTAAAAATGGGGAGCAACTGTTAGCATTATTTCATGCTGAAAGTATCCTGTAAGTAGCCTTTTGACAAGTTTTTGGGAGCATTTGGAGAAAGTGAAACCCCATTTGCTCTTTGATAGCTCTGTGGATGACTTCTGTTTATCACACATTCATTAAACTTTGTGCCCATCTCCTGCTCCCAGTCCTGGGAATAATTCTGCTATATCTAAATCATGCTGAAGGTTTCACATCTCGTAATGATACTGGGAAAAAACAAGACTGGCTGTCCAATCCAAGTTAGCCCGTTGAGCACTTTTAGGTCTGCTGGACTGCCATATCTTAGCAGCAGTAAAATCAAGTTAGAAATACTAAATTCAGCGGTATTGTTTGGTGGTATTCCTCACATTTGTTTGATATAGGTTATTTCAACCTTATTTTCCTGACATCTCAAAAATCTAAGATGATATAAACTTTAGGTCTCTTTCAGCAGTTGAAAAGGGTAAAAGGGAAATTAGCCAGACAGAAAACACAACTGAAGTCTTTTCTATGTCTAACTCTTTTACTATTTGAAAGTACACTATAGGCTTTCCTTAGTAAATTTATCAGAGATAGATAATAAAACAACCACTTGAGGTTTCCCCTCTGCATCTTTTGTTGGTAGACCAACTAAAGATGTTTGCAAATGTAGTTGCCTACAAGAAGCTATACATATGCTAGGCTTATCTTTGCTATTTTTGCTAGGCTGTAACTGTGACACCTTTTCTCTTGTACTTGCCTTCCTTTTCTCTCCTTCCATACCCACCTTTGAAATAAACTTCACAAATTTCATTAATGTGCAATGCATTTTCATGTTTATTCCTCGTACTGCATGAAGGAATTTTGTGTCTTTCTGTTCACTGGCTTATTTTCCTACCAAAATGCTTTTTGTTTTGGACTTTCTTGCATGTGTCTTTCACTATGAGTCTTATATGGTGATTTCATGAAACTGTTAAACTTCAGGGACAAATCTTTAACTATCCTGTTTTTACATAGCTCTAGTTGTGATTCTAATGGCTGTTGTAAATGGTATCGCTATTGTCAGCCTCTCTCTTGGAGGTGCTTCCTCATCCAGGAAATTGTATCCTTTAACACTGAACGCAGACTGAGGGAAGAGTGTGTTTTGAGTCTAGCATTTGTTTCTGAACACCTGTGTGCTTTCTTTGTATCAAAAGTAACTTCTTCCTCGTGGTTAATGCTAAGCAAGTTGAATTCACTTACAGGAACAACTATGTACAGGCCTGTGCTTGTACTTCTCAAAGATCTGTGTCAGGCTCAGAAGTGTTACACTTTTTTTTTGTTCTGTCTGTGATTATGCTTGCTTTGTGGAGCAGTTTTGTCATTTGGATGCCACATGGTCCTTCACAGATTAATACAGTGGGCAGTGGACTTGGTAATGAAGTTTGGAACTTGAGAGACCTTGAACCTGAGTAGGGCAGGTGTATTCCTTACTGGAACAAATGTAGAGCAGCCATCATGGGTTAAATGGGCCATCCAGCCAAGTAACTTCTTGGATCCTGCTCCTAGGACCCTATGCCACAGATGAACTGAGCACTGCATAAGGGCTGTGGGTTGATCATAAACTCTGGAGCCAGAGTATCTTGTTAGACAACTGTTATCTGTGGCCTGAGTGTGGTTGGTTATTTCCATCTGTTGCAGCTGCCCTCAGCCAGTACACTGTTATGACAGCTGCTTTTACACGGAGATTGACTGCTTTTGCACCTGAGAAAAACTCGAGCATAGGAGTAATCTGAAAATAGCAGTGTTTTTGTAAAGAAATACAGCCTGCATGCCAGCAGATGTAGTGCCTGCTACCAACCTTAAAGCAAGCTGCAGAAGCCTAGATGAGTTACAGAAAACTTGGATACTCTGTGAATTTCCATTGTTCCTCTACTTTAGCACCATTGTTCTTAAGGTCTCCTTGAGATTGTCTGAACATTTGCAAACAAAAGCAAGTACAGCTTCTCAGTGGTCCTTAAAAACTAGGGATTGCCACAATCCCTGTCTCAGGTGGAAAACTTTGGAGAAGTTTAGCCACCCCTAAGCTCTAGGATTCAGCAGAATCTAGAATCCAGACACACGACCAATCACCCTGATCTCTGAATAGTTATTTCTGTTGGTTCTTGCCTTTTGCCAGAGGAATGCCAGCATGTAATCTACACATCACTATAGAGCCAAGGTTCTCAATTGCGCTAATTGAACCAGATACTTTGTTGCAGTAATTAATAATATGTTAATTGCTATCTGGGGAACTGGTCTCTATTTTATACCTGCTGAAGACAAATTAAATATTTTGATTTTCTGTTCTAAGCAGACAAGCAGATACTGTACCTTAACTGCTGTGTTATTTTGCAAATCTGGTTTAGCTAAGCATGCTAACACATATATTCCTTACACTGTGCAGTTCCCATAAATGCACAATATTAGAAGTTTGTGAACAAGAGGAAACATGCTTTTTCACACCTCTGCCCTGACAGCCAAGTTGTTCATGCTCCATTTCCCTCCGACTGAAGCATGGTGTTTTTATGTACACCATTTACAGTAGCTGAACAGCCTACTTCATGCAGTGAAGGACAGGCAAGAGGGCAGGGATAGTGTCCCATGTACAGAAGAAAGGACAAGAAGGGCAAAGAATAGTTCTATTTTCCTCTCTAGTGTTTTCAGGGAAAGGCTGGTGAGGATCACTAACAGGCTGTTACTGATGGGTCATGTGAGGGTGGAATAATGGCTAAATGAAGTCTCTGACATTAGCAAGGAGAGATGTGAGTTTTAAGCAGTCTACCTCACTGCTGTAAAAATTGCTTGGTTTTATTCAAGGACTCCCTTATCAGAATGTTTGCTAGGCAAAACAAAATCAAAGCCTACCCTTTCAAGCCAAATGAAGTGATTTAAAATTAAACACATACCAGATAAAGTTGCAGTGTCCTAGTTGTTCTGTGCTCTCTGTACTGCTTTCTCTTCTCCAGAACTTTGCTGAAAAACAGTAGTATCCCTGGTAAGTATAGAGTTAGTATCTATTCCTAGATTGAAAACTTGTGAAAATAGAGAACTTAGATGGAAGAATCAGACCTTTCCCTTTCCTTACCAGAGTATAGTAAGTGTACACTTACCAGCAATATGTAGTTGGACCTTTAACACTTATTTAACTTATCATGCCTTAACTTATCATGAACCACTGGCTGATTGTGAATATATTTTAAACCTGTTCCTCCTCTCCCCTGAAAATGTGAAAGAACTCAGATTTCCCTCTGGATGGCACAACTTTAATTTTTTTGTAGTACTGAAGAAATATTTGTTTGAACCAGGATTTTGGAAAGCATTCACTGTTTATTTAGTATGAGAGCAGTAACTCAGTGTGACTCAGCCAGCCTCTGCAAGAGACAATTTTTTGCATTTACTGCACCACAGTCAGGAATTCTTCTCTATTCCCTAGGTTTTAATAAATACAGTCTGCTCTGAATTTAGGCATTTCATACAAGATCCAAGAACCACCTCAGGCATTGAGGGAGCAGATCTCAGGGAGATGGACATAGCCCAGGACAAATATCAGTAAGAACCAACATTTGACCTTGGGGCTTTTCTTTTTTAAGGAGCTGAATTCTGAGAAACAGAATTCTGCAGTGTCAAATAGCAAAAATACAGAAAAGACAGAAGTTTAACTGATTTTGACATTACTAAACAAGACAGACATACAGGAAAAGGAGCATTGCCAGCTTTTATGTGTATTTCTGAGAAATTGCATTCTGTTCTGAAGGTGGGATTACAAAAATATTCACTCTTTTGAAACTAATAGAAAAGGTTTAATTCTTACCCATAGGGAAGAGCTCAGGTGTGCCAACAAAAGGATATGATCACACATGTGATAGCATGTAAATGGGAGATGTTTGTGATTTAAAGAAATGTGATTTTTGAGAACTCTGTATCAAGACAATAGGAGCAAATATTCATGCAGTTTGGGGATGACAAAACCTGACTGACCAGACCTGAATAATGTGGCCTTTTCAGAATTATGCTACTAGAAGACATTTGCCAAGACATTACTATGTCACTCCATGTGCTCCCATGGTGTGCAGGCAATTGCCATGTGGGAAACTGCTGAGCTTTGTGAGTGTGGGGATGTGGAGTATTTCTGCTGCTATGGCCTATACTGAAAAGATATCTAAATAATGAGAGAAGCAGCTTGGCAAGTATTAATCCTTTGTCTGACTTTAACCAACACAGCTTTTATGCTGGGAAAACTGTACCCATTGCAAATGTAACTTAACATGCTCAAGTATCATTGTATAATAACACAGTATGGTCATAAGCAAGTGGCATACATCAGCCCACAGCAGAAGTTTATATCAGCTAGCCCTGCCAGCCCTTCCCTGGGTGATGTAAAGATACTGTTTACCTAGGAACAGTCACTCCATTTTCTTTTTGTATCTACAAGTTATGAAATGGCCCTGGAAATAGCTTTGATATTAAACAGATTATTTCCTTTGTCTTTAGTGAAACTTTGAATCGCCTTACTGAACTTTGCCTGTCTCTCAAGTTGGTTGGAGAGACTGTGCAACTATAATCTTAAAGGATAAACTTTACCCACTTTCTTAAACTGTGATGTGCTGCTAAACAGAACTCACTAGTAGAATTACATGGCAAGACCTGATGGAATTGCAGAGACTGAACCACTTCTGGAAGTCCGGATCATTCTTCTTTTTAAAAGGTAATGGTGCTCTGAGTAACTGGTTTTCCTATACATTCTAGCAGCCTTTTTTTGCCTTAAAGGAATTGCATTATTTCACAGAGGGCTGCAGGTCAAGGTTGTCTCTGAAACATTCACAGTGGCCCAGAAGCTCTTATCTTCATAAAAAATGATCCACAATATAAACATTTGCAAAGATTCATAGTCCACCCTAATGTCAGAGCAGGGCATTGGCATACTGGGGTTTCCACTTCTCTTTCCCACTTCTGAAAATTTGCTGAGATGAAAGTTAAGAGCTGTGAGCAGACATTGTGTTTGCTTTTATATACCAGAGTTCTAATGCCCCATCTGCAAAAAGTAACACAAAAGAGACCATTCTAAGCTCTGGGGATTTCTCATGTTTCGTCTTTATTGTAGTTATGATGTTTCTTGCATTTCCTGTGGGGGACTCTTATTTTTTCCATGTTTTATGCTGCATTTACTGATGCTGTATGCAAGCTGAGTTATCTTGTAACTGTAGGGTAGTCTACACTTCGAGCTGCTGTTGACTGTTTCATGTGGTCCATCTGACGAAATGTGAGATAGGTACAAGCACGTGTGAGTATATAAAAATGGTTCTTTATAGAACCTCTTTTGCCTGGAAGCTCTGGAACTCAGCAGACCTGAGCAGCTTCTGGTGTAGGTCTGTTCCTTTCCTTCCCCATCCTGTGCTGATTACCACTTGCCCAAGTTTGTCCCATGGCAAACTTTCCTTAACAGCAGATAAACTATGCTTCTATTTCAATACTTTGTCGCACACTTTATCCTGGAGACAGGAAAAGTCTCCATCTCACGTGGTGTTGTTAGCCTTTGCCTACTAATCCTTTCTATTGTGTACAGATTTTAACACAGGCATGTGAGGAGGAAGTAGTGATTAAATGTTATAGTCTCTTCCTGGTGTGTGATTAATTGCAGCATCCCAGAAGACTATAAAGATTGAAATCAAGTGGTTCTTATTAGACGTTTATCAGTGTATCTGAATTACTCACTAACATTGTAAATCAGTTTGTCTCACTTGGTTCAGTTTTTTCCCTTTGAAAGTCTGTTTTAAAAATTCAGAGGGAGAAAACAGCATTAAACTCAAGTTGCTCTCTATCTGCAACTCAGAAGGATTGTTGTTTAATTCTAAAGCAGAGTGCTTTAACACTAAAGCACAGATAGTAGGATAGAGAAAACTGTATTCCTTCATTTTGAAACTTTTCCTCTGTTTTTTTCCTGTTTGGTGCAAGGTTGTAACAAACCTTGAGTTGTTCTGTGCTGATTATAATTTCCTTGCACCTAAATCTTTGACTCTGAAAAACAAACTGTTTCATGGAATATGCAAAGCTGGTTATAAAAGTGACTTATATCACCAGTAGATGAGGCTTCAGATCGAAACAAACTACTGCACTCCAAAACTAGATTTATAATCTTATGTATTTGGGGGAACTCATTCAAGCATTTGAAGACCTTGTCAACTTGATCCATTAGTAACTTGGCACACAAATGAACACCTAGGTAGATCTAATTTACTTAAAAGAGCTCTATTTTCAACTACACAAGCCTCCCCCTCCAATGGAACAAAGGAGTGCTTGTGGTTGTAAGGAAGGAGGGCAGGGCACAGTTTGGGAGACTTAGTGGAGCACAGCTTTGCTTAGGTTTCAGGCCAAAGAAAAGGGCTTTCAGTGCTGTAGTAAGAAAGGAAAGACAAGAGTGTCTTCTGGGGAAATGGATGGGGAAAATATGAAACCTCCACCTTCACAGCCTTCCATCACAAACCACTTCTCTGATTTTTTTTAACTGTATCCATATTAAATGACAGGGGCTAACGTGCCCTTACCATTTCCAAACTGGTTAGATACCTGTTTGTCCTCTTTAGTATATTTAGCCCTTTTGTCCCGACTGTGTTACCTCAGCCTACCTGCCTTCATCCTGTTGGATTTCCTAGTCATGATGTTTGCTTGCCTGTTGCATTTGACTTGCTGTATTGCTTCCGTTACTGTAAGTACGCTGTTCAGGGCTTTGTCTGCTGGCAAGTCCCCATGAAAGGCCATGAAATCTAGCCCCGGATGCCTTTGGAAACCACACCATGCATGTGCATCACTGAAATGGTTGTTTAGCACTGGCAGTGGAAATACCTGTGAGGAAGTACCTGGCAGATCACCTCCATAACAGCCTGTCTGGACTAGTTTCTGTTTTGAGGATCTCTAAGCACTCTTTCAATCATGACTCCCCTTGTGAAGCTAGCATCTTTAACAGTATTTTAGAGAGATGGAGTAAAACAGATTTTCTCTTGGATTTGGTAATTGCTGTTGCTGCCAGCTGCCTCTTGAGATATTTAGTCCTGTGGATTTACATTACTTTCCAACCTGACAAAATATATGCTTTTCAGAACAGATTGGTTATATTTTTGTCCAACAGATAAACCAGTCTGGGGAGAAAAGATATTTTACCTTTCCATGATTGATACTAGATGTTTCCACATGACATTTGGCTAGGAAAAAGCTCTTCACCATAATGAGTAAGAATTTTCAGACTAGCTAGAGAATCAGTAGTGACTTGTCTTAAGATTACCATAGCAGAAATGGGGGAGAAAGTTGTGCTTGCTTGCATGGACAGTGCTCCAGTAACTCTGGTTGGTATGTAAAGACTCTGACTCACAAACTTGTGTGGAGCATTTAAGAAGTTAGAATCTACAGTTCAGCAGACAATATGTCTGTGCCTCAGCTGCTGTGTTGTCCAGTCAAGGGTGTTTGCTGAAACCATCTAATTTCAGTGTCATAAACTGGGCTATGAATTGTGACAGAGAGTGGCCACCATGAGTGGTACTGCTGGAGTCAGCCTCTGGGGTACAAATTTCCTCTTAAATTACCAAATGAAAAGTGGATAATGCCCTGTTCAATTCCCTACTTGCCCCTTTTCCATGATTTCAGGTGCATAGGAAGAACAGAGCCAGAATGGCCTCTTACCTTTCTCACCACGGGTAGTATTGCAGTGCAATGGTAGGCACCAAATGTATTCATAGGGTACACGTATGATCAGAGGTCTCTTCTGGGTCCTGTAGAAGAAATTCATTACTGCCTTGCATCTGAGCTCTGAACTCTGTCCATTGCTTTCTGCATAGCTGAAGAAAGAGTTTGAAGTTTTTCTGACTAATTGATTTGGTCACTGAAAGACTTTTTTTTTTCTTTTCATTCTGAAGACAATATAACTCAGGAAGGGAGGAATTTCCAGTCAAGGTAGCAGAAGGCTATGATTCACCAGTTCTGTGGTGCATACACAAGCACCTTTCAGCTCTCTAGTTCTGTTTGTCTGAACATGTGAGCAGCAAACCATATGATGTGCTGGGCTTGATTTTTGTGTTTAGACAATCAGATGCCTGCCAGCCAACAGGGGAAAGAGTAGCAAAATGGCAGGTACTTGCACTCTGGAAATAAAACCCTGGTTTATGTTTATTAGCATAAGTAAGTAAGTATAACATACTACAATAAGATTTCTGTTGCTTACTCCTCTTAACTTCCCCAGTCTTATCTATAAAACCACAAAGTATTAGCCAAAGAAGAATGAAGACCATGGCAGTAGTCTGAGAGCAAAGACAACACTGGAATAACAAGGCTAATCACCTATTTGTTAGTCTTACTGTTTATTTTATTACAGGTCAGTGAACAAAAAACAGTCATGAGATGTTAATCTCTCTAGCTGTTTAATCTTAACCACCCCCTCATCATTGTTCTCTCACAGGCTCAGCAGCAATATCCCCTCCTCCCCTCTTGTAATGACCTCATTTCAAAGTACAATTTCTCTCTGATTTGGCTTTTAAGGGGTCAGACTGATGCTGTTTGAGTTGGGATGAAAATTGCTCAGGTCCTGTCACCGGCGAATTCTACCGAATTTCATAGGAGTGTCACCAGTTAATTTCTAATTTGTGAATGTACTGAGCTGTGATTAGTGACAGCCCATCTAGGGAATGGGGAGTGTTGTTAGGCAGCACACCACAGACATGAGAAGTAAACCATTAGAGACTTACAAATGGGGATTGGAAGAGACTCCAGTGCTACTTGGCACTGCAGGAAGATGCTTTTTCTTCAGCTGAGCCCTTTACCAAAATAAGCAAGCAGGATGGTTAAAAGGGAGAGCTGAGAGGCACAGCCCACATCATCCTGCCTAAAGCTGGATCGTGTATGGGAGTTGCAAAGCACTGTGGAAAAGGGGAAGTGTGTTCCCTGCCTCTGAAGTGGTGCATCCGCTCATTGTCTCTGTAAAAGTAGCACAGGGCTTCGAGGAGCAGTAGGGATGCACTGGGAGAATGTAAGCTCCCAACATACTGGCAGGAGGCTGGCAGGAGGAGGCAGGAGAGAAATGGCTAATGGAAGAGGAATGGATGTCTTCGGTGCAAGATATGAGGATGGAAAAGAAGGAATGGCTGTGAGGATTTAAAAACAAACAAAACCCCAAGTAAAACACAAGCTGCAAATGTATTACCAAAGCTGAGGTAGAAGACATCAGTTAGCTCACCTACAACTAAGCGAGGTACATGAAGTCTAGGTCTTTGTTATGTCTTTGCTTCATTTGCTTTCCTCACTTTTGAGTTTGTTCCAGGCTTCCTTGGAGAAATTCCTTGTTTTGCTTCTGTAGCTCCCTGCAGGATGCGAATGTTAATAAGCGCAAGCACAGCAGGAAGGGCTGAATCCATCAGGAGAGATGCAGACTGCAAGGAAGATCAGCTTCCCACCTGCTGTGTGACATGTAATGCACAAACTCAGGGCTCTGGGGGAACCCCCTTACTCTAGTTGGGCAAATCCAGCACTGCTGCTGGAATGTTTTCTTAGCTCTGTTGCTTAGTGGAGCAGTGGTAAACAAAAGGCTTTAGCAAATCATGGACAAATAGAAAGGCTGAACTATTTCATGAACATGCTACGCTAATCTGATATTTCTGGGTTTCTTTCTTTATTTTCTTTTAACCTAAAAGTGATGGTAGTAAATGTTTTGGGTTTTTTTCAGACATGTTAGGCAGAAGAACACTTTCCATGTGTACATTACTGGATTTGACTTTCCAGCTCAAGAGTGACACCTCCTGCCAATGTAATGAAATCCAATTAAGAATTGACATTCTTCAGTGTTACTTTGAAACATCTCATGCTAAAGAGAGCTGAGAAGGGTAGACAAGACTGGGACATTGCAAAAACTGTTTTCCTGGCTTGTGTGAATTCTCCATACCTACTTTGTCACCCTGTTGCTTTTCTCTGGTTGGTGTGTCCGGTTGCTTGCAGTAATTTTTAGCTCTCCTTGCTGAATGAGGGCCTTGCTTTTGATGTGCTGTTGGTGTCTGGTACTTGATGCCTCGGGAGAGAGAGAGCACCTTGTATCATCTTGGGCTTATAGAGTGCCACCAAGCCAGTTTACAGACCTACTGCATGGGCCCACTTGCAATACATGGTTGGAGGTAAAAGGTTCTGACTTCAAATTCTTAAATGCTCCTGAAGTTACTCTCATTTTTGTTGCATTTGGAAAAGAAACAGGCAAGCTGTAGGCGGCTCTCACTGGCCAGCAGCATAACTGACCTTTGCAAAACTTCTAGTATTAGTCCAGGCTTAAAAGCAAGCAAATAATTGACAGACCTAAAGACTGGAAACCTTTCAAGAAAACATTGCTCCTCTGCAGTGTATGGTAAGCACTCAAAACAGAGATTTCTAAAAATATCCTGGGTTGGAAGTTCATCAAGAAAAGTATTACTGTCCATAAGAAGCAAGGCTGGAAAAACATACAGTGTAACATCCACAGCAAAAGAAGGGACAGTTGATCCACCCACTTATCCCAGGAGCAGAGAGGAAGATCCCTCCTCCTAAATAACACATTATGAAATGTCCCTACATCACAACAAGTGACATTTCTAGTTCTTGATGTGGAAGAATTCAGCTAAAAGATGTTACAGCCAAGGCTATTCTGATGCATGTAATTGTGAGCTGGAATGAGCTCTGGCACTTTCTGGACACTGGGTGTCAGTCTGTCACTAATATTACAGCTAAGCATGTCTGAGATTTTTTAAAAAAAGTTAAGTGCACCAGAAACACCGTGAATTACATGTGAACCGTCTGTTACAGTCTGACTACAATTCCACATCAGCTTTAAATAGCTGCTTAGGAAACATCAGTAACTTATATGTTACTGAGAAAACAATCTATATATTCCAGTACAAATGCTTTTTCATTATGGAACTGGGCCACTTTCTTATGATCTGAGTCATGAATTAAAGACTGTAATACCTCCCCTACTTTTTAAAGAGCAATTCTATGACTAAAGAGATATTGCTAGAGAAACTTGCTTTGAACAGAGCAAGGCCCTTGTGAAGCAGGCAGTATCTCCCCATACCTACACAGCTCTTTTCCCCAATCCACACTAGTGGTAATTAGAGCATAGTGGTGGGAATGCTCCTCTGTAAACCTTATTATGGCAAAGGTGTAGGACATGGATTACATCTTAGTGTGGATATGTCAGTAACTGGACTGCCTTTCTCTTGCCTCTCCCTGGCACACTGTAAGGTAGAGGAAGTGGTGGTGAGTAGTTTGGCTTTTTGCTCTGAGGGAAGGTTGGAACTTGTTTACTATTATTAATGGGGTAAAAGGGCTAATTACTTCAGTTTAAAATGTAGTGTATTTTTTAAAAGGCACAGATATTGTAGAATAACTTCACTTTTACAGATGTGCTGCAAAAAACAAGTCACTTTTTCAGAGCTCTGTCAGTGTGCTGCTGAGGGCCTCCTGCTGTAAATCTCAAAGATCTCTTCTATAGGAATGCTGTTCTGTGAAGACAGGTTAGAAGAGAGGTTCAGCTCTCAGAAGTAGTATTCTTGCAAGTGGGTGAATGAAATCAAGCTCATATCCCCTTCTCTGAAACAGCTCTTACATGAGCTCCTGGTAATGTTTTATACTGTTAGTATGAACCCATTGATCTGGTCCTGAAACTTGCCATTTTGCACTTGGCTAAGACAAGTAACATGTGCATGCACAGGACCACCTACTGAAACTGCCTATGTTGTTTTCTAAGGCTGAGCAAAACTTTATGGCTGCTTGATAAACATGAGATGGATTTGTAATATTTTCACTGTCTGTATACTGTGCTTTCAATGAACAAAGACATTCTAGGTACAGGGAGTGTTTCTATTCTATCTGTCATAGGATAAAAGATCCTTCTTTCTTGGCCCCTTACCATTAGTATTCCAGCATATGAAGATAATATCATAGCTTCTCTCTCAATTAGGTTGGGATACACGTATCAATTGCGAGCTGCAAAATTCCTGTATGGTGTTTTGAACAAGAAGATTATTAGCCTGATATTATAAATACAAAAAGTAGTCCTGGGCTCAAATCACTGCTGCTTTTACTCCATCTTCACACTGGTGTAAGTCACTGCAACAGCAGGGCCTTGGCTTTGCAATACTCACATTTTCTCTCTTGTCAGTGTAGTCTGAGCATCAGAGTCACTTAGCCACAGCATCACTGAGGATTAAGTTGTAATGGGCCTGGAAAGACAGAAGAACTTTATGTGGTTTGTTTGACTGTAATTGCTTGGCTGAAGACAGAAAGACAGAGAATTGTAAGGAAACATGGGCTGTAACTCACTGGGTACCTCATGTTGTACGATACTCAAGGTTTGAGGTGTTTTAAACACATGCAGGAAGACTTTGTTCTCTAATGCACGTACAGCTTTGGTTTATGAAGAATAATATCTGGTTAGTTGACTTAACTTCATCAAAAGCCTTATGCAAATGAGCTGCAAATTCTTTGCTAAAAAATCAGCAAAATCTTTAATTATCTTGGATATACTACACCAGGATTGGCTATTCACAGCTAATTTCTTTAAGTACTCTTTTCAATAATGGGTTTTTATTGGCCATTGTAGGGACAGGTTATTTAGCTGTACCAAGCAGCCATCTTCCAGAGTTCTCAGTAGCCCTGCAGTTAAAAGAGGATAGGAAGTAGGAAGTATGGTGATTACCATGTCATCTGGAAAGGTGGACTGCCTTTGTCCTCTTGGATCAAATCCTTTTTCTCATAGTCTGATGCCAACATAATCTCTCCTTAAAGCAAGGAAACAATTCTGAATTACAGCTGCTTCTAAGCAAACCAGTGCATAGGAAATGTAATAGATGACTCTATGGCTAGTGCAAGACCAAGGCTAAATTTACTATGATTCAGGGCTAGGAGTCTGCTGCAGGATCTCTCACAGGCGGCTCCCAAGCAGGAAAACTGTTAGTTGTTTGCATCTCTGCTAATCTTAGCTTCCCTCAAACCTCACCACTCTTTTCTCCAAAGGCTCCAAAATATAGGAAGAAGTGCAGATATGAAACAGTTAATTACAGTCTGGGGACTTAACAGAAAAATTTCATCATACAGCCAAGAGACTGAAAGAGATACTTCACTGGTACTTGTCCTTCTCATTCAGGGGAGACCTGATTCTGTAACCTTTCCTCAGACTAAGTCATGCTGATCCATGCAAGCATTCCTAGGCTAGATGGGCACAGGACTTGTGTGGAATAGATGGAATACTGCTTACATCCCCTAGGAGTTATCTGCTGGGCAATCCTATATTGAAGAGCATGAGATGTTGCTGCATGAGCTAGGAGACCCCTTACAGACAGCAGCTGCCCTGGCTGAATTGCAAGGGAGGAACTCTGCACCACCCTGGTTACTCTCACTGAGCAAGTTCCGGGCTATCACACCTCTACTGTCACCTCTGTAGTCAGGTCTCTCACTGCAGACTGAACGTAACAAAATGAAGAGCATGTCAAAAGAAATTTGTTCATACTTTCCAGCAAGAGAAAACTAAGGTTTGATAGCAGTCATCCATCTAGGTTCTACAGCCCTTTGCAATGAAAATAAGCCAATTTCAAGTGCAGTGAAAGCAACTGTGGGCAGGTACTACTTACAGGAGTTTTTCAAACTGCTTCTTCAGGAGTTTTCTTTCCATATTCTAGTTGTCATTGTAACATCAACTCAGTGGGTCTAGGAGAGAGAAAAGTGCATCCTACAAAGTACCTCTGTCAGTGATTCTCTTAATCACAAATAAAGAAAGTGGGACACTTGGAGACCACTTATAAATATATAGCCAACACCATTTCCAAAGTATGATTAAAATAGGAACTGATAAAAATTTATTCAAGAAAGAAGACAACATATACTGTATTGAAAGTGAGGGTAAAGAAATTACGTAGTAATGGGAAAAGGACAGAATGAGCCCGTTTAAGATGAGCATCAGCCTTGAGCATTAGCTTGCAGCTTGCTTGCATCCCCATCAGTGATGTATATTCTCTCATATAATGCCATCTATTGGCTGCTGCCACTTCCCATTTCTTAGCAATGCCTTCCTCTCCTTACTGTGCATGTATTAATGAGATTTATGTGGCAGAAAGAGGGGATGGGCTGGGAAGAAGACAGGATGTAAGAGATGAAGTTACAGCAAAGAGAGAAGCCAGCACTTGGCCCACCAATTTATTGTAACATCAAAGTGCATGCTCTACTCCTCTGCTCCATGATACACACAGCTGTTAATGAATATTATCCCTGTATTCTCTGTCTCATAAATGTACAGAAGAAATCATGCTCTACCTGTGTCAGTTCTTGCAACAAGCCTCAGGATCTGGGTTTGGAGCCTCTCTGACTTCAGGTATTTATGAAGAGGAATTCCCTCTTGATGTTACTGTTCCTTTCTTGCCTCTGCCCCTCAGTTTGTGTGCTGGGGAAATTAGGCTATGGCCTCATGCAGGACAGCTGCTTTCTCATGTTGCTTAGAAAAAATGCTGCTGAGGTGAGAGAAATTAAAAAGAAAAAAGCAGCAAATCAAAACTGCC
Organism: Catharus ustulatus; assembly: GCF_009819885.2. NCBI lineage: Eukaryota > Metazoa > Chordata > Aves > Passeriformes > Turdidae > Catharus > Catharus ustulatus. Next base: position 13,996,845 of record NC_046227.1, read on the forward strand.
ACAGAGGAGAGGTTAAACCTTCAGCCTGTGTTATCAATTTCAAGCTAGATGATACCATTACACTTATAGGCATTGAGTTTCAAGGCTGAGGGGTTGGTTGGAAACCTAGCAGACTTACTAACAAGGAAAGCAGAGACTATTCACTGGGTTTTCTGATGGATCTAATTACTTGTAAATGAAGCTACCAACTTCTACTACTGTTTCAGAATTCTACCAAATGGAGCAATGAAAAATTAGACCTGATACCTCCCCAGTGGCTATCTAGGGATCCATTTGCAGTGTTTGTGGCATATAGCAAGGATCCTGGCTCCTTGTTCTTTCATCAATGTTATGTTTTTGCTTACAGTACTAGGAGAAATTTTAAGTCAAGAAAGCCCAACGTGCTACTTTAAACCCATTGTTGTCCTTCCAGTGGATGCAGGGCACATCTTTCATGGGATTGCTGATGGTAGCCAATCTATCGTGATGGCTAGCAAGTCACTGAGAGGCTATGGGGCTTTGTAGATTAGGAAGGCTGTAGTTATGAATGAATGAGCCATCCCCCTCCTTGGAAATGTACTTCTGTTAATAAATTATTTCCTAATAAAAAATAGGAATGGGTTTATTAGATATGATCATAATGTTGCCTCTCTTTGTGATGGCCTAAGAAAACATAAAAGGAAATGTGTTATCATGAGACATAGATGTTATTCAGGAAGAAATCTACTTAGCATTTATAGAATTTGTGTTATGCTCTCTCTTCGTTCTTTCATTTACCTTTATCATTTACTCTATGGCAAAAGGAGTACCAAGTTAGCACTTCCCCACCTTTCATTCCAGCTGGGCAGCTTGTAATTAAGTTGGACTTGACTTCTGAGAGCATCCTCCATGCAGGCATCATGGCAAACATGTCAAAAATAGAGCTGCTGCGTGTTTGCTCTGAGAAACACAGATGTACTGCCTGCCAGACATAACTCCACCAGCTACACCCATCCGGGCCTTATCTGCTGCTATGGCCGGGCAAGAGAGAAAAGTGACCTTCACAAAGTGAATATAGCTGTGCAGGACTGACCTGAAGTCCTGCTAACCCAACCCCTCTCCTGTTACGTGGCAAAAGTGATGCCCTGATGAAGAAAGGGACTTTCCTGAAATGAGTCTGGTCCCTAGTCCTCAGGTGAGCTGATCCTGCTATTTCCCCCAAAGTAAGAAATGCTTCTGTTTCATTGCAAGGTGGGGGAGGCTGTGTTTGTGCTCTTCCCTGGTAAAAATAAATAACATTCACTAGAGGATGCCTGGGGAAAAGGTGGGGGAACTGTGCCAGCAGGCATCAAACTTTGTCAGTGTATTTCTCTGTTCTCCAATTCAGGACCTTCTTGAGTTGCCTTGTCAGTTAATAACTCTTGCTTGTTTTTCACTTCAACAAATTTGTCCAACCACATTTGGAGTAAGTGAAATTGTAATTTTGAGTAATGACATCTGCAATATCTCCTTGCAAGGATTTCGACTGTTTCAATAGAGCTGTGTGGGAAAGGGTCTCTGGTTTTAAGGAGCCAACTGTGAATTTGATTTAATGACCAGTATGCTTAATAAACTTAGTAGAGAAAATTTAGGCCCCCAAACTATGGAATTTGTCACACATGAAACATAGAATATGTCTTAGAGGATACTTACATCCTTTTCCCACACCCATAGCACTAGCATTTAATGGCAGTCTGTTTCCCTAGATCAAGAAATAAAGCTACAGGTAGGTGTGTGTGCCTACAGAACTGTTACCCACAGCACATCTGATTTTCAGGATAGGTATGGAGGGTGTTTTGTCAATCTGCTACTTAATTAGGTTGGAATGAATAAATATATTTAATAATTACCATTATCTAATGTTCATCTGCGAATGTATTAACAAATACCTCATAAAATAGGAGTAGGGTTTAGGACTGTTGCAAAGGGCTACCTTTGTCTGTGGAAGAAGGTATGATGTTCAAGTGTTAGAAAAATAAATTTCTTGTGAGTAGAATTGCCTTGCTGAGGTCTAGAGCTTGAAATGTTTCAATAATCTCAGCTCCAGAGGGACTTTAACGAAGTTTGGGAGAAGGATGTACTAGTGATAGTGGAAACAAAGAATGCAGAATTTACAAGCCACAAGGACATTTGGCAGTACTCCCAAGATAAGGAAGAAACTAACAAAACCAACTCAGTAACTTCTGAAGCCAGCCCCAAGGAGACAGAAGGGAATTCTGGCAAGGGGAGATTGTGACCACCAACTCATGAAATTCGCTAACTCAAAAGAAGAGAGACTGAGCACGTACACTAGAACAGTAAATAGAATACTAATTAATCAGAGAACTATGTAACTTGTTGCCAATGAATATTAGTGCCTTTGTTTACTAAATTTATGAACAGCTATAGTTTCTGATAGTCATCATGCTGGCTTAGTGGATTTGACTCCCAGCACTCCTTTCTGTGCAGAATTGTACAAAAATCAAACACCTCACTTCTCTGTGGGGATCGTCCTCTTGCACACCGGGTAAAAGAACCCATTTTGGGAAAACAGACATGTATTTAGCAGCTTTATTCCCTCGATATTTCCGCTGTAAATTGACTTTCAAAGTATTTGGCTGCTTTTCCTGTATGTGTCATTTTCTTATATATTTAACATCATCACACCAGCACACGTAATGTCAGCTTCTTGAGGGCAAATTCAAGGGTGTCTGGAAAACAATGCATTAACTTGGACTGAAGTACGTAAGAAGAAAAGTTCTCACAGCCGAAAACGACAAACCCCAATTTTTGGGTGGCGATGTCCTTGAGAAGAACGCTCGGCCTTTTCTGAGGCGTTCCAGGAGCAGTTGAGCTCTGTGGGGCCGCGGAGACAGCAGAGCCTCAGCGTGGGGCACTGCCAGAACGAAGTGGGGCGGCCCCATCAGGGCGGGCGGGCTCAGCCGACCCCGTCAGGGCGGGCGGGCTCACCCGGCCACGAGAGGGAGGGCGGGCTCACCGGGCCCCGTCAGGGCGGGCTCACCGGGCCCCGAGAGGGAGGGCGGGCTCACCCGGCCACGAGAGGGAGGGCGGGCTCTCCCGGCCCCGTCAGGGCGGGCGGGCTCTCCCGGCCCCGTCAGGGCGGGCGGGCTCTCCCAGCCCCGTCAGGGAGGGCGGGCTCACCCGGCCCCGCCGAGCGCTGAGGAGGGGCCGTTGCCGCCGCCGGCCTGCGGGGCGGAGCGAGGGGCGGGCCGCCCGCCGGCCGCGTCATTCGAAAATCGCTTGGCGGGCCGGGCATCCTATTCGTCCTGCTCTTCTTCCTCCTCTTCCTCTTCCCCCGGAGGTCCGCACGGGGCTGTTCCGGGCGCGGCGCGGCTTTTCGGGACAAGTGCGAGCCTTGGCCGGTGAGGGCTTGCGGAAGGGAAATACGGGTTCTGGCTCTGCTCGGTGTCGCTCTCTTCAGCGATGGCTGCGTGGGAGGCCGCCGAAATGTCCTTCAATCTGAGCGACGTGAGAGAGCGGATGCGGGAGAAGAAAAAGGGTTCCTTAAGGACTGCGAAGTTGAATGCCTCGCTTGCATCAAAAATCAAGACGAAGATCATCAGTGAGTGTATTTTGCGTTGCGGTGTGTGCATATGCTCTCATACCTGGGCCTCTGGCCGTGGCATCGGGAGTGGGCAGCAGTCCCTTACCAGAGCTCATGTGCCGCTTCTTTGAGTGAATTCAGTGCCCTGCAGAGAGTGTCAAGTGCCACTGAGGTGCCCAAAAGTGTCTGAAGTATTTTAGTGTATATGCAATCCTCTGCAGTAGCTAGGCCAACTGACTTGTTTTTATGGATGAAGTAATGCAAAGATGGAAAGAGATAATTTGGACTACCTTGAAAAATTCAAATTACTTTTATTTAATCGTTTTGAAACTGGGAAACGGGCCCAAATCTACTCAAGGGCAGCTATAGAGGAAAATAGGTTTTTCCCCCTTTTTTTTTGGATGGTGTTCAAATCAAGGAGCATGTATTTTTAAACTCAACACTTGAACCATGCCATCATTCATTAAGAATTGAAGCAGTAGCTTGCTGCCTGTGACCCACTGAGGATAAAGAGGGTATCTGAAGCGTTGGCATGTTATTATGGAATTTTTTTTCCTGCTGTTTTTTTGCAAGCTTATATTGCTGTAAGGAATGAAGGATACTGCTGATTTTGTGAGGGAGCTGTTAAGTTGTAGAGATCTGAATCTGAGGAAGGCTGATCTAGGAAGGGAAAGAATTATGATGAGGGGAGACGTATGGATAAGACCTTGGATGCTGATGCTGCTCTGTCTCTCACAGACAACTCCTCCACTATGAAAGTCTCCCTAAAGCAGAACAATAAAGCATTGGCTCTAGCCCTCAATGCAGAGAAAGCCAATGCACAGCGGCTCACCCAGGAGAAGACCGTCTTACAGAAGGAGGTGAAGCAGTGCCACTTCCAGAACGCCGTGCTGCGGCACCGGCTCTCCTTCCTGGTATGGCACTAACTGTGGGGCTGGCTTGGGGAGGGGTAGTAGGCAAGGTGTCTGCACTAGCATCTCAACCATGGGAGGATTGAGCTGTTGTTTTTAAATGTCTGAAGTCTTGACATATGGAAAAGGTTACCGTTCATTTGCTTATTTTTGTTTCCAAAACAAAATGTTCTCCCCAGAACATGCCTTGCTCTGGCTACTAGTATCCTTGTTGGAAGAGATGTTTTGATTTAATGTCTTTATGGCTTCTCTCTCTCTTTATTACCTCAACACAGAATGATATGTTGAAAAAGATGGACAATCTTTTGGCTGCAGTTAAGATGGCCGAGCTGTCTGAGGTAAACCATGGGAAACACAACCACATTGCTCTGGGAAGGGGGCTGTGTTTTTCTCTGTCTTTTGCTTTGTGTTGCCTGCTCACTTCAGTATCGGATGCTTCACCTGTCTTTCTTTGCTTGCTTGAGTTATGCTGGCTACATCCTTGTTTTTAGCTTGGTGTTAAGGATTTCCAGGGTAACTCTTTCTGTAGGAAGACCTACAGTTTTAAACTGCTTTCCTTTGGATTATTTGCTATATTGACCAGTAGGCTTTTCTGTTCTGACAGTTGTGACTTCTTTTAAATTTCTTTTTTGAAGTATTGCCATGGCAACATGAGATAGGGAATAGGACACTTTCCCTGGGTCCTATCTCATGGGTGGATGGGAAAATACTTCTGCTTCCCAGTCTCAGATTATCTGAACTAGTTTAACTTAATCCCTAGGCTGTGGAGACACAATCTGATTCTGCTGCAATTTATTCCATAACATGAGAGGGTTGCTGGAAGTACTTTACATACTTTCCAGAGAAGCTGCTTCTACATGAGCTTCTGATGTTTCCGTGCAGAAGGCTGCATGAGGGATTTCAAGAACTTTAAATCACTCTTCTATTTCTCTTCTTTCCAGTTCCATACAAATTCTCCATCCTTGTCCAGGGGCCAGACAAGCAGCATGACTGAAGATAGCTGGGCTGATGATATTGCAGATGGTCAGCTTCTGAGGTGGGCTTTAAAATTATATCACCAAGCTAGTCCTGAGTTTCTGTATGCTAAATTTGTTGTGTTTTGAGTTGCCAGTTCCACATGTGATAGTTTCTCTGAACCACCACTGCTTGATGCTTTCCTTTACTATATCTTTTTATTGCCACTTCTTGTCTTGTTTGTCTTAATGCTGAGTCTGTGCACAGACTGGTTCTCTTTCCTTCCTTTCTTTGAGACCATATTACTTTTAGGCAGTTTTCTTTTTGTAGCTGGTGAGCATGGCAAGATTTGCTTGAGTAATTGCCATAGCTGTCACTTTGATGTTTGTTACATAAAAATGCTTAATAGTCACCTGCTTGTATGATGTAAGCTTACATTTTGGAAAGATGGTCAGAGCAGGATCTCTCAAAGTATACTTGAAGTCCTGTTTCTCCTCTGTCTAGTCTCTGCTTTGAGGATGGGGCAGTCCTTGGAGCTGTCTGTAGTTAGTCTGCTGGATTCTGGGGCCTGTCCTATATGCGAAACGTGATCCATTGCTGCTGTTCCTTCTCACCAGGCTTACACGGATGCCAATGAGAGTGCCCATTTCCAAGCTACGTGATGCAGAGCAGCAAGCTAGCAGCTCCACAACAGTACAAACATCCTCAGGAGAACTTCAGAGACCTGCTTCTAATGAGCCCCCAAAAATTGTGCCTGTTGCCTCCAAAGATACCTTGCCACCACAGCATGATGAGAAGCTTCAGTTCCACCAAGAGGAGAATGGCAAGAAGGTGACTGAAGCAACAGCAACAGAGGAGGCTTTTCATGACTCTCGCATCTTTGGAGGTAAATTTGCATCTCTTGCTGTTCTTCTGGTATGACTTTGTGCTCAGAAATACTTGAGTGCCATAGCTCCAGTTAGCTCAGCCACAACTCCAGTAGCCCCTAATGACTGGTAGGAACTACATGCTCCACTGGGGCTGTTATTGCTGGCATTATGTATATCCCAGAATCAGTCTTCAGAGGCACATTTGCAGTAGATCAAGCTCACAAATCAGGCTTTCTGAGTAAAAGGAACTGAGCTTACATAAGGTTTTTGGAGATGTCTGAAAGTGCAGAATCTGACTAGGTGCACCACTGTTTCTTGTGGATTAGCCATATAAATAATAACTCTTATACACATCATAAATGTTTCTAAGATTATGACTGGTTAGGGGAACTTGCCTTTGGTCTGCCCTTTTGTTCAGAGGGAAGCCAGCTAAGCAAATCTGGTACGCAGTAAATTTGAGGACTCCTTGTAGAACACACAATCATGCTTTTTCTATGCTCTGGATTTCTGGCAGTGTATGGTGCTAGGTTTTTAGTGGTATGGGGAAAGATGCCATTTTCTTGCTGCATTTCTCAGCCTTAGACATGAATTTTTTCGTTCCAGCAGAGGTCTTGTGCAGCACTGAACAAAATCCCAACAATTTGCCAGCACTTCCATGGGAAAGTCATACTCTTTCATATGAGGCTGATGAGATGGTGAAGCATTTCTTTGATCGTTTTTCACAAGGGCACGTTACTCTGAGGAGAAAACGTTCCACCCTGTTTGCTACAAGCACTCCATCTTCTGCTCTGGATGTCTTACCACATGGCAGTTCTATTCAGGCAGCTCGGGGTAGTACTGCACAGGACAACAGCAGCTCCAGCAAGAACACCATACAGCAACATCTGAGATCTCCCAGCCCCCTGGCTTCACCTGCTCAAACTGCTGCTATTTCTCATAGAAACTCTGTGAGTAAAGAGACCTTTTGTGAGCAACCACAGACAAAAGAAATGGGATGTGGTGTTGAAACGGACCCCAGCTATAGCCAAGTCCCTGAGTTTGTTCCTGTAAAGGTTAAAAGCAAAGGTAACTGTAAAACTGGAGAGAAAAAGACTGTTAAGAAAGCAAGAACAGAAAAAAAGAAAACAACTGCAATTAAAAACAATGCAGAAAGTAGTCCTGATAGATCTCAAGATGAAGAGTGTGCTCAAAATACAAAAATCCTTCTTCAGCCAGAAGTTGCAACATGTTCTGGTGAAACTGAAATCTGTGAGATGAGGCAGAAGACATGTGAGGCTTTTGACAGGAAGAATAAAGGTGGTGGTGTGGACCACCATTCCCACTCTCCTGATGGAGTCCAAAACTTTGGAAGTACATATGAGGTGAATCCAGCACAGCTGCAGAGTCTTGAAAGTGTTGACTTAATGCAACAGGTTAAGAAGGGACCTATGTTTGAGATGCCAAGTATGGAGAGCTTGCTAAAAACCCCAGTTCATACCTTCTCAAGTCATGAAATTCCCTCAGGTGATTCCAGTCTACAAAATTCTACAAAATTCTCAAGTGTGAGCAGAAAGAGCATCAGACAGAAAATCAACCGAAAAACTAGAGTAATTGGGCAAAGAGATGATTCTGATGAGGAATATCTACCAAAAAGTGTGATAATACCAGAGGCCAAAGGTGAAGAACAGCCTAAAAAAAGCCAAAGAAGCAGGAAGAATACTGTCAGAGAAAGCAATTGTGATCAGAGAAATGACGTTAATGTTTTTAGGCCCTGGATAGACGTTCAAGGGGCAGCTAATGAGAGCACAAAGGATTTGCCAGGTAATCTTAAACAGCGCAGGGAAACGTATATTGTCCATCCTTTGGATCTTGCAGGAAACTTGGGTTGTTCCCAGACAGAATTTGAAGGGAGTGAAAATGTTCCTCCCAGGTCTGTTCCTGGGAGCAAAGCAAGCAAAATCCCCAGAGCTGCTAAGAGCAATCGAAAGAGCAATAAAAAACAGACAGGGGACCTTCAAAAAAAAGGGCAAAGTGAAGTTGACAACAACATGAATGCTTTGAAACAAGAAGCCTCCTGCAAACGTAGGCCTCAGAGCAAGAGCAGCAGCTCTCAACCTTCAGAGACTGATTCGCTGGCTGGAAAAAGTGATGGTGCCAAGGTTCTCATTGGAATTTCCACAGAACTTGCATCCAAGCAAACTGGACTGATGGGGAAGTTTTCCTGCATTACACATCTGCTGTCTGAGCCAGATGCTTTCCTGGACGAGCAGCTACCAGACGTATCACTTGCAGATAGTCTTACTGACCTTTCACACAGTCTTGAATCCTCCCATGTGAGTGGTTCTGCAGTTCTGCCTGTCAGCTCCAGACTTACAGAAGCTCCAGTTTCCAAGAGCTTAAGTACTGAGGACAAGAAAATGACAGCAAAATCCCATGCTTCGTTGAAAAACTCCCAGATATTTAAAGAAAAGACTGAAGAGGACATACCTGGGGAAAAGAACCAAGTCCAGTCAAGTTCTTGCAGCTCATCTTCACAGAAACCTGGTAGGTGGTAAGCTGGGAAAGGTACCTCTGTTTGGAGATGAGGGCAAAAAAATCCATGCAGCAAGTGTTTACATTTTCCTTCTTCTCCTCTTTTTTCAGAGTTAAAGATCAGTCCCCAGTACACCATTCCATTTGTGCTGGCCAGCCATTTCTGCAGCTGAGTTTGTTTCTAGTTTACCAGCATGGACATAAGAACTTGTCCATGTGTGGAAATTGGGACAGGACTAGCAGCATGTGCTGAATCTTGCTTTACCACTCGTTATCTACAGGGCATGCCCAATTAATTAGAAAATCAAGTTCTCAAGCAGTTGGAAAGTCTAATTTGATGCTGACCCTGCCTACTTGGGTCAGTCAGTATTATTGGGGTACAAAATAGCAAAAAGATGGAAAATTTTTGGTCCAGAATGGTTAGTGCTGCAAGGTGTTAGACTACATACCTCTAGGTGATATCTTCACTGGAAATTAATCAGGAGCTAACATAAATTATTTTGGTTGTGGTTTTGTTTGCTTGTTTTGTTTTTTGTTTGTTTTGTTTTGCTTTTTGTTTTTTAGAAGGATTTGGAGGGTGTATCCCTGGGCTAGTAATACAACAGTTAAGCTGACCCTTTTGGGGAGTTTGCTGCTAATGGATGCTCTGTAAAGAGAGTAGTTTTCCTTTCTGTAGCCATTTACAAACAGGCCTGTTACAACTGGAGTGGGCTGTACTTTATAGAGAGGGAGGAAGTTTGTTCTCCTGCCCCCCTCCTTTTGCCTGACTCCACTTGGAAAGGTGCAGCGACCGCTGGCATGGTCCTGTGTCTTGCTGAAGTTGGTAGGTTGCTGCTAGGTTTGTTTGTGTGCTGTAAGTTTGCTGTCTGCTCCAGGCTGTAAGCTCCTGGCCATTACAGCTATCAAATAGAGTTTTTATATCATTTTTCTACTACACCAGGGCCCATGATACTATCA